>NC_139149.1:90535202-91735202 GCF_964270905.1 Leucopleurus acutus | reverse complement strand
CGACTCAAGTTCTAACTCCACTGAGAGTGTATGAAAAATAATGCTTAGTAGAACAAACTTCTAGACCTAGCATACATAGTAGTGACCATGCAACATACAGGTTTAGAAATATCTTTAAGATAAACAGTTTCATCCCTCTCAGAAAAAGGCTTTAAAACATGAAACTAAAACGCTCTTTGGGGATCATCTATTCCAATGTAACTTAAAGTGTCTTCAGCCAATCACCTCCAACATCCATCCAATAAATGAGAATTTCTGGGTATAGGGCTTGGAAATTGGTATTTTAACAGGTTTAACAGATGACTCTGAAACACTGAAGTTTGAAGATTGGTGCTTTCAGGCAAGCCTGCTGCACAGGACCTCAGGAAAGAATGGGGAGTGATAGAAATGCACACATGAAATA
Source organism: Leucopleurus acutus (assembly GCF_964270905.1). Taxonomy (NCBI): domain Eukaryota; kingdom Metazoa; phylum Chordata; class Mammalia; order Artiodactyla; family Delphinidae; genus Leucopleurus; species Leucopleurus acutus. The sequence goes on along the minus strand of NC_139149.1, from coordinate 91,734,799 downwards.
TCCCTGTAGAATAACTGGAGTAAGGGGTTAAGGCAATTATCTTGATAGGTCAGGCAGTCATTCTCAAAAATAGAAGCTGGATCTCTCATTGCCTTAGTCCAGGACATTTATGATGGTGGGATGGAGTCCAATCACTGCTTTCAGTCAGCTTCCTGGGAACACGCCAGTCCTTTGTTGTGTCTAATCCTACTTGAGGGAAGCAGAAATGTCTCAGAAGAATGTTTAAAGTTACCCATTTTCTGTGGTAAAAAACCTACTGCACACTGTGAAAACAGTGACTAGTCCTTGGTCAGTTTAACAACATATTCAAGCTGTCTTTAGAATATTTATTTCAGATACTTCTTGGCACTCGTTAACGGTTTAGGACAAAAATACACTTTGCCTAAAATACCTCAAATCCAGTTATAATCTTCTTTATCTGTTAGATCACTTTGGAGATGGATGTGGGGTAATAGGCATGGTGTGAATATGTGATATTCTGAACTAGCAAAGCCCTCAAAGGAGTAACTGAAGGATTTAATATCTAGATAGTTGAGATGTGTGCCGAAAATGTCATTTAGTCAAGAAGAACTTTTTTCTCTTGGGATTCCCACAAAACCACAAACCTCACTGTTTTTCTTTGGATTACAACATTAGAAAGATCACAAAACACAGAAAGAGTCACTGATTATAGTTATTACCAGGCAACATTAAATACTCTCAAAAATTGGCAAAAGGAGAAACAATGAAAGCTTGGAAAATCTAAAGGAAAAATACACTATGTGCTAGATAAGCATGTCTCCATTCTTATAATGCACTTGGCATTAGCAATTCTAGAATGTTTTCTGTGATATGCTCTGCCCTGTCATCATGTAATGTGCCAGTTCAATAAAAACACTGGGATTCTAATTTTGTACTGATACATATCCAAGGATGAACAAAAGAATACAACAACAAGTCCTATGATACAATTAAGCATATGAATATCGTTTCCCTTTTCCATGTAGGCTCAATTATGCTTTATACTACTAACTATCCACATCAGTACTACAAAACAGAAACTTTTGTTTGGGTCCCTAACAATATAAGAAATTTATGCATCTGTATCTTTCCTAACAAATGCTGAGGAGTTCAAAGCTTAAATAGCTGTTGACTAACAAATTACAACCCTATGTATTTTCTCTTTGTCTCTATACAAAACTGAGGATGACATGAAAATCTGAAAATCCAGGTATTTGTTTCATGTCTTCTCTGCTCTTTTCAGGCTGATTGTAAAATACCGACAAGGATGATCCATTCTTCACCACACACCATGACTAATAAACAATTCACATCAAGAGAGTTGTTGAGTGCATCATTATTTCTGATGATAATGGACACAGAGTATACAACAAGCCAATGCTATGTTATTGATAGAATTAGATAAGGTAATACAAATAAAGCATAATTCCAGGCAAGTTGGAAGTGCTCAACAAATGTTACCTATTATTTGTTATTTTGTGGCTTTTATTTGAACATTTTTAGCAACAGGATTCAATGTATGGTCTGCCACATATTGAAAAACTGAGGCCAGAGAGAGTAAATTATTTGACAAAGTTAGACACTTCCAGGGAGATCTGGAATGAGAAGCCAAATCTACTAATATCCATTCCATTGCTTGCTCTCTCGCCAAGGAGTTGGTGGAATGGGGTAGGAACTAGGAGAATCCAGTCCAGATGACACTAACTTCATACATCCATTCCACTGATAACAGTCTATCATATTAAACTGGGTAAGGAGCTTTATGTGACCATGGCATACAACCTGTACTTCACAGTTGTATATTATTTCTGGCCCTTTTTCATATTATATAAAAGAACTAATAAATACAGTATACATACCAGAAATAAATAATATTTAAATGCTCTAAAGCTTTAGCCTCTACTGATGATATTTCGCTAAGGACCTGGAGATATAGTGTAATAAGTAATAGATTCCTAACAAGAAAATTAGGGTTGAATACCGGTTCTCCCATTTACTAGGTGTACAGACTTAGACATGAACAAAACCTGAGTGTGTTTCATAAGCAAGGGAACTCTTGAAGGGATAAATTTTGACCCTTACATCAATACTTTTCTTTTACCATATAAAGAAAAATTCAATCATAATAATTTTAATACAATTTTCTTTAAGCATAAATAAAAAGGATAAAAAGCGTAGGAGGGAAATTTTAATTTGGATTTTGACAATTAATAATTTTGTTTTAAACTTTTTCCACTTTGAAATCTGATGCCAGATTTGTCAGACTTTGTCCAGTGTCACATAATAAAGCACTGTAAAAATAAATCTCCTTTGGGTACAAAGCTAAGGCCTATTCTATAGAATTACAGGTTTTCCAAAAAAAAAGTATGTCCTAAGTATTTACTGGCACCACCATCAAATGAAGATCCTTTAGTTTCAGACACCTGAGAACCACCTTATAGGGAACTGGTTGGGTGTTAAAGGGGCTACAACGTAAAAACAGCAATCAGTGCTTGAGGACAAGATGCTTCAGAGATTTCTTTACAGGAGGTGGGAGCAGGGTCATGACCCAGGTAAACTTGGAGGCTGTGCTATACATCACAAAATAAGATGCTAGAATTAAAGACAAACAAACAAAAAAAACAAAACGTGAAAAGTTGAAGAAGAAAATAGGAGTTATGAAAAGAAAAAAAAAAGGATGGAGAGTTGGAAGTGAAGGATTTATTTAAAAACTAAATATGGTTTTCCATGAATAGGATCTTCTTTCAGCTATTTAAGACAAGAAAGGATGAAGTCCTGGGAAGTTATAAACAATATGCCACTTGTGCTCTTTTCTGCCACTTTATCTGATCTGCTCAGTCCCTTTATCTTTTGATGAACAATTCCTCTTTCACAAACACAAGCCATGCGACTGAAGCTCTGCCTCTGAACATGTTCAGATTAAAATCTTGTTCTAAATATAGTAAGTGTATATGGACTTCTAGGATAATCAGTTGCCCAATTTGTTTTCTGCACTTCTTTGAACTTAATGCACTCCTTGTCAGTGGATGTGTTCAAGCACAAGTTGAATGCCCATCCTGTCATGAACGTTATAGAATCAAGGGGATGTTGGCCTATATGACTTCGAAAATGCCTTCCAACTGAGGTTACAAATCTTAATTCATTAACCAATTAATTGTTTGAGAAATGTCTCCCAAACATTAATGGAAAGGCTCTATGTATCAAAGGGAATGCACTGGGGATACAAGAAAAAATATATAGCACTTATGCTGAAGGAGCTCACAGACAAACCGACAACAAAAAGTCATGTGGTCCATGCTGTGACGCAGATAAGGACAGGAAATTGTGGAGGCACACAGGCAGTTCTTATCACACTGGGAATTCAATACTTTCCGGAGGAGGTAACATCGAGTTGAATTTAAAGGACAAGTAGGAGTTAGCCAAAGAAAGGAGGGGAAGCTTTCTAGGAAGAAAGAGTCTGGGTGACCACATCCTGTGCTATTTTTGACTTGGGCTAGGCAACACCTTCCAGGAAGATACCATAATGAGCACGATTTTGGCATCCCTAACTCCAGTTTTCACTCTATGTTAGATGTTCCTCCCTATTCGTCTGTCTTCCTCAAGAAGCTGTGAGCTCCTGGAGGGAGAGGGTTTCATATCTGCATCACCTGCACCTGGTACAGTGTGTCGCACAGAGTAAGCTCAACAACACATGTTTACTACACGAATGAATGAGGAACGTGTAGAGCACAGGATTGTTCGCTATGGTCCAGAAGTGAAGTGGGACATGGGGAAAGGAGGCGGACAGGCAGGCAAGGGTAGAATCATAAAGGGGTATAGTAAGCCATACTTAGACTCTCCTGAAGGCCAGAGGGCACCACAAAAGATGTGACATAATCAAGTTTATTTTTTAGAATGATTGATCCAGCAATGGTATTAAAAGTGAATTGGAAGGATGCATGATTAAATATGGAAGCAACCCTTACTGAAAGCTACTTTAGAAAAGGAGCATATAGACCTGGACTTGGTGATGAGATCAGGATTGAAATGAGAGGCTAGATTCCATGGTCAAAAACTTAATTAAAATAAAACCTGTCTTCTTTTACCAGACTGCTTATAAATTAAAGTTTCTCTATTTTACCTATCCATCTATCTACCTATCTTATCATCTACCTATTTACAAACCTTACTACCAATCTGTTTGTTGTGAGAAGTATCATGTTTTATACTATTTTGACAGGCATTTACTTTATTATTTTCTTGAGGTCAGTTTGTAACTCAAGTTCAGATTTCTTAAGTTCAGTCACATACCATGTTCTGAAGAGTGCTCTTTCATTAAACTACACAGTGTTAGGGAATATTTTGCTTGATTTTTGATGAACACTGTAAGATGGGTTTTTTTTTTTTTTTTGGTTTGTTTTTGTTCAGCGTGAGTCTCATGAGGTTCTTTTAGACACCACTTTTAAAATTTTATTTATTTTGTTGTCATTTGAAATGTGCTAGTGGGTTACAGAGACACATGAGCCCGGTCAGATCTGGATTCATCTGATGAGACACTGAAGCAAGAAAATGGAGAACGCTGAGAAAAACAGAGCCTGAACAGACTGAAGAACTGGACTTTTCCTTAAGAGGCACTATTTATAAATTGCTTTAACAAAGTACGTATTGAGCCTTCATTTAACTTTCAGATTGTCATCAATTATCGATTTATTTATTGTGCTTTCTAGAATCTTATTCAATAAACATTTATTAAATACCAGCTTCATACCAAGCTATTAGGCGCTAGGAATACAATGATGATCAAATTATGGATTCTGGCCACGAACAGCTCACACTATACGGAAGAGGTCAGATGTGTTTGTAATATATATGCTACAAGATAACACAGTTAATGCAATGATAGAGGCCATCACAGGTGCTACATGAATATAGACCTTCTAAGTCATATATATTTAGAAAGAAAAATGGATAGATGCAAAATATTTGTATAACATCCATTTTTAAATATACTAAACTACTGCATCCAGGGAGAGTCCAAAATCTAGTTAATTATAATAAATACTAATTTTCTTCTAGGGAAAGGTAAAGTATGAGTCATATAAAGCAGATCAACTTTTTTCTATTTTCTTTCTTTCCGGATTTGGGTCAGGCTGTGTGCCATGTTGCACAGTGCGCCTGCTGGCTGTAATTGTGACTCAGGAGAATTCTGAGTTAAGCTGAAAGTAGCCTTGTTCACTCCATCGCTGAGTTGGGCCGAAAAAAAAAAAAAAAAAAAAACACCTCACAGAATCCTTATCATTTGGAATTCCCTCACAACTCATGTCTGATCCAAATGGGTCAGTCAGTCCTCATATACTGTTTGAGAAATTTCTTTGAGCTGACATATCTTTATGTACCCTGGAGTGAATTCTAGAAATCAGTTCAACTTTTATGGCTTGCCACTTGTGTTCTGCTAACCTTCTGGAGTGATATGATGTGACATAAATTTGCTAAATCCTCCAGGCCTGAAATATATGTAATTAGACTATGTTTATGAGATGATTAAAAATGAGCTGAAAAAAATATTCAAGTAAAGAAATATTCACAATAATTAATTTTTCTACAAAGACAAATATTCCAATCTTACATGTAGAAGTCTTAATGCATGTATAGGCATTGATGTGGCAAAATTATATGGTGAGCTCACAGATAAAAACATTTTGATATAAAAACAGACCCATCTTAGGCAATTAAGGCAAATGGGACCTGGCCAAGAGCAAATAAAAACATGGTTTGGAATGTAAAAAATGCTAAATTAATTTTTAAATGAAACACGTTTCTATGAAAGTCACAAGAATTTTGAGGAAGTACGTTAATTTTTTAAATATATTCTTTGGGCGGTGCTTACTTTTTTTTTTATTAAACCCAATACGTTTTTAACACTTCATTATAACCATTGCATTGTTAAAGGATAGGAACTTTATGCTTTTTTAATGGCAGTAGAAGGGGAGAAAAGGGGACAGATAAGGCTGATGATAAACCTCTGGGCAGGTTAGAGGTGTTGCTGGTGATAATATCTCTGAAAAGGAAAGAGAAAAAGGGCTGCTGTGGACTGTGCCTCATCTGCCTGGGATTGCAGGTGACCTGAGGCAAGAGGAACACAGTAGCAGTAAACCTGCTTCATTCAGGTAGGTTGTGTCTGAGCTTTTGGTTGGCACTCTGATTTTTAGATTTCTAAATCTATACATCCAAGAATTCACCTTAGTGTTCTTATAGAAGCAATAAATAGGCAAATCTGGAGAATCTTTCTGTCTCTGCCACCATTAATCTCTAAAACGTTTTTTGAAGTTCTTTTCAATTCCATGCTGAAGAACTTGGGTACCACAAGTAAATCCATAGATTAAGAATTGGCTTTTCAGCAACAAGCAAGCATATGGATTATTTCTACACTGTCTTCTTTTTAAATGCTTAGAACCTATTGTTTCAATACAATAGGGTTTTTTTCAAAACGAAGATCAGTTCACAAAAATTCTACTTAGGTTTCTCAAAACCCTTAGACATTGATCATTACAATGAGGAAATTTTTTTTATTATTTCTGGAAGCCTATAAAGAAAGTGATGTACTATTATAAAAGAGAAATATCAGACTGTGGCATCAGATCAGAGGACATGGGTGATAGGACTTTCAGAGCATGGCTTATGGGTCTCCATTTGGTCAAACCAAGTACTAATAGACCACTCATTTCCACTTGGCAGTTCTCTTGACACTAGATGAGACTATTGAAAAGTGTCGGACAGAAATAGATGGAAAAAGCACTACCCTCACCCACTGAAGTATGGGACCAAAAGAATTTCCTTCTTTTATTTTTTTAAAATCTTTTACTTTAACTAAACTAAGAGGTAAACCAAGGCGAGGAAATACTCCAAATTTAGGTTAGAAAGTCAGCGTTAAGCTATGTAAAAAATGAGAACTCAGGATGGGATCAAGAAATTCAGTGAAATAAGGTAACTGCATTACTCCAAGAAAATGGCCATAAACAATTGTCATTTAGCTTCACATGAGATCCATATTTCCAGTAGGCATTTTGGTTGAGAATTTCTAAGCAGCAAGATTTAATTTTATCTTTGTTACCGTTTTCTCTCTGTTTTATCTTTAAAAAATTAGAATGAATAGCTTAGCTTTTAAAACTAAAACTATATTCCATGTCTGGCATTTTAATTGTAGAGGCCAAGGGAAACAGACATTTCAATTAAACATAAATATTTTCTTGGTAAGGTCAGGATAATGCAAATTAAGATGCACAGATATATCTCCTTTGAGGAACCACAGACCTCAAATGTAAAGGAAACCAAAATTTCTTAGGAAAAAATAAGTCTTTTCAGAAATAATTTGTAAATAAGAGACTGCCTCACTCATTCTTAACTAAAAGAAAAAAAAGTGACACAAGTGCCTTAATCATAAGCAGTAGAAGAGAGACATATGAGGTTAGAAAATGTTCTCTTTTGGTGAAATTTAACAATATTTATTAAACACCTATTATGTCACAGGCATGTTTCTAGATGCTCAGGGTAGGTAAGTACTAGCAAGACTCAGCTTTTGGTCTTAAGAAGCTACTGAGAGAAATCAACATGACATCATACAGTTAAGTGATGAAATGATAAGTGTTTTAATAGAGGTATACAGGGATTCTATGGAAGTTCCTATGAAATCAAAAAATTTGTGGGAGGCTTCATAATGGCAAAATGTGCTTTCAGTCTTGAAGGGCGTTCATGGTGGATAAGGGCGTAATTCTAATTACAAGATCAGCAACACTAAGACATGGGGGTAGAAGAGAACTGGCAACATGCTAGAAAATATCAAGGATGTTTCAGAATGCCAGAAATAGGAGAGTGGATGTGCTGCAGAGAAGCAAATGTCCAGATGATGAAGCATCTTGTCAGCCTGTGTAGGATAAATTTAAACATTATTAATGGTACATCACTGAGAAACTTTAAGCCAATGATGAATGAGAAAATGAGCCATAGGAAGGGTTACAGAAGGTTATGATCAGAAACAGGAAAAGTAGATAGATGGTCAATAATGTGATAATCAATGAGAGTGCATATAAGAATTTGAATTAAAGTAGTGCTGGTGGGATTGGAGATGGGGGAAGGATATAAGATATTTATTTTGAAACACAGGTAGGTCACTCAGTGCCCTACAGGTCATGCAAAATTCCCATCCTCATGAAAGTTACATTTTAATGAGGTAATCATATAGTTACCAAACACCTAATTAAAATATTAAATTTCATATGATTAAATATTAATTTATATTAAATTATTACATCTTGCATTTCATATATGAAATAGCCAAAATAATCTTGAGAAAGAAGAACAGAGCTGGAGGACTCACACTCCCTGACTTCAGACTATACTACAAAGCTACAGTAATCAAAACAGTATAATACTGGCACAAAAACAGACACAGATCAGTGGAACAGAATAGAGAAGCCAGAAATAAACCCACACACTTACGGCCAATCAATCCATGACAAAGGACGCAAGAATATAAAATGGAGAAAAGACAGTCTCTTCAATAAGTGGTGCTGGGAAAACTGGACAGCTACATGTAAAAAAATGAAATTAGAACATTCTCTAACACCAGATACAAAAATAAACCCAAAGTGGATTAAGGACCAAAATGTAAGACCAGATACTATAAAACTCCTAGAGGAAAACAGGCAGAACACTCTGACATAAATTGCAGCAATATTGTTTTGGATCCGTCTTCTAAAGTAAAGAAAATAAAAGCAAAAACAAACAAATGGGATCTAAATTACATAATATAGTTACTCAGGTCTGAAATGAGAAAATTATATAAAAATTATACATCAGTATGTTACTTCCCTACAGAGCTTCATTGAAGAACTTCCCTGCCCTCGTGCTCCATTCAAATAACACTTTTGTAGTGTATATTTAAATGATCCGTAGATATATGTCTATATATTATAGTTAAGTGTGCATGTATGTTATGTTATGTTATCTTAAATTACTCTATTTTTCAATTCCTCTTCCTTTTAAAACAAAGTTTCCTTTAGAATTCTTAGGTTTCAAAAGCAAGACCTGCTCTACTTGTAAACATATGCCAAAAAGGAATACACAAGCCTGAAACAAAGAGGCTTACACACTGCTTCCCAGTAGCAAGAACTTTCTAGTACCACAGCAGTCTGTCTTGGAAAAAAGTCTTTTTGATTGTTTTGGTCCTTTGCTCTTTATTCAAGATTGATTACTACCGGATCTTTCCTAGGGCGCTGTTCACAATGGTTTTAAATGACTCAAGCTTTGGCACCCCCTCACTAAAGTATTTGCTTTAGTGAATTCTAAATTTCTCTTACAGAGACTACAACTGTCTCGGAATCAAACTGCCTTCTGTAGTAATTACTGAGCACATGGTACAACAGGAGTCCTTGACATTCATTAAAAAAAGTGCAGCGGGTGGGTGAGGAAAAAAAAGAGTAAGAAAAATTAATCACAAGAAATTAGCATGTTTAAGTAAATCATTATAGTGCTCAGGAAGAAAGGTCTGACAGAGACACTCAGAAGGAATCAGCCTCCAGGTTCAGCCAAGTTGGAGTTTCGCTTATCACTTCTCATTCTTCTTATACAGGCTGACGCACTAAACCATTTTTCCTTATATACTTGCAGGAAGGTCCATTTTTATTAGGGTTCCTTCATTTTAAAATGCTCTCTGATGCCATGAGAACGTGATTAAATTGCTACCCATTCTTAAAGGGAAAAGGAGTTTTAATCTTCAAGGAAAAAACAGTGATCATACACTTACTGCAATGCAATATGCTCACAAAAACCCAAGCGTTCCACAGTCACAGGAACCTGAAGCTTTGCGACAGAATTATTAGCAGGTAAGTTGATTTTGCAGAATGTTTACCTGATTGAATGGCTTTTAAACAACACTGTAACACAATATTCTGGTCACATAAAATTATATGCACAGCTACCCTCCATATAAACAGCAATATTTACTACTCTCCAAATAAATGGTACTGATAAAACAAATAAAAAATATAATATGGGGCCTATATTATTTGTGAATTCATCCAAAAATCAAAATTCTTTAAAAATTTTTGCAAAGATACAAACTGTGGGTTTTTTCCTCAATATTTTACCTTTACTTTTCTTTAAAAGGGCACCTCTTTTTTCAGTTCAAAATGAGTTTTTACTTTACCATCCCAACTCAAGTCTTTTTATAATGCATTTTAGAAACTCATCAGAGTACAAATATTTATTTTGTTCTACAATGATGCTTTCTACATTTATCAATTAATAACTTGATTCTTTTAGCAAGCAGTTATTGAAGAAAACCAAGAGCAGTACCAGGCACTATGCTTTTTGAGCCATTATCCTTTTGGATACAACATTTATTTCTATAAGGTGCGTTTTAAAAAAATATCTTATTTGTGTACTACTGTATGAATTAACTTCGATAAACTGAAGTATCTCATATATTTACTATTTTAACATGATACTGAGATTATGATTCATAGTTTTATCTCTATGGTATGAATTATCTATGGTATCTATTCTTGTCAGGGCTTGAACTATTTGATCCATATGTTCAAATATATTAATTCCATAGACAGATTTTCTTTTGGTATAACAGAGACTGCTAGCAGTTTATCAAAATCTTTGTCTTCTTTTTCCTCAGCACACAGCAGGATTACATCACCTAACCTCCCTTGCAGTTAGACATGGTCACATGACCCAGCTCTAATGGAATGTGAGAAGACGTCATATGTTCACTGCTAGGTCTCACTTATACACATTTCCATGTGCTCCTCCTTGGTCTTTGCCCTTCTACCAGCTGGATGGAGACAATAACAAAGTCACAAATAAAAGGAGTCTGGATACCTAGTTGACTATGAAGAGGGAAGACAGCTTCCCAACCCAAACACTAAGCTAGGACTGTTAAATGAGCAAGAAATAAAGTGATAACACACTTCTGAATCTACTTGTTTTAGCAACTAGCCAATCCTAACTAATATAGTTGCAGAAAAGTTTGAAGAACTATATTATGAGATTAGAAAAAAAAAAGAATGAGACTAATAGAAGCAACAGGGTTAAATGAAAGAAATTTCAGTAACTATCCTCCATTTGTTGCCTACACAGCAAATCCCGACAGCACTAGGACAGCCCATGGGTGTTGGAGTGGGAGATGGAAGAGAGTCAACTTGAGGCAAGAGCATTTCCTGCTGCTCTTCCTAAATTACCTTCTTCATGCCCCTCACTTTTCCTGGTATGGATGGTGCAAAGAGCCCAGCCTTCAGGTTGGTCCTATTCAAATGCCTGCCTTGAGGCCAAGGTGGAGACAGAATTTGCAATCATTTTCAGAGAATCTTAGGACAGTTTGATGTTTGCCAAGGACAAAGTGAAAGCACTACCTTTCCTGAGATGATAGAAGACTTTACACCGGTCTATTTCCTGTCTCCACAGTCCTTCTTCATCCTCCCTTATTGTCTTCACTTTATCTTAGAACAGGTGGCCCTTGCTTTTGTTAATATTAATATCTCCACTTGTTCTTTAGCAGATCTTTTCCCTCCTCCTCCAAAGCTTCGTTTCCTTAAATATTCCCTTTTGGAATCACAGTGTCAGCTTCCTCCTTCCTTCTGACTATAAACATACTCTTTTTTCTTATCCACAACAAACAAACAATCACACACACAAGAGAAATGACAATTAAAAAACAATTACCATCATAAAACCTATTTTGTAAATCTGCTACCTTGGGCTACAGCTCATTTGTTTTTCACCTCTTTAACCCCTCATTTATATACCACCTACTCACTCTTTCAATCATTATTTACTCATTATTTATTGTTGTTATTAGCTATTAACAATTTGTTCAATATTAATTTGTTTCACATCGAATAACACGTTTCTGGAGGCACAAATATGATGAAGACAAAACTTTTGCCTTTGAGGACTTCACAGAGCTGGGGAGAAAGACAGATGAAAATAATTACACAGCAAGATGATTTTTCTGTAGTCTAGATACACTTAAAGGGCTATGAAAGTGCCTCCTCCCTCAAAAGGTACAATTAATACTACTTTTCAGGCTGGAGAAGAAAGCTTCATAGAAGGAATGACATTTGAATTGAAAAGACATAAGCTTTTGTAAGCCAGACAAGAGGAAAAAGAGTATTTAGGCAGGAGTCGCAGAAATAACAAAGGCAATAAGTAATGTGAGAAAAGCATGGTGTACAAAGAAATAATTAAGTTGAAGAAACAACAAGTAGTCTGCTGTGGTTAGAATGAAGGAAAGGCAATTGAGTGAGACAGGGATTGGAGATTGTCCAGAAGTGGCTACTTAGAGCCCTAGTTTGAAGGGTCTTTAGTGAGTTTGGACCTTTATATTATAGAAAAGTTTTAAATAGGGAAAAGAAGCGATATTATCTATATGAAAAAGTCACATGATGGAGAGTCAGGTTATACAAGAGTCAGGAAGAGGGAAGCTCATCAAAGGCCATTGAAAGCTTCAGGTAAATGTACTGGAGGCCCATACTGAAGGTTAAGAGAGTCCCGCACTTGCATTATGAAGTACCTCAGTGACCATAAAATAATTTTCCCTCTTCTGCTTAAGCAAAAAGTAGACTTATTGACTTTGACTCCTTCCCCAAATTGACTGAGAAAAGGCTACTGCAACAGGTCTACAGAAATTTCTAAAGGCAAACATCCAACAAGATTTGGCTTTTAAGACCTCCCACAGTAAGCCTCCCTTATTAAGTGACTTGTAGTCATGGCCAAATAAAAGAACTAAATGCATAATAACTATTACTTATTCTAAGCATTAGAAAAAGTGCTCATCAGCACCCAATTTTTGTCTTTTCCTATCTCCATCTGGCCAAACTGTTAAAAGGCAAGACTTAATAACAGTACCCTCATGAACGAGAACTAGAGCCTTTTGCAGCAGGTGGTGCCCACCTCTGCCTACAGAATTGCAGCCCAAACAATCTGCTGGGAATTGCAGAGAACTCAGTAGAATGTGCTTATGACTCAGCCTGTTAAGTAGGAGGACTGTCATTGTTATTTTAACTCCTGCCAGAGTATGTGGGCAATGCTCCCTCTTTCTGTCTTGAGTTAACCAAGAAACATCCCTCTTCAAAACCTCACCCCAGAATAGGTCCTTGCTCAGTTAGAGCCAGAACAGTTTGGGGTCTGGGTATGACTGCCAGCTGATAGTGCAGATTAGAAAAGGCTTTCATAAAGGGAACATCTGATATCCTAATTTACCAATAGAATTTTATTTTTAGAATGTTTAATCTGCCTTTAAAACTATTCACACAGAGCGCCACAGACCAGAGCTGAATGCTGATGAGACAGTAATCAGCACAAGTCAAGGTACTTATTTTCGGAAAGGATGGTGAAAATACCAGGGTTTCTTTCTCTTTCCCTTAACTCTTGGGGTATTGTGGTCCTCCTGTTTGTCTTTCTCTTGCCAAATGTTCTCAACAGTGTAAACGTTCATCAAGTGCTGCTCCTAAGGAATACTGTAAAAATGACACAAAAAAATCAGCCTATTTTACAGAATATTGTCTTAAAGGATAAACTTCACCCATCGATGTATGATGAAAAGATGTAAATCTATTCTGAAGATAAAGCAAAATCTAAGCAATGCCAGGTTGTGGCAAGTCTTAGTATTATGTAGACAAAAGACGGTGTGGAATAGGAAAATAAATATGTTCTGCTTTCAAAATGGTTTTCTCATTTCCACTCAGCTAATTTTTCTCTGTGTTTCTGGTGCTATAAATTACGATTCAAGATTACATATCGGTAGAATAAAATTCTGTCATAATGCTATAAAATCATGTGTCAAAAAGATGCAGGAAAGCTCCTGAGCATTCCAGAAGCAAGGGACTCTATTAAGACAAACTGAAAGAATCGTGAAAAGGGCAACAACCATCACTGGTGTGCGTGAAAGATAGCATGTGTATTCCAAAGTAACCTCTCTAGGCCTTCAAAAAGTGAGGGTCCACCAAGATAGAGATACCATTCTAGACACAGCTCAGAACATCACATAGTCTCTGCCCTCAGTGGGGAAAGAGAGGATGTTGAGATGACATCAGCGAGGTAGAAGATGTCAGCTTATATAGCACCTTCCTGGCCACAGCAGGAGTGTGGGTTTTCTTCTGACTATTAGGGGCAGTCATTGGTGGATTCTGAACAAAAGAGTCATATCAACTGATTTATAAAAGATCAGACTATGTGAACAATATATTATACAAAAGCAATACTGAGCACAGGAGGCTACTGCATTTGCTAAAATGAGAGAGAGTAGATTCCAATGATACAGGTAAAGACAATGAGAAATGATTAGATTCTGGACAGAGATGAGCTTGTTACTGCTATTATCTGAAATAAGGCTTAAGAAGGTCAAATAATATGCCTCTAATAAGTAGTGGAGGCCAGAAATAAAGCAATCATCAGGGTCGTTTCCTACACTTTAAATGTCTACATGGGACTTTTGTGTCAAAAAGATGCTGATATTCTATGAAGTAGTCAGACTTAAATGTTAGAGAGATATAACAACCTTTATACTAAGAACTACATGTATTAGGTTTGAAAAATTCAATTCTAAATTTTACAGAATTAGTAATATTAGCACATGATTATAAAGATTTTGTCATTTACAAAGCATTTGCACTCCTATTATCCCATTCAATGTTAGCACAGCAAAATAGAGATATCTAACAGTCACATTTATGATATCACTGAAGTGTCAACTACAAACGGGCACTCGCCATTGGCACTTGCCATCTACCTCTACAAGGATTAGATCAGGTACTGCAGCTGCTGATTTTCAACACCCCCTGAAAGGAGTTCAGGGTGGACAGCAGAAAGGAGGCATTCTGTGCTCCGGGGCGGGGGTGGGGGGTGGTGTAAACAGGCAGGACAGGTCTTCAGATAGTTAGATATTCTCAGGAGCCGATTTTATGAGCCCAATTCTTATATATTCTCAGATCTAGAAAAGCAGTAAAATCCTTCATGGTGACTTCTGCTTCCCGTGACTAACAGGAACCTGCACAAGACTAGCAGAAACCTTCTGTAAAAAAATGTGCTTGATTGCATGTATTCCCCCTTCACCAAAATCACGTATATACTGACCTTCCCCCCTGCCTCCTTGGAGCGGTTTCTCAGAGCTATCTGAAATGCTGTCTCCCCGGCTGCAGTCCTCATTTTGCCCCAAATAAAACTTAACTAACAACTCTCATGTTGTGCATTTTTTAAGTCGACAGAAGGAATCTTTGCCATCCTCAGTAGTTTGTTTTCTTTTTTTAACATCTTTATTGGAGTATAATTGCTTTACAGTGGTGAGTTAGTTTCTACTGTATAATAAAGTGGATCAGCTATACGTATACATATACCCCCATATCTCCTCCCTCTTGCTTCTCCCTCCCACCCTCCCTATCCCACCCTTCTGGTTGGACACAAAGCACCAAGCTGATCTCCCTGTGCTATGCGGCTGCTTCCCACTAGCTATCTATTTTACATTTTGTAGTGTATATATAAGTCCATGCCACTTTCTCACTTCGTCCCAGCTTACCCTTCCCCCTCCCTGTGTCCTCAAGTCCATTCTCTATGTCTGCGTCTTTTTCCTGTCCTGCCGCTAGGTTCTTCAGAAGCATTTTTTTTTTTTTTAGATTCCATATATATGTGTCAGCGTATGGTATTTGTTTTTCTCTTTCTGACTTACTTCACTCTGTTTGACAGTCTCTAGGTCCATCCACCTTGCTACAAATAACTCAGTTTCATTTCGTTTTATGGCTGAGTAATATTCCATTGTGTATACGTGCCACATCTTCTTTATCCATTCATCTGTTGATGGACACGTAGGTTGCTTCCATGTCCTGACTATTGTAAATAGAGCTGCAATCAACATTGTGGTACATGACTCTTTTTGAATTATGGTCTTCTCAGGGTATATGCCCAGTAGTGGGACTGCTTGGTCATATGGTAGCTCTATTTTTAGTTTTTTGAGGAACCTCCATACTGTTCTCCATAGTGGCTGTATCAATTTACACTCCCACCAAGAGTGCAAGAGGGTTCCCTTTTCTCCACACCCTCTCCAGCATTTATTGTTTCTAGATTTTTTGATGATGGCCATTCCGACTCGTGTAAGGTGATACCTCATTATAGTTTTTTGTTTATTTGTTTGTTTGTTTTGGGGGTACAAAGGCTTCTCACTGTTGTGGCCTCTCTTGTTGCGGAGCACAGGCTCCGGACGCGCAGGCTCAGTGGCCATGGCTCATGGGCCTAGCCGCTTCGCAGCATGTGGTATCTTCCCAGACCAGGGCACAAACCCGTGTCCCCTGCATCGGCAGGCAGACCTCTCAACCACTGTGCCACCAGGGAAGCCCCTCATTATAGTTTTGATTTGCATTTCTCTAATGATTAGTGATGTTGAGCATCCTTTCATGTGTTTGTTGGCACTCTGTATATCTTCTTTGGAGAAATGTCTATTTAGGTCTTCTGCCCATTTTTGGATTGGATTGTTTGGTTTTTTTTTGATATTGAGCTGCATGAGCTGCTTGTATATTTTGGAGATTAATCCTTTATCAGTTGCTTCATTTGCAAATAATTTCTCCCATTCTGAGGGCTGTCTTTTGGTCCTGTTTATGGTTTCCTTTGCTGTGCAAAAGCTTTTAAGTTTCTTATGTCCCATTTGTTTATTTTTGTTTTTGTTTCCATTTCTCTAGGAGGTGGGTCAAAAAGGATCTTGCTGTGATTTATGTCATAGAGTGTTCTGCCTATGATTTCCTCTAAGAGTTTTATAGGGCCTGGCCTTACACTTAGGTCTTTAATCTATTTTGAGTTTACTTTTGTGTATGGTGTTAGGGAGTGTTCTAATTTCATTCTTTTAAATGTAGCTGTCCAGTTTTCCCAGAACCACTTATTGAAGATGCTATCTTTTCCCCATTGTATATTCTTGCCTCCTTCATCAAAGATAAGATGACCATATGTGCATGGGTTTATCTCTGGGCTTTCTATCTTGTTCCATTGATCTATATTTCTGTTTTTGTGCCAGTAGCATACTGTCTTGGTTACTGTAGCTTTGTAGTATAGTCTGAAGTCAGGGAGCCTGATTCCTCCAGCTCTGTTTTTCTTTCTCAAGATTGCTTGGGCTATTCAGGGTCTTTTGTGTTTCCATACAAATTGTGAAATTTTTTGTTCTAGTTCTGTGAAAAATGCCAGTGGTAGTTTGATAGGGATTGCACTGAATCTGTAGATTGCTTTGGGTAATATAGTCATTTTCAAAATGTTGATTCTTCCAATCCAAGAACATGGTATGTCTCTCCATCACTTTGTGTCATCTTTAATTTCTTTCATCAGTGTCTTATAGTTTTCTGCATACAGGTCTTTTTTCTCCTTAGGTAGGTTTATTCCTAAGTATTTTATTCTTTTTGTTGCAGTGGTAAACGGGAGTGCTTCTTTAATTTCTCTTTCAGATTTTTCATCATTAGTATATAGGCATGCAAGAGATTTCTGTGCATTAATTTTGTATTCTGCTACTTTACCAAATTCATTGATTAGCTCTAGTAGTTTTCTGGTAGCATCTTTAGGATTCTCTATGTATAGTGTCATGTCATCTGCAAACAGTGACAGTTTTACTTCTTCTTTTCTGATTTGGATTCCTTTTATTTCTTTTTCTTCTCTGATTGCTGTGGCTAAAAATTCCAAAACTATGTTGAATAATAGCGGTGAGGGCTTCCCTGGTGGCACAGTGGTTGAGAGTCTGCCTGCCAATGCAGGGGACACGGGTTCGTGCCCCGGTCCGGGAAGGTCCCACATGCTGCGGAGCGGCTGGGCCCGTGAGCCATGGCCGCTGAGCCTGCGTATCCGGAGCCTGTGCTCCGCAATGGGAGAAGCCACAACAGTGAGAGGCCCGCATACTGAAAAAAAAAAAAAAAAAGTGGTGAGAGTGGGCAACCTTGTCTTGTTCCTGATCTCAGTGGAAATGGTTTCAGTTTTTCACCATTGAGAATGATGTTGAATAGCTTGTTTTCTCTCTCTGGGTAGATACTGTGTCTTCCTTACTTTTCTAACACCAGTCCCCTCAACTCCCATAAATGAATCCTAATAATATTGGTGGAATAAATGAAACTGCAATTTAGGTATCAAACAGGTTAAGTTTTCCCCATTCTTTTTCTGGTAGGAGTATAGCTTTGAAGTCTGAGAGAGATGAATTTGAATCTGAGCTCTGCAATCACTATATGATGGTAGTAAGTTACCCAATATATATTGGTCTTGATTTCCCATCTGCAAAATTGCATTGCACTTGTGACCTGCAAGCTTGCATCAAATCTTACAGGTACTCATATTTGCTCAGCAAGGGTTAGTTAATCTCTTCTTTCTCTCCCAACTCCGTCAGAGTAGTAATTTATTCCCTTCAGAAAATAAAATTGTTATGAAATATTCTATGTCTATAAATATTATTCTATATTGATATTTCTTTTACCTTAAACGAATTGTAACATTAAATGTAGTGATAGAGAAAACTTAAAAAAAATCCTTTTATAAAGTTTCTCTCATGATTTTTGAAGGGCATATGAACAGATAACATGGGCCAAACAAAAGTGTTTTTCTTTTATGTATCTTTCAAATTTCAAGGGTAGTATTTACATTGTTTTTGGGAATAGTATTTCACCTATGGGGAAATAACACAAATTTCAATATTGTGTTATGGCAAAAGCAGTAAAACATATGAGTACCATTAGTTAGCAATATCCTTACAGCCAAAAAAACAAAACAACAACAAAAAAATCTTTTCTAATAGGAAAAAATGAAGCAAACAGAATTGGCATGATATCACATATTAAGATATTTGGATCTCTTATATAGAAATCTGGGAGAAGCTTTGAAAGCCATACTTAAACCATTTTAGCATTAAACCTTCAAAATGCTGAAAGTTGTTTAGAAATAATAGTTAATAATACTGAGCACCAGACGATTGAAACATTACAATGAGTCAACTTTACCACAGACTGAGTCAACCAGATCTTTATGTATCAATATGGATGAATCTCTAAATATAATGTTGGGTGAAGGCAAGGTGCAAAAGAATATCTGCAGTATGATGCCATTTATACAAACTTTCAAAATGTAAATGATTATACGGGACATTGTTTCATATATATGTCATTAAATTTAGGACATCATTAAACATAGGAAGGTTATATCATCTTCAGGATTATGACACATTTTAGGAAGAAGGGAAAGGTTTATTTCTTTAGAAAAGATTTCAACAAAGCTGAATGTTAGCATTTTTTCAAATTCATGTGGCTGATACTCAGGTATTTCTTATAATATTTCCCATATTTCACTTTGGAAATTTTGTAAGCTTTCTTGATTAAAAATAAAATAATAAAGAAATAATGAAAAGAGAAAAGTGCATACTGCTACAGCGGATTTAAGACTGGATATTCAGTACTTCCAGTAACAAGAGATTACATGAAAATGCAGCCTTCATTTCCTAGAATAAGAAATCATTCATCTGTACTCTTTCTGAAATATTATTCTGCTTTTATCAGAGGAATTTTGAGTTCAAAGACGTAACATGAAAGAAAATATTCTTTCTGCTTGTAAACTGAGCTAAAGTGTACACACTCCTTTATTTACTCATGCAACAACTGTAAAGTAACAAGTACAAACCTAAAATAAACGGTTCCCTGCCATCTCTTTGGGTAAGTGCATTGTCCTTTTTTCTTCCTTAATCAGAGAGAACCAACTCAACACAAACAAGAATCTGATGACTAGGCATTTCTACCACAACTAGCCTCACACTAATAGCTGGGCTGACATTCTTTCCAGTGCCTTGATCCCAGATCCCAGGATACAACCTTGGGTGAACTTCTATACCTATACCTACCTACCTCCTCTCTCTCTGCCTCACGCCCCTAATTTATAAAAGGAGCACCCTTATGTCTACTCACAGGGTTGTTATACAGAATAAATGGTTTAGTTTATGTGAAGTAAGTCATGTAGGATCACAAATGGCACATAGTAAGTGTTGAGAAGACACTATTGGTATTGTTAACCATAGCAGGAGAGACAGGCTTAGTTCAATCCTCATATCAGAGAAAGAGTTTTTCATTCATTTACTATGAAATCATTCAAAGCATTATGAAATGCTATTTTAATAATCCTAAGTCTATTAGCTGTAGAATGCATGTATAGTTTTCCCTTATCAAAATGAATTGATACTTATTTAATAAAGATTTTTTTAAAAATGTGGTTAACAAAGGTTTAGTTTCCACAATTGTGGGTTAACTCTTTTATTGTAGAGAGGATAGGGTCTTACCTATTCAAAGAAGTAGTAAAATGGTAAAGTTTGTTATATTGTGTTCTCAAAGGGTTGATAATATGTTCTGGTTTCTTTCTGTAAAAAAAAGAAGTTAGGAAATTAATAATTTAATCTCTGATCCATGTATATCAATTACATCATGTAGGTCAATACTAAATTCAACTCATGGCTTTATTCTTATATTGGGTAACTGAGACTATGAGATAAATTTCATGATGGTTCCTTATAGTCATACACTGAGCTAGGTCCTTTCCTGAGTGTTTCGAATAGAGAAGTGAAAATGCTAACTGTTGCAGATTTTTTCTTACTTTTTAGCTTCACTCCAGTGAAGCTTTTAAAAAGAAAAAATAATATTTTAAATTGTTTTCAGCTAATAAATAGTAGGCAATTGTATTGTCTCCCAAGAGAATATATTTGTCCTGGTAAATTGTTAATTACATCCAGTAAGCTTTAAAGCACTGGGCCTCTAGCCCAGTCTGCACTGATTCTCTACAGCACAGGATGGAAGGGAATTTTTTAACAACTAATTACATTTTCTGTCTAGAGTACTAAACTTATTTTGACATTCAGAATCCTAACAGTCATTCTGGATTAGTAGTTCTGCTTAGAAATTCCACTAGAACAATACAAAGTATTTCTTACTGAAATAAACACAATTACTAGAAGGCACTAGCTTTGTTTTGTACCTTATAAGCCATTCAGGTGTACTCGCCCTCAATACATGAGTGTATTAAATGCAAGGGGCAGAGCTGAGCCTCATTTTTAAGTCCTGCTCTCTTACAATAGATGTCTAAATCTACACATCACTATGTGTCTCCACCAAGGACTGTGCGATTTTCACATCTGGTAAAACAGACCCCATCCTGTTCTCAAGGAAGATGTTGCTCTACTAGTAAGGAGCCCTAAGAGTTAAACTGAGAGCTGTTAATTCTTCTTCAAGACCCAGAAGGAAAGGTAAACTTGGAAAGACATAAAGCAGGTGCCTCAGTTCTTCTCTGTGACCCTTCAAAGAAAAATGTGTATATGGATATGAGCAGACAAGGTTCTGATTCAAAAGTGACAAACACTGACTGGGCCAGGACCTGTATTAAGTGCTTTTACATGTATTAGCTTACTTAATCTGTGAGCATTCACATACAATGTACAGTAGCAAACAAATCTATTAACGCATATTAAAGATAGAAAGGCTTAACATTTAAAAAAAATAAAGAAAATTCTGCAGGCAAGAAGAAACACAGTAGAATTTTCCATTCCCTCAAATAACTTGATAGATATTTTAGGGAAAAAAAATTTGACTACCCAGACCTCTGTACACAGCTATTTTTTCCTTTAGTCCAGCTCAGTCGTTCTCAAATTTGGAATATATATAACATTATTATACAGAGTGCTATACACAATAACAAGACTCTACAATATAGAGTTCTATGCACAATAACAAGACTAAAGAACTTTTCTTTTTGCAAATGCTCGATGACTTTTGTTGAATTGTTAATGATTTCAATAACTGGAAACAACATCAATAAATTAGTTAAATAAATGACAATACATTTGAAGACTAGAATATTTTGCAGCTTTTAAACAGTATCAACTAGCATTATGAGTACTGGTATGAAAAGATAACCAAAATATAAAACAAATGTTTAAACAGAACGTAAAGTGAAAATAGCAAGTTGGAGAATGCTACACATATAGTAAGACTAAAGAATTTTTAAGGGTAGTTTTGATCAAAAGCAAATTAAACCTCACAAGTTGGTTTTAGAACAAAAAGAAAATGGTAAATCAGCTCTGGACCTTGTTCAGAAAGAAAGAGTTTTTGGGTAATTAATCAATGAATACTGAATAAAATATCATCCTTTATTTCTTCTTTAAGTTCCTTCTTTTCCTTAAATTCTTTAACATGCATAGTTTTTTCACTTCATCTTCATGATTTTCAAATTAATGTGCACACACATGTATGTGTGCAAGTACAAAATTATATATGTGTGCATGTATACTTTACTCTAGTAAAAATAAGAAAAATAGGAATTCTCTAAGAACAGGGGTCAGCTAACTATGGCCAATGGACCCAGTCCATCCTGATGCTGCCTGTTTTTCCAAATATAGTGTTCTGGGCACACAGCCACATCCATTCATTTCCTTGTTGTCTATGGCTGCATTCATGCTCCACTGCCAGAGCGGAGTAGTTGTGACAGAGACCGTGTGGTCCTTTATATATTTACGTATCACCCCAAATATTTACTATCTGGCCCTTTATAGAAAATGTTTGTTTACACCTGCTATCAAGGAACATGTTCGTCATTTGAGTAATACTAAAAACAATATTGAAAAATAATCCCCTGTCTTTTAAAGTTTTTCCAAAATTTAACTCAACAGTTATATATGAATGAGAGAAATTCCAGCCTTAAACACTTAAAAACTAATTTAATTCCAACAGAACTGGAGAATTATGGGCCAAAGGATGAGATGATTATTTGAAAGTTGACCGTGCCCTGCCCAGTACCTATTAGTCATAAAAATAATACCCCATTTACCCATCATCCAGACTTTTGTGTGGTTTTTTTTGTTTGTTATAAAATTAAAATGACTATCTTTTTTCTAGGCTTTATTTTATGAGAAAAAGATAAATGCCATCTGGGAATTATTATTATTATTTTTTTTAGTTAATTGTTTATTTGTTTTATTTTGGGCTATTTTGGGTCTTCGTTGCTGCACACAGGCTTTCTCTGATTGTGTTGAGCAGGGGCTACTCTTCATTGCAGTGTGCGGGCTTCTCATTGTGGTGGCTTCTCTTGTTGCGGAGCACGGGATCTAGGCATGCAGGCTTCAGTAGTTGTGGCACACAGTCTCAGTAGTTGTGGCTCACGGGCTCTAGAGCACAGGCTCAGTAGTTGTGGCACACAGACTTAGTTGTTCCACAGCATGTGGGATCTTCCCGGACCAGGGCTCGAACCCATGTCCCCTGCATTGGCAGGCGGATTCTTGACCACTGCACCACCAGGGAAGTCCCTGGGAATTATTTTTAAAAAGGAACTTATGGCCTATTCCATAAGGCACATAAAATCGAATAGTCATTTTAAATTAACACAGTGCAGTTAGAGGTGATCATTTTTATTCCATACCAAAAGGTTTAAATTAACACAGTTTTTGTTAAGAATATTATTTGGCACAGTTTTAGTATTTGATATATTATATAGACGGGCTGCAACACCCCTAAAATAATATTAGCAAACACTTACACAGCACTTATTATGTGCCAGACAATGTTCCAAGCACTTCATATACATTAATTCACTTATTCCTCACAATCACCCTCTAAGGAGGCAACTGTTGTTATCCCCATTTTACAGATGAGAAAACTGAGATCAAGAGACTTTAAATACCCTTCCCAGCATGACACAGCTAGAAAACAGTCAAGCCTTTCAGCCTTTATAGACCCTGAGAGTTGGTTTTAGATCTTCAACTCTGGTTAACGACAAGTTCAGACATAAAGGCTTTGTGGCTTCTCTGAGAAGTGGTATTTCACCAATGAAAATTGCAGTTTACTGGAAATACTTAGCACATCTATTATTCGGTATATTCAGCTTCTTGAACAAATTGAAATTTACTCAGCTGCTTCATTATTTCTGTCAGGTTTGCTTATGCCACTTTCCAGAGCTTCTTAGAGCTGGGTCTGAACATTGTCAAGAATCATGACTGACACCTGACAAAATCAACTGGTCGACAATGATGTTTAAGGGCTGCCTACCCATGATAGAGAACAGGATGTGCACTGGCATCACAAAGTAAGATGTGAATCATTTAAGGAGGAACCCAAGATAAACACTTGTTCAGCTATAAACAAAATCAGCTTTTATCAGCTGGTTACTCAGATAAATAGGACATGCAGTCAATGCACTTAGGCTGCATATAATCCACGTTTGGCTGTGGTATATTTATATGCAAGTTATGCGACACCTATAGGGTTGACGTTAGAATGATAAATTCATGCAGACTTTCAGAATCTCGTAAAGAAAATATTGCCAAGGCGTGGTTTTCCCAACTGATGTAAGAACCCAAGTTTCATTAAGCAACAAAGTAATGATGAAACCTTTCCTGGATTGCCAGACCAGGATATACTTTTCATTAACCTTTGAAATACATTCTAGCATTAAGTATCATTTGCTTATTTTTCACATTTCGACAGACTTTGTTAGGTAACCTAAAAGCTGAGATGCTTGAAGTTGCTGGATAATCCTGAATAGCATTTCTGCCGGCTAAGCTTAACCTCATTGGCTAGCGTTAGCCTACTCGGTTAGCTCTCAAATAAACAATATTAACATCATTCTCCACCTCTATCAATCTGCTTTATGAGGTTTTGAACAGTTCATGTAATTCAGTGCACTTGTCCAGGATAACAAGATTTCAACTAAATTGCCAATACCGCTGGGAAAATATCCACAATCCAAGCAGTCTTGAAATAGGAGAGCAGCTACCAACATAAACCATTTAGTCGAACATACTACTAAACCATTTCTATTCCCTAAAGGTTCAGAAGCATTAGCACTGGTTATTTGTGGGTAGCTGAAAGTCACAGTGAACCAAACTGATAGTTGGACAGATCAGAGAAAAGATCTTCCTTTCTTAGCGCTTTTGCCAAAGTTCTTTTAGGAGAACATTATGTTTCTTGCAAAGGAAACATGCTTAAAAACATACACTGGAAAGAACTAAGGACAGTTAACACAAGCCCTATTCAGAACATATGGTCTCCAGTTGACCAGAGAATCTAGGTAAGATAGACAGTAAGAATTTCCCCTTTTAATCCCCAAACCTGCTACTCCAGGCTATCGCCAAGGACTAGCTGACTGCATGAAGGTGACAATAGAAATTATCTAGTCTTGTCCAAAGAATCTCAACATAATTCAGGGCAGTAAAAATAGGCTACAAATAGGTGAAGGGTAAAGGACTGGATTAGTCAGAAAAGCCAGTCAAGTTTCTGAGTCTTCACAAAATAAAGGTTTATATACTGTTCATACAAATCCTGATGTGAGTAGGGTAACTCTCCTGGTGGAGACCCAGTAATCTGACTGTATTCTTCTCATTGCTCAACTAACTCATGGCCTCAAGATTGCTGCAGCAGGAAAGGAAGCCATCTGGAGGGCTGTGCATTGGTTCCTCCATGCTTTAACAGAAGGGACACAGCTCACTGCCTCTCACAGCCTCCTGGACTGAACCAACAACACGGCTCTGCCTCAGTGCAAGGTGCTGAGAAACAGGGAAGACACATGGAGGTTTGCTGAGCAGTACGAGTCTCCACTGCATGAGGGACAAAGGCATGATGAGATGCCCAGTGGCTGTTTTAGGGCCCTGTTTAGATTCCTTCCTTGTTGAGAAGTGTTGAAAAGAAATAATGCTTAGTGATATCAGCTAAAAACTTGTTTTGCTAAATTAACACATGATGACTCTGATTGTGTGTGTGTGTGTGTGTGTGTGTGTGTGTGTGTGTGTGTGTCTATAAATAAATAAATAGATAGATAAATAAATAAGTAAATATTTTATTTTCTTAACATGAATTGGCACTGCAATATAGACAACCTTGGGGAGCAAGAGGCCACCTGTCAGTGTTTTCACTTGCTGATGTATTGCACTGATGTTTTCTGCTCAGAATCAGATACAGCTGAAGAACTAACTAACTTCTTTGCTTGACAGAAAGCCATCTGTTCATTTGTTTCTAATTTTTATACAAACACTAACCGTTTTAAAAATGGCAGAATAAGTTAATGCAGACGCTCAGGTTCATGAGGTGTAAGGGAAGGGACTGGGTGGGGAGGGGCACAAAAGGAAACAAGGCTGCCACGAAAATTATCGTGCCAGATGTCACATAATGATTTTACTCTCATGTTCAAAACTTTTCTGTCAAAGTGATAAAGACTAAGTTTCTTGGCCTGGCCTCAAGGGCTTCCATACTGTGACTATACTCTACTTTTTCAAGTTTATCCCCAACTTTCTACCATCATAAGCGCTCACAGGCTTCTTAGACTAGTTATTTTGTAGACCTATTAATTGCCCTTTTCTTTGCAGCTTCATATTTTTCTTCCCTTCTGCAAAGTCCTCTTCTTTTTCTTTTCCGTGTCTTCTTGCCTCCCTGCCTCCCTCTCTTCTCTCCCTTCCTTACGCCCTCTAGGTTTGGCAACACCTTGTGGAACTGAAGCCCTCTTCTCTAAGATCCACCCCCACCCTCCCATCACCTCCAAGAATGCCCACTGCTGCCTGGTTCTTGTTTTTATCACTTATTTGGCATTCATATGAACTACTTTGTGTTGTTACTTAAGCTTATTGAAATGGAAACAAGTTCACATCCCCACCCTTTTTTTCTGCTTTATTTCACTTCTAGAAGTCATTGGTTTCTATCAAATATATGAATTTTTTTTCATAGTACTTTGAGTTCAAAACAAATACAAATGAAGGACAAAAAATATTAAGCCATATAAGAATATACAACGCACTTCAAGTAAGGCTGCCATACTATTAAATTGTCTTAGCAATTTACACTTCTATTTCCTTACACCAGCAGCAGCACTGTGTACTATTAATTTGTTTAATGTCTGCCCCCCTCGCCTCAACTAATCTGCAAGCTCTAGATGGCCAGGGGCCATTTTCTTTTGTATGTACTCTCTTTTGTATTACTGTACTCCCTGGCTGGGAGCAAGTACTTAATAACTATTCATCAAATGAATGAAAAATTGAAGTATGTACTCCCAAAAGGGAAAAGTATGCTGATACTTTAATTGTGAGTATATGAACGCCTCTGTTTCAAGCAGTGAAATCTCCTTATCTACCTGGCTTACTGTTTTCCTGATTTGAAAGTGGGTTCAATGAATGAAAGAATGATAGCAGTTTATTTCCCTAAACATTCTGGTTAGAACTTGGTTAAATTAGACCTTTGAAATAAAAATAACACAAACTTTAGATATGAAAGCTGTTTTGCAATCCTGGCCTATCACCTCCTGGCTGTGGAATACTGGGCAGAACTTCTGACTTTTTGGATCCTCAGTTGTATCATCAGTAAAACAGAGATTATCCATGCTATTTCCCTTACAGAGCTGCTGCAAGAATTAAATAAAATCATCTGTAGAAAAGTGCTCTGACAATTGTGGGAAATTGTGATGTGTCAATATCAGTCTTCAAATAGTAGTTCTTCACCACTTAGCACAATGACATACACTTGCGAAGAGATTAGGTATTAACTTGAACAAACCTCATGACAATCCAAGATTTCTTAGCTTCAACTCTTCTCTTTACTTTCGCTCAGCTGCCAAATCCCTTTTGTAAGTTCTTAGGACACAGGATGTCTTTGGGAAGGACTGTGTCAGATAAAGAAAGAATCTCATTCACTAATAGCCCCAAGCTCACCTGCTGGGAGCCATCTGTCAACCTGCAGCAGCTATAGAGGTTTCACCAGGAAGGCATTTGGCTGAACCCGGGTGACAGAGCATCAGGCTATTTTTGAGGTCACAGTGAGCACCAAAATTCCAGCTGTGGCCTAAAGAAAGAAGAATTCAGCCCACTGGTGATGTTCTTTGCCTGAGCTTCTGCACTCTCTGAGGATGACATTCTTGACTGCTGTTATCATTCTAAAAGGCATGCATTTAGAAAAGAAGACTTCCACCAGAGAGAGGAAAATACATGCTGTGCTAATAGTCATCTGACCAGAAAAATAAAATTCTGGCAAATCTACTTTTCATCCGAAGAGCTGAAAGCTCTGGAAGCAGAGGGATTTCATCAACTTACTGGAGTGTTGGGGAGGAGTTTACAATTAAGGGTGATCTCCAGCTGATTCAGGTCCTTCATCTTTTGCTGCATATTGTTCAAGAGGCAACCTGGAATAACTTAATTAGCACAGTGGGGACTAAGTTGCCACCCACCCCTCCCCCTTCTGTAATGCTAATTTGAAATATCTTCTTTTCCTCCTCAAGTTACTTTCTTAACAGTGGCAGCCAACATTTTATTACTAAAGAAATTGCCAGTAATGACCTATTTTAAAAAGTGAAGATTTCTTAATGGAATGAGAATATTACTTGCTCGCTGAGAGAATGTATCAAAATAAAAGCTAGCCTTGAAAGGTACTGAATCTGTTATATTAGCACTCCAAGGTGTTCTGGAAATTCTATAACAATATTTATGCATGCATGATATGTCCCATCAATAATCTTAAAAATATTAAAACACACAAGGATAAATCATTAAGATTTCACCAAACAAAAGGGGAGGACTTGGCATGGAGATGCTATTAAAAAAAAAAAAAAAAAAGAGTTTCGGGGCTTCCCTGGTGGCGCAGTGGTTAGGAATCCTCCTGCCAATGCAGGGGACATGGGTTCAAGCCCTGGTCCAGGAAGATCCCACATGCCGCAGAGCAACGAAGCCCGTGTGACCCAACTACTGAGCCTGTGCTCTAGAGCCCGCGAGCCACAACTACTGAGCCCGCGTGCCACACCTACCAAAGCCCAGGCGCCTAGAGCCTGTGCTCTGCAACAAGAGAAGCCACTGCAATGAGAAGCCCGCGCACCGCAATGAAGAGTAGCCCCCGCTTGCTGCAGCTAGAGAAAGCCCGCACGCAGCAACGAAGACCCAATGTAGCCAAAAATAAATAAATAAATAAATATATTTTTTTAAAAAAGAGTTTGCCTCCCTGTAAATAGGAGGCAAAGGAGGAGGCAGAACATCTGCTGGGGAGCTCTTTAAAGCGTTTTCTCCCCCTCTTCTATTATTCTGTCAGTGGCTCCTCTTCTATTATTCTGTTGGTGGCCATGTAATTTCCCTCCTTTCTGCTCTTTTCAGGAGGGTGTTCTATTATTATGCTTTATTTAACTGGCTTAGATTTAAGTAAATAAATAGACACCACTGAGTTGAAGGGCAGTTGGAATGGAGGGAAGAGGAGAGCAGAAATTCAACACAGGAGGAGGGGCACAGAGAGATAGGGACTGCAGGACTGGAGCCAGATAGCAGAGAACCCAAGCACTGCATGTTAGTGAAAGGCTTTTATCTAAAGCTCCTAGTGGCCACTTACCATTTATAATCAAGCCATATGTGTCTGATTTATACAGAAACATATGAAAATAAGATTAAAGTCTAAGCATTAAAAAAAAACAGCAAGTGAGCCAATGAGATTGCAAATATCCCAGCTGCTCTAATTACTGTTGTTCCAAAGGAAATGTGAGGGCTGCTGATGCCTTGCTTGGGTTCCCCTGGGACCACATCAGCCACCTTTGGTATCTGCAGGCACAGAAGTTTGCTTCAGAGGTAAGGTTTTACCCTCATACTCTGAGAGTGGTTTTTAGAGCTACTCTACGCCAACGAAGAGGCAACAGTCTTTAAACAAAATTATTGCAACTTTAAAGGTGTATAACTGGATCACTTTGCTGTATACCTGAAACTAACACAACACTGTTAATCAACTATACTCCGATATAAAATAAAAATTTTTTAAATTTATTATCTTTTTAAAATTGTGGCTTCCCATAAGTACACTAAAAAGTCTTGGAGTCTTAGGGTGGTCTAACTCCACGTGCCAGTCTACTCTCCCCCCAATCCCACTGACCACCCCCATCTCTCAGGATCTTCCCAACACAGTGAAGTCCAGCAGCCTGTCCTGTGAGTGCCCCCTGCACCTAGTGACTGGCATTACGTCATCTTTAGCAGAGGCTTGACTTCAAAGACTTTAGAAGTACCTGCTCAGTGAAGGAGCCCAGATCCTACAGGACAGTGGTTTTGTTTGTTTAATTTATTAATGATTTTACTTTTCCCGTCTCACATCCATCCTATTTTTAATGTAATGACAAGCTGAAAGTCATTCAGCTAAAAGAAAATTCATGCAGCTAAAGAAAAACAACAAAAAAATAAAAACAGATAAAAAAGAGACTGGAAGCCATTTGTGACCTTCTCACATTTTGGATGCTCTATCTGGTTAGCACGAACTTGAAATTTTCGCCAGGCACAGCAAGTCTGCTCCAAGCTCTCCACCGGTTCTTTGGAGATTTCCTAGTGACCACAGAGGGGGATTAGGCCCTGATCTAATGGAAGGTAATCTTACCAACAGCCTCCAGAAATTCACTGAAAGCCATTATAGTAGAGCACAGACATGAAGCAGTGAGGACTCATTAGATCCAGATATAACTTTAAAATAATACTAAAATCTGGAACACAGATTTCTACTAAATTGTTTGTAAGAAAATACATATACCTCCACTGCAGGAACAAAAGATACAGAACTTTAAGCGTCAGAAGGAAGTTATAAGCTTCGCTGTCCTCAAGATTCCCTCGGAAACTTGTTCCAATATGATTTTATGCCTTACAGGAGCCCATGCACAATCACACAAGGCCCTTCACTTCTCACCATGTTCTTGAATCTTATACTGACTGAGTGTAGCATCACCTAACAGTTTCTAAAGTTTCAGTGTAAATATAAATGTGTATTTAATAGTTCTCTCATTCATTTAACTACTTGCTAGAGGTGGCTCCTGAACGGCAAAGTTTCCAGTGGGGACCATAAGGAAGAGCATTTATGCCATTATACGGCTGGTGATAAGCCCAGTCATAACAGCCCCAGGTGAAATTTCTGGTTTCCAGTTTCCCAGAGAATTCGTTTTGAACATTATACAAACCAACAGTCATTTCTCTTAAATAATTAAAATTATTTTCACCCCAAAGAAATAGTCTGTGAAGGTATCTTCAAATAAATCATTGTCATTGTAAGAGAACCTCCTTAAAAGTCACATTCAATTTTTTAATCTGATGATTTCATAACTGAAATGCCAACATTTTAAAAATTACACCTGAAATAATAATTAGAAAATTTGTTTTTTGTCACTGTCAAAATTTCAAGAATTGATTAAATTATATTTATTAGATTAGCAAAGAGATTTGAACTCTTCTCAAGTAAAAGCCTATAAAATAGATGATTGTGAGGATTTTAAAAATT
Source organism: Leucopleurus acutus (assembly GCF_964270905.1). NCBI lineage: Eukaryota > Metazoa > Chordata > Mammalia > Artiodactyla > Delphinidae > Leucopleurus > Leucopleurus acutus. Next base: position 91,703,531 of record NC_139149.1, on the reverse strand, counting down.
TGAGTAATTTAAGTATTAATGCCCAATGAAGGTGTTAAATGAAATAAAGCATACGTCAGGTGATACAGCACACACATATCACTGATTTATCAACCTTAGGCTAAAAGCTCATGTTTTAAAGAAGCCCCACAGACCTCTCTTCCAGCACCTTTACTGGGTTACACAGAGCTTTCTTCCTTTTTTTTTTTTTTGTTCAATGGTGATACATGCTGGTAGATTTTAAGGTCACTTTGCATGATGTAAGGCTTGCTTTTCCTGTATACTTTCTGCTTGTTAAATTGTTACAACTGGAAGCAATTTTCTTATATTCACACTATTCCTGCCTATAAAGTGTTACCTCTGGAAGCTTCCTTTAGACATGTGTCAGCCAGTTGTACTTAGCAAAAGAGGCTCATGTGTTATACTTTGTTTATTACAAATCTGCAATTTTGTTGATGACCGTGGACTTCAGTGGATGTTGACTAGGGTTGTGAGACTCATATATAACTCCATTCATTTTCTTTTTTCTCGATACTTCTTGCAGTGGGTCACTAGTATAGCAGTTACAGCAAGAGGCTACTTGACAGAGTGGTAAAAAAGGCTTTGGAGCCTGCAAGACCCCTATGTAGCAAGTTATTTAATTTCTTCATCTATATATTGTGGATAATAATATCTACTTTCCTGCAGAATGGTTTTAAGAACTAGGGGTAGGTTAGGGAAAGTTTCTGATACATATTCAGTGTTTGTTACATGGTAGTAGTATTGGGTACTAGTACCATTACTACTATACTTAATGAATTGGGTAAGGCTGGTTTATCAAAACACTGAACAGAGAAAGGGTATTGCTACTTACTATGTTTTTTAGCACTTTAAAAACATGGGTAGACATCACAGTCACCTGGGATCCTGGTTAAAAATTCAGATTCTTGGCTTCCATTCTAGGGATTCTGACTCCAGAGGTCTGGAGTGGGTCCAGGAATCTATATCCCCTCACAAGTGCTCAGTATGATCCCTAGGAGGGTGATCTGGGGATCACAATTTGAGAATAACTGCTATATAATAGAGAATTAATCCTATTGGTATAATCATGATTATTTTGACTGTCACTATATCAGTTTTTAAAAAATAAGAATATTGTTCTCAAGATATTAGCTTAGTTTAAATGTTGCTGTTATTGTTGTTTTTTAACTGTACAGGCTTTAATTTCTATAAGGGATACAAAATAAGCCCCAATATTTTTTCCTAATAATTTATGGATTGTTTCTCTTGTTAAAAAGCCTGATTTTTTTAGCTTTTTGTGCATAATAGACTCTAAAATTTAATGAAAGCTTTGGAGTCACACCCATGTAGGCATGCCCTTTATTGGTATAAAGGCTTCCTGGGTCCCATTCAGATACTTCCTGGGAGGCAATGGACCCCAAGTTAAAAGTATTTAGGCTAAAGAATTTGGTATTAACCATTTGCTGTTTAGAGAACTATTTCTGTACTCTTTAGATTTTACAGGTCTAAAACATGGTTATTGTGCAATGGAAAAATAAATGTGGCCTTTAAATATCTATTTATTCCCTCTCACATAGCTTTGATTGCTTATCCTGTAGGAGGATTGGAAAGAATAGTTCTTTACAAAATTGAATTGGAAAATTCTAATAAGGAGGCTGTTCATTCTGTGAAAAGAACACAAGTTTCTACTTTGGATAACAAGGAATTCGATAAAAGCAAACTTTAAATGCTACCACATTAAATTCTACCACAAGTTTTGGCAAAGCAGATATGTATTACCCAGCAAGTTTGATAGTTTGTAATGCAACTAAGCCCTAGGAGAGAAATGCAGGCAATGCCCAGTTTCTTTTTGCTTGCATTCCCCGGGGGATTAAAATACTTCAATGGTCCAGTGCTCTTAGGAAAAAGACCAAAACCATTTCCTTGTCTTGGAATACCTGGCTTTATCGCTCCAGCCTCATTTTATACCTTGCTCCCCTTCCCCTAAGTTCTCCTGTTACACTGGCCTCCTGGCATCCCCCCCTTATATGCCATGCTCCTATAGCCACAAGGCCTTTGCATGTGCTTTTGCTCCACTTGGAATGCTCTTTTCTGCCCTCTTTGCCTACTTAATTATCACTTACTCAAAGATCACAGCTAAATTATCCTCCCTGACAAGGTCAATTCATGAATCTCTTCTACACAGCCCTCATCATATTTCTAATTTTGCATTTATTTATGATTATTTGATTATAAGCTTATTCCCCACTAGACTGTAAGCTTCATAAGGACAAGGACCATAACTGTTTTTGCTACCCAGACTGTAAGGACTTGGGGCTCTCAGACTATTAACTATATGGAAGAATGAATAAAAGAATGAATGAATGCTTGCATCATATTGTATCAACCTAGCATCTAAACTAATAAGAAACAATAAGTATCTAGATAAAGGTCTGGGAGTACCTCTTCGAGCTTTAGTTTCACGTGCATAAAAGGAGAGCATTTGAGTAAATAATCACTGGGTTCCTTTTCAGTTTTAAAAATCAGTGATTTAACAACCAAATGTTCATCAACTGACGAACTAATTAACGAAATGAGGCAGATCCATTTGGTGGAATATTATTCAGTCAGGAAAAGCAATAAGTACTGATACTTGCTACATCATGAATGACCCCTGGAAATATTATGCTGAGTAAAAGAAGCCTCTCACAAAAGACTATACTGTATTACTTTATTTATATGAAATGTCCAGAAGAAGAGGCAAATCCACAGAGACAGAAACTAGATTAGCAATTGCCAAGAGTACATGGGAGGTAGAAATGGGAAGTGACTGCTAATAGGTATGGGGTTTCTATGGGGGTGATGAAAATGTTCTAAAATTAGATAGTAGAGATGATTACATAACTCTGAATATACTAAAATCACTGAATTATGTATTTAAAAGGCTGGATTTTATATGTGAATTACGTCTCAATATAGCTATTATTAAAAAATCAATGACCCAGTGGCTACATTAATTCACAGCTTTAATATTAAAATCTAAAATAATTCAGTAAATATTAATTTTTTAAAACATTTGTTTTTGAAGAGTTAAGCCTATCTTCCCATAATAGAACAAAACATTCAGAATATCCATTCTGAATATTTCTTCATTTGTTACTATATATTAGACACTGAATTATACCCCCTCTACTTAGACCTTATCAAAAAATGCATGAAACATCCTCACTGATTTCAAGGAGCTTATATAATCATATCTGGGATGGTAATTAACTATAACACAAAACACTGGATTGAGAGTTTTGTACAGAAGAAAAAGTACAAATCAGGGATTATGCTGAGCCAAAGGAAAGATTATACTGAATTCCAATTATTCAGGAGAGCCTGGTATTTCAGATGAGCTTTATAAAGTTACATATGATTTGAGCAAGCAGAGGATGAGGGATAGAAGAAGAAGAAACTGAGAAAATAGCAGAAGCAAAAGAATAGAAGCAGAAGAGAATGAGGAAAGTAGTTCTCATTAGAACTACAAGTGATTGGTGACACAAGGAATTTGGGGAGATAGAATGGGAAATATAGGCTGGGGCCATATGACAGGGAGCTTGGAATCCTAGTTGGAAGACTGTATATCTATTCTGTAGTAATAGGGTTTTAACTGGAGGTTTTAGGTAAAATATCATAAATTAGTTGTGTTTTAGGAAGATTAATCTTGAACTGAAATGGATGAGTTCATCAACCATGTGTGGAACGAGTGTCTTGGAATGGACCAACAGTCTTGGGATAGACCAATGGTAGGGTGGCAGGGTGAGGAAAGCTAGTAAAGACAAAAATGAAGGAATAAGACAAATCAACATTGCAGAATCTAATGAAAAAAAGATTTCAAGGAGAAATGGATGGCCATGAATAATATATTTTATGTACATGTACAGTATTTAATCTTTAACAGTCTTCTGATGTATTATAACCTGTCTGAGGTCTCACCGTCAGTTGTGTGTGGCACAACAGTCTTGACACAACAGTCTGTTGTGTCTGTTGTCTTGACACAACAGTCAAGACTGAAATCAAGTTTTCAGTATTCTTTTCGCGGTATCATTGCTGCGACAAAGAGAAGTCATTCAGCATAAAGGCTAAGAGGCAACCATTCAGTATTTTAATAAGATTCAGGGGATCTCTCAAAAAGTGTTTCACCAAGCAGTAGGGTGAGGAAAAGAACCATTTAGCAAAACGCTAAGAAGAGAATGGGACAGATAAACGAGGCAGTAAGTAGAGCGGCCATGTTACAGGAGTTTGGATAGCAGAGGGAATGAGAAGACGGCAGCTAGAAATATTAGCAGGTTTAAGCAGTACGCTTTTAGTCTGGGACTCGCAGAATAAGGATTCTGGAGGATTCTGGAGTAAAAAGGTACCAGACTAGTCAGGATCCAGCAATGGAGCACATTCACAGGAGTAAGGCAGCCATATGATATTACATTGAAGACAACTGAAAGGGAGGGAATAATTTACCTTATTTCCAAAATCTGTTTGATATGGACTACTGACCCTGATATCAAATTTTATATTTTCTCTTCATTAATTCATCTTAGTCAATGGTACAGTTGTTTCTCCTTGTATTTAACTATATCTCTTAGGACAGTGGAAGGAAAAAAATTAAATATTCAGCCATCCCTCAACTTTTGACAACATTTTAAATGTTAAATTGGATCCAATGTCCAACTCTATTTGAAAGTGGAATGCCACCTACTGGAAATGTGTCTTGAACATGTATACTATAACACGAAAAGTGTTGGAGATTAGATGAGTTTTGTTATCATTTCATTATACTAACTGGCAGATGCTATTAGTTTTTCTGATCATTAAAAATAGAACAACTTCAAAATACATTTAAGGTTAACACATATTTCTGCTGGAGTTTAACAGGAACACAAAAGCAAACGATACATTTAATGTCATTAATGCTATAAGTTAACTGTGGAGTCCTCTTAAAATAAAAATATCAGTCCTGCTTTACCACATGTCATTTGAGTCTCTTGAGCATTTGACTACCTGCTGTGGTTATTGTTTCTTTAAATGACAATTTAATTATGGGGTTACTCAGCTTCAAAAAGGAGCCTCATAGATGCAAAAATAAATGACTCATAGACATGATCTCAACTATCAAATGTCAATTATTTATTAGATTCAAAATGATGTCATCAAAACAATGATTTGTACTGATTTTTCTATAGCTTCCCTATATGCCCAACTTAATAGAGATGGATGCCAATTAGTTTCTGATTACAGTGGGTCCACAAAGTGAATCTACTATATTTTTAACACCTTTTCAATTTCCTTATTCTTTCTTCACATGTTACTACAAAGAGGAAACCTGCCCTTTAACTGTGCCTGAAAACAAAATATGTGTAGTCATGGCTGGCAACTCTATTTCTTTCTTTCTCTCTCTCTTTTTTTTTTTTCTTTTTTAACCCTTGGACATATATTTAGAAACAGTTTTCAAGTAAGTTTTCTGAAAAAGCCAGAAATCAGAAAGACTGAATAACATTACTAATGGCCCTCTGTTGTGGTGTTAAGCAAATGGATACTTTCTCAAAGAAAAGCCTTGATACATGATTTTAAGTGAGGAAGACTATTTTCCAAATTTGGAAAATTTCTTTTCAATTTGATTCTTTCATCATAGCATGAACATAGGTCACGGACTAATGAACTGACCATTTATAAAATGAGTATGCACACGAACAGCCATCTGTTCTCTGTTTAACACTAGCTTCTATCCCTTCTCAAAAGGTCAAGGTCTTGCTCTTTAGTTGATTCCCAGATGACTGTCTGAAGTTGTTAATATCTGACAACGCTACCTGAATTTGATACCATCAATTGCAAGTTGAAATTGCAAGTCATGCAAAAGATGCAGGATTTCTTGAAGAGCATGAAGGCAACGTTGGAGAAATGCTCAAGTAACAGACAAATCATGGAAAAATAAAGATCTGGTATGGTTAGATCAGTTCCCCAGGGAAGAACAGAAAATCCACAAGGATGAGGACATAATATTCATTTTAGCAGATAATTATTTGTATGTCACAGTAATTATAAAGAAACTAGGGAATATTGATTAAGCTCTTGAAATTTTTATAAAAACAGCTTTTCTAAGGAGACACTGAAAAGGTCAAATGAGACATGAAGTATGTTGAACTGTACTATACTAAAATTTGTAGGGAAATGATTCTCAACAAAACCAAACAACACTTGATTCATTCCTTTTTCTTAGAATCAGCATATTGTTGTAATTATAATATAAATATTTCTATGAAGAGTGATAACAAACTTATTTCATAACATCTAATTTTACTTTTTCAAATTAAAGGTTGCCTCACACTTTTTTCACTGTTTTTAGTGAAATTTGATCTGCGTTTGAAGAAGAGGTACTTCAAGTGTCCCCTATTCTGATACCAATTCTTGTCAGTTAATGAGGGCCTCTTGTACATGTTTAACGCAAAAGATCTAATTTTGAATGAATCTGTTTCCATAAGTGCTACCTGGAAGTCGTACAAAACTGTCTAAGATATTGAATTATCACCAAAATAGTTTAGTGGAGAAAACTACTAACGAATAGCAGCTAGAAGAAACCGCATTTAAAAAATTGTTTTCTAGAACAGTCCAGTTACTTCTATCTAAATATTTTTCTTTCAGAGCTTATTATTCATGTTTGCAGTCTCTCTCTCTCTCTCAGAATATTTCTGCTGCACTAACTAAAATGTAGTGGGAAATTCCTGATCATGTTTAAAATCTCCATCTCTTTGGTTGTGCATAATATACCATAACTCTATAGTCTTGTTAACAGCCCCTGAAGTTCTCAGCATTTCTGTGGGGAGGCCATTAGATGTGGGAGTTTATTTCAGTAGCAAAAGTATTCTGTTTTTGGATTTGCCGACACTAGCACTTTGTCTTTCCTGCCCCCTTCTATAGCATGCCTGGCAAACTATAATTATCAGTATTTTCCTCTATAGCAGATAATTATTTGTTATTTTTGCTTAAGCAATAAAAGAACCTAACAGTGTTCTCCCCACAAACAAGACTCAGGTGCAAAGGGTTATGGCCTTGTCTGCCTGCACAATATGGAAAGATCCCAACTGCTCTCCATAAAGCAGACTGCCATTGTAAGTCACTCCAGTGAAATATCAGACAATTTTATGGAAATCCTTGACAAAAAGCTTCCAAGAGAAATCAAGATAGTCACATTTAAGAAGATCTCCCTTTTCTTAGTTCCAATTATCTTTTAACTGCTGATGTTCATACCAGAGAATGTATCAACAAAATGAATGCTGGTAAGATTCTTAAGGCCAGGAGCAAAATTCTTTTTGCTAGAATTTATGATTATCTAGCTAGGGTACTGAACTCCCTGTGTGACAGTCATTTTAGTTAACTCAAAGGTCAAACTACCAAATTAGCTCATCTGGATTAGGGCAGATTAAGACAGGGATTTGTGCAGAATTCTCGTCTCAAAGGCGTTGGGCACAGACTTAATGAATACCTCAGGATCTGCTAGGAATACTAAATTGAAGTTATGATTAAATAAATGCAATGGTCCTAAGATTCCAAGTCTGTTCATCCGTCCTCGTCCATATCCTGATCTATAGCCTCTTTTTGGTACCTCTCCTTAAGGCTGGAAAGATCCAGTGAATCTCAAGGTAAAGTAGTACAAACTGGTGCAAACTAGTGAATGCACACGGTATGCAAAACAAAATCCTCCAGCAGACTATGGGACCTGCCAAAGCTCAGCAAGGCAGAGCCCTTAGCTCACCGGAATGTGTAACATGTCCCCCCAGGCGACTGCACATTCCTCTCTCCAGCAAAAGCGGGACATCTGTGGTTTTACTGTGGCGTTATACAAGCTTTTCCAAATCTCTTTTTTTGCCACCTGAGCATACATAGCCCTAAGATTGTTAGATCAATTTTGAAACCAGTAGTAGTAATTGTGGGTTGTTCCACAGATGAAAAGACTTGGATGGTTACTAACAAGAAATGTTCTCTTATAGTATTATATTTACTTCAAAAATTGTGAGAGAGTCTGTCAAAAATGTGCAAAACTGTGGCTTCTCTGTTATGTGGTCAAAAAAGGATACAAAGGGAGGAGAAACAGTCATAGAGGGATAAAAGAGTGTGGGTAAATCCTCTCCCCACTTAGCTGTTCACATGGAGCAAAAGGGGCTGCCCACCATCAAGCAGAAAAGCTTTGAATATGTGCCCTTAAATTATTCTGTGCCCTGTTTCCCTCTTCTACACATACAACAAGGTCAATGGTCTGTGCTAAGCCCCACTTTCTTTAAGTTTCTACATCAAATGAGACAATAACTATGAAGGCACATTGGAGGTGATAAAGTTCTTTCTGTTGATTATTGATTAGTACTTGGGCATCTGTCATGAGCAACATGCTAGGTAGAAAAAATAATAATAGCCATGCCATATTGTACTTTCTACATTGTACTTTAACCTTAAATAAATGGAGGGGTTTATTTTTCCCAGAAACTTCTTATTCAGACCAGGTCTGAAGCCAAGGTCTGAACAGGCAGTCCTATTCAACTAACTATTATTGTCCCCATGATTGAAGCCAGTTGGACTCCTGGTGGAGTTGAATGAAACAATGACAGTGCACAGCCAGTAGTCCTCTTTGTTAAGGATGTCTTATCTTTCTTTGATATTTGAGGTTAAGCAGTTTCTTTTGTAAATGGTCTCAGTTCAAGCTACTGATTTTTGAACTAGAGATGTCTGCCTGAATCATTAGCCTCCCTCCCAGGGCTGCCAGTGAGGTGTGGTCGCCAAAGCATCTCTTGACACTTTGCTTCCTATTTCCAGAAAATGGGGCAAGTTGTGAAGCCATTTTAAGATTTGGTAGTAAATTTCCAATGTGTAGTATTTACTTCAGCGAAGTGGCCCCGAGCACCATAGGTAGCTCTTCACTCTTATGAAAACCCCAACGGAGTGGAGATGAAAGCAGCTCTTTTGCCTCTTTCTTGTTTACCCATTTCTGTCCCCCTGTAACCTTATAACCCTAATTATAGGAATGAGAGCACTAAGCGGTTGAAACTAATTCCTGATTTATGCTTTTCTGAATGCACACTATGCCCTGCCTAACCTGCTGATTCTTTTCCTAGATAAAAAGAAGTAAGAATGAAGTAGTTAAAGAATGATTAGCTATCTACAGGCAACAGCCCCCTAAGGAGTCCTGCAGGCAGATCACTCCAGCAAGATAACATCTGAAGAGAGAGTCAGCCAGTCTGCATGCAATGGGGAATGATGCAGAATCCAACCTCCTGCCTTGAGGATTCATTTTCTTCCCCCCATCTTTTCCTTTAAAAACTGTCCTGGCTGACAGAATCTTCCAAGTTGGTCTCTGAACACGAGTCCAGTTTCTCCCCGGATTGCCCGCTTTTCTGATTAAAGCACCTTTCCTTTCTACTGACACTCGCTTCTCAAATTATTGGCTTTTGAGCAGTGAACAGCCGAACCTGAGTTTGGTAACAGAGTTAGTCCAGTTTTGGCATGCTCAGAATCCACTAAGGTTCTTACAATAACCTGAGTCTTCTTGGTCTCTTTCAGTTGTCAGGAGAGCTGGTTCCTGTTCTGCGAGCTCATTAAAAGAGATCGCCAGTATAAATATGTACTTTTATCGGTAGTAGGTATTAACTATCAATACTAGTAAAAGAGGTTTAGGATTTATTTCCATATTCATCTTCCTATTTACAGTAGCTCTTCAACGTGCTGGGATTCTGATCCAGAGAACTTACAAAAGGCTCAATCTTCTGACAGCTCAGGGAGGCCAAGGTGACTCCAAGCCAGCTGAAGAGGAGTATGTGAAATCAAATGCAGTGTTTTCATCAGCATTTAGTTTATCACTGAATGGGTAGCCTACTGCCTCTTGGCATATTTGCTAATTCTACCTAAATGAATTTGAAGATAAAAAATTTTAGTAGTTTTATATTTGTTTTAAAAGCCAACGACATTTTTAACCTCCGTAGTAAATGCGATCTGCCAACTTTTTCTTTTTAACAGAGAGTTGATTTGTTTCATTTTGGGGGAGAATATAAAAAGCAAATTAATGGTTGACCTTCATTTGAGCTGAAAACTGAAGCTTAGGCATATCAGGCAATTTCCTTTCAGACTAGATAAAATTTAAAAGATGAACAGGTAGTTTAGAAAAGCAACAAAGACAACATTATATGCTTGAGTCAGATGTATAAATTAGTTTGAGAGATTTTTCACACAAAATGTCTGTGAAAAGAGGAATTTATAAAGATGAAACTTAAAGCTTGGAAGAGTTTATGCATGTCACATAAGTAAACAAATGGCCTTTCTTTAAAGGCCATTAAGTAGAAAGTCTGTTTTACAATTTAATTTTAGTTTGTAGATACAAGGTGTCTTTGAAAATTAAGATTTATCTTTAAAAATATAAGTAGTACTCCTTCAAAGGGGACTAAGATGCTGAATATCCTTATCCTTTCTTATCTGCAGGTCCTAACAGAAAAACATATTGCCAGTCAAATGTGACAACCTTCCAGAACTGATTCGCAGTAAACTTAAGAACCATTATTTTTTTTATTTTTGCGGTAAGCGGGTCTCTCACAGTTGTGGCCTCTCCCGTTGCGGAGCACAGGCTCCGGACGCGCAGGCTCAGCGGCCATGGCTCACGGGCCCAGCCGCCCTGTGGCATGTGGGATCTTCCCGGACCGGGGCACGAAGCCGTGTCCCCTGCATCGGCAGGCGGACTCTCAACCACTGTGCCACCAGGGAAGCCCAAGAACCATTACTGATGGAACCCAGAATTAATCAGTATTTTTCTCATTTACATACATGGTAAGTCATTAGCAAGAAAAGGGGGAAAAGACACTAAAATAATTAAACTCCCAGGAACAGACCTCTATAGCATACTGATTTCCAAGCTCACTGTTATTTTGGCCATAATTCATTAAAGTTCTCTTTATCAATAATGAATAGCTATTTACCTTTTTTTAAAGGATGTTTTACATGTCAAAGATTATTAAATATCTTCTGAAAATCAATAGCATTTTCCCTCTAGATTCAAAAATTTATTTTCCTTAAGTATGAAACATGGTCAGAGTTAAGCCTAAAAAGAATAAGGAATAATTCCAAATGGGAATGTTCTAAAAATAAAATGTTCCAAAAATAAAATTCTACATTATTTTGACTAAAAAATAAAAGAAAGAAAAAAAGAGGGAGAACTGGAAAAGATTAATTGACGAACTATAATTAGTGTATGTCACTAAATATAAATAAATACAAATAAAATAATTGGAATACCAGCCTCCATTTACTGACCATCTCTAAGTACATACTGATTTGTAGTAGAAACGTCGTTAGGTAGAGAGTCTGTTTTATAACCTAATTTTAATTTATAGATACAAAGTCTAAGTCTTTAAAAATTAAAATTTGTAAAGTACTTCACAATCTTGCTAGGTACTTCACAATCAATGTGACATTTATTCCTCACAACAACTCTGAGGCAAGTATGATTGAAATTTACTGGTGAGAAACCTATCCCCCCAGAGTCACTGGCCAAGAGCACACACCTGTCCACGGGAGACGCTTAAACCTGAACTGACATGAGCTATTAGCCTCTCAACAATATGCTTGCTAGTCATAAAAAACTGGGCATGAATCTGTGCATGCAAATTAAGCATAACCTGAACCTGCAGGAAGGGTTGCATAGTCACAATCCTGGCTTAACTGATGGAGTCCTGCAGAGAAGCAACAGCAGAGCATTTGAAATCAGTCGGCCCCAAGTAGCACGAACACCTAGGGAAGGCTGCAAATTCTAGGCAGTGGCCTCCGAGCTACCCATGGTGTCTCAGCTCCACCAGCCCTACAAGGAGATGTGTCACTTTTGATTCTGCAACAGGGGCTGATGGAGAGCTCCTGCAAAAGATCACATCTATGAGGCCAAAGGCAGAGAGTGGGAAACAATTACTCAATAATTCACCTTTCTTTGAGACCGGCAATAATGGACACTTGCAACTCTGGGGATTGGTATGGATTTTGTTTCAAATTCGGAGGGGACAAACATCTATCCAGAATCGGTTCTGGTGGTGGATGACCCAGGAAGCGTGTTGTAGAGAAGATAAATCCTATTAAGCCAGCTGGGAGGAGTGAGAGCAGCTGGTCGGTCTGGAGGCTGAAACAGCTAGGAAAGGCTCAGAAAAATCTGCATTGCAGATAAGCCTCAAGGGAGACCCCTGAAACTCTTAACATCTCCCCAAGTCAGCTTCTCGCCTAAGAGCAGAGTGGCCTCAGGTGGTGTAATTTAGAATGTATATAATTTTCAGGCTTTTCTGGTGACCTTGGGTGATTTAACACAGTTCTACCTTTTGTCTTGCTGCTTTTCACCTGTCATTGTCTTTTTTGTTTTGGTGGGGTGGGGTGGGCAGAAAGGAAAGGGGCACAGTAAACAGAACTGTGCAGTACCTTCCACACTTCTTTTATAAGTCTTATTTTTTATTTAGTGTTAGGTTTTACCTTTATCAACTTTATATCACTCAGCATCAAAACAACATAAAGAACTGAGTATCCACCTTGTCTGTTAAGAAGGGGGTGGAGAAATATAAACTTGGAAAGTCATAATAATCACTACCAAATATAGAGCTTCTGCTATGTAAATTATCTTCATTAATTCCTGCAATATCCTAATGAGGTTGTTATTATCATTCCTGTTTTATACCACCGAGTCTTGATAAGTTCCCAATTTCTCATAGCTGATGATGGGCCAGATCCTGGATTTGAACCCAAGGGTATCTAACTTCAAAGTCTATACTTATTTCACTGCATTATAACCCAGCATTTGTTAAATGTCTTTTATGTGCCAGACATTCTGCTTGCAAAAGGCAATAACAGCCATAGCCTCCAGAAGTTTCTGCTCTGTTGGGATGAAGGCAATTATAATAAACAGCTTTTTAAATAGAGGCTGTTAGTATTAAAAAATAAACTTCATATTTTCTAGAATGTGTTCCCAAATAGTAATTCAAGTCTTGTATATGATCTCAAGAAAAGTAATTATTGGTAGGAGGGAGAGATGAATAGGTGGAGCACAGAGGATTTTTTAGGGCAGTGACAGTGCTCTGTATGATAAAATGATGCACATATGTCATTATGTATTTGTCAAACCCACTGAATGTACAACACCAAGCGTGAACCTTAAGGTAAAAACTACGGACTTTGGTGATTATGATGTGTCAATGTTCACCCTTGGTGAAAAATGTACCACTTTTTAGTAAGTGATGCTGATAATGGGGGAGCTATGCATGTGTGGTGGCAGGAGGTACATGGGAAATCTCTGTACCTCCCTTTCAATTTTGTTGTAAACCTAAAACTGCTCTAAAAAAAATGAAGTCTTTAAAAAAATGGGTGGGGGCAGAAAAAATAAAATAAATATCTAATTAAAAGGTGAGAGCACATGCATGGTTTGGATGACCCAGGGAATGCATGGGATTTTGATAAGTGGAACTCTGGTTGAGATGTCAGTTAGCTATGCTTTTTAGGGAAAAAGAAGAAAATAAAGGATCAGTCTGTCAGTCAGTCAACATTGTTCTTTGAGCACCTACTCTGTCCCAGTTCTTTCAGTGGGTTCTGGGGTTATGGTCAGGAATGGGACAGACACTCAATGGACATTCTAGTCTTGTGGGACAGACATGCATTAAGTTGATAAATATAAGTAAGAAATGCAGAGTGCTATGAGAGCATGTGATACACAGGCCTATATTAGACCAGAGGCTGGGAGATGGCTTAAGGCTTAACCATGAAATCTGAGACATAACTAATGAGCAGGACTTAGTAAGTAGAGGGACAGAAGAAACAGGAGTGGAATGGGAGGTGAGGAGAGTAGAGAGAGTGCTCCAGGCAAAGAAGAAAATAAGTGCAATAACCCCAAGGCAGTAAACTCAGGATGGGCTGAAGAGTCAGGCAGAGGCCACATCACGGATGGCCTTGTAGCACAGTTTATAGGTTCCTGACTTTATTATGAATACTATGGTTTTCCATACAGGCATATCATGATTATATTGTATTTTTAAAAGATACGTCCAGCTACTACGTGTATAACGGCTTGTATGGAGCAAGTGTCCACGCAGGAATCTGTCACAGTTGTTAAGATCACAGATGATGGGAGACAGACTAACACAGCCTTTGGGGATAGAGAAATGGATGGATTTGAAAACTGTTTAGGAAGTGGAACTGATGGGACTTAGTAACTGACTGGACAGGTATATTTTAGGTAGCAATTTTAATATAAACATTATTTATATAGTCAACAATAATACTTGCTAAAATGACATTTCAGAGTCTTTTTTGAAAGTAAATATAAGGTTGCAAAGTTGGTATACAAATGATGACTAGGGGGCTTCCCTGGTGGCGCAGTGGTTGGGAGTCTGCCTGCCGATGCAGGGGACACGGGTTCGTGCCCCGGTCTGGGAAGATCCCACATTGCAGCGAATTGGCTGGGCCCGTGAGCCATGGCTGCTGAGCCTGTGCACCCGGAGCCTGTGCTCCACAACGGGAGAGACCACAGCAGTGAGAGGCCCGCGTACCGCAAAAAAAAAAAAAAAAAAAAAAAAAAAGATGACTAGGTTAGGCTGTAAGTAATGGGAAGACTCCAAGTAACAGTGGCTTAAACGAAACGGAAATTCATTACAAGATTATTTCATATTCAAAATGGTTGCTGAAGCTCTAGCCATTACATATGAATTCCCACCAGCAGAAAGGAGGAAGCAGTGATGAATAGCACACTCCTTCTTTTTAAGCAGTTGAGCTAAGCTTCACATACAACTTTCATTCATATCTTTCTGTCCAGAAATTAGTCATATGGTTACACCTATATACAAGGGAGGCTGGAATTCTGGATCTTATTCTGAATGGCCATGTGATCATGAATCCTCCAAAAAGTTGGGGTCCTATTATTACTCAGGAAGAAAGAGATAATCAATATTGGGGGCAAAAGTAATCTGTACCACCGTAATTATCAGCTAAGGTCTTAGGCATGGATTAGAAAAAAAAATAAAACTCATAAATTGTACCAGGCTTTTAAAACAACAGAAAATTAAACCACATCAAAATGAACTCACTTTGAATTAGCACTATGCATTTGGCCTAAGTTGCCAAGTACAGTTTTAAACCTCAATTACAATATAGATGGGCTGGGTAAGTTAAACAGAGCTTCCCCGTCAATAAATATGGTTTCGTACTGCCACAAAGCGGACTCAGCTATGCCAATATTTGAACATAATTGTTTATGGTCTCATTTCCTTTACTTTTAATAGTGGCCATAAAAAGCCAAACAAATGCATTTTATTCACATTCCTTTGAATGAGGCCTTGAATTTAAATTATGTCACTGGATCCACTAACATTTAACTGTGGCTGGTGACTTATCCTCTACAGACATTCAACTTTGGAATAATAACTGCATGCAGAAAATGAGGATTAATAGCAGTCAGATAGCACATCGTATCTGCATCACTCAGCATACATTCACGTTGATTTATTTCATGTTTTGTCTGTTTGATGTGTTCTCAGTTTGTTTCTAATAATAAAGGCTATCAATAAGATGTTGGGTTTTAAGAATTAGGAAAAATAGTCCTTTTATCAATTATCCACAAATGGTTCCCAGTACGCTGAAGTCAAAGACTCTGTGACTCTTAACTTTCTTTCTACGTTTAATTTTTCTTAACATTTCTTTTGTTTTTACAATTAAGCCACTCTACTGTTACTGCCATTTAAAAATTTTTCCTCTTCCTGGGTGCTTCAAGTCCCAACTTCACTGAGAGAGAAGAGACTTTCAATGAACTGAAGCCATACGAAATAATATTTTTGATAGCTAATTAACAGCACTACATTATACTCATTATTACCTAAATATTCACATTATTAATTTTGTCAAGAAAAAGGATCACACAAAATTAAGTTGTACATTCTATGCTTAACCTAAAATTCACATTTGTTTAATTTAACTATGGTATTTCAACTACATTCTTGATCTACTTTTATCTTCGTCTTTCCATTAGGTAAAAAAATATATCCACGAACAACTGCTTATTTTAGTATTGCTACCAATACATAATTCCTGGTTCTTTTGCGTCGCATACAGCATTTTAGTTCTAATATCAACTTGGCATCACCTTGCAATTTCTACTGGGTAGGGAAGGGGTTTTCCTGTAACTGTGGCTAATCTCCAGGTTTGGATTTACTGGTTACTCTGGATCCTTGACAAAGTCTTCTATATAAAGATAGCTTATATTTGTTTTCTACTTTACAGCTTTCAACATGCATTCATATGTTCCATCTCAACCCTCAAAATCAGATACCATCATTATTTTATAGGAAAAAAAAGGCCCAGAAAAGGGAAATAATTTTTCCATTAGCTAGTAAATAGTAAAGGTAGAACAAGGTAACTAGCACAAAAAAGTGCAGTGTAAACATATATGGATGCTATGAAAATGATAAAAATGTTGAAAAATAATGTAACTCTAACAAAAATTTTGAAGATATTCTAGAAGTCAGAATACAGATAGGATGAGATAGAGAAAAAACACCAGGGAAACTGCTGCTAGGAGTTTCAGCAGGTCCATCCCAAGGAAACCTGGAGAAACTCCAAGCTGAAAGTCTTCAAATACAGAGTCCAAGGGGGCTGTGAGACCAATATGGCAATTCACTAAGAAACGTATTCAGAACAATTGAGACTCTTTCTCTTCTTATCCTTTGCTACTACATTTTTAGCTGATGGAAGAAGGTTTTGCCCCCAACAGTAAAAATAAAAACTAGTCTTTAATGAAAGCAGGTTATCAGTTTTGGAAACAGTTCTGGTACGGATAAACCCATGAAGAACTGAAACACATTGCGGAATTGTAGGGACCCTAACCTGCTCACTTGCTAGTTCCACCTCCATGCTCCTGCTGGGATGCCTGCTCCTGACGAAGTCAGCTCACTTACCCAGAACTTGCAGTCAGCCTTCACGGTGAGGAAACTTAGAATAGCTACCTATGATCCTCAGCCTAGTTCTTCATTCATTAAAACAAACAAACAAACAAAAACCCTTCAAATCAAGGCATCTGAGAAAAACCAGAGGCATGAATAGAAAAATACTTCTAAAAATGACTCCTGGAAATATTTTCTCCCATTCTGAGGGCTGTCTTTTCTGGGGCAAAGTGAGGGTAGCATCGACATATGTACACTACCGAATGCAAAATAGATAGCTAGTGGGAAGCAGCAGCATAGCACAGGGAGATCAGCTCAGTGCTTTGCAATGACCTAGAGACGTGGGATAGCGAGGGTGGGAGGGAGGCTCAAGAGGGAGGGGATATGGGGACATACGTATACATATGGCTGATTCACTTTGGTGTACAACAGAGACTAACACAGTATTGTGAAGCAATAATACTCCAATAATGATCTATTAAAAAACAAATGACTCCTGGAGAAACAGAGATGATTCAGGGAACAGAAGAAAACTTATAATTATAGGTGTCTTTTTCAGAGGCATGTGAAAGAATATTGCATACTTTTTTTTTAATTGCATACTTTAAAAATAAACTTCCTTCCAGAAATGAATTACAGAAAATTACCAGAGAATAAGAAAAAAATTCCTGTAAATTAACATATGATTTAAAATATATAATTAAAAAATAGAATTGGCAGGACTAAAGGCAAATAATAATTCAGCTGATTAGAAGAAGAAAAAAACTCCTTGAATGTAGAAAAAGTGAAAAAAGGGATTTTAAAAATATGTGAAAAAGGAGATGAAACAGATCAATCCAGTAAGTCCAGCATTTATATATAAGAATCCTCTAAATATGGGACAGAGGCAGAGATAACCAGAAAAAGAAGAGAGGAAAGTGTCTGTTAGTTTAAAAGATTTAAATAATTTAAAGTAATAACTAATTTTAAATAATCTTATTGTCAAATGAGATAAGTATTAAAAGACCTACATATAGACACATCCTTTTGAAATTGCACAAAACTCCTAAAATTCACTATAAAGAAAAAGAAAATCAAGGTTATTCAGAAGAATGAGAACCTGACTGATATCAGAATCCTTATCAATAACACTGGATGCTAAAATATAATAGAGCAAAACTGCAGATCTAGCCAAATTACCAATCAAGTATGAGTACTATATGAAGACATGGTTTGAGACATGTAAGAACTCAAATTTATCGATAACCTGCCATCTGTGAATAAATGCCTTTAGAAGAAGCTCCAATAAAACAGAAATGGAATATAATAAAAGATAACATGAGATAGAAAGTACAGGGACAGAGGAATATAGCCTAGAAGAAGGGTTGGGAAATTATGGCCCATGGGCCAAATACAGCCACCACCTGTTTTTGTAAATTATGTTTTATTGGAACACAGCCATGCCTATTCATTTACTTACTATCTATGTTTCCTTTGGGCTACAATGGCTGTATGATTAGCTGTAATGGAGACCGTATAGCCCTCAAAAACTAAGAGTATTTACTATCTTCCCCTTTATAGAAAAAGTGTGCTGACCTCAGTCTACAAGAAAGAAATTTGGTTGCAAGAGATTAAAGTCACTGAATCAGAATCAGAAGAGTTCTTAGAGTATAGCAATTATTAAACTGGCTTTCACTGGGATATGAGGTTGAGGATGGGTTTAGGGAAGAAGACTCTAATTTTATTTTGGTCCCTTTGTTTGGCTTGATTGTTTTTTTTTACCATGTGCAGGTATTTGATTAATTCCAAAATAATAAATTCAGCACTCATTCAAAAATATACATTGCATGCCTACTCTACGGTAAGTAGTTGTCAATGCACCGGGGAAATAGTGGACAAAGCAAAGTCCCCATACTTTTAGAATTTAAATTCGTTTGTGGGAGGAGATAGAAAACATACAATCTTGGCATTATTATTGACATTTGGAGCCAGATAATTCTTGGTTGTAAGGAGTTCATCCATCCTCATCCATTGCTAAGGATACTTAGCAGCGTCTCTGGCCTCTACCCTTTAGATATCAATAGCTCTTGTTCAGTTATGACAATCAAAAATGTCTCTGGACATTCCCAAATGAGCCCTGGCAGGGGGACAAATTATCTTTGGTTAAGAACCACTGGTACAGGGTAAAAGGTCTGGCTTTGGGGCCAGCAGACCTGGGTCTTACTTCGTCCTCCACTAATTATTAGCGATTTATCCTTGGGAAATATACTGAACTTCATTAAACCTCATTTTCCTCTTCTGTGAACTGGGGATAAAGAAACTACTGTGTGGGTGGCTTCTGCTGCTGCTTCTCCTTTTCCTTCTTCCTCCTCCTTTTCTTCTTTTTCTTCTGAAAATGTATGCCCTTGGCACATAATACACATTAAATAAATAAGAGTTATTATTATTTAATTATAATTGTAGCAATGAGGATGAGGGAGAGGAGGAGAGAAGTGTGTGGAGTGGAGTGTGTGCAAGGTTAGTGAGGGATGCAGGAGTCACCGTAGGCCTTGGATATTCGGGTGAGGGTTTAGTTATGCTCTCGCCAAAGAAGCACTGTGGTGATGGACTTGTACTATGATATGTAATGTTCTATAAAAATAACTTGGCTATGGAGCACTTGAAATGTGGTTAGTATGACTAAGGAAGTAAACCTTAATTATCTTTTGTTTTAACTAATTTAAATTTAAGTAGCTGCCTCTGGCTAGATGCTACCACATTGACCAGCACAGCTCAAGAGAGCAACACAAAGAAGAGCTTACATTACAGTTTGTCTGTGAGATGAATGGGGTGATGGTGTTCAGGGCAGGGGGAGCAGATAAAAACATTTCGGTACCTCTGGCATTGAGAGCCTGGATGAGGGTGGTGGACAGAAGAATTTGGGCAAGAGGTGGGCCACTGTAATGAGGATGTCCTCAGTGGATTCATTCCTACTGGTGCTGCCTTGAGACACTGACCTCAGCTCTGACCCTACTCAGTGGCCTCTGAGGTTATCATTTTTCTTTACATGTGCTACCCTGAGGTCAGAACTGAGATCCACAGCTTCCAGCTCAAAATTCTTCATAAGCTCTTATAATTATCCTAATATTAGGCAAAATACAATGCCTGCTTTTTAAAATGTTTTTCCATAGATCTGATTTTCTGAAGCTTTAATCATTTTCTTTGTGATCCTGGGTTCTTGCTGAGCTGTCTACCACTTGACTAAAATTCTGTGAAACTTAGAACTAAATAACGAATTCTTATTAATCTATCCCTCCATCAAACGCTTTTTAAATCAGTAAGATGACATGTTCTGTGATATATTTAGACTTAGCTCCTTTTCATACTGAAAAGTTTAAAACCATTTCAGTAAAAACTGATATTTTTTTCTAGTATTTACTGAGGTCCACGCCATGCTCATCCAGGATTCTAAAGAGCAGGAGTCTTTGGGGAGAGCAGGGAAATCCACTTAGTGGAGGTCACAGCTATCTTGGAATGGGTTATTTTAGCAGTCAAGTCAGTGCATTATTAAAATAGTCTAGATTTAGGACAATATACTCATTTATCTGTTTTGGCTGCATGGCAGTAGAAAGTAAAGGTTTCAGGGCCAGAACGAGTGTACAAGCCCAGGTTAACTATCTTCTAGTGGAGTGACTTGGGTAGGTCACTGCATTCTTTACACTTCAGTTTTCTCATCTGTAAGAAATATAACAAGATCTGCCGTTCCCATCCCAGAGATTGTTGTGAGCTTTGTGATGTCATGTATTAGAAAATGCTTTGTATCACTTAAAAAGAGGTACTGATTTTTTTCTTCTTAAAATCTAAATGCAACTTCTTAGCTGGTCACATTATTTTAACAATTTTATATTCCAAAGTCTACATCCTGGGTCTTTTTGTGAGCATAACATACAGAGTAGAACTAAAAATGCATGCACATATTAAGCTATATATTACATTTATTATGTCCCTTTGATTCACTGGACTATCCACTGTCTTGTAGAGGAAAAGTGCAGCAGTGTGACCAGAGTTATTTGAATTACTCAGGACCAAGAGTGCTTGTATGATTTAAATTTTTTTTTCATTGCTAGATCTCATATTTCCTCAAGTACCAAAAAGTGTCTTGGAAAGTCAGTTATTTTAGGGATTTCTGTCCCCAACTATTTAAAGTATTGGCAGTGTAGGTGTGCTTTTTAAGATTCTAGAATATCACAAATTCACCTGCAGCTATACCCAAAATTGTGCTAACCAGTTGCTCTTAGACACTATATGAGAAGAATCCTAAATGCCTATGTGTTGCATCTTATTCTGTATACATAACAATGAACTCTTAGCATGAGAAAATTCTACAATGAGCAAGAGAATATTTTTAAAGAAAACTAAGTACAAATATTGTTCACCTTGGAAATAAAACATAAGATCTTCCCGAAACAAAACATCATTTCCTAAATTCCTACACAATGCAAAGAAATACATGTTCATCGTAATCTGTTAAATGGAGTAGCTTTCTTTTAACAATTGCCAGATGTGGATCAATGTACTTCCGCTGCTTTAAATGGTCATAATCCAGAGTCATTAACACCAGAGAGAATCTGAAGAAAGGTTAATTCAAACCATCTGAGGCAGACCCAAGTGGAATTCACAAAAAATGACGATTGATTCAGACTTTTTTTTTTTTTTTTTTTTTTAGCGAGAGGGAGAGTTTGCATCAGAAACACCAGAGATTATCTTGCCTACTCTGAGACTCTTAACGATTGAATGAATGATGAAAGGGCACAGACACGGTATTCAAACTCTGGCAAGTTTACCAATCCCAGTTTGACTGTGCAAAGAAGACCAGCACTGTCCATTACAGAAAAACTACAGTTTCACACACACTCATTTTCTTAGCTTCAACTTGGCATATGTATTAAGGGCATTTGCTGTGTAGTCAGCAAGGAAGTACTAAGAAGTACTAAGATACCTTAAGACATGGTCTCTCTCCTCAAGGATTTTCCCCAAGTTTTCTCCTTGAAGAAATGTGTTTTTCTATTTAAGCTGACTTCTGTTCATATGAAAACGAATTTGGTATTTCCCTGGAATTTTCAATTTAAAGTTTCTAATGACACTGACCCTGCCTACTTGGCTGTTAAACACCAAATTACAAAATGACAGTGGCAAAGTCTACAGATCAGGTCATGACATGGCTTAGAGATAGAACCAGCCTTTTAAGCAAAGGATAAATGCTGGTAAGTGTGAGGATATCACAGGTGTTCAATATGCACTTAAGGTGTTTTTCCTTGGTGACGAGTATGCCGTATTTCTTTGATTTGTTATTTTCTTAGATATTGCATAGCTGAAACGTGTGCTGTGGAAGGAATCAACCAAGTAGAGGGACCCATGTTCCTGCAGCTATAAGGGAAGATTGAGAGTTACAGCCTAGCAGTGAGGCAGAAAGATGACACTCCTCCAGATGGAGTCTGTCAAGGCTTCTTGTGAACACTTAGCCCCTCTGAACACTCTAATCGTCTACAAACACATGCATCCTTCCTTCAGAGGAATGCAGTTTGCTGTCACCAACCGAAACAGTCCTCCAAAGGGAAATGATTTTGTTGGAAAAAAAAAAATGCATTCTTTAAATCAGAGACTATACTCAATAGCCTCCTGTGACTTTAAGGAGAGTCCTCCAAGGCTTGTACTAGGCTGTGTGTGGCAAGAAGACGGGATGTAAAAATTGGGAAGCTCTGCTACTAAGCACAGACGAACATAAGGGATGTGAAGAGCTAGCAGGCCAGAGAATTTAGCAGGCCAGGACTGTGCTGAACATCCAGGCAGAGAGGAGTCCAAGGAAATTATGAAGCAGGGAACAGAACTGGAGTTAAGAAACGCCCAGGGTTATATGCACTCACATCCCCAAACCTGAGCCACAGGAATCCATTATTATATGGCTTGATAAAGCATTGCGCGTGGGCGGAAAGAACGAAATGTAGCTCATTAGGACTGGTTCAATGGCTTTCATAAAATAACTGATTGGAATTGAAAAAGCTTAGAGCTAAAGAGGGACACATCTCTCTCTCACCATCAAAGAGGCTTAAAAGTATGTAGTGCTACTGCAAGAAGAGAAGGACTCACATTTGACATGCTCATAACAACAGCTCCTATCATATCAATTTTTTTTTTTGGTCTGGAAATTTGCCTTCTAACTTCTTGCTAATCAAAGCATGGTCCATGGTCCAAAAGCAACAACATCACCTGGGAGTTTGTTAAAATATAGAATCTCAGGCCCCTCCTCAGACCCACTGATTCCAAATCTTCATTTTAATAAGATCCCCAGTTGATTCATCTCTGCTGTAAAGTTTGAGACGCTTATCTCCCAGTACCTACTCTTATACCTTATCACCAATTCTCTGCAGAGCTGACTCAGTAATCTTTTAATTTTGTTTACCCACTGATTATTTCTCCTCACTAGAAAGAAAGTTCCATTAGGGAAGGAAAAGGGCATGGAATTGGTGTTAAAGAAATATTCACTGAATGAATAAGTGAATTTTCCTCCAGTCTGAGATTAAGTCTGGATGATATGTTAAGGTCCCCATATCTTTACCACTAGACAACCTCACTCTCTTTTCTTTCACTTTTATCTGTAGGGAAGATGAATTTTGCTTGCCAAGCCCAAATCCCTGTCTGTGCTCTTTATCTCCCTTCCATTAGGACCTTGCTCTTTAAGTGTGTCCTTCTTCTGCTTCCATACATAGCACACCCCCCGACCCCCTCCCCTTCAGTTTAGGACTCTCAGTGTTAGTAAGAGAAGGGGAAGTCACCGCCCTCCTTGCCTTACATATTCTCTTTCCTGAGAACCCTGGCCTTCTTAAGAATGTTTACTATTATTTTCATATCCTTATTTACTTATTTACTTCTTGAGGTCTTGTTTCTGTCCCCACAGTTTGATTGGTTTGAGTCAGACCCAGATTCAAAACTTGTCCTAAAACTTGTGCAATTCTCTCAGTCCCTAGTCCTTCATTTTTTAAGTGGAGATATAAGAATCTACATTGGAGTCACTGTGATAATTAAAGTGCCAGAGGCTGGCACATGGCAGGTGCTAAAGTAATTTTAGATTCTCTTTCTTGGAGGAAAGCTGAGGCTAATTTTGAAACCAGCAAATTATATCTGACCAGGAACTTGACAATAGAGAATACAGTGATTCTGTTGTTAGGAAATATCTATCGGAAATCACTTGAAATATCATGTAAGAGTGACATAACGAAGTATCCCATTGCACTATTGTGATGACAGTGAAAAATTAGGAACAATGGGGAATAAACATGTCCAACGTCTACAGGACAGAACATTATGCAGGTGGCAAAATGCTGTAAGAGATGAGTGGAAAAAAAGGCAGAATTCAAATTGTATGGTTCTGATCCTGATTATGTAAATTTAAATGCAATAGAGGAAAAGAAACAAGCTAAAAGGATTAGAAAATGTTAACCATAATCTCTGGATTGTGTAATTATGGATGGCTACTATTTCCTTCCTTATACTCTTCTTAATTTTATAAACTTTACAAAATGTTGATTTATTGTTTTCATAACAGAAAACATAACATAAATCCAGCAGTCTTTTATTTATTCTCATTCTTCAATTTTTCTGGAGAATTTGCATTCTAGCCTTGTTTTCTGTTACTTCAACTATCTTCTTTTTTTCTTTGCTTTAAAAAAAAAAAAAATCTTCCTTGAACTTTGTCAACCCATCCCTCATTCTGCATCCTAAAGGTGAATGCTATCAAGAATTTCCTCTCTGGTCCTCTTCTCATCTTTCTTGATAATGTCATCCACTTCCTATTTCCCTCATTTCTCTTCTCAGCTTTGGATCTACATGTTCTGCAATCTACTAGACCAGTCCACCCACATCCAGCCATCATGGCCTAAACTGGCCTCTTCATTTTATTCACTCTCTCACTCATTTATTCAACATGTATTGGCTGTCTACTACGTGCTAGGCTATCTGCTAGAGACTAGGGATATGATAAAGATAAAAGGGGGGCTCTTTCCTCAAGCAACTTTTACCTACCTTTCTCCCCTGATTTTTCCAGCTGTCAAATTCAAATGTTAGAGTCACCATTGAGTTCTTCTGCTTTTCATCCCTCCTACCAATCAAGAGGTTGCTATTCTCAGGGTATAAATTTGAGTTCAGAAACAACTTTCACTTTCGTGACCTCTTCTTTAGTGCCCACTGTCAACACCCTCTTTGAGCCTTTATTTTTTCCTGGATTATCCTATGACAGTTTCCAAAGTGATGCTTTCTTCAATATGCTCTCACACACAACCCTGTCATATACAGAGCTATAAAATAAGTCCTGTGAAAACACAGTGTAGGTAATTGAGGTCTCCTATCCAGAATACAGTCAATAGATTTTCAGTGAATACTGAAAAGAACTCCTCAACTTGGCATTTACAGTCCTCTTTCAATGTATTAGGTTGAACTGAATGAAATATTTATTTTGTAGTTCAAAAAGGGTAGAATATTCGGCATTCCTAATAGTAGGAATATTAGGCATGGTACAACCTAACAGTATTCACGTATATTTCCATCCTTATCTTCTAAGAATCCCCTTCTTTTGCCCTGCATTCCAGAATATAAATGGGATCAGTCTATGCTTTTCTTGCATGTTCACTTCCTTTGGATCCTTTGCTAATGCCGTTTGTTCTTCTCAGAGCTCCTCCAGGCATTATCTCTCCCTTGAATATTTCTATTCATCCCTAAGTTCCACCTCAAAAGACTCATCCTCCACTGTTGAGTCTCTTCTCAACTGTTAGTAATCCTGCCCTGCAATGAGCCTGGGTGCTACTTCCTGGTTTTAATCCGCTGCACCCAGCAGAGCTCAGAAGGTGTTCTCTTGTATATACTCCCTCTACTCCCTTAGACCATCCTAATACATATTTGTGTAATTGTTAGTGCCCTCAGTTGTTTTTCTGGGTTAGTGAGTTGTACTTTAAGGGCGCATGCGCATTTTCACACTGTTTTCTGCTTCTTTATCCATTTTGGCCGTATGAAACTTCGGCCATGATTTCAATTAAAAAAAATAAAAGCCTTTGCAAGATATGGCATCAGTTATACTATTTAGCACTTGAATTTTCTGGCTAATTTTCTTATATAGATGATGCAATTCAGTAATATGACTTCATTGTAATGACATAGGAGATATTTTATGAATCCACTTATTTCAAAACTAATTTATCTCTGACATTCTTCTTTTAAGAATAAAAATCCTCAGGTTAAATATAAAATATATATTTAAAATATAAAATATACCAGAGCTTGAACATTACAGTTAAGTATTTGAAGATGTATTCACTCCTACCTTATATATATATAAACAAGAATCTACAAGCATACTGTTTTAACCTTATTTCAGTAACATATATTTCATGTGCATAATAAAACATTAAAATGATGATTATGAGCCAAAAAATCTACTAGAAAAAAATGTAGTATTCTGTGATTAATATGAAGGACTTTGGGCCAGACTTGCATTGACTGTCCAATTGGAATCTCAGTTCATTCATAATATGGAGACCATACCCATCTCCCCGGATTGTAGAGAGAGTTAAAATGTAGTAACATATGTTAGGATATTATCTAGCACATAGTTAATAACAAAAATTATAGTTTTATTAATAAAAATAAATGACAAGAATAGCATTCCCTAAAGCTATTATGATTCTAGAAGTTTCCTTACAGATTATATATATGTATATAAGCATATATATATAAAATGATGTCATACTTAGTAGTCCATAATAAGCAACGAAGCGTTTAAGAAGATTATGACATCATTCCTAGTATTACATTGAGAGAGAAAGAGAACAGCCTCCCCGCCCCGTCTGCTGCAGCAAAATTTTGGCTGAAGACATGAAGAGCAGTAAACAATGCCAAGCCTGGGAGTAGTATTTAGGAAGCGTCCATAAGGCAAAACTCATACTGCAGTTTGGCGTCTTTCCCTTAGCTGGTGAAAGTGAAAGGGGACATTTCAAAAATTCTTTCCATCTTAACCTAAGACCGGAAAAACCCTTTTGCATATAGCCTGAAGAAATTTTGGCACGTGGTTTGCCTGATTTTCTACCTGATATTAATTATCTAATTAATTTGATTAATTAGAAACATATAATGAATATTTGGGGTAACTGAAAAAAAATGGACCAAATGTCTGTTTTAGAGTCTGTAATCTCATGAAAAACAAGAACAAAAAAGTAATGGGGGGAAATATCGACGAAGTCATTTATCCATCAAATAATTAAATAAATATTTACTGAACTCCTGCTGTTGTCCAGGGACTATTCTATATGCTGAAGATTTCAGTGAAAAAAATCAGTAAAGGAATTTACTAATGTCAAGACGATATTGATTAGAAAAACCATGATACAGGTCCCTGACCCTCTGAGAGTCCAATAGCCAAATTCTATTTTGATTTGACAATGTAACAGACTATTTGAATAAACCCTGATTTATTACACAAAATCTATTAACAAACCACAAGATGAATTTTAAAATGGTCCTAGAAAATCTAGGAATCAAGAAACTTTTGATGAGGTAATATGCCACTTCTCTAATACCCAGATAAATCGTAACAAAGCTGATTAATGCCTATTGACAATATACTGAATACATTTTTTAGTGGTTAAATAACAGCTTCATCCTTTTCCAATTCACGTAAATACCCCAAAGTTCAAAATTAATATAGTGAGTTGCTAAATGAGTCTGAAGATCAGGAAACAAACAGTTTCTCACCTGAAATATATCCTGTAGAAATTTAGTTAGATGGTAAAATACCAAATATATATATATAACCAAATATGAAATGTTTTCACTTACTCTGAGTGAAACCTAGAAAGAGAGAATGGTCCTAAGGGTTTTATAGTATCCAAGAGGAATAGTAAGTCCTGTTTGGAAATTTCATACATGATTCCACTGAGAAATTTCTGAGGAAAAAAACACAATCTATTTCACATATCTCTGAGACTAGCCTATTAGATTTTGTTCAATATCTGAAATAATGCAGTTTCCTTTTTTAGAACACACAGATTTATTTTAATGAATTCATTCTCCTGTGCAAAAATATTATGTGACGCTGCCTACACTCTGGAAGGGGCGGGGGTGACAGTGGCATCTGCACCTTCCTTCTCTCCCACAATAACTACCCACCGCAGCAAGGCTCTTAATAAGTGCTTGTGGAATGAATAAATTAAGGCTCTCATAATTACACATTGCGGAGAAAATTAAATAAGCACAATGCGTTCATCTCCTTCAACTGCTACAAATATTCACACTCACAGGTGTACACTTGCATACTTCTGGTATTTCAAGATCATTTGTTAAACATTAGCCATTTTTTAAGTACATTTAAGAAAACAAACCTTACTGCATAAAATATTTTGGACTGATACTCGAGGTGAATGCCAAGGAAAGACTTAAAAGATGTATTGATCTTCTCAGCAAGGTGGAAAATGTCTTCTGTTTTTTAAAAGGCAAATTACAAATATTGGTTTTACTGACATGAGCATATGTTCAAGTCAAAGATCATCATAAAGAATTAACAATCCCATAATTGGCATCTCCGATCAATATATATCCTGATGTTGAATTTGAAGATTAATATTTTTCACATAAGGCATAAGGCCCAGGATCAATGATTCAACTGCTTTCACGGCAAGATGAAAGATTACTTTCTTATGCTGTCAATGCTAAATAAAGCATATGTAAAATCGGTTCTTTCAATAACGAACAACCTCAACCTTTAAATATATACAGTGCTGAAGACTAAAGCATCAGTGAAGAAGTTACAATATTTTATTCGCAAAACCCAACAATACTGAGTCATCCCTGGGCTTTCGTCTCTAGTGCTCATTCTACCTGGGAAGGGCAAGCCATTTTATTTAGCCATTTAAAAAATATCACTTACTAGCAGGATTCCCTCAGATAAAATCATTACTTAGCACATTTCTCTTAAATTCAAATTATTTAATTTTTCATTAAGAGAGAATTTTGGATATTTTTTAAAGCTGTTACAGTGATAAAAATCCCTAAAAAAGCCAGAAATATTGATATTTGCTAACAACTTGCAGCACAGACAAAAAGCATAATTCTTTAGACATCTTAGAATCAAAATAGCCTTGGACAATGGCATTCTCGGCATAGCAAATCATACATGCTATAGACAATGATCAATGTAGGCTTAAGGATAAAAGACCAACCATAGAGAGATTAATTTAAATAAAACATTCCAAATCTTCCCTCATTTTCCCTCATTTAAACACCCAAACAAAACATGTGGTACCTTTTACTTTTCTGAATGAGTAGTTTCCAATCAATGTTTCCTCGGTTAGAGACAACAAGCTGAAGAACCTACCGAAACGAAACAAAAGAAAAAAATTCATATATAGATTTATTAGCTAAATATTGAAAACTGTAACTCACCAGCAAGCAAACGCATTCGTATATCCAGATAATAAATCTACGTCTTGAGATCTGTAGCACAAAAAATGCAGTACTTGAATTTTTAGAAAGCCCAGTAAGGAATTTAAAAGCATTTTACTGTGAGATCACATATAGCAGATGCTTTGAAAAATGGATTAAAAAGAAAACAAAATAAAATGTAAAAATACCCAAACCATTACCAGAGCATATGCAGCGATACCACCCAAGTCTAGCCTTTGAGAATTGCTGCAGAATCCTTCTCCCCTAGCATTATCTCCGCGGGCTGGCTCAGGCTCTCTAGTTCCAGACAGACGCAGTCTGCAAACCACCAGCTCCTGTCTGTGTGTGTCGGGGAAAGGGAAGCTGCAAATTAGAAAAAGTCCCCGCAGTGGCGAAAAGGAAAATAAGGCGAGTGGGAGAGGGTGAGAGAGCTCACTAGCCTCAGAATTTTCGAGAATGATGACAAGCCACCCAGTTCCGCCATCATTCACTGACAATAAGATGTAGCCCTGGCATATGATTTAGAGGTTTGCATAGGGGCTTCTGGTATCAAATGCCTGACAGGCATCTTAATTGCCTCCATCCAAGTGTGTCCCCAGGAGTCGAGTCTATAAGCCTATGAATGTCATCATCTGTTCTCCTTTGTGTTAATGCCAGACACATACACACACACACACACACACACACCATACTTAAATAGAGAAACCATTTTCCGGCATATAGGATTACAAAGAAGTTGGGCTACATAAACTAGACATGACATGGGAATTTTTATTATCTGCATTCATGGCATCAGAGATTTTTGAGGTTTTGTCATTAGCAGAAAATTACAATATTTTTTGAAACTGAGTATCACATATTGCTTATTTATATTCCAAATAAATAACTGTGCTCATTAGAGAAATGTTTATATTTATGTATATATTTTAATGGAAAATTCAATCCCCTTGTAACTGTGATAATTACGCACTTGGCAATGGTTTCCTTACAAGGGAGAATGCAGCAAAAAACAAAGAGAATTAGGAAACCAGGGTTGATGTGTGATTTCTGGGGGCAATCTATTTTATTCCCTTCACATAAAAAAGCAAAAAAGAGGTAGCAACCAGCTTGAGTATCGAGACTTTACAGTCCCTGAGGACCAAGACAGGGAATTGAATCTCTGACATAATCAGTATCCCCTTTATGTTAGTAACTGAAAGTAACAGTTGATATCCCAGTTTTACAGTGCCCCTTATGTAGGGAGGTTAAGTATGGAATAATTCCCTGCATTTATTTCCTGGACAAAAGGGATGGGGAAAATGTTAATAAATAAATTAATTTTTACAGCATTCTTAGCTCCCTGCATCAGTGAATGTAGCAAAATGCCAAGTGTACCAAAAGGGCCGGCTGTGAAGAAGACTGCTGGGAGGGAGCATCACCATGGTTACCGGAAACAGAAAGTAGGAAAAAAAACAAGGTGATGATAGAGAAGATGGAAGGAGACTACAGTGGAGGAAATTCAGAGACAGAATGACATGCTTCATTTTCTTCTTTCTGGAAACAACTTGTCTATCAGTTTTATATTAGATTTCAAATGCATTAGGATGAATCTGCATTCTCTATCAGCCACCTTTCTTCTCTACTTTTTGATCACTAGCTAATTTTGCTTTCATAAGTTTGGTTCTTTTGTATGACACGGATCCTGACACTCCTTGCCTCTGACCCTCTCCTGGATTGATGGACACCTCTGAACCTAGTCCACACCCTCTGCCTCACAGTTGTGAAAGCTGAGGCCCAGGGAATCTGACCAAGGTCACAAAACTGACAGGAGATCCAACAGAGAC
The DNA here is from genome assembly GCF_964270905.1 of Leucopleurus acutus. Lineage (NCBI taxonomy): Eukaryota > Metazoa > Chordata > Mammalia > Artiodactyla > Delphinidae > Leucopleurus > Leucopleurus acutus. The sequence continues at coordinate 91,672,345 of NC_139149.1, read as the reverse complement.
ACCATCCCAGGTTCCTGGTTTGGGTCCCCTGTTTTTCTTCTCTCACCAAGTGACTTTCTTTATGTGCTCTCTTCCATTCTGTTTGCAAGCACAACAAATTCCAGAAACACCCTTTGTCTTTGATTTTCTAAGCCTTCTTCTATTTGTTAAAGCAGAGATCTTCCGCTTTAAAATTATGCATTGCAATTAATCCGAGGACTAGCTTTGTTTAATAGCTGTGCTGTGCTGTACTGTACTGGACGTCTGGAGAATCTGGGGTAATTATGTCACTGCTTTTCTTTCATTTCCAGTCTGGCAGTCAGATTGGCATGATCGCCCTTTTGTGAACCTATCTTGTAGAGCCTGAACTTAATCAGCATTTACTAGGCACTCCATCCTCCCTGGCATCATTCTTTCTGCAAGCATGAAATCGGGCAATCGAATTGAATCAGCCTCCCAATGTTCTTCCTAGTTATAGACAATGTGAACCTTCCTGGGGTTACCCAAATAATGAAGCTGCAAAATTTAAAAAAAAAAAAAAAAAAAAATCACTCAAAGCAACCACTGGGGGGCGTATTTCTGTTCTACTTAGTAAAAAATGTGAGTAGGATTTTGACCTTGATGTTTTACTGCTTTTATTTCCTTTATAAAATGTTCTTTCGATATTTGGTTCTTATGACTCATTACTTTTAGGTTAACTCATTGATAAGTAGAGCCATATTGCCTTTTTTGATGTTTAATATACAGCTGCTGCCACCACTATTACCCTCTGTCCCCAGTTGTCATCTATAAAATAAATTAGTCACAGTAAAAAAAAATATATGATTACCCTAGGTAACAATTACAAGAGATTTCAGGTTTCAGTGAATCCTACATAGTGGTTAGGATTCTTTTCCCCTCAAAAGTATCCTTTTAAATATGATCTTTCTATTAAACGTCTATTTTTTTTTCAGTGATTTTGGACATGAAGGTTATTTTTCAAAGCAAATGTTTTGTTTTAATATGCTGTCCTCTATTGTTCACTTCTGAGCATAAAAAACGATACACAAGACTGTCATTTCTTGAAACATGAATCATATTTTATCAAGACCTCATAAAGCACACACAGTGGTCTTGGTCAGTTTAAAAATTAGCTCAGCTTCCAAACATATTTGATACTCCTCGGGAGTCATTTAATATTTGGAGATACCTGGTTCAATCAACGAGAATGAGTCTAGCACCCTTTGTCAGCTCATTTAACCAATTTTAATGGCACACACACATATATTTCAGACACCTGATAGGTTTTACGTATGGGAAAAAAAGAGAACAACATTCCTCCTCAAGGAACTTCAATTATACTGAGTGGAACACAGAAGTAAACAGAAATCTAAGTTCACAGTTCTTTTTCTCACTTTGATGAGACACGATGTCTCTGCCACTCTGGTATATCTGCTTTATCTCAGGTCCTGATCTTTATGAATCCCCTGATCCCAAATTCAGTTAGCTCACCCCTGTGGCTCTTCTGGAAGACTCTTGGTTTTGTTCCTTAAGTGTACTAGTCTGAATTTCTTAAGCACTTTAGGAGAGGATAATGGAGGTACTTTTTCCTTACGTCCTTGAAGCCTTTGGTCATATCAGTTTCCCAGCTAGGGCTTTCATACCTTGCCCATTAGTGCCCACCATAACCAATAGTTTATTTCAGCAATAGTCTACTGTTTTTTCTCCAACCCCCATCTTGTGCTTCCTTTTTAGTCCATTTAAAGTTCTGTCCTCTTTTATAATGGCTTCCAGAACTCTCCCAGGATACAGTGCCACAAAGCTCTTTCCTTCCTCTGAATCACCATGATATCAAAAAAAAAAAAAAAAATCACTGTGATGCTATAATGCCTGGTATTATATATGACCTCTGGCTGGTCTTCAGTTGTGTATACTCAGTTATTCTGGTATTGACCAATTAAAAAGGCATAAGATATGCTTCTCATATAAATTATTAAGTTCCTATAATGTGCCAACCTCTTTGAACACATTATTTTATTCAACAACTCTGTTAGGAACCTCCTTTTCACAGTTGAGGAAACAGGTCCAATTAGGTTTAGTTAAATGCTAAGGACACACAGCTGGTAAGTGGTGGAGCAGAAATTCAGTCCCTGGACTTCTGAGCTAATTAGGTTGTAATTCAGCTTAACACTTCTAAGGTATCAGAATAGGAGAGATAAATTAAACATAGAATTAAGACTTTTCCATTTTTCTAGGACAGGTACTTAAGACAGACTATGTATTGCTCTAGGTGTGCATGAAAGAGATAGTAGCAGAAACAAGAATTTTTACTTTCAGGATTATTTCAAATTCCATCAGTTCATATTTAAATGATGTATAGTGTGAACACAAACATTCCTATAGCTGAGGAAGACATGGTAATTTTATTTACTACTATCTGGTCTATTCTTGGCAGAGTATACAGAGCCACATGCATGGGATACATGCTCATGTGTTTTTAAAAAACTTCATTGTTTGACAATTTGAGTTTATTGTGTATGTTTTTAAACATCTTGTTGCAATTAACCTATGTCTAAGAAGCACAGATTATAATAAAAAAATACCTGTCTCACCTAGTCAATCACTACCCTCATTTCATTATATCAAGTTAGAAATAATCAAATACCATGGTGAATCTTAAAGGTTACATCAGAGAACATTATATCAACACCATATTATATAATGCCTGCCTTATTTAAATTGAATTTATTTAGTCAGATTTTGGCTGTGGACACTTTTCTTCCAAATAACTCCATTCCCTCCCTCAAGCCTTTCCTCAAACATTATCTTCTCAAGGACGCTTAACCTAACCATCCCATTTAATACTGCACTCTGCAATTTCCATTCTTTTTATTTTTATAATTAAAAAAAATTTTTAAACATCTTTATTGGAGTATAATTGCTTTACAATGGTGTGTTAGTTTCTGCTGTATAACAAAGTGAATCAGCTATATGTGTACATATATCCCCATATCTCCTCCCTCTTGCATCTCCCTCCCACCCTCCCTATGCAATTTCCATTCTTAACCTCCTTTATCCTATTTTGTACAATACTTATCATTGTCTAATATACTATGTAATTTACTTATGTTTATTCTTTACTGTCTTCTCTCCTCATTCACTTGTAATCTCCATGAAGGCAAACTCTTTGCCCGTTCTGTTCACTAACGTATCCCAGGTACCTAGAACTGGGCCTGGTACATAACTGGTACACAATAAATATTCATTGAGCTCACGCCTATATGAATAAATAATTAAAATTATAACACTAAAACTCATGTAAAAAGCATGAATTACTTCCTAAAATTTCTGAATTCTGAGCTCATCAGTGGAGGACATTCAGTTTCAGAAATCACTAGACAAAACTCACGGTTTTAAGTATTTCATTTAGTTTATGTCTTGGTTAACAAACATACAAGTTTTAGGCTTTTCATCTTTGGCACATTTATAGCCATTTTGAGCACATCTCTCTTTTTACTTCAGATGTTTAAAAATATTTATTATCTATGTGTTTATTATTGATTTGTACAAAAATTCTTCTAGCAATTTTTTTATTTGCTTGTGAATCCTTACTTATAACTTGCATATTTATCTTCATCTTTCCAATCACCTAAAAGTTGATACAAACTGCTTCCTTTCACTACTGGAGATACAACCAGCCTGTGGGGAAACCATATTTACCGGAGAAATGGGCAAGCCATGAAAGAAAATTATAAGAATTAGCGTTGAGGAATTCTCACTTAATAAAATTGTAATCTAACAGTCAGTCAAGCAGAATCATCTTTAGGAATTATGAATTGCTTGGCGGATCTTCCTGGAAGCAGGAGATGGACCTTCATTTTATCTAATGTCTCCACAAGTGGGACCATTACAGTTTAATGGAAGACTGGATAAGGACACAAAATCAGATGCTGCAAAATCAAATGCTGCGTTGCTTGACATTAGATCTAAAATCCTGATTCGTTTTTGAAAACTGCTAAAAGGAGTTATTTTGTTTACTACTCTCCAAGCTTTGAAGACTGTTACCTCAATATTCTAAATCTCTGTCATTCCTTCAATACTCAGCAACCTCAGAGAACTGGAGAACTAGCAGTAATTGAGAGGTAAGCTAGGGCCAATCCATCTGAGTTAGGCAGTCTTTAACCTGAACATCACTAGATTATTCTGAAAAGGTTTAAATTCTGCAAGCTCCTACAGCATTTTTTTTTGCAGTGTTCAGTATTTCCAGTTCAAATCATAAAACGTCTGCTGTGATGGTTTAATAAATGCAATGTCATATGTGAAATGATTTCTGAAAATGTATATATTACAGGAATTTATTTCGTGAACAGCCAAAATCCACATTCTGAAAATTCATGAAGTCCATACTTATTCTCCCTGCTGTTTAGGAGAGAGTAGACGTTAAGGTGATCGCCAACAAGAAATACATATGAAATTTCTTAGTCCCTGTCATTCCTCTTCCTCTAGTCCTTGTACCAGGGGTACATTAGAGATGGGAGGAGAGAATTAAGGGATACGGGTATATAGTTACACACAGGTTAAATAAAACAGCTTGTCAGAACTACATACACTTTGACTGTTTAGAATATGTTCAATGGTATATCTAAAAGTGCACTAAGGTCCTAAATCTTCCTATTGATTGGAACCAAAAAATATAATGATGGATACCAAATCCCTGTGTGAAAAGAAAGAACTGTAATGTAGAGTGGGGGCACTTTTATGTTTCATCCTATCATCAGATTTCTAAGCTACAAAAGACATACTGACTTTTAATTTCAAAGGAAATATTATACATGATCAATGTCTAAAAATGAATATTCTTTCCCAACTGTACCATCAAGTTGGCTAGAAACAGTTCATGTGGGAAGCATCCTATATAGCAATGTTTGAAATTACATTATATTTATACTATCGTTTTTCCATAGTTTTGTGGCTTTTTTTCCCTCTTTTGCTTCTAATAGCAAACCTATAATTGAAGAAATAAGAGTGTTTTATTTAATACTCCAGAAAAAATAACTCAAGATTTTTTTTCTAGACGTTTTCCATCTACTGTGACTTATTTTTCAAGTGGATTGTGACAATATGCTGTTTGCAAAGGTAGCCATTGTAAATACCTGGGCCAACAAATGTGTCTGGGAGAGAAATTTCCACATCCCTAAGACCCCTAAATGTTTTTTCTTAAACTGCCGCATTCTTATTGTTTTTTTTCCCTTCCTTTCTAATTCTTTATGTTTTGCCTACCCCTTCCCAACTCTTCCTTCTCCTTTTACCCAAAAGTCAGGGGGAGCATGGTCAAGGAAACAGGAAAATATTTAAGGAATTATTTAAACAAACTTTCTACCAAGGTCCTGCGGTTTCAAGATAGTTGAGGGCAGACTCCATGCGTTTTACACCATTTTCTTTCTATAATATCTAGTGACTCTTTCTGCACGGGTGCACAATAAATAATATTAATTCGTTTTGTGGATATTGACTTAGAAAAAAGTGGAATTGGAGATGGGGAGAAAAACACGTGGTTATTGTGATCACTGTACAGAGTACTACAGCACGGTATCTATTTATTTTGAACCCAGTAGAACTAAAGAAATAAAGAAAAGGGAATAGAGTGCCCAGCTTATAGACACCTTCTGCTGAAACACCTGTGGGCACATAGATGCCATACAAGAAAAAAGCAGAAGGTGCCTAAATGACATGTTTTTCTAGATAGCAAAGGCTGATTATAATTTTCTTATTACTTCATATGTTAATTTGGAGCTGCTCAATAAAATGTATGATTGATGGATTGGCTGATGAGAGAAGGGGATGTGAAAGCTGTGTTAAATGAACAAAGACTGCACAAAGGGAAACCTTGAGAAACTGGCAGTCAGGACATTCCATTAAAAGCCAAGTGCAATGAAAGAGAAACTTATTTTACAATTGGGGAAAAGTGAAGACGATAAAATAGCATAGATATGCTAAGATGGACCCAGTGCTATATGTATCACCTGAAGAAAAAAAGTAAATGAAAAATTATGATGTGTGTTAGGAAAGTTAAGACGCTCAGATCAAAAGGGGAAAAGTAAGAATATGTGAGAAGGGTAGAGAAGGGTTAGAGGATCAAGCTTTGGAAGCAAACAGGGTTTCAATTATAAACCAGTGAGCCAGTCTGACAGGTGAGGCGGGCTGAGGCACTTGAAAGATCTCATTCAATGGCTGGCATTACTGAATGCCCAGCTGAGTCTGAACAAGAGTAGTTTTAAACAGACACATTGTTCTAAAGAAATCTTAAGTTTCATGTGCCCTCCAATGCAGTCTTATAAATCTTGAACAGCATCTATATTCACCAACGACTTGCAATTAGCTTTACTCCAGAATTTGCTAGACACAGCAAGTCCTTGACAGGGAATATTTTAATTTGGATGGCTGGCCCTCTACTCAGGATTTACATGTATTGATGATATGCAAATCAGTTCGGTTCAGTCTCATCAACAGCATAAATTAAGTGCATCCTATCATGAGGATTATCTTGGAAAGAGAGAATGTCACCTTCAATATGCCTATGGCTTGGAGGTGAACAGTCTGTCTCTGAGTGAGGGAGAGTGAAAAACAGACAAAGAGCATTTCCTCACTATTGATTGGCTGCCTGCATGCTTCTTTAGGTTAAATACTTGATTACTTACATAAAATATCTTTGCTCGGAGTAATTTTCTTTTTAACACCTGTTCACAGAGACAAGAGATCCAAAGATAGCATTTTGATTTAGAATCCCTGATACTGCACATAGGCAAATAATAGGAGAAAACAATCTTCAATTCTGACCTTTGTTTAAAGACCGCATATTTCATTAATAAATGATACCCTTTAGCATAGGACACATGTTTTGTACTAGTGAGGATGGATTTACAACTTCCTGTTACACTTTCTAAGTAACTTAGTAAACAAAGAGCTAAAGGCTCCAGAGAGGAAAGTCACAAAATTATATGACAAATGTAAGAAAAAAAACCCTATGGTTTAGAAAGTACTACCAGTGACTGATATTTTTAAGAATTTATAAATCATGCCTAGAAATAGCTGATGAAAGGAAAACCACATACAGCTCATTCTACAGAGTAATTTAAAGACATTTTCCATGGAGTTTGCAATTCCAGCCAGCATATTATGACACCATCAATGTAAAATAATTTTTAAAGTCTGGATTTAATAACAGACAAAAGAAAATGGTGAAAGTATTCTTGAGGCCCAATTACAAGTGGACTGGTCAAGTGGTGAACCTGTGTGAGGTACCTCAACTCGGTGTATCTGATGCCGGGAGTTGAAGACACTGCGGTGCTTACAGTGAGGGGTAAGAACAAGTCAAAGGTGGTAGAAGGAGGTCTGGAGTCCTGCACAGCTGTTGGAAGCTTTGAACTAGGTGAATGTATGACAGTATTGAATGGAAAAGGCATAAGCAGAATGGCATCTCTACCAAGGATAGATGTACATCAAGCATGTTGCAATGAGGGTATATGGGGAGAGGGAAACAGAAGTGGAGGTCAGAGGTAAAAGGGAAAAATTTTAATATTGTGAAGCAAGAATAGGGACTGTCATGTTCTGATGATCAGGTGCCCCCAAGATAAAGACTATGAAGAACTCAATTCTTTGCCCCTGGGGTTCACATTACCACCACTGCCACCAGCAACAACAAACAACAAAAGGTTATGAAAAAACACCACGACAGAGGATTGAAAAAAAATAGGATAATTTCCACCAAATGTAAAGGTATTTCATCTCTTATGCCAATGAAGCCAACAGGAGTTCCGTGAAAAGAGGGGTGAGGGGTCAAATTATGTGTGAATATGAACTTGTGCCAAGAACAAGCACAGTGCATTACCACAATATCTTCTCTAACTAAAGATTATATTAAAATTAGAAAATTCATTTTTTAAAAAACATGACATTTTATTTTTTTTATTCATGTTTCCTTTCCTATTATTCCTTCTTTATTAGCTACAATCAGTAATGCCAGGTAGCATCCAGAAAAAAAAAAATTGCTCTAATCAAGGACATTTTAAGATGAACTAACTTTCATTTCACACTGACTATTAAGAGTCAAATGAGGATACAAAGAGGATTCCAAGACTGGATTTATGACAAACACTTTAAATAAAATCTGCAAATATTGCTCATAAAATTCTAACGTTGTCTTCACCATTCTTGCTGTATTTCTACAAGTTTTGCTCCTGATGCCTGTAAACTGACAGCCACAGAAGAAAGCTTACTCTTTCAAGTACAAAGTAACTATAAGATGAATAAAAAACCTGTTTATGTCAGATAAGTGCAATGTTACTTTAGCTTCACGGTTTTATCTTGATTAAAGACCAAAACCTCTATCCGGGATTTGGGGACAGCACAGCTCATACCCATGTTAATATTAACTTGGTCTGTAGAGCTTGGAACTGATTTCAGAGCTTGGGAGTTCCACTGTTGATTTAGTTTGAAAGAGGCCAAGAGATTCCACTGTGAGCTACAGAACTATTCTGGGTTTGGATGGGGAAGCTGGCATGGGAGGATGGCAGGGGATGGGGGTGTCCTTAATCCTAAACTTGATTCAGATGGCCTCTGAAGGAGGATTGTTTGAAGATTATTTGATTCATTTGTTGACTGGATTGTTTTAAATTTTTCTAATGTTGATGAGAAGTGATATTATTTTCTTAATATTTCTATTTAGGCAAATGTAAATAATAACAGTAAGAGCTAATGTTTGTTGGGTGCTTAGTATTTGCCTACACTGTAGTAAGCACTTCACACATATTAATAGGACCTTACAAAGAAAATCTTTTATTACTTCCATTTTATAAGGGGGCAAGCTGAGACACAGAGGGGTTAAGATAACTTCCTCAAGGACAAACTGCTAGTAAACTGAAGAGCCTCCATGAACCAGATGATCTAGCATGAGTTTCACCATCAGCCTAAATTTTTCTGCCTATGTTTTGAATTCTTGATGGGAGTAGCCCATTCTGTTCACTATTGGGAAATGGGGAATTCTTGAAACAGTTCAAACAGAGCACCACCAAACCCAATCACTTTCCTCACTTAGCTCAGCGTGCCCAACAAACACACAGGCATTCAACATCCCTTCATCTGAATTTTATGCAAAACCAAAAATATAGAAGTAAAGGACATTCCAACATAGAGCATACAATCACATCTCCTTTGTTCTTCGCCATCTTTAGCCTGGCTTCCTCTGAAAAGAGAACTTGTAAAACCATTGGGTCTCTGTGTACATCTTCCTTACTCCATCCTCATCCCTCCCTTTACCACCACTGTCAAAAGAAATAGTCCTGGAAAAGTTAAAAAGAAAAGAATTGCTGTTTCCTGGACATCTGGGCTAGTTTGCATTCCTTCCCTGAAATTAATGAGATGCTAAGTGTCACCTGTTTACCGATCTCTGTCCTCTGTCCAATTTATCATTGGATCATGTATGATCTCACAGGAGATAGTCATAAAAAAGTTTTAATTTAAGAGTATATAGAGATGCAGCACAAGCTGGAAAGCCTGGAAATTGAACCAAACGGTATTTCTGGTATGAATCATAAAAATGAAATTATAGACAAGTAGGCATGCTCTTTATTTGTAATAAAGTCACAAAAAGCAAAACCCTCACCAATCTATTTGCCCACAACGAAACTCAAAGATGCCACCACACTAACTCAAACATGACATAGGTACGACATCCGCTGGGGAAAAAAAGTTATATATTCGCAAGTTTTAAAAAATCTCAGAATTCTTTAAACTACACTGTTCTTTCAGAACCTACTAAATAAATGCAAGAAAGGTAAAAGCAGAAGAAATACACATTTATGTCTCATCATTTTTCAGATGAATGTTTCAGTTTTCAAAAAGATTACAACTGATCCACAAAATAAAATGCTTTATGCTTTTCTATCTGAAGAACTAAATAACAAAGCAACCTCAGGAAAAGGTGAGAACACAGTCAATAGTCTTTTCTTCTGTTCTATTTACTATCCTAAAGCTGTAAGACAAGGATTCACATTGCATCTGACAAAGCTAGCTTATTTCTCTCCCTGCTTCCCACGTGTCCTGTGTCTCCTAATTATCCTCTAAACACAGAAAGACTCATACTGGGGCCACTATTTAGCATTGCTCCAAATAACTGAATGCTTGTTTGATGACATGAGTAACAATCATGATAGTGTGGTACTTTACATTTTTTACTACGTACTCTCACATCAATTACTTCATTTTTTACCCCCAAAGCAATGACATCCCAGTCTTAATTTCTAAATACCACTTATCACTAAAAGGAACCAGAACTCCTTAGAAAAAAGTGGGTGACCCCAGGTCTGGGGCAGGGAAAGTACAAAGAGTCCCTGGACATCTTGTTGCCCCACAAAACAGGGACGTGCTGAAGGATTAATGGGGCTTGTCAGAAGGACACCACTGCTGTCTTGGAAGGGCTCCCAGTGGCCAAATTTGAGATAATTTAGGCATCAAATATAATAATGATGGCGCTAGATTAAAAGGCATTGAATAAAATAAAATCCTTGAGTCTATATGATACTCTGTCAGAGGTGGAGGAGGGGACAGACAGGTGGTGGGAGGGACGGAAGAAAGAGAGAGAGAGAGAATCCTAGAGAAGGGGAGTGGTGCAAAAGTCTTCTTTAAAGGAGAATGCTAGTTAACAGGAGTAGAATGATATATATATATACATATATACACATATATATATATTTTTCAAATCACCATTGCATCCCTCAATATAACAATGAACACAGGCAAGAATCATGAATGTATGCTGAAGCTACTGGGTGAAAGGTTGTTAGGAAAAGATATTCCCATGGCCTCAAAGTATCACCCACAGACTCCTTCGTTACAGAGGGAGAAAGGTGCTTTAAACAATTAAGTGCCAGAAAGTTCCAAGATTGCCAATTTCCCCCCCAAACTATATACTCTGAAACTAATCATGAGGAAGCAAATAAAAAGTCCCATCATGTGGAATATTCTACAAGACACCTGCCCTGGAACTTCCAGAAACATTAATGTCATGAAAGAAAAAATAAAAGGTAGGAGCTCTCCACTGTATTAAATGAGACTAAAGAAACATGGCAATCTCGATTGACTCTTGGATTTAGGGAAAAAAAAAAAAGCAATACGGGACGTTTTTGAGACAATTCAGGAAATCTAAATATGGGTTGTATACTAGAAGAGATTACTGAATATATGTTAAATTTCTTGTTTCTGGTAAAGGTATTGTGGACCTGAGGATGTCTGGGTCTTTAAAGAAAAGAAAATGAATACTTAAAGGTGAAGTATCATAATGTCTGCAACTTACTTTCAAATGGTTGAGAAGAAAATTGAGTATATAGATAATATGTAGTAAGAGAGGGATAACATTAACATGGCAACATGTTAACAATTAGTAAATCTAGTGAAAAATACATAGACATTGTACTATTCTTTCAACTTTTCTATAGCTGTAAAATTACTCAAAATTAAAAGTTGGGAGGATAGGGCTTCCCTGGTGGCGCAGTGGTTGAGAGTCCGCCTGCCGATGCACGGGACGCGGGTTCGTGCCCCGGTCCGGGAAGATCCCACGTGCCGCGGAGCGGCTGGGCCCGTGTGCCGTGGCTGCCGGGCCTGCGCGTCCGGAGCCTGTGCTCCGCAACGGGAGAGGCCACAGCAGTGAGAGGCCCGCGTATCGCAAAAAAAAAAAAAAAAAAAAAAGTTGGGAGGATAAAGATATTGTTTATGTTGCAAAAGGCTCACAATAAAGTGGTGGAGAAAGGTAGGTTAAATTGTTTAGAGTTCAATGTCATCAGCCCTTCAATAGAGTTTCTCATAGGAAGCCAGGAAAGCACAGAGCAGGATGGGCTGGATTCTAACTCCAGGCTCCTGAGACCATATCCTGAGCTTCTTCTACTCTTCTGCACTGCTCCTCACCTCTATCCTCACCTCTACATCACTTCAACCTCTTATTTTTACCTGCCTAATAAAAGGAGACCTAACCTAAGCTGAAGACCACCTGATTCTTCCTCAGTCCCCAGGTCCCTTTGGATCCAGGACTTCTGAAGATTCCAGGGCAAGGAACTCATCTTACAGACTAATTTTGGTATCTGCAAGCCCACTTGGAAGAAGAGTAGGTGAGACTCCCAGCAATGTTTGAGACTAGAGTTGGAGAGTAGCTGTGCTGGACAAGAGCCTTCACACCAGATTCACTCTTGGGTATGATTATATTCTGTGACTGAGCTGGAATGTGGCTGTTTAAACAGAAAGAAAATAATTTTCCTGCTATTTACCTTTATACTATCTGTGAAGAACTGGACAATAGTCTTCTCTTCTGACCAGATATGTAACACAGACATCATTTTGCCATCAGAGTAGCATTCTAGACTAAGTTTTAGTCTTTTAATGCTTCCAACAAGGTCACATTTCGTGGGTGAGCAAGAAGATGCCATAAGTTGTCTGATCTCATTATTAGAATTAAATTCATAGAATTCAAGAATTTAGATGAACCTCAATGGTAATTCACTGAATGTATTTTGCATTAATAGTGAATGTGAGATTGCAGATTTTTCAAAGCCTACTGGATGTTATTAATGTCTTAACTATGTTAATTTTTTTAATTAAGATTTTATTTTTTTAGAGCAGTTTTAGGTTTACAGCAAATTGAGGGGAAGGTACTGAGATTTCCAATATACTTCCTGCCTCCACACATGCACAGCTTTTCCCTTTATCCATATCCCTCATTTCCCACTAGAGTGGTACATTTGTTACAACTGATGAACTATACTGACCCATCATAATTACCCAAAGTTCACAGCTCACATTATGGTTTGACTATTTCTGTTGTACATGCTATGGGTTTGGACAAATATATAATGACACGTATCCATCAATACAGCGGCAAACAGAGCATTTTCACTGCCCTAAAAATCCTCTGTGCTCTACCTATTCATCCCTCCCTCATGCCTCTGCCTCTGCCACCAACCCCTGGCTACCAATGATCTTTTTTACTGTCTCCATATTTTTTGCCTTTTCCAGAATGCCATATAGTTGGAATCATACAAAGTGTGTAGCCTTTTCAGATTGGCTTCATTGACTTAGTAATATGCATTTAAGATGAAGTTTCCTCTATGTCCTTTCATGGCTAGATAGCTCACTTCTTTTTAGCACCGAATAAGACTCCATTGACTGGGTAAACCATAGTTTATTTATTCATTCACCTCCTGAAGGACATCTTGTTTCCTTCCAACTTTTGAACTATGAATAAAGCTACTATAAATATCCATATGTAAGCTTTTGTGTGAACGTAAGTTTTCAAATTCTTAGGGTAAATACCAAAGAGCGTGATTACTGGATCATTTAGTAAGAGTATGTTTAGTTATGTAAGAAACCTCCAAACTGCCTTCCAAAATGGCTGTACCATTTTGCATTCACACCAGCAATGAACGAGAGTTCCTGTTCCTCCATATCCTGACAAGCATTTGGTGTTGTCAGTGTTCCAGAGTTTGGCCATTCTAACAGGTGTGTAGTGAAATCTCATTGATGTTTAAATTTGTATTTCTCTAATGACATATAACATAGAGCATCTTTCCAAATGCTTATTTACCATCTGTATATCTTTTTTGGTGAGGTGTCTCTTAAGGTTCTTGGTGCATTTTTTAATTGGGTTGTTTGTTTCCATATTGTTGAGTTTTAAGTGTTCTTTATATATGTTGTATACTAGTCCTCTATCAGATATGTCTTTTGCAAATATTTTCTCCATGTCTATGACTTATCTTCTCATTCTCTTGACATTCTCCCTTTTAGAACAGAAGTTTTTAATTTTAATGAAGTCAAGCTTATCAATTATTTCTGTTATGATTCATGCCTTTGGTGTTGTATATAAAAAGGGTCACCATACCTAAGACCATCTAGATTTTCTCCTATGTCATCTAATAGGAGTTTTAAATCCTTGTTTATCAAATATTTTCTATCAAACGAACCTCCCTGGGGTTCTAGGCAGTAACATAGAATCAAACAAAAAAACAGACATAAGATCATAAAATTAAGGATAATCATGATTTCGGTGGGCAGTGAGCACTCTTTTGCTGTCTTTCTGTACAAATAATCTGCTATTTTCTAGTTCTTTAGTTAGGAGCCCTGTGAACCAAGACTATATAATTGTTTGGCCATTCAACGGCTAACCTTAAATTCTTTCTGACACTTTAAATCCTTTCTGAAACAAGGCAGAAAATAAGTAAGTAAATAAATTAATAAATGTGTATGTGTGTGTGTGTGTGTGTGTGTGTGTGTGTGTGTGTATACACAGGTTGGCTCCTCTTTGTAGTTCAGTGCCTCCATAAGATTTACTAGGGGCATCCAAAGCAAACAGTCCTTATCTTCTACATAAGATGTGCCAAGTAAACATTAAATATATTTCCGGATTGTGTGTGTGTGTGTATAACAAACAGTAACTGTTTGTTTAAATCCTGAGGTCTCAGTTTACCTGCTATTAAAATGAATCTAAAATTTTAGCCCCAGAATAACCTTTTAGACGTTCATTCTTCTCCACTCTAATACTCAGCAGCCTAGTGTGGCAGCATTTAATATTAACTCACAATGGACAGGACCATGGTTATACTTGTCTGAATCTTGTACCCTTAGGGAGAGGGATAGTGGAGAGGAACAGGGTCCACATAGCTAGAATGTAGGACACTTGTGGCCAGAATGGTGGGCTGCATTTGGAGGGGACAGAATAAGAGCAGAGGAGTCCTCCTGGAGACAACTGGCTGCCATAGGCTACGAGGCTGGGCCAAGCCAGGGTCTCTTGGGGAGAGTTTAGAATTAATACCCAAAAGAATGAATTTAAATGCTCCATTAGAGACCATAAATAGGTATTGTAGTGACAGTCAAAGACCCAAAAGATCATCAACTGAAGTAGAACTGTATATTTCTGTCCATGCCTTTGTTCTCAGTAGGTTCCTCTGTGAACAGGTATCTTGAAGCCGTCACCTTGAACACACCCATCTGATCCAGGACCACAGTGTGTGTGTGCTGGACTTGGCTCCCTCCTGCTTGCAAGAGCCAGGTATATGAGTCTCTTCCTAACTCTGTGGTCAGTGACATTACGAGGGCAGCTTGAAACTGGCCCCAGGGGTAGTATTTACACACAGAAACTGGCTAACTCTACAAATCAGAGTTTGTTTTCATCCTACTCAACCTCCTTCCCCTTGAGAGCTAGGTTAACAGCACACTACTAACTCTCAAAAGTTTGAGATTCTTCCTCCTTTTGGCATAACTTTTACACTTCTTTAGGCAGTGGTAATATTTCCAAATACCTCAGTTTGGGATGAAGACCAACTAGTTAAATGTAGTAGGGACAGTCCAAAAATAAGAGAGGTACAAAAACAGGAAAATAAACTTACTTGAAATGACCTGTTGGTCCTGCCATCACTAGTTTAGGTGATGGTATTCGTAAGAGCAACAGTCATTGACACCTGGACATCAATGTACTGTTTACCAAGCATTTTCTGTGTGTTGTCTCTTATATTCTCCATGAGAATCTTGTAAAGGTGCTGGGCCCAGGGATTGTTTTATTCCCATACATACATTCATAAACTCAAGCATCTGATTTCTGGAGAAGGCAATACCAGGACCTGTGTTTCATGATTCCCAGTACAGGGCTCTTCTCACTATACCACTCTACCTCTTAAAAATAAATGTGTATGTGTTTTATTAATATTTTTAACTCTGTTTTGTGATGACCCAGTTCTCTCATATAGTGTTCGTTAGATTCTCAAAAATCCACCAAGTGTAATTAATCTTAATTTTAGTTAATGTTAAAAGTAGGTATTTTGAAAGCAAGTATAGGACTTTTAAAAGAAGAGATTATATCGGAAAAGGAAATGACAGTGACACACAACTGCAAAAAGGGTTGGAGACATAGGATTGCATACTTTAAACTCCGACGTTATTAAGAGCATAAATTCAATTTTATTTAAATATATTATATTCCTGGCACTGTGCTAAGTCTGTCTCTAAACCCCAATGTTAAAAATAGAAGTAGATGGAATGAATGCAGGAAGTCGTTTTAAGCAAAGTTTCCAAATGGCTGTAAAGACGGTTTTGCTCATAACAGGCGAGGGATTGACAATTTTACAGTGAGTTAGGAACAGTGAAAAGAACTAAGAGTCTATAATTAAACCTTATTTTATTATAGGTATTTTTATTTATAAAAGTTCCTATCTACACTTTTCACAGTAGAGAAAAAAATTAGAATACATGCTCTCAATAAACACGCAACCGTTCTGCTCGGCAGAAACTTCACGTGCCATCATTCCATAACAGAAATAATTAACTAAATTAAAAAGTGTATTTATTCACTTTGAGTCATTTAATCTTCCTGGCAGTATGGTGTACTGAGTGGTGCATGGCTTTGGGAGGAGTCTTAAGTTTAAAATTGAGTTCTGTTATTTGCTAGCTGTAAAGCCTTGAGGAAATTAAGTAGTCTAGACTCAATAAAGACTTCACAAGATCATCATGTGAAATAAATAATTTGCTGTGTACAAAGTAACAGCACATCATACCCTCCGAATAA
This sequence comes from Leucopleurus acutus, assembly GCF_964270905.1. NCBI lineage: Eukaryota > Metazoa > Chordata > Mammalia > Artiodactyla > Delphinidae > Leucopleurus > Leucopleurus acutus. The sequence goes on along the minus strand of NC_139149.1, from coordinate 91,655,790 downwards.
AGGTAGCCCCCTTTCTTTCTTAATAGGCCACACATACTCTGGTTTCCCTAAAAAGAAATCAATTTTGACTTCCACAGAGAGTGCCTTTCAGTGCCTGTAAGTTGCTCAAAACGTAAGTGCTTTCTCTACCAGACTGCCAGTCTTGAAAATGGAAATTCTTACTTAAATCAGAAAGCAAAATCTTGAAAATTAATATCATTACGCATTTCACCTACATTAACTCTGAATACAACTAAATTATCAAAATGTTTTCTAAAACAGAACAGGTACTTTAGAGCTCTCTGGGTTCTATGCAAGGACATGATAAGCACATTTAAAACTAAACTCTTTTATTTGTAGTGAGGTGGATGGACCTAGAGTCTGTCATACAGAGTGAAGTAAGTCAGAAAGAGAAAAACAAATACCGTTTGCTAACACATATATATGGAATCTAAGGAAAAAAATAAAAAGGTCATGAAGAAACTAGGGGTAAGACGGGAATAAAGACACAGACCTAATAGAGCATGGACTTGAGGATATGGGGAGGGGGAAGGGTAAGCTGGGACAAAGTGAGAGAGTGGCATGGACATATATACACTACCAAACGTAAAATAGATATCTAGTGGGAAGCAGCTGCATAGCACAGGGAGATCAGCTAGGTGGTTTGTGAGGGTGGGAGGGAGGGATACGCAAGAGGGAAGAGATATGGGAACACATGTATATGTATAGCTGATTCACTTTGTTATAAAGCAGAAACTAACACACCATTGTAAAGCAATTATAATCCAATAAAGATGTTAAAAAAAAAAACAAAACTAAACTCTTGAATGATTATGAAATTTACCTTAGGAAGTAAATACAGTCAGCTTGCCAGAATTAATAATGCAATATAAAAGAATGATTTTAAAAAGACAGTATTTTATGTATGCTACTTTTGAAAGGAACAAAATGAAAATTGATAGATAAAACTAGTAAGAGTAATTGATCCAAAATAGAAGACTGAGGAAGACATAGACCCCCAGGACAACACATTCTGTAACAGATACCCACACACAATCTATTTCTATCTAATAATAAGCAAGCCTTTCTTTTTTGTAGGCCTCAATTTTCCATTAATAAAAAAGCGTGGATTGTATTCATTTCTATCTAGCCCTTTAACTTTGTACCCAGTCAAACCTTTATTCCCTGTGCTAATAGAGAGTTAGTGGCACTATAACATGAAATCCTTTATAAGACGTCCTTTATGGTGTTTGAAATTGGACAGCATCAGCATCACATATCTTCTTCTGATTGTTTTGTTTAGAACAAAACTGAAATGAGGATGCGACAAGAAGAAATATGAGAAGGGATCAGGGTGACCTCCTCAATGTGACAAGGAGATCCTACCTACATTAAAATCCCTGATGCAAGTTATATATACAATTTAGCCTTCATTCTGAGGGAACTGAGAGGACTAAACTTTGTGAGGTTTTATTACTTAATTATATTAAATCAAGCAAAAGTACATTATGAGAACTGTGACAAGTAGGAAGTGTTTCCAGAAATATTTTATCCATGACAAAACCAGTTCTATTCTTGGGTCTTCTGAATGTTGCAACTGTTACACCCTTTAGTTAACTGCAATAACTAATCTTGATTATTTATTAATCATCTAAAAATTGTATCGTTGCAACATTTCCTAAAGGTTCTAGCTATGTCTGGTTAACTCTGGCTTAGAAATTAAGAAATACTAGCCAGGAGTCTGTTTCATATTCATCATCAGTGTTTCAGAAGTACTGCTTCAGGTTCAGAGAAAATATTAAGTGTAGGAATTAGTATCAGAGAGATCAAATATTTTTTTGAAAGAATATGCAACAAACTTCAGATTTCTTTGAATCTTTCAGTTAACTTTTCTAACTAGACCTAATAATACATTTTTAATACAGCACTCATGACAGCCTACTGCTGAAATTTAGAATAAACATTACTTTATAAAGCAGGATGTATTTTATTGCTATAAACATAAACACATGGACTCCCTGCACATTTCTTTTTCCATCTAATAGATATTGTGAACAGCTTTAATGTTTTGAGTACAGTTTGATCTCAGAGGAGGAGAGGGAGACAGGGGCTGTTGTTTAAAATCTGGCGTTTTATTAAGTATCTTATTCCAACAGCAATTATACTTTTAGTTTTTCTGATGTAAAATACAAAGCTGACTAATTAACAGCTATAGCTTCCACCAGGATTGACAATAATGAAATTAACCAAATGTTTGCTTCCTTTCTCTAAACAGTCAAAAATTCCTTTTCAAAATATTCTGGGAAGATTTACAAACAGATTACGTTGGAACTTTGTGCTATAAAGAATCAGCATTTTTTCCAGCATTTGAAGCAGCACAGAATCTAACGTTACTAAAAAGTGTCCAGGTAGCCTTCTCTACATAACGTCAATGGGCAAAACATGCAATTAAGATTAGCTTGGCTTTGTTCACTGCCAGTTGCTAAGATGCATAAAACCTGTAGTTCCCAGAGGGTTAGAAAGAGAAGCTAAGTAAACTGAAGCTGCTTTTAAAGTGTTTAACAAGGCAGAAACTGGAACGGATGTGCCACAAACCAATATCCATTACCACAAAGTGATTGCCAAATTTTCTTGTAAAATAGCTCTCAGCTGGCCTATTCAGCATCGTCCTGTTATAGCTAAAAAGAGCATCCAACTTGTGATTGTTACCATGAAAATAAGCAGGCAGCAGAATATACAGTAGCTGCAGAGAAGAAAACAATATGCTTCAAGAAGTTTTCTGACAGATTTCAATCTACATCACTTTCTTTAAAGGTCTAAGAAATAGAAATATCTCTTTACCAAGGATTTTTTCCAGACATTCAGTATGGTGATATACTATAATATATAGTATATGTTTCCAGTTATTGCTTAAAGGTAATTAAAATTTGCTTTCAAGAATAATAACATAGTTCTAGAGAGAATTTCAATGAAGTCTTGATTGATTAATGGAGGGGTACACAGCTTGTAAGGTAGAAGCCACCAGAGTTAACTAACACTTTTCTGCAGCTAACTGTGAGATGTGTGTAAGTCTGTTTTAGGGAACAGACTGGCTTCCTCACTAATCAAAGAGAGATGCAGCAGACACTCTCCACTGTCTACTCAGTAGACAATTCCCTTGGTCAGTGATTGGTTGGGTTAGAGGAATGGTCCAGTTCTGGCTAATAATATACAAGGGAGAAACACTTAGAGAAAGCCTTTCATCCTAAGTTAAAACACAAATTTTGGGAAAGAGAAGGCCTTTTTACCATTCTTTTTTTCCTGCCTGGAATACAAATATGATGCTTAAAGGTGTAGTAGCCATCTTGTGACCATGAGGCAAAAAGTAGGATTGAAAAAAAGTCAACATTCTAAAAATATAGAAAGATGTAAAAAAGATATAAGGACACTAGATGGCTAATGGTATCATTGAACAATTGATTTCATTTTTGATTAACTTATTTCTGACATTTTGTACTTGTGTCATAGTTTCTATGACATCTGAAAAAGATTCTCCATCCAGATTTGCCAAAATGATTCATAAATTCATGTGTGGATCCAGCCAAGAGCATAAGTTCTGCTATTTGTTTAGTAAAGAAAAAATACAGAAAGGAGATGGAAGGTCTGGTGAATAGCAGTAAGAGGACAAATTAAAAAATGCAATTAATTTGTGGCTGGTCATCATCTTAATTGTCCCTCTGAGCACAAGTTAAATGTACCTAGATAAAAATACAAGGTTTGTGGAACTCCTCACATTACCCAACAAAGCTGGGTGCATTGTTCCTTGTAGGACTGCCTTAGGAGTTTTTATTACAATAATGTACATTTGGTTAATCGACTCAGGAAATATTTTCCTACTGATTCTGGGATCCTAAAGCCTAATTTAGTGTGGAATAATTTACATGCCTAGATGAACTGAAGCAATCAGGACACTTTGTGTCCAGATAATGAACAGCAGTCAATTTATTTCTGGTGCTTTATTGAGAAAAACACTATATAAAGCTTCACTGTTTGAGTGGAAAAAACTGGAAAAAGGAGAAGCCTTGAAAAGAAAAAGAAAAAAAGCCTTCTTTTTTCTTTCTTCCATTTAAAGACTGTTGCACAATGAATATCATTTTTGGTAAAAAGACTGACTATGTTCTAGTATTAAAAATGTGAAAGAATTCTAGCATTCAAGCACAGTCTTTGCTTCTATGCAATATGACAAATATTTAATAATAGCAATAATGGAAATTACAGCAACAACTAATCCTTATTTTAACATCACTGCACTAAGTAACATGGATTTCTTTTTTTTATTATTGAGCTATAATAGAATTTCTCATGTAATTCTTATAACATTTATACAACCACTATGAGCTCAGTGGTTTTACTTTTCCTACTTGATAGCGGGAACTCAGGCACAGAGAGGTTAGGTAACATGTTCAAAGACACACAGCAAATAAATGGTATAGCAGGAATATGAACCCAGGTGATGTGATTCTAGAACACTTGATATTAATATGAAATACAACTATTTTTTATCACCAATGTCATTTTTCTTCTTTAGATCTTTCAAGCTCTAAAATCTGCTGGTATTTTAAGCATTGCTGTCACCAAATGTCTGATTATTTGGAGCTCACTTACCATGAAAGTATTGATGACTACAAAATTATAGGAACTTAAGGACTGAGTAGAAGAAGGTGGTTTGGGGACTTTTACATTGGCCAAGCAAACATACTGCTTTTAATTCAAATGTATATTTTGTTGGTTTTCTGTTTTTGGGGAGTGGCTTTCTGAGAGGATTGGGTGGGGAGCAGTAGAATGCTGAAGCCTTCCAAGTGGTCACTCCAAAGCCACTGCTGCTCCAGGGTCATGATTCTGGCAGCAGATCTCTCCACACAATCTCTGCACCAGCCAACATGGGTATCTTAGAAAGAGAGGATGCGTTTTTGCCAGTTTATAATATCTAAAATATCTTAGAAAGAGAGGATGCATTTTTGCCAGTTTATAATATCTAAAATAAAAACAAAATTTAGGATTTGTATAATTGGAGTAACTGTTTTCCAGTTGAACAGGTAATGTGCGTGTTTCAATTATTTTGTTTTTAATAGGTATCAAGTTAAAAAAAATTGTTCTCCTATCTATTTATTCACTGGAAAGATATAACGTGTGCTCCATGCTTGAAGCATTTTCTTGGCCACTGGACTATTTAAATCCATAATTTCATATTTTCATCAATCTTCCTATTTGACTCAAAGACAAAACTAGTAAAAAATGAAAAGAGAGTTTTAGTTATTTAATTCTTCTAAAATCTGGATTATTTGGAGAATTGCTACATAACAGAACTACATGATTTTGGAAGCCATAGCATCTTATATTCTTCATCTCATTTTTAACAAAGAATGGCTTTTTGAGACTCAAATTTTGTATTTCTTCTCTCTTACGGGAAGGTCAGCTAACTCTGAAAGCCTTGTTCTGTGCCTGACACATTTCATATTGTCTCATTTACTTTACACTGATATCCTTTTTTATATGCATTAAACTTACAGGTGAGGCAATTGAGGATCAAAGAGATGAAAAAACTATGTAAGAAGTAAAGGGCAGACTCAATTGAATTCAGCTTTATCTGACTCCACAGACCAAGACTTTTTTCTCTATAACAATATTGATAATACATAACTACATAATCATTTGACTTTTTAGATGTAGCATTAAAGACACTCCCAACACACATATATAGATATACATGCATATATAAAGACACACACATTTAGTTATATAATTGAATATATATGTATATACGGTGTGTACCTATATGCATATACATATATACAAGTACGTATGTATATATGCAAACACCCTTACACATGTGAAACGAACAGGACCATAAATTATAAAAAGCTGCATTTCTTAAATTAGGGTTTTTAAATATCATCAAGTGTTATATGTGGATTTAATTTAATACCATTCACTTTCTCACAGTCAACCCACAATTTATAGAACATAACTATGCAGTTTTGATGTCACAAAAAAATCCTGAACTTCACCTAACTTCTTTTCTTTTTAATTAGGAGTTTAAATTGTAACAAAAATAAAATACAAATGCACTAATTTTTGTGCTATAAACAAGCAATAAGGTAAGTTTTAATTTGATTTTTTTTTATCATCTCTGTAGGAGAAAAAAGCCATGATTATATAGAAAACAAACTCTCAGGTTAATAGGATACTAGCCATGAGACTTGACTAATAATCTTACAATACTCTCAGCTGCACTGTTACCATAATACTGTTGTCACTAGGACAACTGATTAGTATTTATTCAATGCCCTACACTCTGAAAATAAGAAAGAAAGAAAATAAGAAAAAAACAAATAAGAAAAAAGCAAAGTGGCATTAAAAGTAATCATTACTTGACTCTTGTATTTTACTAGAACTTGTGTCTCTAATATTGGGTCTTGAGACCCAATATTACAGCTTTGGTAATTTACAAAAGTGGATGCCTTTCCAAAGGTGGATTACATCTGCAATAGGATTCTATTGGGCGGAATCTATTAAATCCTTAAGACATAGACAGATGGTAAAGTGTAAACTAAGGTGCAGCAAATTACAAGAAATTCACAACTATCTTTAGTAATTGGTAGAGTTTAAATAACCTAACTAAAATGTGTAAAATAATGCAATCACTGCCAGATTCTCCCCACCCACCCAAAAAAGAAAAGTCTTACAAGTATCCCACAGCTGAAATCCTCCTTAAAAAAGTAAAAGCCTGATGCAATCTAGATACTATTCCAGTCCTATTCCAGTCCTGAAAAACAAGTACTTGCTGCACTTGTACTTTAATGTACAAATAATATCTGTTTCAATCTCTATACAAATATTGGTGGTTTGCAGTGCTGACTATACACAGAATTAAATCATATGATTGGGTTAGCATATTTTTTGAAAATGGATGAGGAATCTAGGGTGAGCAGTCTACGATTGTGATTTCATTTTTCTGCCTTTACGCAGTAATTCAACAGTTTCTAAGCAAATAATAGCTAATATATATTAGTGTTTACTGAGCGCTAGTACTTTACATAGTATCTCTTTTAATTCTCAGAAAAGAAAATATCTATGGTGAGGGTATTACTCTTTTATAGAAGAAGAGCTGTGGCTGCAGAGGTAAATGACTTGCTCAAGTTTCCATCCCCCTATGCTGACGTAAGTAGTGACATGGGAAGACAGAGGACATCAACGAAGACAGAAGAAGGAACCAGCTTCAAAAGATATATACAAAACAGTAATTATTTTATAGTCTTTAGGCTCCTATAAATAAGATCATCCCATATATAGCCCTCCCCTCCATAGTAAAGGTGAAAAAGTGTTGCTTTTCCTTCCCCACTGCCATAATGACTCCTCTCATTGCCATTTTGTTATTCTTGTCATTTTCAAGATTGTCTTGATACTGTTGGGGTGGAGGACAGGAAGGAAGGAAGGAAGGAAAAGAGGGGAAAAAGAAAAAGAAAGAAAAAAGAAAAGTAAGGTTAAAAAATGATTCAAATAGAATGAAACCTCTTAGAGAAGGAGAACTTATATATTTATGACACAGTTATTATTTTTAATTATAAAATAAAACCCGATACCACATTTTCATGCAGCTTTAAAGCCAAGATTTCAGTGATCTGTTTTCTACAGGGAGATGTATTGAGAGAAAAAAAAGTATCATTCTAAACTGCCCTTAAAATCTTTAAAACATGTATGACACCCAAAGAAACTTGAAACAATCCTAAAATAGAGAAACAGATGCAAAATAGTTTTAAATGTTTTCCAAATGTTATTTTACCCACAATGTTAGTTAAGGTAGCATTGATTATATACAGAGAAGAGCTGTATTCTAAGGACATTTGTGAATACTATATGCCGTTATACAATTAATATGTACAGTAATATGTAATATATCTACCACCAAATAGGACTTGTTACAGTTTTATTTCATTAAGTGATGATAAATATATTACATTGTATCTTTATTTTTACTGAATATATTTTGTTATATCTATGATTTATAGACATTGAGATTTTAGTCCAAAATACATGGTGAAAATACCAAGTTATTCCTTGAAAAATAATCCATCTAAACCAATCTATCCTATGTTGACAGTTTCAGGTTCACTTATAAGTAAAAGATACAGTAAATAAAGTGAATTATATAAAAGAAGGGTGAGTGAAAATACCTCAGGAATTGGAATCACACAAACCTAGATAGGAATCCTGGCCATGACATAAACTGTATGTTCTTGGGCAAGTTGTTTAATCTCTCTGACCTTCAAGTGTCTCATAGGGGAACTATAACACCTACTTTGAAGAATTATAGGGAAGAAGAAATAAGAGTCTCTCTACAAAAGTACAACAGAATTTCTGCCCAGAGATTTCAGTCAATAAATGGTAGTTACGATGAATAATTAAGACTTCATTTCTTTTGTAAAGTATAGATTTCTGCCTACTGTATGCCTTACCCTAATTTTCTTAAATTACAGAAAATCTTTATTCAAAAATTCCCTAATATATTCTGAATTAAAATGATGATCAAGTGAAACAACTTTTTTTCAAGATATCCTCCATGCCAAATTTTAAACTGAACACTAATGCAGATCCAAGTTTAACTGAGTCACTAAAAGGAATGAAACAATAAAATTTTCAACATAATTTGAATTAATTTATACCTGAGAAGGCTCATGTGTAAATTAAAAAGGCAACCAGAAGCCTATAGAAGGATAATGAAGAAAAACAAATTCTGGTTATTTCTGTACTGTGACTATATTTAGATAAAATGGTTAAATGAGCCAAAAACTCTCATCCCATCTTCATAAAAGACAAATTGTATGATTTTGTAGATAATGCACTTTAGAAACTAATCACAGTTTGTGTATGTGTGTGTAGTGTATGATTTCTGTATGTATATTAGCTTTGTCTCCTTGAATTGCAAGGGCTTTGAGGGCAATGACATTGTTTATGGGCCGGTACTATGGTCCTCATCATTATCTAGCACAGTATTGAAAAATCAGTAGTCATTCCATTAGTATTTGTTGATCAATTTGTAATTAAGCTAAGTCCTTTTAAAGGTCTGGGCTCACAGCGAACACTCTCTAGTTGATATTCTTGAATATATTACTTATTTCCTTCACTTGCCTCTGATTCAGCCTTCAATGCATTTTATCAGGAAGGTGCATTACTGACCAATACGAGCTTAAATTCCTTTCCCTTCAGCTGCTCATAGAGGCATCATTGAGCACTGAAACGATAGTAGAGACCAAATTTAGTGTTTGGCGCCTGTACCAAACACACTGCATATGACTTTATCTCTCATCTTCAGGTGGAAAACAGTATCTGGCTCACCAAAACTAAGTAACTCGTTCAAGGTCACAGTCTGTTGGATTCAACCGATCCACTTCATTTGAGCATTAGTGTAGAATATTTTGATCATGAACACAGATCATCTCTGGCTGAGTCTCACACACAAACCTATTGGTTAATTTTTGCTGAGGGGACTTTGACTTTTTGGATTTGTGCCTGTGAATATTGTCTCTGTGGGGTAATTTACAGGTGGTTAATACAATTTATGATACGATGAGATAAATGAATTGCATGTTGAATGTAACATTTAGAGGAGGAAGGGAAGAAGGCAGTGGAGTAGGTTGATATTTTGGATTCATGACCTTTGTGGTGACAGACGTTAAGACAAAGAGTTAGTGAATTTCCTACCATGACTTTGACATTTTTGCTATTTTATATCATTGACTCACATGCCAAGTTCTCAAATCCTTTTCAGCAAAATAATACTGTAATGAAGTGTACTTAATGTTTGCTATTTTTTAGCCAAAAAATTGATGAATCAGTGAGTCAGAGCAAAAGGGCAGAAGAGTACCCTTTTGTCTTTTTCTCTACACTTGACTTTGGGGACAAATGGAACTGGTCATGAATTGGTTGTGGAAAAATACGGTACACATTGGAAAACATGGATTCAAAAGGCAGGTATACTTTGGATTAAAATCTATACTAAATTTCCATATTATTCCCCTCTGCCTTTGCCATTGATAAAAACACATTGTGTAACTGGGATGCTGATAAAACAAGCAGGTATTTCTTTCCCAGCACAGAACACACTGATTTAATCAAATTATTGTTGACTACCCTAATGTTTGCTCATTGAGAAGGAAGTTAACCAACTCCTAAATAGGTATGTGTTAGAATAGCTAATAAAGAATATCACTGTTGTTAATAAGTTAGTTGTGGAAAAATAATCAGTGGTTTCCTTCTGTAAGAATCAAGTACATTTTAATAGCTTAATTAGCTTTTAATTCAAGACTATACCTGTACAACTGGTTTTCAACAAAATATTAAAATGATATATTTTCTATGTGATCCTGATGTTTAAGAGAGAAAGCAATATCATTTTGGTAACTGATGGTATTCTAGACCAAAAACTTAAATTTTTATTTAAATTTTATGTTCATTTAACCTGCCCATCCTATGATTGTCCAGGGTCATTATCCTTTGGGGGTTATGTTAAAATTTATGGATTTTTTTCTGTTCCTACAGAGTGCCAAGTATAAAGACCAGAGTAAATAACTTTAGTATTAACTGAACAACGTTTCTGTAATATATTTGAATCTACTCTGTATATAATAAACTGTTGAGTGTAATTAATTCTGTATTCATCTCCACTCCTTCATGATTCAACCACTTGTGACCTAATTTATGACACAAATCAGAATATATGGACTAGACATTTAAAATAGCTAATATTTTCTGCAGGAAAAAATATTCTCAATTCTGAGTACCTAAGGAAAACAATGTATTGGCCTTTATGCTAAGATGCTCATTTGAGTATTAAATACAGAAGCAATTTTGTGATCTTACTATTCCTAAAGGACTCTTTTCCCTAAAGAATACCCACAAATGGGGACTTAATTTTAGGACTAAAGATTTCACTGGTTTTCTTTTTCTACGGTTTTGTGATCCTCATCATTGTTGTTGACTGTTCTGAAAAGAACTCACTTATTATCAATATCATTTAAATGAGTATTGTAGTCTAATTATATTTACATTTAACAACAATGTCAAAAATTTAAATATAAATTTTAAAATAACAATCTGCTTTCTTATGCCTGTAATGAGAGAGCAGTGAAAATTTGTTCTTGACAAACTCAAGGAAGACATATTTGTTTACTTGCCCAAACCACACAAAAGCCATGTTGGTTTCTGAATAGTAGATTTGGCCCCAAATCTGTCACTGACAGTGAGCTCAGAGGACACCAGAAATACGCAGTAACCACTTTCCGTGATTATTGGCTTGAAGAAAAGTTAGAGAAAATTTCAAGGAGGGTAAAAAAGATATATTTTGAAGTTCAGCATTTATATAATACATTCTTGGGTATTTTCTCCATTAAAAAATTAATAAAAAGCTATGGTACTTTATAAGGTCATGATCATTAACTAAGCCCTTTTAATTCACATGTCAGTGAAGTATATCTTTTTCCATGTAATTGATGAAACTGATGTCCAGGGCTGATAAACCTCATTCTAGGTTTACATATGTATTACTAAATAGTTGTATAATTATTTGCTACGTTACAATGAATGGAGCAAAGATCTAAACATTTAATCCCAGTTCAGTTACTGTTATGTAACAGGTCAGTTTATGGAAAAGACAGTGAAGAAAAAAGAATAAGTAAAATTTGAAATTATACTAGCTTCCATATTAATCAAACATTATATTTAATTTGGTATAGCTGAGAATACCTAAAAAGCAATACACACAACATATTAATACATACAACATAGTAATACATACAGCACACAAACAGCATAGTACAACTGAGAAAACCTAAAAAGTAATACAAAAGTAATACATTATTTAGCAGCAGTTTTACTCTGGCTTTGCAATTTTATTAATGGAGGTTAAAACTATAAGCCTCCTCCAAATGTATTGACCTTTCTGCATTTTCATTGTTTGCTTCACAGCTTTCTTTATACTCCAATTCAAACCCTTTGATTAGTTTTCCTCTGCAGTAAAAGATACTTCACTATAATCTTCAAAAGATTATAAAGAAAGACTGCACTGAACCAAACATGCACGGCTGAAAAACACATTTATGATGGATGAAAAGACACTGAGGAGGTCATGACCATCTCTGAAGCAGTACAGAGTGTTCTTGAAGCTCTGCAAGAACCAGACCTGCCTACAACACTGCAAAATTTAGCATTCTAAGTGCTCCCAAAACTGAGTCCCCATAAAACAGAGTTCCCCTACCGAGTTTATGATTAACCTCTCTATCTAAAACGTTATTCCCTTTTTTGTCCAACACCTGTTCCCCTCAAGATTGAGGAATATCAAAGAAAAGGGGGGACTGAAACTGAGCAGGACCCTGTGGGCCCTTCCAGATACAAAAGTCTTTCTGTGTCCCCTGTTTCACGTTTGTAGGAAAAAGGCTTCAGGCTCCTAGACCTTCCCTGTGTTCCAAAGGGCAGATTCCAACAGTTACTAATTAGGGAAGGAAGGGGATGCAGAAACAAAGGAGGAGCAGTCAAGAAACTATAGTGCAGAGATAAAGCAGGGTCGTGGTTCTTCCTCAAGAGATATACATAAAAGTATATATATATACATAAAAGTATATCTCTGTGATCTTCTGCAGGAACCCCCACCCAGGTGGAAGAGGTAACTTCAGGCTGAGCAAATGCACTGGCTGGAACCAGGAAGCTGATGATTGAGATTCCCGCAGTTACCTCACCACCAACCAATCAGAGGAGGGTTACACACCCTGCAGACCTCCCCCTAAATTTTGCCTATAAAAACTCTTCCCTGAAAGCCATCAAGCACAAGCCGCCTGTTCTCCTTGCTCGGCCCTGCAATAAACCTTTCTTTGCTCTAGACTCTGATGTATCCATTTGTTTGGCCTCATTGTGCACTGGGCACATGAACATGCATTTGGCAACGCTCCCTGGAAATGTTATGGATATCCAGTGATGTTTTCAAGCATAAATAGGGACTCCCATTTTAGTGCCATCAAGGGTGAGAACCCTTAGATAAAAATATAATACAAAGAACAATTGAGTGGATGTTACAAACTGGACGAATTTAGAAAATAGTATGTAAAGTGGAAGAAGTCAGTCACAAAAACCCACAAATTACATGATTCTATTCATATGAAAATTTAGAATAGGGAAATCTCTATAGAGGCAGAAAATAGATTAATGGTTGGTTAGGATGGATTGGGGGTGTAATTTGAGGAGGTAACAGCTAAAGGGTTCAAGACTTCTTTTTTGACATGATAAAAATGTTCTAAAGTTGTCTGTGGTAATAGTTGCACATACCTGTGAATAAACTAAAAGTCACTAAATTGTATACTTTAAATGAGTGAAATGTATGGTATGTGAATTTTATTCCCCCAAAACTATTTTTAAAAAGTAAAATGCAAATATTCCATTTAATAGAATATGCAAGTATTCTATTCAATAAAATGTAAGCCAGGGTACATGACCTTGTGATCTCATGGACATTTCTTAATGTCACTACAGATTACCTTTGGAACTACTGCTATGTCAGAGCAGTAATTCACTTAAATACTGAATTATACCTCTTGTGGTATTTGTGGCAATTGAGAACAGTATTCTTGTTAAATAATTCTATGTTTTATCTGAATAAAATTGAGGTTCAGCTCAAAAGAAAAGTTGTTGACAGAATCAAGAGCCCAGGATACGTCAAAGTCAGGAGATAGTTTGAATACCTGATGTATTTATAGATGAGGTTTTCATAAAGTAACTTAGAAGGGCTAAGCAACGTTACCTTTGTATATTAATTTGAGGACCTCCACAAAATCCACCTCCCCAACAACACACACACACACACACACACACACACATACACACACACACACAGCAATTTCTTCTAGCAGATTAGAATCCCACCATAAGCCCTAGACAAAACACTAAATCATAGACCATGCAACAGTTTACATACAGTAAGAGCTCTGGAGTGAGACAATCCCTGGATTGCCAACTCGTATTCCTCTATCCTAGTGGCCTTGGGCAAAGCCATCAATTCTCAAGGCCTCTGACTCCTTATCTGTAAAATGGAGATCCTAACAGTAACTGACTTCTTTTAAGAGCTAAATGAGATAACACCAGGAAATAGATTAGCCAGTGCTGGACACATACTCAAGAAATGTTAGCTGTTATTAATGGCAAACTAACAAAAGTTACTTACAGGGCTCAGAAATAATCAAGCTGGCCTATGTTTTAAGGTGGAGGTTCCATCCATTTTGGCAGGTTATCTTGGTATTTGCATAGACCCTTGGGGCAGCCAGGCAGCTGGCTGGCCCTTTGGAGCTCTGGTCTTTTGAGATACCCTGGTTTCTTCTGCCAATGCTCAGCTCCCATTCCCTCCAGCTGGGCCAGGTCCCTGCTTCCACCCTCCTGTTAAAAGAATTCCTAGAAACACCTCTCTTAGCTGAACCAGCTACCCTCACCCTGTCTCACGCCAGCTCTCTCAGAAACGGTCTTGACCTGTGATCAACTCTCCTGTCCTCCCCTGGAGGGGAGGCATTACATCAATTTCTCTAACACAAACCAATTCAGTTCCTCACTGAACCCCCAGAACCCCCAGAAACTTGTGTCTAATCTGAACTGGAAGTAAGCCCTAACAATCAAGTCTTTGTTTTAAAGGGCTGTATCCTATTAAAATAATTCCTTATGGCTCAGAAATTTTTCATACAGCCAAAGAAGGCTAGAAGGAAATTTGCCAAAATGCGTACTGTAGCAGCATCTGGGTGGTAGAGTCAGGGGCTCTATGTTTCCTTCTGCTTCTTTACACTGTTCTGTACTTTCTAAAATTTCCATAGTGAAAACAGAACTATTCAAAAACCAGAAAAAAAACCCAATATTTTAAAACATATCTTGAGTAGGGAGGTGTGGGCAGTAGGGAAGAATAGTGTGTCAGTAAAGTCTTATTTTATGAGACTTGGATTGAAGTGGTGAAAAGGGGGCATTGAGCACAGAATGCAGTGCAGAATCCTTGAGAGAAAAAAGAAAGGGAAAGTGGTGTGTGGGGAAGTGGAGAGGTGGGCAAACTGAAGGTATTTCATGAGTTCACCAAAGATCAGGGTAAGCCTAGTTTTTAAGGTACATTAAAAATCACCACTCAGGCATGGACATATATATACACTACCAAATGTAAAATAGATAGCTAGTGGGAAGCAGCCGCATAGCACAGGGATATCAGCTCTGTGCTTTGTGACCACCTAGAAGGGTGGGATAGGGAGGGTGGGAGGGAGGGATACGCAAGAGGGAAGAGATATGGGAACATATGTTTATGTATAACTGATTCACTTTGTTATAAAGCAGACACTAACACACCATTGTAAAGCAATTGTACTCCAATAAAGATGTTAAAAAAAATCACCACTCAGTTCACTGGTGAAAAATTCATCAAGTTTGTTAGTCAACTAAAACGATCAACCATTTGAGTCAAAATGGCAAATGCAAAAAGCCTGTAGATGTAGGGTGTAGGGTCTAGGGTGTCATTTTGTGACCCTGAATTCCAGGGGGCCAGCTAAAAATGGAGATAGAAGATTTAGTGAGAAAGCACTAAAACAGGGTCATGTAAATGTGGACAATTCCAGACTTAAGAATCTGTGAGTTAGTGTATATGGGTGTCATGTGGGCCAGCTCCGGATTTCAGACTGTCTCCACTTAAACCCAGGCCCAGCTACTTATAAACTGTGAGACCATGGAAAAATTGTTAAACATCATCTTTAAAATGGGATAATGATATGACCTAGTTCTTAGAATCATTAGAAAGATTTAATGAAATAACACATGGTCAGGGTTTAGCACTTATTAAAAATTAGGCACTTATTAAAAATTAGGCATGATGATGAAAAAAATGATTATGATGATGAAGAGCTTATATGAAATAAGTAAAACCTAGATCATATGAGAGTTGAAATCATATCAAGGGCTCCTATTCTCCAATTAGTCAAAGGAAGAAAATGATCACATGTATATTTTAGAAAGGAATGACATTGTTTAAAGACACATTTTCTCAGTAAGACTCTTCCCTGAGGAACCCAAGATTGGTTGAGTAAGAGTACCTTATTTTGTTTAACGACCAAAACTGTTTGTTCCTGGCTAATTAAACTCACTTAAATTTAGCATTATAAACAGAAAGAATAAATATCTGCAAAAATAGTTTAAACCAGTGGTCCGTATATTGTAAATTTCATTACTCCAATTTCAGCATTTACTTCAAATAAATTTTAGAAACCACTTAAACCCTACTGACAAATGAGTCATATTAGCCAACCAATAAACATCTCAAGAGTATTGAAGCAAATTTTATTCAACTTCTGTTTCAGTATTCTCAAGGCTAATATGCATAAATGTGGCAAATGCACATATAATTATTTTATAACTTATTTCATAAAGTATGTTTTAGGCTCACAGAAGTACTGTTTGCATTTTCTTCACTGTGGCACCCAAATGTAATAAGCACTCAATGGCACTGATACGCTTTCTTAAATTAAATAGCTTTAAAAGCTATGCTATGAAATGAGGAAAACATTTTGAAAGAGGAGGAGCAGATGTTTTGGGACACAGAACATGGACAAAATGAGCTGACAACATGAGGAGACTCAGGTGCAAGAAAAACTGAGAAACAAAGAGAAGGAAATTGTCTTTTCTTTCCTACTAATCTGGTTTTTTCTTTCCTCTGTTTCTTTTATGAAGAAAAAACTGGAGTTTCCTACTTATCATGCCAGCTAATTTGCTCAATAAGATTTTAGCCATTATCTGGATTTGGTCAGAAATTAACATATCAAAGGTACTATATGGCTTTGGATAGTCTATAAATTAACGAAATATATATTTCATAGCAACAGCAAAAATAGTAGATTCAGTGTGTCATTTATTCAGTCAGTAGCTACAGGTACTACCCTTAAGAAGTAGGATTTAAAGATGGATGAAATAAATCAAATGCAGTGCCAGTGACATTGAGAAGCTTCTAGGAAACAGAAAAATATGGGGGGTGGGCACATTTTGTAATCATACAGACATGGGTTAAAATTCAACTGCATTTCTTATCTATGTGACCTTGAGCAAGTTAATTCTTCTAATGCCCAGATTCAACTATAAAAAAATGTAAAAACCTGTATTATTAGATGGTTATAAAGAAAAAAATGTTTGCATATATCAGGAACCTAGCATGCTGCCTGTAACTTCATAAATGTTTGACCTCTTACCAACACAAATTACTAGGATTTATGATTTAATTCAAGCTGGGAAAAATACTCAGCCTCATAAATAATAGGCAACTTTAAGGTCTCAAATTACACAATTTGCAGGAGATATTTAATTTCCTGTCTATATTTGTCCTATAATCATGTAACTGAACAGTGAACATTCACTGCAGGCCTAATAATCTGCACTTCCTCCTCTGATTACCAGAGTAAATAGAGCTAATTCTGGTGAGGCAGAGCTACAAACTGTCTTCTGTTATCCATTCTCCTCTTCCTCTTCATCAAAAGAATCTTCAAATGTTAGCTGGGCACATGTTTACTCTGAACAAAGGCCCATTTCACCTTGATAGCAAAGTATGACCAAATAACTAAGTTCTGGTCAATAGGATTGAGAATAAGATGTGGGTCTGGTCAAAGGGTAGGATCATGCCTTTTCCCTGCTCTTTCCTCTTCCCACTCTCCAGGATGTATGTGGAATACGACAGTGGGAGCTGAAGCAGCCATCTTGGACGTAAAATGGAAGGTGCATGTTGAGGGTGGCAGGGCAAAAATATAGAGGGCATCTGGATCCTTGGTGATGATGGAGCACTATCCCAAACTAGGACTGGCTTAAATTTACTGTTATTTCAGGTTGTTTTCACCATTATCCTATGGATCTAGTCAAAATTAGTATACCTAAGAAAACTCTGCTCTCAGCACTCACAGAATTATTGGATTTGTTTTCCTTCCACAGTTACTAATGGAAAAGAAAAATCCTAACAAATTACTTCAGCTGCTCAGAAGTAAGTGACTGATCTAAAATAGATAGGAGTATAATTAAAGTTGATAGTCAAAATGAGAAATAAATAGCTTATAGGTACCTACTGACATATGGAATTGCTCAAAGTATTTATTGCTTCTCTCTGAAGCATTTTTCATCTTGCTAATATCCTTTAGGGATTGATGAATCTGCTTACCTTTTACTTATTTTAAATGGAATTCTACTTTCAAAATAATTAAAAAGGAATTTTAGAGGACAATGTGTCATTAAAAGACTGGATACAATACTAACATTTCTGACTATCAGACCCATATTTTCTTCCTGAGAAGCTATTTTAATGTACTTAACAGTAATGTCCATGATTTTCAAAGGAAATGTATGATTTTTTTCCCCTCACACCAGGCAATGTCCCTCATCCCAAGAGTTCAATTACTATCACGTTATCAGAGGACACACACAATTGTTTGCTGAAAAGTTTACTTACTCAGTTTAGTCAACATGCAATGCATTGACTACACGTTGATTTGGACTGAATGCTCTACTAATTAAATATAATCTTGAAAACAACAGAATTCCAGCCAGACCTTCAAGATGGCAGAGGAGTAAGACGTGGAGATCACCTTCCTCCCCACAAATACATCAGAAATACATCTACATGTGGAACAGCTCCTACAGAACACCTACTGAATGCTGGCAGAAGACCTCAGACTTCCTAAAAGGCAAGAAACTCCCCACCTACCTGGGTAGGGCAGAACAAAAAAGAAAAAAGAGACAAAAAAAAATAGGGATGGGACCTAACCCCTCTGGGAGGGAGCTGTGAAGGAGGAAAAGTTTCCAAACACTAGGAAGCCCCTTCACTGGCGGACACAGGGGGTGGCGTGGGGGACGCTTCGGAGCCATGGAGGAGAGCGCAGCAACAGGGGTGCAGAGGGCAAAGCGGAGAGATTCCTCCACAGAGGATCGGTGCTGACCAGCACTCACCAGCCGGAGAGGCTTGTCTGCTCACTCGCCAGGGTGGGTGGGGGCTGGGAGCTGAGGCTCGGGCTTCCGAGGTCAGACTACAGGGAGAGGACCGGGGTTGGTTGCGTGAACACAGCCTGAAGGGGGCTAGGGCACCACAGCTAGCCAGGACGGAGTCTGGGAAAAAGTCTGGACCTGACTAAGAGGTAAGAGACCATTGTTTTGGGGTGCGCGAGGAGAGGGGATTCAGAGCACTGCCTAAACGAGCTCCAGAGATGAGTGCGAGCTGTGGCTATCAGTGCGGACCCCAGAGACAGGCATGAAAGGCTAAGGCTGATGCTGCAGTCACCAAGAATCCCGTGTGCAAGCACAGGTCACTATCCACACCTCCCCTCCCAGGAGCCTGTGCAGCCCGCCACTGCCAAGGTCCCGTGATCCACAGACAACTTCCCAGGGAAAACACACGGCATGCCTCAGACTGTTGCAACATCATTCCGACCACAACGCTATGAGACTAGATATCAATTACAGGAAAAAAATCTGTAAAAAAATACAAACACATGGAGGCTAAACAATACACTACTAAATAACCAAGAGATCACTGAAGAAATCAAAGAGGAAATCAAAAAATACCTAGAAACAAATGACAATGAAAACAGGACCACCCAAAACCTATGGGATGCAGCAAAAGCAGTTCTAAGAGGGAAGTTTATAGCAATACAATCCTACCTCAAGAAACAAGAAACATTTCAAATAAACAACCTAACCTTATACCTAAAGCAATTAGGGAAAGAAGAACCAAAAAACCCCAAAGTTAGCAGAAGGAAAGAAATAATAAAGATCAGATCAGAAATAAATGAAAAAGAAATGAAGGAAACAAGAGCTAAGATCAATAAAACTGAAAGCTGGTTCTTTGAGAAGGTAAAAAAATTCATAAACCACTAGCCAGACTCATCAAGAAAAATAGAGAGAAGACTTAAATCAACAGAATTAGAAATGAAAAAGGAGAAGTAACAACTGACACTGCAGAAATACAAAGGATCATGAGAGATTACTACAAGCAACTCTATGCCAATAAAATGGACAACCAGGAAGAAATGGACAAATTCTTAGAAAAGCACAACCTCCCGAGACTGAACCAGGAGAAATAGAAAATATAAACATTCACTGAAATTGAAACTGGATTAAAAATCTTCCATCAAACAAAAGCCCAGGACCAGATGGCTTCCCAGGCAAATTCTATCCAACATTTAGAGAAGAGTTAACACCTATCCTTCTCAAACTCTTCCAAAATATAGCTGAGGGAGGAACACTCCCAAACGAGACCACCATCACCCTGATACCAAAACCAGACAAAGATGTCACAAAAAAAGAAAACTACAGGCCAATATCACTGGTGAACATAGATGCAAAAATCCTCAACAAAATACTAGCAAACAGAATCCAACAGCACATTAAAAGGATCATACACCATGATCAAGTGAGATTTATCCCAGGAGGGCAAGGATTCTTCAATGTATGCAAATCAAGCAATGTGATACACCATGTTATCACACTGAAGGATAAAACCATATGATAATCTCAATAGATGCAGAAAAAGCTTTCGACAAAATTCAGTACCCATTTATGATAAAAACCCACAGAAAGTACATAGCGGGAACTTACCTCAACATAATAAAGGTCATATATGACACACCCACAGCTGACATCATTCTCAATGGTAAAAAACTGAAACCATTCCCACTAAGGTCAGGACTATCAAACTACCAATGGCATTTTTCACAGAACTAGACCAAAAATTTTCACAATTTGTATGGAAACACAAAAGACCCTGAAGAGCCAAAGCAATCTTGAGAAAGAAAAATGGAGTTGGAGGAATCAGGCTCACTGACTTCAGACTATACTACAAAGCTACAGTAATCAAGACAGTATGGTACTGGCATAAAAACAGAAATAGAGATCAACGGAACAGGATAGAAAGCCCAGAGATAAACCCACACACATATGGTCACCTTATCTTTGGTAAAGGAGGCAAGAATATACAGTGGAGAAAAGACAGCCTTTTCAATAAGTGGTGCTAGGAAAACTGGACAGCTACATGTAAAAGAATGAAATTAGAACACTCCCTAACACATACACAAAAAAAAAACTCAAAATGGATTAAAGACCTAAATGTAAGGTCAGACACTGTAAAACCCTTAGAGGAAAACATAGGCAGAGCACTGTATGACATAAATCACAGCAAGATCCTTTTTTGACCCACCTCCTAGAAAAATGGAAATAAAAACAAAAATAAACAAATGGGACCTAATGAAACATAAAAGCTTTTGCACGTCAAAGGAAATCATACGAAAGGCAAAAAGTCAACCCTCAGAATGGGAGGAAATATTTGCAAATGAAGCATCTGACAAAGGATTAATCTCCAAAATATACAACCAGCTCATGCAGCTCAATATCAAAAAAAACAAACAACCCAATGCAAAATGGGCAGAAGACCTAAACAGACATTTCTCCAAAGAAGATATACCGATTGCTAAAAAACACATGAAAGGATGCTCAACATCACTAATCATTAGAGAAATGCAAATCAAAACTACAATGAGGTATCACCTCACACCGATCAGAATGGCCATCATCAAAAAAATCTACAAACAATAAATGCTGGAGAGGGAGTGGAGAAAAGGGAACCTTCTTGCATTGTTGGTGGGAATGTAAAGTGATAAAGCCACTATGGAGAACAGTATGGAGGTTGCCTAAAATCTAAAAAAGAAGTACCATATGACCTAGTAACCCCACTCCTGGGCATATACCCTGAGAAAACCATAATTCAAAAAGAGTCATTTACCACAATGTTCATTGCAGCACTATTTACAGTAGCCAGGACATGGAAGCAACCTAAGTGTCCATCAACAGATGAATGGATAAAGAAGATGTGGTACATATATACAATGGAATATTACTCAGCCATAAAAAGAAACAAAATTGAGTTATTTGTAGTGAGGTGGATGGACCTAGAGACTGTCATACAGAGTGAAGTAAGTCAGAAAGAGAAAAACAAATACCATATGCTAAGACATATATATGGAAGCTAAAAAAAAAAACAAACTGAAGAACATAGGGGTAGGACAGGAATAAAGACACAGACACAGAGAATGGAGTTGAGGACTTGGGGAGGGGGAAGGGTAAGCTGGGATGAAGTGAGAGAGTGGCATGGACATATACACACTACCGAATGTAAAACAGCTAGTGGGAAGCAGCCGCATAGCACAGGGAGATCAGCTCGATGCTTTGTGTCCACCTACAGGGTTTGGATAGGGAGGGTGGGAGGGAGACACAAGAGGGAGGAGATATGGGAATATATGTATACATATAACTGATTCACTTTGTTATACAGCAGGAATTAACAAAACATTGTAAAGGAATTATACTCCAATAAAGATGTTAAAAAATGAAACAAACAAAAAAACACAACAGAATTCCAGTCTTCCCAAATGTGCTTATTTCCCTTCAGTATTCAATGCCCTTGTTGCTTTAATGTTGTGCCTTTGACACATGCTGCTGCTTCATCCACAACCCCATTTTCTTAGCTACAACCTCCATCAATTTTCATCTAAACCAGGCAAATTCCATTCTGAAGGACAAACAACACCTCCTTACTCTTAGTTCAGATACAAAGATTCTTAAGGAACCATAACTTATTGGTCTTCTTCAGAAAGAGAGGCTAGAGATGTGATTCTGTTTTTAAAAGTGTAAAAAAAAAATGACCGAGGAAAAACGTATATGTGTTTCTGCAGGTCCTAAGATAACACGGGTTCCACTATGCTTCCAGTTGCTTTTATGAAGGAGAGCCCTAATCCTGGTGCTCTTTTAAGCCACAGTGAAAGGTCTGGGGGCTGGAAGCCACGTCTGCAAAGACTGAACTGTCAATATGTTAACCAAATTAAAATCAAGTTAAGAGTGAAATGTGGTGTCTGAAAGATCGTCTCAGAAATGATAGAAATGTTTTCAATTAAAAAAGAAATGCAATATTGTATTATTATTTTGTAAATCAAAGCAGATTTAGTACACAAAAATTAAAAGATGGACATTCATTCCTAACTGTCTCTAAAACAGAATTACATTGAATTTCCAGGGGGAAAAATAATATCTGCGTAATATTTTGTTCTAAAATATTTTATTTTTTAGGCTTAGACCCAATTAATTATTTTGAATGTTTTCCCTGAAGGACTATGGCTCACATCTAGCAGGTTCTGGGGCTGAAGTTACATGTGCCATTAGGATGAAGGAGGCAGGCATATAACAAGGGGTCGTGGACTATAGTTGAGTCTTCCAGAAACTTGACTTTAGATGTTTTCTGGAAAAAAAAATAACGACTACAGTGCAAAATTCTACAGAAGCACATAATTTAATAGGTTCTGTCCAGCATGCCCACAATTTACTAAATAAATGTTAAGCCCCTGTATTAACCTACATAGAGAACTTAGCATAATAAGTCCTTACTGGATCTCTTGAAAAAATGAGCTCCGAGAAATTGCAGGGTTTCTGAAAGTTAAAAACAAAGTCAGGGATGCAGCCTGTGTCGTATCACTGATTCTCAAATTTTAGCAACAGAATCACTTGGAGGGCATGATAAAACAGGTTGTTGTACTGCCATCCACACGTTTCTGATTCACTAGGTCTGGAGCAGGGCCCAAGAATTCACATTTCTAACAAGTTCCCAGGTGATGCTGATGTTGCTGATCTACGGACCACACTTCGAGAACCACTGTCCGACCTGAGGAAGAACGCAAGGAAGCCAAAGAGGGAGCTCAACCTTCACCTCTAGGAGGGCACAGCCACACATGGCATCACACTAAGCACCTGGGGAAAATCTAGAAGACATGGCTCCTTAATCAATTGTGTAAACTCACTGTAGTGAAGAAAGCCACTACCAAGGGACAGGAATTGTGGGAAGTGGAGAGAAAGAGAAGAGAGGCAGAGTGATGTGTTTGAGGGGGAAGACCAAAGATCAGTGGACATCAGTGAATGCATGAAGATAGCGACTAGATTTATCCTTTCAACAAATATTGATTGAGCATGTACTCTGTGCCCCAAAACTGGGCTGGGGGCTAGAGACTCATCAGTGTCCCATCAAAACAGAAAATGTCCCTGCTTTCTTGAACATTGTGGCTAGGAGAAATAAACAATAAATTGTTACACAAATAAATATAAAACACATAAGATATATCTACAATATATAACTGCTATGGAGAAGAAGAACAAGGCAGGGTAAGTTGAATTTAAGTGTTCATTTTTCACACAGGTGATGTGGTGATGTGGGAAGGATGCCCACCAGATATCAGACATAAGAGCTGCCACAAGAAACTGAGACAATTCCAACTGGTAACTTTATTAATTACTTATCCTCCAGATGCCAAGATTAGTATAAAGAACTCCATATAGTGAGGGTGTAGACTTCATGAGAGCCCTCCAGCTTAGAGGTCTATTATATTCATATATTCACAGATCTCGTTTAAGTCGGTCTGGGAGAGAAGATAAAGTATGTATTGGTTTTGTGGTGGTCAGCTTTACAGATTCAGAGCTATATCCCATCCACAGATGTGCTGTGGAGGATCAGGCTTAGAAAAGAGGTTTGCATATTTCATATTTCAGGTCTCCAGTGAAATTTTTCCAACACACAATGATCATGATCAGAAAACAGTAATACTGCTTGGCTTAGTTATAATACTAGTTATAGCAACAGTTCCTTCTTTCGCTTTCAGGATGGCAAAAAATAGTCAGGACTTAGGTCAGCCAATACTTCTGAAAGGATCTAGCACAGATGGTTCAATGAGGAGAAAAATTATATGAATTCTAAGGTAACTTCTTGGTTATTCTCCATCCTATAGTACAAAGGCAGAAGGACAGAGGATTCCCTCCCAGGCAGAGTCCTAGCCTTTTTAAATTTATAAATGCTTACGTCATGAAATGCAAATGCTCATGTATCTTATCCAAATAAGTCTAGTAGGCTCTAAACATACCAAAAAAAGGGGGAAAAAAAGGAAAGAAAAAAAAAAACAAAGACTGAAAAAACTCTCAAACACTTACTGAGTACTTCCTTCCATGTACTCCTTTGTGGACACTCGTTTACATATTTGAATTGCGTTTCCCTCCACTTTGAGAATTCTCCTACACTCAGACAGTGAAATACGCTGTTTGAATATTATTATTATTTAAGCTCTTAGTTTTCTGCGTTCTTATGAGGTCACTTCCTAGACTCCTTTCTAATTTCCTCTTTTAAACCACAGCTACATCAAGCTGACTGCTACTCTCAAAAGCATAGGACTTATGAAAAAAGTGGTTGGACATTTCCAATCCACTGATGGTTTAAAATACTTTGTGAATTATCAGATCTTTTTAAAAAGCCCATGGTATGTTTAATTATGTAGACATATCTCCTCTGCGTTGCTTTTTAAGCTTTGAAAATATCAAAATCATGACAAGACATGAGAAGAATTCTATTTTGACAAAATGAAAAACACAAAAATTCTTCTACTCAGAAAAAAAGGAATGTAATGGAGAAAATAAACGCAAAAATAGAATTGGCTGAAAACCAGCAACCACAAGAAAAGAAGTACTGCAGGAAATGGAACTAATCAGTTATTATAGTGAAGATTTTTTTTCCCAGACTTTCTTGGGGTAAAAAAAAATTTAAATTAATGTAGAAACTAGGAGTTTGGACAAAGCTACATATGTAATCAAAGAATTCCATGTGAATATTTATTTTTTGAAAGGACAATAGAGTTTTCATTGAGTGGAACTTCGAAATTTAATCTCCTTGAGATTCTTCTGATATCTTAGTGAAACTTTAATTAGAAGCATTGGAGCTTTTGAGGAGTAAGGTCTGTATAATTATGCCATGATATCCTTTCTAAAGATATAACTGTCTATGTCCCTAACTCAAGTCACTTCAAGGGTCAGTGCATTCAGGAAGAGACTTGCTTTGGCTGAATCCCCCCTCAACTCAGCAATAATCATTGCCTATAAATTAGGCTTCTTTGAATTAACAGTCATTCCCACACTGGCAAATTTTGTAATATGAAAGTTGCTTCTTCCAGTTATCCTCTCATCATAGCTTACCCATATCATTTGGTTATTTTGGTATAAAATATACCAATCGTTTTTTAACTGTTTTATGCCTAAGAAATGCCATTTCTAAATATGGATATGGAAAATTGACCTCTGTATATATTAAAATATATTTAGAAATAATTGTCATTTATTTGCTAGGGGTTTTTGGAAAACCAGTATCATCAAACTTGCCAAATAATCTGTTATTCTAAGTTTTTTTAAAAAAATTATTAGCTAATTTACTTAACAAAGGCATTTACTAAAGTGTGACAGCCTCTGGGCATATCTGCAGAGACGGCAGATTCAGGACTGTAAAGGGTGGAAAATAATCTATACATAATCTCCAATATCATAATTGAATTTAGAGTGTGGTGTCAAGAAAAAATGGTGCCCAGAAACTCAGACCTTGTCCTGATATCTTGGGCTGTTACAATCACCATATTTAAAAACTATATACGTTAGAAACCATATGACTTATCTCCACTTGATTTATACACAAGAAAACACAGGTCTCAAGAGTTGAAATTCATTATTCAAGGTCACACAGCTACTTACGGGCAAGAATTTGACCCAGGTCTCCGTATGTCAAGGGACATTAATGGTCACTAACAATCATGGGGTAAGAGAGCTCCAGTCAGTTACAGAATAACACAGCAGGTAATGAGTTGAAAAAAATTAATATGGACCTTTTTTCACACCCTTGTTTTAACCCACAGAAGCTTATTCGTATATAAATTAGTGAAGGTTTGAGACATTTTCATCATCATTTCACAATACTCAGGCAAAACACATTGAGGACTGAAAAGAGTTTGGCTGATGAAGAGGATTCTGAGTCAAAGTATTTTGTGGAATATTTTTTTTAACTCATTCTCTTTGTATTTCATAAATATAAGAATGAAAGTTGATGAATGTGCACTTTCTGCAAGATGCTCTGCTAAACAGCATTATATATATTACCTCATTTATTTCCTTTGATTACTATTAAATCAATTTTTAATCTCAATTTTTGGAGACTATTAACATAGCAATTGTCATATAGCCAGTAAGCGCTGGAAGCAGCATTTGAACCCATATGATTCCACAGTCTTTATTTGTATCCAACAAATTAAATTGCTTAACTCTTAAAAGTTATCCCCTGACCCTGCCTACCTCCTTATTTTTATCTAATAAAATTTATTTCTTTTAAACAATTAGACCAAAGAAGCTGCTTCTGCCCAAGGAAAAAATTATATTCCTAAAATTAGATAGAAACAAACATTAAAATTGATTCTAAATAGGAATAAATAATATAACCAGGAGGTTCAATCGAAAATCTTTATGTATTGAGCATCTAAGATGCCTTCTCTGGGTTTCCATGCCAACCTTTCTATAATGCTAAAACAAGCTGTGCAACAACATTTACTCACACTGCATTATGTAGGCTTTTGATACATTAAAAATTATTTTTAATAAGCCCAATTAAATTTTGAATATTTAGCACATGGGAGAAGTAGCATTGGCACAAGTCATCGGTGAGGCAAGCAATGTAGCTTTTGTTTTTCTAAATGAGAGGAGCCTTAAAAAACAGATTTGAAGGAGATTTTTTATTTCCGTTAACTTTCTTTTTATGTATATCCATAGTTAGTCATAGCTTTTCAAAATAGAGTTTTATAAAAGTTATGCTTAAAATATAAACAGCTCTAAGTGTTTAACACTGAATATGTAGAAGACAAATCTGGAAATCTAGGGCACTTCCATCCTCTATTCAGACCACCTGATAAAAGAAAAATAAATAAATAAAAAACCACATGGAGGTGAATAGGTCTGCTGATCCTCTCATGCAGTTTGGAGAGATTTCTTTTTATTTACCAAGCTCATTAAGGACAAATATATTGTAGCTTGATTGACCGTTAAGTATGATAGGGTCCTCTAGTGGAGAAGAAGGGACTACTGCAGGTCAAGAGAGGAGAGAAGGGGGACCTGGTAGGTAGGTTCAGCATTCAACATGCAGAAGGCCCAGGCTGATGGCAGTCCAGACAGGGTGGTTAGAAAGGGGATGCTCAGATAGGACATTCCACCCAAAAACAGCAGATTACACTCTATTCTCAAGTGCACACAGAACATTCTCCAAGATAGATCACATCTTGGGTCACAAATCAAGTCTTGGTAAATTTAAGAAAATTGAAATCATATCAAGCATCTTTTCCAACGACAACGAGAGAGATTAGAAATCAATTGAGATTAGAAATGAGATTAGAAATCAATTACAGGAAAAAAACTAAAAAACACAAACACATGGAGGTTAAACGATATGCTACTAAATAACCAACAGATCACTGAAGAAATCAAAGAAGTAATAAAAAATACCTAGAGACAAATGACAATGAAAACATGATGACACAAAACCTATGAGATACAGCAAAAGCAGTTATAAGAGGGAAGTTTATAGCAATACAATCCTACAATCCTTCAAGAAACAAGAAAAATCTCAAATAAACAATCAAAACTTACACCTAAAGAACTAGAAAAAAAACAAACAAAACCCAAAGTTAGTAGAAGGAAAGAAATCATAAAGATCAGAGCAGAAATAAATGAAATAGAAACAAAGAAAACAATAGCAAAGATCAATAAACCTAAAAGCTGGTTCTCTGAGAAGATAAACAAAATTGATAAATCTTTAGCCAGACTCATCAAGAAAAAGAGGGAGAGGACTCAAATCAATAAAACTAGAAATGAAAAAGCAGAAGTTACAATGGACACCTCAGAAATACAAAGCATCATAAGAAACTACTGCAAGCGACTATATACCAATAAAATGGACAACCTGGAAGAAATGGATGCATTCTTAGAAAGGTATAACCTTCCAAGACTGAACCAGGAAGAAATAGAAAATACAAATAGACCAATTACAAGTAATGAAATTGAAACTGTGATTTAAAATCTTCCAACAAACAAAAGTCCAGGCCCAGATGGCTTCACAGGTGAATTCTATCAAGCATTTAGAGATGAGCTAACACCTATCCTTCTCAAACCAAAAAATTGCAGAGGAAAGAACACTCCAAAACTCATTCTATGAGGCCACCATCACCCTGATAACAAAACCAGACAAGGATATTACAAAAAAAGAAAATTACACAGACCAATATCACTGATGAATATAGATGCAAAAATCCTCATCAAACTACTAGCAAACAGAATCCAACAACACATTAAAAGGATCATACACCATGATCAAGTGGGATTTATCCCAGGTATGCAAGGATTTTTCAATGTATGCTAGTCAATCAATGTGCTACACCATATTAACAAACCGAAGAATAAAAACCATATGATCTTCTCAACAGATGCAGAAAAAGCTTTTGACAAAATTTAACACCGATTTATGACAAAAACTCTTGAGAAAGTAGGCATAGAGGGAACCTACCTCAACATAACAAAGGCCACATACAACAAACCCACAGCAAACATTGTTCTCAATGGTGAAAAACCAAAAGCATTTCCTGTAAGATCAGGAACAAGACAAGGATGTCCACTCATACCACTATTATTCAACATAGCTTTGGAAGTTGTAGCCATGGTAATCAGAGAAGAAAAAGAAATAAAATGAATACAAATTGGAAAATTACTAAAACTGTCACTGTTTGCAGATGACATGATACTATACATAGAAAATCCTAAAGATGTTACCAGAAAACTACTAGTGCTAATTAATGAAGTTGGTAAAGTTGCAGGATACAAAATTAATACACAGAAATCTCTTGCATTCCTATACACTAACAACGAAAGATCAGAAAGAGAAATTAAGGAAACACTCCCATTCACCATTGCAACAAAAAGGTTTACCTCCTTAAACCTACCTAAGGAGGTAAAAAACCTGTACTCAGAAAACTAAAAGACGCTGATGAAAGAAATCAAAGATGACATATACAGATGGAGAGATATACCATGTTCTTGGATTGGAAGAATCAACAATGTGAAAATGACTATACTACCCAAAGCAATCCACAGATGCAATGCAACCCCTATCAAATTACCAATGGCATTTTTCACAGAACTAGGACAAAAAAATCTTAAAATTTGTATGGAGACACAAAAGACCCTGAATAGCCAACACAATCTTGAGAAAAAAAAAAAAAAAAAAAACGGAGCTGGAGGAATCAGACCCCCTGACTTCAGACTATACTACAAAGCTACAGTAATCAAGACAGTATGGTACTGGCACAAAAACAGAAATATAGATGAATGGTATAGGATAGAAAGCCCAGAGATAAACCCGCTCACCTACGGTAAACTAATCTATGACAAAGTAGGCAAGGATATATTGGGGAAAAGACAAGTCTCTTCAATAAGTGGTGCTCGGAAAACTAGACAACTACATGTAAAAGAATGAAATTGGAACACTCCCTAACACCATACATAAAAGTAAACCCCAAATGGATTAAAGACCTAAATGTGAGACCAGACGCTATAAAACTCTTAGATGAAAACATAGTCAGAACACTCTGTGACATAAATCACAGCAAGATCTTTTTTGACCCAACTCCTAGAGTAATGGAAATAAAAACAAAAATAAACAAATGGGACCTAATGAAACCTGAAAGCTTTTGCACAGCAAAAGAGAACATAAGATGAAAAGACAACCCTCAGAATGGGAGAAAATATTTGCAAATGAATCAAGGGACAAAGGATTAAGCTCCAAAATATATACACTGCTCATGCAGCTCAATAACAAAAAAAACAAACAACCCAATCCAAAAATGGGCAGATCTAAATAGACATTTCTCCAAAGAAGAAATACAGATGGTCAAGAGGCACATGAAAAGCTGCTCAACATCATTAATTATTAGAGAAATACAAATCAAAACTACAATGAGGTATCACCTCACACCAGTCAGAATGGCCATCATCAGAAAATCTACAAACAATAAATGCTGGAGAGCGTGTGGCGATAAGGGAACCCTCTTGCACTGGTGGTGGGAATGTAAATTGATATGGCCACTATGGAGAACAGTATGGAGGTTCCTTAAAAAACTAAAAATAGAACTACCATACAACCCAGCAATCCCACTACTGGGCATATACCCTGAGAAAGCCATAATTCAAAAAGACACATGCACCCAATGTTCATTGCAGCACTATTTACAATAGCCGGTCATGGAAGCAACCTACGTGTCCATCGATAGACAAATGTATAAAGAAGATGTGTTACGTATATACAATGGAATATTATTCAGCCATAAAAAGGAATGAAATTGGATCATTTGTAGAGATGTGGATGGACCTAGAGACTGTCATAGAGAGTGAAGTAAGTCAGAAAGAGAAAAATATCGTATATTAACATATATATGTGGAATCTAGAAAAATGGTACAGATGGACCGGTTTGCAAGCCAGAAATAGAGACACAAATGTAGAGAACAAATGTATGGACACCAAGGGGAGAAGTGGGGGATGGGACGAACTGAGAGACTGGGATTGACATATATACACTAATATGTATAAAATAGATAACTAATGAGAACCTGCTGTATAGCACAGGGAACTCCACTTTGCTGTACAGTAGAAACCAACACAACATTGTAAAACAACTATACCCCAATAAAAAATAAATAAATAATAAAAAAAAATTTAAAAAAAGAAAGAAAGGGGATGCTCAGGACAGCAATAGAGAGGGGTACACAAAGCACTGGGAATAACAACAATCCAACAATAGCAATGAGAATGACAGTGAAAGTAATCAACACTTAATGACTACAAAAATAGTATTGGGCAGGGTGTAAGTTTCCAGAAAGATAGAAATGACAAGGCATATATGGTCTCTGCCTCAAAGAACCTAGAATCTAATTAAAAAGAAAAATAAACGTTGAATAAGGAATGGGAATAAAGTGAAATGCCACGACATATCAGATTTGGATTATCGGAGTGCAGAGCCAAGACATATAGCCCAGTGGAGCAACGGCTGCCCTGAGAAACTGATGACTAAGCATGCATCTCAACAGGAAAAATGGAGAATAAAGGGGAGGAGGTGACAAGAGACGAGGCTGAGAATTACTTACAGGTGCTAACTAATTTAAGGTGAATACAAATATCAGAATTTAATTTGTGCCTTACCAGGCTATGCAGAAGCACTTAATATGTCATATCTAAAGACCAGATTAGGCAACCATAGATAAACAGGAAAAGACAACTGTAAATTCGTTAAGAGTCATGACCACTCTTATTTCATCACCCATAATTGTGGACTGCATTGAGCTGATGCCTCACTGATCTACTGCTCTGTGTTTCCTGTCCATAAGTTGTAATATATTTGAGTGGAATATTTTTATTTCTGAGAAGGTAGCGTCAACTATTACTTTCTCCAAATGAGGAAGATTTAAAATCTGACCAAAGGTAAAGAGACAAAAATTTCCACGTAAGAACTTTTTAAAAGACCCTAATTAATGACTCTTCTAATGACAATTTCATGGATTGAAGTCACAGGCCATACCCCTTTCCATGGGAGAGATCTACAGCTGCAAATCTCTTATATATATTAATAATTTTGAAAATTATTTTATGTATTGATTTGAACCCTGAATCAGTGACTCCAAATCATAAAATACTTTTGATAGTCATAGCACTTTCAAGTTATTTTGAAAAGTATTTGTCACAAACATTTCCTGAAATATCATAAAGGATGGGGGCAATATTTTCCTCAATCTGAGATTTAAGATTCATCAACTGACTTCGGTGATATGATTTAGTATCATTTATAGACATCTGTAACACTTCTTGCAGCTCACTTTTCTTCCTCTGCGTTTAGAGTTCAAAATTCTGTCTTATGGAAATGTGCATCATTTTTGCCCTGGCCATATTTATAATGCTGTGACGTCTGCCTTGATTCAGATGTGCATGGCCATGCCTTTCTGCTCTGATTAGTTCTTGACGTCTAAGTTTCTCTCTTTTCCTAATACATTCTGTCATATCACAGATGAGATCCAGTTGGTGAAACAAAAGGTGCCCCACCCTTTGTACCAGAGCACTGGTAGGAATGATGCTACAATGAGCTGTCTGGTTTTTTTTTGTGCGTGTGTGGTATGCGGGCCTCTCACTGTTGTGGCCTCTCCTGTTGCGGAGCACAGGCTCCAGACGCGCAGGCTCAGAGGCCATGGCTCACAGGCCCAGCCGCTCCGCAGCATGTGGGATCTTCCCGGACCGGGGCACGAACCCGCATCCCCTGCGTTGGCAGGCGGACTCTCAACCACTGCGCCACCAGGGAAGCCTGAGCTGTCTGGTTTTATACTCAGTGTGAGGAGTAGCTCGCCACCGTTTCGCTACTTCTCTAAAGGTGAGCAGACAAACTCTCCTCGTTTTAATTATGTTTATGAAGACAACATTTTCTGAACTCCAACTCTAAACACATGGTCTGTCAAAAGATTTTTCTGTGTGATTTATGATTTTATTTATATGAAGTCTTATAAAGCTGAACAACTGAACTACATTATCAAATATTTAATCTATCATTTATTGAAAATAATAATATCAAGGGGGTCCTGGTACTTATGAAAACAGTAATTATTGAATTTAGCATGTGAAGCTTCTCCTTAAAAATATGCTGTAGAATGGAATATGTGAAGCTTAAACTATTGATCTCAAAATCCCAATTTCTTGGCTTAAAGGGTCAGATGGATCATAAATGTGCTTCTAATGTTATCTTTACAAAAGGCACAGAGTCCCAGCTGACAGAGTGCTAATATGGCAAACTCTCTTTCCTGTTTTTTTCCTAAGAAGTTAGAAGGGAGAGATATCCATCCTTACAGCTGAAGCAGCTTTTTTTAATTTTAATTTTTTTAAAAGAAGATTAAAGAGTTTACAGGAAGCAAGGAGGAAGCAAAAAGACAGACAGATGAAGGTGGGAGGAAAAGGTTATGATCCCATCAGACATCCTTTATTCCTGAAGAATAAATTGTGTGGTTTCCTAGTAATGATAAAAAAGGAAGGGGGTGAACTTGACAGGTGCTGCCACAAAAATGCTTTTGAAAGCCATCAGTTGCTGCATTTTAAAATTCTTAATAGATGAGGACAAACCGTTTAGCAAACTGCACATTATATTTAGGTGCATCACATAAACGTGCTGTACAGCACATGGATGCACTTCGAAGGCTGTTCGAGTTACCGCCTCAAAAAGAAAGGGCAAGACTCTGCCTGCCATGTTCCCTTCTAGCACACTTCCTGGCACACTGTGGTGCTCACAACAGCATTTCTTTAATGAATAAATAATCTACTAGGTGTCCATTTACACAGGCTAGAAATAAGGTTAGCCTGACTCAATACTAAAATAGGAAATTATAAAAAGCTCTAAACTTGGCTTTGGAGGCAGATTGGCATAATGAGTGATTTTCAAAAGGAGGTGCCATGCGTTATCTTTCATCGCACTGACATTAATCAACATAATTGCAACCAGACAGTATTGACAAGATACTGTCACATATCACAACGTGCAGTCAGCATGAGCAGTTGTGTTCAAAGGTTTCTGTGTGATATGGGCCAGGTTCAAAATAAACCCAATGATACTCAATGAAATTTAAAACTGTGAGTCTGAAAAGTGTAATAGGGAGCAAGGTAAACAATACTGCTAAAACCTAGCCTATGAAATTATGATTTCTCGAGAAGTAAATGGCCTTATGAAAGGGAAAATATTTTGCCTTGTTAAAGAATGACTCTCAGAAGGCCTTAGGTTGTCTGAAGAATTTTCCCTTAAATACACATCCTTATAATTAGAAGTTAGGTCTTCTTGCACTTTCTTAATCCCCAAATTAAGAAATTAAAGCAAAATAAAATAATATGAAATAATACTTCTGCTGGAAAAATTGAGCCCTGGCGACATTCTTTTCTCTTTGCGCAGAGAAATAAAATTTGTGTAGGTGAAGGCTGCTGCTTCATTATTAGTCATTATTAGAGTTTTCTCCATGTCCTTTTCAGAATACTAATTATATTCACACACATAAAAATATGCATTTTAAACTGTTTCTACTAAATTTAAAGAGAAAGTGTAAGAAAAAAGTAACCCATGTGGAAAAAGTATGCTCTTATTAGAGCATATGGGTTTTAGCTCTGTATAAGTATACATATTAAGAAACGAATCATTGAATGTCTTACAGGGAAGCCTGGATTTAGTAATCTCCTGATCTATTTATCATCAGCAGATGCTTACTCTGGTTGCAAGCTGAATGATTGATTATTCCCAGAAAGCTCATAATTGCTGTAATTAGGGTCACATGACCTCCAGCTTGTCTTGCTTAGAAAAAAAGCAGATGGCCAAATATTAACATTTGAATGAGCACCAGAGATCCTTTAGTTAAGGAGAGTTTAAGTTAAATGCACCAGAAAGCTGTGAATGTCTGATCTCAAACACACTTAGAGGAGTAGTTTAAATTCTTTTTATATTGTCCATTCTGCTCTCCGCAGAGGCCCGCCTTCCCTTACAAAGGCCAAATCGGAACAGTCCTACCCCACTAATCTACCCAGCAACCAGGCAACTATAGAGTCAGGAAGGAGTGATGACTCTACTTAAAATCTTCCCATTTTAAATTCTATTTTTTCTTTGTTTTAGAGTATATTAGCAGAATATTTGAAAAACTGAAATCATTCATTGACTTTTCTTAGTAAATAATGATATTACTCATTGTAAGGGCAAATACAAATTAAAAATAAGGAGCTTAATTCTCCCTGTTGAAAATTAGGGTAGAGACTTTCCCCTTTCTTTTTTCTTTTAGAAATTCTTGCACCTTCCTTTTCAAATACATGTAAATCTTTATAATAGCTAATTAAGTCTCCAGTCACCCTCACATTCAGAAATGTTTTTTTCAAAGACCTGGGAGCCATCTTTTTGAAATGCAAACATTGAGGGGGAATAGCTCCTCTATCTCCCAATTCTTGCTGGAGAGTATTAGAGCTTAAATTAGGTTGGCTTCTTGCTCCAAGTTGTAAACCTACTTCCTGTTGGAAAGGTACTGGAAGTCTCTCCCTCCACTAAAGAAAGCCAATTAGCTAACACAGATGGTCACCCCAGTTGCCAAGTAAATTCAGTCCTCTTACTCCAGAACTAGTTATTGTTTCCCTTGAAAGCATGTATGTAATGGGTTGTATCTGCTTGGCTATTTAGAAGGGTGAAATTTCTTTTGGTCTTTGCAATCTCTTAGTGGATTGCCTCTGATGCCCATCACATTCTAATTTAGCGCTTATTCATTAACAGAAGTGTTTTCTTTCTTTACTAACTTTGTGGAAAGGATTTTGGGGTTGGGAGAAGTTTTTGTTTTTAATTATATTTCTCCAACAATTTCAATTCCAATTAACCCTTCTCCCTGGAGTGGAGGCCTTTTAGAAAATTTAACAAATAATTCAGATGGTGAAATTCCAAATTTCCCATGTGAAATTTATTAAAGAGATATTTAATTTTACTATTTCATTTATCTTTAATTATGAACAAGGTTGGTAATATTAATACCAAAATAAAACAAATCCAGATAGCATGAATGTCAGAACATTTGGCTCCCATGTGTCAAGATATTGATGTTTATTTTTTCTTCTAAAACAACCTAACATAAAACATAATTTTATTAATGTAAGCTCTTAGAACAGACCTTCAGATTAATATTTCTCTATGTAACTATTCTTTGTGCACAAAAAGAGCAGGAGAAGTCTCATGATGGATTGGATTCCTGCTCATAGTTTAAAAAAATGTACACGTAAAAGTTCAACAGATATTTGCTGAAAGAAAAAAAATGGAAGGTTGAGACAGAAGGGGAGATGGAAGAGGCAAAATCCAGGTCCAAAGTAAACTTGTCCTGCATTCTCTGTTCCAGGTCTCCTAACTTCCCAGTCCTTCCTCTGTGCCTAGGCTTCTGTAGACCCCTTTTAAGAAATGCCCTTCTTTGTCTAGCTCTCATATTATATGTCTATTTAAATTCTATTCACTTTTAAACGCAGTTGAAATTCCTTTTTTTTTTATGTGGTCCTTGTAAATCACGATGAATTATACCTTGTCTGGATCTCTCTAGAAAGTTATATCTGTACTTAGTATTTGATTGTATTGCCATGTATTAGTTGCTATTTATATGCATTCATTTTCCCTTCCCTTAACTTGACTACAAGCTACTGGAGACCAAAGGAACCATTTTTAATACTTCTAAAGCATCCATAGAACCTAGGACTCAAATGAACCACACGTGTATTCTCAAAACTTGATTTAGTAATAACTGCTCTGTTTCATTATAACTGTATCTTCTTGTGTAGGCTTACTTCATATATGCAGAGATTTTTACTATGAAAGTACTGGTAGCAACCCATGATTTAGAAATACCATCATTTATGAATTTCCATGGAAGTATGAAACTGAAAGAAGCAATCTGATTACCCAAAGTCTAGATCAGAAAAAAAAAAAAGGTTATCATCTGGGCTGTTTTACTTTTTATTTCCTCTTAAAAATTTGTTTGGGGCTTCCCTGGTGGCGCAGTGGTTGAGAGTCTGCCTGCCGATGCAGGGGACACGGGTCCGGGAAGATCCCACATGCCGCGGAGTGGCTGGGCCCGTGAGCCATGGCCGCTGAGCCTGCGCGTCCGGAGCCTGTGCTCCGCAACGGGAGAGGCCACAACAGTGAGAGGCTCGTGTACAGCAAAAAAAAAAAAAAAAAAAAAAATTTGTTTCGGTATCAGGCATTTATCTGTGACTAGGATTTTTTTATACAAACTCTTCTCTTCCTTGGGCACACTTCTTCCTTTCCCCACTCCTCATCATCCTCCCACCCTAAAGTGGTAAACTTCCACATGGGGCACCTTCCGCATGGAGCTAATGACTTCTACATCCAAGAGAGCAGTACACTGTTTGACTAGCTGAGTGGGACACCATTTACGATAGTGTCAAAATGGTGAAATAAAGAGCTAAGTATCAAGAATAGTATCAGTGTGGTCTTTATGAGATAAATAGTGAGCTGGTAAAAATATCTTTGATCAAACCATGACACAGAAGATACGATGTTTAATCCAAAGAGAAACCATTTATCTGAGAAAACTTTCTGAAAGCAAAACCAAATCAAATCATGTTTCAAACACTTTTAATGTCTCCCACTGGCATTTTGCCATATGTTGCAGTGACAAAACATATTCCATTTCTGAAAGCTTCCTATGTTGCCTTGTTGAATGATGAAGTAATTGACTTTTGCATCTTCCTTATATTTGTGTAAAGGTAAAGAG
The DNA here is from genome assembly GCF_964270905.1 of Leucopleurus acutus. Taxonomy (NCBI): domain Eukaryota; kingdom Metazoa; phylum Chordata; class Mammalia; order Artiodactyla; family Delphinidae; genus Leucopleurus; species Leucopleurus acutus. The sequence goes on along the minus strand of NC_139149.1, from coordinate 91,617,501 downwards.
CTTCTATATTTTCTAAATTCAAAGTTCAAACAACTTTTGCCACTTGGTCTCATTCTTCTTCTGCAATTGAGCACCTTAGTAGTAACCAAGAAAGTTTATTAAAACTGCCCAGATATGGGAAAATCAGAAAATTAACAAATATTTATTCAGCCCCTATAATATAAAAGAAAAACAGCAATTCCAGGTATGGTAGAGGAGAAGAATCATGTTTGATAGAGAGGAATAACAACTATTTAGGTAAGTCCTTGGTGGTGGTGGGGTTTCCATTTATAGCTGATGCATGATTATTCAAGTACCATAAGATATTTTAAAGTAACTTAAGTAATTATTAAGTACATGAATTTTCTATGTTGTGCAATACTTGTATGAAATAGAAGGGAAGCTGATTACATTCCACTGAAACACCTATATAATATCCTAGCCTGTATATATAATTTCTCAAATTAATTTCACCTAGCCTACATGGCTGCTTATACATGCCTCAAACATACTACTAATAGGAAAAGATGTACATCTTCATTTCCAAATAGTTAAAAGAGGTAGAAAACCCCAAAAGGTAATTATTATTATTATTATGTGATATTAATGCCAGATGGCCTATTAGATCTCTGAGTCCCTAAAAGAAATGGAAAGTCAAAGTGAAATTTGAAAGTGTTTGGATCTATAAAGTTGCCTATCAAATCAAACATCTTACTCACTGACCTACTTTTTCCATATTTCCAAACTTACCTAAAATTCTTAAACAATGAAAAAAACTTGGAAATAAAAATAAAAATCACAATTAGAGAAGGGAATCTTGTAATTTTACTTTGCCTAATGGATTCAGAAATAAAGCCCTCCTTTCCTCCATGGACACATATATGTTTTCTCCCCCTTTTGTCTAGTTTAGTCTCATTTATGGGGCTGATATTCTTTAAGATGGTTTTAAGACCCCTTAAAGATGCCAGCATAGGTGTTTTTTAAAAGTGGACTAACTAATTCTTGTACCTTCATCTTGTACCTAGAGAGCTACTTCTGGCAAGGCACTACTATGTGATAATAGATTTAGGGACAAGACTGAAAAAGTATTTCCACTCTATAAGCAAAACATCTTCAGTCAAACGATATCAAGTTCACTCTCATTTATCATTCTGAAGATTAATACCTTATAAATGAAGCCACTATTGAATGGTATATACACATATACTATAAGCAAGTAATTATATTTGGGTAAATATGTATTTTTCTACTTATTTTTATCCTCCAAAAGACTGTTCCGTATTTTAAGAACTATTACATTTCACAGAGGAATAGTTTATTATAAAAATTGTGTCTGATTTAGTGACTAGGTATCTCTATTCATAAAATGAAGATGATAATATTTAAAGTCCCAAATAGGTATTTATATTCTAAAAATTAGCTAATAGGCTTCTGCTATATTTGAACTATAAACTTTATTTGACAGACATACAACTTTTACTGGAAGATAGGAGAGAGAGGGAGGAGAAGAGAAAGAACGAGAGAGAGACATGGGTAGATACACAAATATAGATGTCTGTGTATAATGTATTAAGTTTTTTTTTTTATTCAGCTCTTCCCTAAATAGATTTAAAATAGGGGAAAGAAAAGTAAACAAAGACTCTAAAGTAACATAAGTTGATGGTCATAAGACACTGAGTAATATGGAGTGAAACCAAATCCGCTTTGGTTTATTAGCACAAAATGGTTTTTTAACTAACATTTTTATATTGCTAAACAACTAGAAGGAATGATTTCAGAAAAGGCAGATAATTTTAGCTGCTTTAACAGGAATGGCCCATCAAGTATGCCCCAAAGTGAAGCCCTTGTATTGTTCACTGGCAAAACTGTCCAACGTCAGCATGCATATCTATGTATCTATCTAATGTATACGTATTATATACGCTGTATTCCTTTTTCTACCATGCAACTGATGATTTTCTATCCTTGGATGAATAACTGATGAAACTTAGTAAGTCTCATGTAGATTTATAGAAGCTGAGGAACAAGAAAACATATCCCATTTTAATAATATAAAGTTCTTACTTTGCAATAAGTAGGCCATAAAAGAAATAAAGGATTTCTAAATGAACAGACTCCTTCCTACACAAGAAGAAAATGCACTTCTTATGTATTTAAATTCTCCAAACTGCCTTAATAAGATATAGGCCCAAATTAAAGTCATGGTATTCTTTAATGATATAAATGATATAAAAAGATCAGCTGTGCTATTCTTTGGAATGGCATTCTTTCTTTCAGATGAATTCAGGAAAAGAATAAAAATTAGCTGGTCAGTGAATTAAACCCATAGGATTGATTTCATAAGCATGGGGTTTGTATGAAAATATATCCAAGGGGTTGTCTCTTGTAGCCATTTGACACTACAAACATTTAGTTAAGACAAAAAGAATCAGCTAGAATATTTTTTTCTCATGTAGGAAAAACATCTGTTACTTGTTATTTAAGATATTTCCAATGGGTTGTATTTTCCTATTTGTCCTCTGGGGCATCAACAAGCCTATTTCCTCAGTATGTTAAGACTCTCAAAATAAAGGAGCAATTCTGGAAACATATATTCCTGGGGTATTTCACTGGTTCATATGAGGAGATTGAGAGGTGATAACGTTTGCCTCTCACCCCCACTCCAACCGCCTCCCCACCAATCCCATTCCAAATCATGTCATGAGGCTTATTTCTTGATTGGCATGTTTGTAATGGGAAAGGATTACTTTTTATAAAAAGGAGAAAGTAAGTATTTATGATGCTTCAGATTTCAGAAAGCTGCACAGAAGAAAACAAATTCTCCAAGGACTAACTGGCCTTTCCAGTTTGAAGTGTGATCCTAGCAGCTTTGCATCTCTCCTTAAAGTGGTAAAGAAATAATTAGGTAGTCTACAAATCTTTCCAGAATCTCAAAGTCACCTTATCACATGTCAATCCAATAATTAGAATTCTGAATATGTTTTCATCCATAAGTATACCATCATTATATTATGCTCAATGTAGGAATAAAGTAGAATGACAAAGCAATCACCCTTCTCATACCTTTACTTTTTTAAATTCCCCAAATTAAACCAAGTAATTATTACTACTTCAAATGTCGTTTGGGTGATCTGTTTAAAGTCCCTACTTTTTTTGCTCAACTTTTTTCTATCACCAAGGGAAAGAATACAGTGATTAAAAATTATTATAACATATATACACATATGTGTATATATATATACACACACATATATATTTAGCTATATATTTAGTTTACAAATATATAATAAAATTGTTCATTTTTGCTTCTAATCTTTACAATTCATTCAATAAGCATTTTCAGGGTGTCCACTCCTATGAGGCCCTACCAGGGCAGGAAGCAGAAGAGTGAAGACCCCAGTTGCTGAGTTGCTAGCGAAGATAAGACATATCTGGAAATAATCATAACATATAACATAAAGAAGCATGAATGAATGCTATGAGAGATGTGTGAAGCAACATGAAGCAAGTTAGAGAGGAAACAGAACTTCTTCTTGAGGTGGTAACTGAAGGTTGACTATGTAGCTGATCAAAGACTTTATCTTGACTCTGGAAAGCAACCCACTGCAGCTTACTAGTAAGACTTAAGGGTATCCTCAAAGTATTAGCATTTTATACACTGTTTTTTTTCCTAAGTGAAAATCTGCTTAATTGTGCAATACGCTGCTTAGTTTGCTCAGAGTATCTTTTTTTTTTTTTTTTTCTGGTACGCAGGCCTCTCACTGTTGCGGCCTCTCCCGTTGCGGAGCACAGGCTCCGGACGCACAGGCTCAGCGGCCATGGCTCACGGGCCCAGCCACTCTGCGGCATGTGGGATCTTCCCGGACCGGGGCACAAACCCGTGTCCCCTGCATCGGCAGGCGGACTCTCAACCATTGCGCCACCAGGGAAGCCCTGCTAAGAGTACCTTTAATAAAAGATATCATACTACTCAGCAGAGCACAGAGAAATTACTTGCTGATCAGTTTAAAACAAAATATTTATATTCCAGCTTTTTCATTTATGTATTTTATTTTATGACAATAATTTAAAGATCTTCATTGGTTTTATTCCGTCTTGGGAGAAACACCAGAATGTATTACTCATGTAAAAACTATGAAAAGAAAAGGCCTTTGACAGAGAATTTAAAAATGAATTGAAATCTTCCCTATTTAAGATCCATAAATATGCATTATCTCATTTAATCCTTAAGTGAAGTATAAGTTATTTTTATTCCCATTTTACAGATAAAATAATAAAGTCAGACAATGTGACTACAAGCAGCTGAATTCAAGGCAGAGGGATAAACTAGAATTAGGAGAGAAATCCAGGTCTAGGTAGAAATAATGAGATATTGAAAATAGTCTGAATGCCCAACAGTGGGTAAATGGTAAAAAGAATTATGGAATAGAATGAAATATTACACAGCTGTTAAAATCACATTTTCAAGAAACCAGGAGTCACAGGATACAAAGTGTAACTTCACTTTTGTGAAAGCAAAGCAAGACAAAAACTGGAGGGAAGTATGCCAAAATACTGGTAGCAGTATTAATAATAAAAAAGAAAAATATCAGAAAAATCAATACATGTTTTTTAAAAGGTAAAAATTGTGGTATAAAGTATTTTTAAGAATCAATATCAAGCTTGACTTTCTAGTTTCTGGACTTCACTCTGATTTCCTTTTGTAATAACTTGAGGAAATTTAAATTGTTTTCCAATCTGAATTCAGTAACACTATATTTCATAGAATCTAAGATAGAATCCATTGTAGGCCACACTTTGCCACCAAGAAAGAAAAAAAAATTGCCAATTTAACTACGGCATTTTTTGATTTTACATAGTTTAATGTAAAAAAAGGTATATCTTAGAGTTGATGAAATGTTGCAAGGACATTTAAAAAATTTTTATAGAGGTACAATTGACATACACCATTATATTAGTTTCAGGTGTACAACATGATTCGCTATTTGTATATATTGTGAAATGATCACCACAATAAGTCTAGTTAACATTCATCACCATTTACAGTTACACAATCTTTTATTTTGTGATGAGAACTTTTAAGATCTAGTCTCTCAGCAACTTTCAAATGTGCAACATGGTATTATTAACAGTAGTCTCCATGCTGTACATTACATCCCACAATTTATTTCATAACTGGAAGACTGTAAATTTTGCCTCCCTTCACCCATTTCACATATATACGATATCTTCTTTATCCATTCATCCATTGATGGACATTTAGGTTGTTTCCATATCTTGGATCTTGTAAATAATGCTGCAGTGTACATGGGGGTGCATATATCTTTTCAAATTAGTGTTTTTACTTTCTTCAGAAAAATATTCAGAAGTGGAATTGCTGGAACATATGGTAGCTCTATTTTTAAATTTTTGAGGAACCTCCATACTGTTTTCCGTAGTGGCTGGGCCAATTTACATTCCCACAAACAGTGCACAAGGATTCCGTTTTCTCCACATCCTCTCCAACAGTTATTTCTTGTCTCTTTGCTAGTAACCATCTTAACAGGTATGAGGTGACATCTCATTGCTGTTTTGATTTGCATTTCCCTGATGATTAATGATGTTGAGCATCTTTTCATGTATCTGTTGGCCATCTGTACATCTTCTTTGGAAAAATAACTATCATATCTTCTTCCCATTTTTTAATTGGATTGTTTGTTTTTTTGCTCTTCAGTTATATGTTTTATATATATATTTTGGATATTAGCCCCTTATAAGATATATGATTTGCAAATGTTTTCTCCTATCCAGGAGGTTGCCTTCTCATTTTGTTGATGGTTTCCTTTACTGTGCAGAAGTGCAAGCACATTTCTGATATCCCATTTTATATATCCCTATCTATAACTTGCTTTTATCTAGCAACACTAGTTATTTTGCTCAGCTAATATTATAGAAGCAGAAGCTTTTCTATAAGGGAAACCCCTTTTTTTCCTGAAGCAAAATAACCCAGCTCTAGTTGAGAAAAGGATAGCAATTCTATTATATATCATATTTTGTGTTGAGAATCTGGCTATTTCTGGTGAATTAATGTATCTTTAAAAAGTCTTGTTAAATCTAGCTGCTTTTCCAAAATGTAACTTAGATAACTGATTACCAAATTTAATTTAAATATTTTATCATTCTCAGCTGGAAAGAGAAATAATACAAATTGTACTGAACCATACATATCCAAGTGAAAAGACTTGGTAATATGAGATGTTTAAACATGCTTCCATTTCTATGCACACTTTATATATTTTAATAGATATATTTATTTTGGAGTATGTAAGTCATCCTGACTTTTCACAATCAGACCAAACACACTAAAATTATGTTCACACTCTCACAAAAGAAACTCTCCATATGGAAGATGAGTAGAGGATTACATTAAGAAAAGTTTTTGTGTATTACTCTTACAGTTATTTACACTTCTATTTAACAAAATCTTTTATTTCTTTTTTTTTACATGTTTCATTTTAGCTTTTTTTTCCTGAAAAGTGGCCAAAATGAAATGAAATTTCAAGTTGTCATGTTGACCATACCAACCATAAAACAAAAATACAAAAGGAAGAGGACAAAATACAATTCTTTTTTTTTTTTAATTTTATTTATTTATTTCTGGCTGTGTTGGGTCTTCACTGCTGCGCACGGGCTTTCTCTAGTTGCAGCGAGTGGGGGCTACTCTTCGTTGCAGTGCGTGGGCTTCTCACTGCGGAGCACGGGCTCTAGCTGTGCAGGCTTCAGTAGTTGTGGCTTGCGGGCGGGCTCTAGAGCGCAGGCTCAGTAGTTGCGCCACACGGGCTTAGTTGCTCCGGGCCTGTGGGATCTTCCCAGACCAGGGATCGAACCGGTGTCCCCTGCATTGGCAGGCAGATTCTTAACCACTGCGTCACCAGGGAAGCCCCAATTTACTTTCAATTAAAATTTTAAAATAACAATTCAAACTTAACCCTGTGCATTGAAAATATTCCTGATTCAAAGATTTTTACTTTGCCAAAAATCTCATTCTACTTGCAATTTTTGATTGGCAGATGGGTAGAAGCTGGCAGGGAAAGAAGAGTAGGAAAAAGTCCAAAATAGTCTTACAAGAAATTCCATGTTTAAATGTGTGCAAGTTTACATAGAATATACTGAGGAGTGAATATAAAAGGGAGTCAGCTTAAGTGTCTCCAATAAATTCAACTGTAAGCTATATGAACACATAATGAAACAATGCAAGTTACAAATAGAGACTTTTTACTGTCACTATTATAGACATGTTCCTTTTTTTCCTTATTAAGTTGCCAATTATCAGTAGTCATGATTCCAGTATAACCTATTTGCTTCAATCCATCCAGATTTCAAGGCTAAGAAAGCACAGTTTGTACACGAAAAGTAGAAATAACAGTAGTTGTGTGTGTGTGTGATATATTGGGGGTGGAAGAGCGAGGTCAGAATTGAGGCCAGAAAAGGTACATATTTACTGTGTGCCTGCTACGTGTTAGACACTGCAATCTGAAGGGTAAATACGGGCTTTTGAAGGCTAAATGCCTGATTGATGTATGCATAAAGGAAAAGCCAATGTTTTGCTTTATGTTAATTATTAATCAAAAGCCTGTACAGGGCTTCCCTGGTGGCGCAGTGGTTGAGAGTCCGCCTGCCGATGCAGGGGACACGGGTTCGTGCCCCGGTCCGGGAGTATCCCACATGCCGCGGAGCGGCTGGGCCGGTGAGCCATGGCCGCTGAGCCTGTGCGTCCAGAGCCTGTGCTCCGCAACAGGAGAGGCCGCAACAGTGAGAGGCCCGCGTACCGGAAAAAAAAAAAAAAAAAGCCTGTACAAAAAGTTTAGCAGCACCTGGCACTTTGCTCTTTTATAAGCAACAAAAGCCCTTATTTTATTCAGGGTTTAGTTTTTTTATTTTGTTTTACAATATAAATACATGTTCTAGAGAAGAAAGGAGAAGGGATAAATGAAATTGTAATCCAACTGATGTGAGTGCCCTGTAAGGCTGTGTTATTACTCTAAACTCAGTTAAGCTGTTTTTGAGTCTCCCTTAAAACCAATTAACAAGAAAATAGAACAAAAGGAATGGCATCTTAAAACTCTGCTAATTAACTGAAATTTACAATTGATGAGCAATTTTTCAACTCTATCATTCTTAGGAAATGTGGCTACCCAATTGTGGGCTTCAAAAGTATTTTTCTGCATATTCAGAAAGCTGACCATTCTTTAAAATGGTGGTCAGCTTTACAAAGAAATCACTCTTTTGATACGTTTATTAAATGAATGAATTAGAATTGGATCTTTTTATTTAATCAAAATTTAGCAAGTAAGACAGGTAAAATAAATGAAACTCGATAATCAAAGAAATACTAACTATGAAAACAAACACTGTTCAGGAAAACATGTCTGTAAGTGTCCCAAGTCTGAAATGGATCCAGTTCTCAACAAGTTTCAGGTTTCTACCACAACCTGCAAAAGTACTCTGACTCAACTGTCCAAAGGCCCATGATGCCTCTATTTTATTTCACAGTTTATTCATAATCAATATATAAACACACCACCAAACTTAATTCCAGCTAGCAGTCACAAGACACCTGGGATCAGATCAATAAAATCTGAAAGATAAACAGAAAACATCCCATAAATTAAATCAATGGAATGATTTAGTCTTTTATTTTACTAAAGAGGAAGATGATGTTAAGTTACTTGGATCCCTGCCCATAAAATTTACTGGCTGACCATATATCCAATCCATTTACAACAAGGGGGCTATGTAGCTGTAAAACTTTAAACTTAAAATTATCTTCTGGATTTCATTTAAAAACATATATTAGATGTCCAAATCAGATACTATTTTTATTTTCAGCAGTTTCTATTTATTTAAAGTAAAACAATTTTTATATTTATATTCTAAAACATCAACCAAAAGTATTTGTTAACAAATTCTGTACTGAATATACTACCATTTAACTTGAAAGATGTTTAAGTAAAAATAATAAAACTGAAGGATTTCCCTGGTGGCACGGTGGTTAAGAATCCACCTGTCAATGCAGGGGACATGGGTTCCATCCCTGGTCCAGGAAGATCCCACATGCCACGGAGCAACTAAGCCCGTGCGCCACAACTACTGAGCCTGCGCTCTAGAGCCCACGAGCCACAACTACTGAGCCCACGCACTGCAACTACTGAAGTCCACACACCTAGAGCCCATGCTCAGCAACAAAAGAAGCCACTGCAATGAGAAGCCCACGCACCATAAGGAAGAGTAGCCCCCACTTGCTGCAACTAGAGAAAGCCTGTGAGTAGCAACGAAGACCCAAGGCAGCCAAAAAAAAAAAATAGTCCACACACACGAAAATCTTTAAAAAAGAAATAATAATAAAACTGATGTATTTGGATCCTTATCTGATTTAACATCCACAGACAGTCTGCAGATTCAAAGTGCAGCATCAACAATCTGTTTAAAGGCAACAAAATTCAAGTATGATAATTCCAATGGCAACCTAGCAATCTTCCCATCATTTTCTTACACCTAAGTCTTAACCACCAAATCACGCTGAGAAGCGCATTGTCAAGTGGAAGTAACAAGAAAGTAAACCAAGGACAAAAGCAAACCCCAAACTTCTGTGCCAAAAGTCAGCCTGTCTTTTGGACAGTTAGTAAAGAAAATAACCTTAAAATGACAGAGTGAGATTCTTGGCTTGCTGCAGGGAGCATCCATGGCTAAATCTCCAATTTAAAAAAATCAAGTTAGGTTCTAGAAGTGTGTTTGTGACTAAGTGGTTGGAAACTGGAATATGTTCCACATGATATTGTTAGAAATGGTTCATTATTAGGCTCCTAGGTAAAGTCCAAAAGCTAATTAACCTAAAAATCGTAATTATTTAATGAAAAGAACCATCTAAAATAATATTAATATATTTTGAGATAATATGTTAATTAGCTTGATTGTAGTAATCATTTCACTATGCATCTGTATATCAAATTATGTTGTACACCTTAAATATACAATTTTAGTAAAAAATAATGTAAAGGGAATACTAGTAAAAATACAACTGAAAATGAAATTCTTGATTTTTAGTCTTAAGAGCAGGTGCTTAAGAAAAGTGAATTTTATCACACAGAATGAAATTGTATCCATACAACTTGGATAAAATTGTGGAAATTAAAAAGTAAGGCTTTGTAGGCATTTTGAGGGACTTCAAGACTAATGGTGTTGATAAACCTACTTCCACTTCAAATATCTGACTTTATTTTACTTTGATACAGATATTCTTTTAGTATAAAACCATCAGTTCCCAAACTATGTGCCATAGTACCCCAGGATGCCACAATAAATTCAGAGAAGGATGAAATATTTTCAATATGTGAAAAAATACAGCAACATCCATCAGGCACCACACAAACTACTAGCCTGGAGTAGTTCACAGTTTCAATATTGGATTATGCTACATTCCTTTCAATGATACCACAGCTTTGCAAAGTTTGGGTTTTGATGGTGTTTGTGATATAAAAGCAAATACTAACACTGCATGAAAACCAATGTGGAGTAAGAAATGAGCATGACAATATCCAATCTGGCTCTTAGGTTTGAGGGCTGGGCAGTAGCCAACAGGCACACATATCCCATTAGTAAATAATTGCGAGTTTCTAAGTATAAAATAAAAAGATTCTTTTCAATTTATGTGTAATATTTTTTTTTAAAAGGTGACTAAGTGGGCTTCTCTGGTGGCGCAGTGGTTGAAAGTCCGCCTGCCGATGCGGGGGACGCTGGTTCGTGCCCCAGTCCGGGAGGATCCCACGTGCCGCGGAGCTGCTGGGCCCGTGAGCCATGGCCGCTAAGCCTGCGCGTCCGGAGCCTGTGCTCCGCAACGGGAGAGGCCACAACAGTGAGAGGCCCGCGTACCGCAAAAAAAAAAAAAGGTGACTAAGTTAAGATCTAAATACTTCTTATATAATTAAATAAAACTGTGAGGTACTACTTTTAGCCTAGGGGTGCCATGAAAAAAATTACTGAGATACTGAGAATGCCATAAACTGAAAAAGTCTGGGACATTCTCTATTATGCATAGTTGTTTTGTTTTGTTTTGCTTCAATTTTGCTCCACAAATTTAAAGAAAAGAGAAAGTAGGAGAGATTATTAAAAAAAAAAAAAAAAAAAAGGACTGGCAAAGAGAGAGAGAGGTAAAGGAGAAGAAGAAAAATATTTTCCTAAAATCAGAGAAAAAATACTAGGAGAGTGGGAAGGACAGTGGTTCAACGCACTGGGCATGTGGACTGTGTGTGCATGTACATGTATGTGTGCATGTTCACGTGTGCTACTGGGCGTGCAAGAGGTGGCTAAAATAGTACACATGAACATTGGGGATGAAAGACAAAGAACAAGGAGTGGGTATGCTGTATATGGGTACATGTTAACCTTGTTGATCATCAGTCATCATTCCCTAAGAAAAAGTTCCCTAGTTGCCAGGAGACAAGGAAAAACCACATAGAACCACATGTTAATTTGTGTGCAGTTTTAAATCAATTTACTGTTTGATCACAATCTCTTCTTGCTAAGAGCTCTTTGGCACGCTAGATTGATGTCCTGATATCTTTAGGTTATTTTAAATAGATTGGATTTTATCTGTTCTGCAGGCACTTTCAAATATACACTGTCATAGTGTGGGATTTTTCAAAAGTCAGGCTTTATGATACATGAACCTGGCTGCTTTATATGTTCCATAATGTGACTGGGGGGGGACATTCCGACCTGCCCCCATCACTGTCCCCCAACCCATCCCCTTCTCCAAAAAATTTTATTTATTTTCTTTTCAATACAGCATGTGTCAAATACAAACTTTAATATATTAACACTATTTCAGTTATGTGAACCTTGTATTTGAACACACAGGTTTAGCAAGGTGTTCAGTGAAGGTGCTTAGTGTTGTACTTTTCTGATGCTGTTGTCAAATTTAAAGAAATAGTTGAAAATTCTCCTTTTGGCAGAAATAAAAAAAAAATCCCATCCTTAACCCACCTGATCTGCATTGAAAATATGTAATGGAAACAGTTTTGAAGGAGAAGAGTTCATTTTAGACCTGGTGAACTCACACTGTCTAAGGATTTTTGTTTGCTTGTTTGCTTTTCTTATCTTAAGGGGAGCACATCCATTTGCAGTGCCTAGAGCAGCTGCTTTGTAAAAAACTCTCTGAACCTTTTTTTCTTCCCCCACTCAACCCATTTAGTGAACAAATAGGCACAGAATAGTGAAGATTTATGTTTCCCTAAGGCTCAATCCTCACTGTGAACATCTGCCATTTCAAACACAGAGGTCAAGACTTCTTGTGTAGTATTTTGCTGAACAATGCTCTCCGCATAACTCAAATGAAATTCTTTTCAATAGGATTCAGCATCTGCTTCTAGGCAGCTTAACTTATCAGCATATTAAGAGCACCACTTCTTCATTCTCCAAGTCTCTTTCTCCACACCAAAAAGGTAGGGAACATGTCAGCAATCCTGAGAGTTAACCGCTAAAGCTTTTTCCCCCCTCTTTTTCCAATGAGAAATAATCTTATACCTGTTTATTACAAATCATGTTGTGTTGGTCAGATCAAATTATAAATCCTACAACAGGCTGAAGTATTTCTGTTTACATCTCACAAGGAATAAAAATTGAAAATAACAGACATATTTTCAGTATTAGGTTATCAAGGTCAATTGAAAAGCCACTTTTCACACTTCCTGTGCTTCTCCCTCCTTAAAGTTACACAGGAGTCTCAATTTACAGAAACTATGACTGCTTGACTCATAGAAAAGTTAGTGCTTGAGCTTCAATTTACAGATACACAAGTAGGAAATACTACAGTTGCAAATTAAAATTAAAAATGGATTCTATTTAAAAATACATATTTAAGTGCTTTTTATTAATAAATATAATCCTTACGTTTTTAAAATACAGAACAGTTTTTTAAAAATAGTATTGTTTACTATTTCAAGGACCCGAAGTTCCTTACCATCAAAGAGCTTACTTAGAATCTAGTGGGATAGAGGTGGTCATGAAAAGTCAAAAGACAAAAGGCCAAAAGCAGAACATGCCTGCTGTCACAAAGAAATACCAACAAAGAGCTATGGGAGACAGGAGATCAAAGAAGGAAAAAAACCAAAATCCTTTTATATATTGATCGATAAGGATTCACAGAGGAGGTGTAATTGAGTTGGGCCTTGAAGGAGCCAAAGGATTTTTTTTTTATGTTTTTTTTTATTGTGGTAAAAGTCACATAATATAAAACATACTATTTTAACCATATTTAACTGTACAGTTCAGTGGCACTAAGTACATTCACATTGTTGTGCAACTCTCACCATCATCCATCTCCCGAATTTTTCACCTTCCTAAACTGAAACTCTGTCCCCTTTAAACACTAACTCCCCATTCCCCACACGCCCCCCACCACGGCCCCTGGCATCTACCAATGTACTTTCTGACTCTATGAATTTGACTATCCTAGGTACCTCGTATAAGTGGAATCAAACAGTATTTGTCTGCACCTAATGTATATTGGAATGCATTTTTAAGGTTAACTTAATATATGTCCTGCAAACAGATTATACCTTTTTTTTTCTCCTTGTACAGTAACCCCTCACCAGTCATGTACTTCATACATTTTAGTGTACATACGTCAATCCCAATCTTCCAGTCCATCCCACCACACTCCCTTGGTGTCCATATGTTCATTCTCTACGTCAGGATTTTGATAGGTGGAGACAGAATGGGAATGAGACCAACTCAGACAATGGACTCAGACAATGGACTCAGCAGAAAAAAGTAATGAAAGAAGCAAATACCAAGGCATATTTGGAAAAACACCTGCAGTCCCACCTGGCTGGAGTATAATACACAAGAAAAGCAATAACTGGGTGAAAGGCTAGGTTGGGTCTGTATAGGCAGTAGTGATCTTGAATGACTATCTGAGGAGGATACAGAATTTAATACATTTAATTTTGTATGCTAAAGTGAACCACTGAAGGTTTTCTATTCAAGAATGACATAATTAGGACATTTAAATGGCAAGGCTGTGTAGACTGGATCAGAGATGAGGAGAGATTAAAGAATAGACCATCTAGGTGACTCCTTCAGAAGTCCAAGTGATGGGTAATGAAGAGTCAGCTCGGGAAGAGGCAGTATCAGTGTCAATGCAAAGAAGGAAGAGTGCTCCAACTACTGCAGAGGCAAATGTCTTAGACCGTTCAGGCTATATAACAAAATACCATAGGCTGAGTGACTTAAACAATAGAAATGTATTTCTCACAGTTTTGGATGCTGGAAGTCTGAGATCAGGATGCCAGCTTGATCAGATTTTGGTAAGGGCCCACTTATTGGCTTGTAGATAGCGATCCTCTCGCTATGTCCTCCCATGGGCAGTGTCAAATTAGGATCACCTTTGTCACCTTGTTTAATATTAACATCCTGAAAACCTTATCTCTAAATTCAGTCACGTTGATGGGTTAGGGCTTCAACATACGGAGTTTGAGAGGGGACACAGTTCCGTCCATGGTAGTGTGTATAACCTGTGGGACTTAGGGATTGGTTGGATATGAAAGGCATGTGACAGAGAAAAGGAGCAAAGAGAATCCTGAGGGTTGAAGACACAGACTCCCAGAAAGATGGTATCGTTCTTAGAAACAGGGAAGGCTGAAGGAAGAACAGGCTGCTGAGCAAGAGGACAGGGTGACAGCCTTTCTTAGACACACTGAGTTTGAGTTTCTGGCAGGATAATCAAGTGAAGATATGCATCAGACAACTAACTTATTCATGAAAGGTATGATTTTACGTGATATGCAAAAGAGTGAAAATTTACTTAACGTTAAAACAAAAATGAATGAACAATGTGGTAATATAATTAGAACCAGCCCACATTACTGTATATTTAATCACACTTTGACTTGACATACAGGTGTAACATTAATAGAGCACTGCCTGTGTGGAAGCCCATATTGTTCGTAGTGAATGCCACGTCCTGCTGCCCAGACCGTGGGCTGCTCTGGGTCAGCGATCCAGCAAATCAATGTTTGTATCTCAAGCACTTAGAGTGGTGTATGGCACAAAGTCTGGGATCTATAAATGCAGAATGAGTCACTCCCCAGGAAAAGAGGCTGAGTCATGGGCACTTCAACTAATTTCACCTCTAGACTTGGTATTATTCACATAAAACAATATCATAGGAAGCGAGGCACTAGGTATGGAGCCTAATGGAATGTTCTGAACACATACGCTGACATGTTCACTGTAGCTGCTGTGACAATGCTTAGAAGTAGAGATTAAGGCTAAAGAGGAGCAGTTCCATGCTGGGATTTTGTATCTCTGTCACCCATCTACTGTCACAACAGAGGATAAAAAAAATAACCAGGTGATGCAGCAACTAAAAATAATAATAACTACTCATTTGAATTGAAGAAGTTTTAAATGCCTCAATTATGGAATTTGTTTTATGAAAACTACAGTACTATCTCTAATACAAAAACAACAATATAGGAAATAACCTTTAATACAACCCAGGCATTGTATAAACTATGTTGCAACCATTATTAATTTAATCCTCACAAGAACAAATACAGCAGATACCATTATTATTCCCAAGAGGAAACTAAGCTTATAAAGATTAACTATCTAGTACCTATGGATTAAGATTGGTAATCAATTGATTTTACAAAAATGCCATTTAATAAGGCAAAAAATGACAACTGTAGTCAGAGATAAGGTGAAATATATACATATATTTAGTATATGGCCTGTGTATATTTATATATTTTTTTCATTTTTTGTTTTTAAATTAAGACACTAATGGTTTTTCCTAACTGTGCAATTCCTTAAGGAATTCTGGCATATTCAAATTCAGGCAGAAACAATAAGGGTAAGCAGGCTTTGGAAACACTATAAGAAAACAAATGACAAAATTTTGAAGTAGAAAGCACCCAGACTCCTGTAGTTCTAAGCATTTTTAGTGGGACAAAAATTTTGGAAGAGGCAGCATTTATATTTTAAGAAATGTTTGCTGTATATGTATAACTGAATCACTTTGCTGTACACCTGAAAGTAACACAACATTGTAAATTAACTATACCTTAATATAACATAAAAATTAAATTAAAAAAAGAAAGAATTCCAAACTCAGAAAAAAAAAACTTTTCGCTGACACCACCTCAAAGGTCTATGGCAAAAAGGCCTAATATATTCTTATCCCTGATCCTTTCATTTTTCCTTCTTTGTAATTTTTGTATTACGGATGTTAGGCACATAAATTGTGTAAGAAGTTGATCTATTCAAGGCTTATGATGAAAAACCACAGTAAGAAGTATGTTTTATTTGAGAGCTAAAATGTATCTGACTAATGCTATATTTATTTTGGTAATGAGATAGTACAGTTGAGTGAAGATGGAATCTGCAAAAGCCAGTAAGCTTATTTTTTGCAGTATGGAAACCTATCTGCTTGCTCAGATCATTAGTCTTTAAAATCTAAAGTTTCCTTTGAAATGGCTTTGCAGTAAAGTGAATGCATTATCAACTACTTGTTCAAAATCTTTAATGGAGCACCTTCTCATCAATACTTGGATTTACAACTGAGATTTGAAAAGATATGGGATATATGTGAGGCATTCACTGAGCAGGCAGTATGTACCTTGGGTCTAACATCAGGATTTTTTTTAAGATTAATGCTACAACCTAGATTTTTTTTCTAATTCAGAAAGTACACATTCTCCTAAGATTATCAAAAGGCCATTTTGTCATCTCAGTTAAACTTGAATTTCAAAGGAATATAGGCAGTTATAGGCAATCCTTAAATAATAAAGTGAATCTCTTTCCCAAAGCTCTAATTTCCTGAAAACTCTAGTAAGGCACTAAGAAGCCAAACTGGAGCATTCCACACATTTCTGGACCCACTTCTCTGAGTCAGAGGCTTTCTCCAGGGTGAATCCAGGGGTATTTAACTCCTACATATGTTGTTATTATAACTAATTTCCAGCATAATTTATTTAATAAAATAATTTCAACACCCCCCCAAAGAGGTATAAAAGGATTGACTTCAGAACTATTTATTGAGTATTATAAAGAACATTTTCATCAATATTAATATTCTTGTCACATTGCATGTTATATACAAGGAACCAAAAATGAGGTCAGAATTTATACATTACAATCAAAAATCCTATGTCTGGAACAAATACAGCTACAACAAAATTTAGGATTTCCTGTAAGTCTAAAAGCATTCATGTAGAAAACATCTGCTGTTACCACATGTTAAATATTAAGTAGTTTCTCAGACTCTGTCATCCCTCAACTGTACTAATCAAGGGTTAGAGTTTCAAATTCTCCCTGAAGTAACAGTAGACCAAAAAGCATTATAGTAGAATAAAAATAGCTTAAATTAACTGAACATCTTTTCCCTATTATTCATATACAGGTAGTCCTATACTTATAATCTGTTAACCATTTATTTAAAACTATAAGGAAAATATTACAAATGGTGGTTAAATTCCTAATCTGGTCTAGTTAAACCTTAGTATAACTGAAGTAGTACTGCATAGCTAAATTAAATGTTGATGGCCTGACTGTGATACAAGACACAGCTTCATCATGATTTTACTGTAAGAATGTTTTCCCAAGCAAATGGAGTACAGTGGGGCATTAGTTATTCACTCTTTTGACTAATGATTTTTGAATAACTGCTTCATGGCAGGCACTTTTCTAAGGGCTGGGATATAATGGTGGGCAATAAGTTATCAAAAGTTTCCTGTCCTTTTGGAGCTTGATTCCCTTGTGAACATAAATACATAAGAGAATGATGACCTCTATAAGGAAAATAAAGCAGGGTAAGGGGTGAGTGAATGAATGGCGGTGGGAGCTTTCTCCATGCCCAATTTCAGCAGCAAGAAAGAGGGAGAAGCTGAAGTGACATTTATCACAGCAAGAAAGCTAGACCCTCACCTGCTGCTTTTTCAGACGAAAACATTTCAATGGGCAGATCCTTGACCTACAACTGTCTTTAAGTTGGAAAGTATAAATATAGCAAATACATGTGAATTCTGAAAGTGCACAAAAAGTGCAATTTGGGAACTAGTGTGGGTTTTACTAGTAGTGTTGGTGCTAACACTAAAACTAACATCTTATATGTGTAGGACATTAAGTTTTTTTCAGATATATAGTCTTGCTTAATCCTGTAAACTAAGGTACCTTTATTGATGTAGATTTAGTTGGCTCTAACTCATTATCAGACATGATACCTGCTTTCCAATGAAAGGTAATCTCTAGTACGGGTTATCTTCAATTGTTAGCTTGCCAAAGTGTCAAGCGTCATGCAGGAAAGAAAATAATCGAGAGACAAAAGGAAACAAATGACCTAATGTTTGATATCCTTATGAAATGAAATGTTTCCAAATAATAGCATGTGCTTCATTTCCAAACCTTTGACATAATCAAAAAAAAAAAAAAAAGGTTACAGAAGGTGGGATCTGTAATCCATCCATAATGAATTGATTAACTCTTCTTGCTTGGGCCAGGGACAAAATCATTTACAATATACCACTGACTGATAAAGTCCCTCTTGGTACACACACCTTCAACCAGTTAGCAGAGAAGGAAATAAGCTTTGACAGCAGTCAGGCAACACCAAAATGCTGTCCCAAGTGACTCATATGAGTACAGCCAGCACTAGGCTGTACAGCAGGTCACCTTGTCACTTCTCAGAGCACTCAGTGTTTGATGGCCCTAGTGCCACAACAGAGTAACTGTATACACTCTTTAGCACTAGAGAAAGTCAACAGGCCCTTCCCTGTCTGTAATGAGGAACTCAATTACCAACTTCTGTTGTGTGTGTGTGTCAGGGTTGCAGTCATGCTGCACAGTTGCTATTGTGTTTCCATCTGCCAGTTTCAGTGAGCTTTGGAAACAGAGCTAGAAGACTTAAGTTCTTTCACACAAAATTTTTTTTTAACTATTCCTAATAGTTGACAAGGGACATTTAAATAACTGAGGAGAGGGTGGGAGGGAGATGCAAGAGGGAGGAGATATGAGGATATATGTATACATATAGCTGATTCACTTTGTTATACAGCAGAAACTAACACACCATTGTAAAGCAATTATACTCCAATAAAAGATGTTAAGGAAAAAAGAAAAAAAGCGAAAATAAATAAATAACTGGGGAGGCATTATTTTCTAGCCAATCCCAAATCAAGAAGGCCAAGTTGCTAAAGGAAGAGTGAAAACACAAAATAAGTATGTCCTGACTTGCAATAATTCATTCCCAAGCAAATGCATTGAGGAAGATAAGATTCAGTGTAATGATGCATCAAAGAAACTACCTTGACTTCCTGGTACAGAAATGAAAAATATCAACCACATATCAGTAAACGTTCACTGCTGTAAGAAGGCAGCCTGTGCTTCCTACTGCATTCAGGGCAAGTTAGTTTACTGTTTTAACAGTCAATACAAATGGCACCCATAAGAGTTAAAACATTTTTTTTCCAAACACAAAAGAATTTTTCTTTATAACATCCTTAGATGGATTAGAGGGTCTAAGGGTCTTTACTCTTATTTTTGAAAAAGAGAATCAGCTTGAGAAGATTAAAGGAATGTCCTAAGGTCATCTAAATTGTCAGAAACATGATAAGCACCAAGTTTCCTGATGGGATGATAACCTGGGTAAAGCTAAAGGAACTGGCAGAAAATGCTGCATAATCAATCTTCTGGAAGGGCTCTGTGGAAGGGCTCTGAGGCCTCTAAGAAAATCTCTCCCAGCTGTCACCCACCTTTCCAGGCTCCATGCATTCTATTTAATCTTCCCCATGACGAAAGGATGGTTAAAAGTAAATGGTGTCTGCTCTCTGAAGGCAAAGCACACTGATGTGATTTGGAAATTTTTCAAATGATTACTACAAAGTCTGGTATTGCCGTAAGGCAAATTGAGCAGTGAATTATGACATTTTGACCTCAACTTTCAAAACACATTTTTTCCTATGCATAAACAGGAACCATAATAGGTAGGATGTACCAACAAAACATAGTAAGTAATTTCAAGAACAACTTTTTTTTCAACAAAGGGTAAATGTGCCATTGAATCTTGGTACTAGTACTAGTCAAAAAAATCAACATTAAAACACTGTACATTTTTCAATGCTGGGATTTTTTTTCTTTTAGATTTATCTCACTTTTCTGTGTTTGTAAGTTTTTTTTTTAAATGAACATGCATTATATCTAGCAATAAAAATATAAGCAACATGCATTATAGCTAGCAATAAAAATATAAGCAAAAATGTTTGTTATAAAATATTTTTCCTCTGTTGTTACATTACAAAAGTCCTGCATTAAGAAAATATTCTAAAAACAGAATTTCAGATCATGTTGACAGTCATTAGTGTGATATCAATAATTTAGATTTTAAAAAGTCTTAAGGGCACCTTCATGACTTTATTTCTAAATGCATTGCTCTGTTAACATGCAACTTTGTGCTTCTGTTTCTAAGTTCTAAAATAAGGATACTAAAATCCACTCCTACTTAATTGCTAGGGCAAGTATAGCAATAACAAGATAACAATCACAGGAATAATAAGACAATTACAACCTGTTTCAGGTGGTAATATTTCCTTAAAAACCGGCGATGATTCTGAAAAAGTGGATAGTTCATTTTAATCAGAATACTATCATGTGGTTTATTAGTATTCAAATGTTATTACTACAAATATTTTTTAATCTTCCAGAAGCAAACAAAATTCAAGGCAGCTGGTGAGATGGAAAGAGCCCAGGCTATGTGTTTGAATCCCACAATCTTCTTAGAAGTTAGCGTTTAAGTACATCTGAGCCACAGTCTCCTCATTTTTAGAATGGGGATAACAATACCTATTTCCCAGAGTACTTTGAGGATTTAATGAGATAATATGTTTACAGCCAATCAGAAAGTTTGGCATATAACAGGGGCTCCGTAAATAAATTTTCTTCATTCTATAACATGCTTGTGCAAGTCTGCTGACATTTTGTGACTGATATTTATCCTCACTAATAATATATTGCCCCATATGTCAAATGACAAAGGGTTGACCTAGTTTTTCCTAAGGTTGACTCTGATAGGCTAAATGTACTAACACTGAAGTCAATGAAGATGATATTGGATTTCTGATGGTGACATTAATGATTTTACTTAATATAAGGCTTAACTATCCCTGATTACTCTCTTTGTTTTCCATCAGCATAAACTTACACACTATGCAAATATTCTATATATCTACACTGTGCAGGGTTGGATGTTATGTGATCTAAGAGATACAAGGCATGCAAAGCACTCCATCTTCAAAGAGTTACAATTTAGTAAGAGCTAAAACACATGATCAATCTTTACAACAGAACTACAAATATTATTATGAATAGATGGGGTGATTCTACTACTGTCGTTGAGATTCTGGTCAAATCACTTAACCTCAGCTTTTCCTACGTGCGTTCCCTTGTAAGATTTATTCATATACATAAGAATACATTATTTTGGGGAAAAAATGAATAGGATTTTTATATACTTTAACTCAGAAAAAACCTGTAACATCATAAACTTTATATGAACAAGAAGTTCATGCAAGCCAACTGTCCTTTTACTTATACTGTGAGCTAATAAATGCTTTATAACAAAGGAGAGGATAGGTTTAGAACTAAAACATATCCAAATTCTATCTTCTGAATAAAAATCTATCATCATATTTCCCTTTATTTTAGAAACCTAAAGACAACCTGGCTTCATAATTAAGGGACCTAAGTCAGGGATCTTCATGTATATGTTGGTATAACACCTCCTCTTCCTTCTTCTGGAGTTGAATTCACCTTTTTTTGTGGGGAACCAATTTTACATGTTTTAGATGGGGTTGACAGCACACCATCCAATCCCACCCCAGCCATAGGAAAATACAGGTCAATTCATGGACTCCATTCTTTGGACACACGGATGGGTTGAGTGCTGGGAATTCAGAACAAACTAAGCTAGGGTGGCCACTGTGATGCACTGCCGAAAGACATGTCTCAGCTGTGGGAAGTGCTGTCAGTAGTAGAAGCTCAGTGCTGGGCCCCTTCAGATTGCCTCTCTTTCCCTGGGTGACCCACATCCAATGATGGATCCGCTCAGGGATGTAAAGACCCAGCCACCTTCACCCAATGGGAGGCAACTCTGAAAAGCATTCTCTCATTGGGGGAGTCTGTCACTGGGCCAGCACAGCAGCTCAACTTCTCCCTCTGCCCACTCCAGTTTCTCTCTGTCTTCCATTAGCATTGATCCCAACAAATATCCTGTCAGCTAAACTCTGTCTCAGAGTCAGCCTCATAGAAACCCAATTTGTGACACAAGCCAAAGGGAGTCTTCCCCTACAGAGAATGCTGCAGGGAGACAGTTTCTTTACCACTGGGTTAACTATGTTACAATCATGGCAGCTTGAAGCTGTTGTTATCTATCTTTTCACCACAGAAAGTAATTCAAGATAAAACAGAGCAGAGGGGACTGGAGAGGGAATGAGAGGGGGAGGCAGAGAGAGGGAGGAAAGGCGAGAGGGAGAGACAGGGACAGGGAGAGGGAGAGGGAGAAAGAGAACACAAGAAAGTGACAGCAGAACAAGAACAAGACTGATGTAATGATTTTATGGGGAAACCTGGATCCTGCTGTCCCTGTACCAGTAGCACTTCTGGATATTTTTATTTTAGTTTAAACTTATTTAAGTTTTTTCCTATTTATACATGAAAGATAATGATTACTAGGGGTAAATACTGATATCAAATCTTATAATTAACTTCAAATAATATGTTTTGACTGACACATAAAGCAGGGTCATGTTTGTCCAATGCCTGCCAATGGACTATAACAAAAGTAGGTATAAGAAAAAGAAAGTTTTAGATCATCTTGACTGCAAGTTACTTTCTAAAGCAAAAAATATGTGATTCCAACAACAAATAAAGCAACACTAGCTTACAATCATACTGGAATATTTTGCCACGTATCCGTAGACTCAGCCAGCAATTCAACACTATTCAGAAGTAAATGTAAAAAAAAAAAAGTATACAATAGCCTTCTTGTTCCTTGTGTAAACTAGAATCTAGTAATTTACCTCCAAATGGAATAAAAGATTCTAGTGAATAAATCCAATTAGTTATAGTACCAAATGGAGTCTACCAATCTAGAAGACTAAATTATTATATTCTCAAGTTCCTTCTCCTAAGGAAGTATCTCATCTTTGGCTGAACATCACCATGCTTTCCCTTTGATACACTGATTGTCTACTTATTTTAAGTTTTAATAAACTACTCTTAGTCAATGTGCAAACTTCACTAAAAGCCTATCAGCTATTTCAGTATGTACATTACTAAGTAAGGAATGGTGAGGAAAATTGTGGAAAATGTCAAATGCAGCTTCAACTGTCACACCATAATTAAATTTATATGACTTATTCAAGTAAAACAGAGGAAACAGCAGCAGTAATAAAAAAAGTTCATGAGTTCAATAGTACAAAAATCATTTGGGCTTCCTACTAGTAACTCAATTTTATTTTGATGTATACTTTGAAAAAGGTTGTAACGTTCAACTATTACACCTGCTGAGGCTGAGAGGTTATGATTGACAGTCTTTCTTAAAGATTTAATTAACAAACTAAAAATTTATTTGGCTGCATTTTTTTCTTCCTTTTTTTGGTGATGGAACACTGAGTACTAACATATTTTTTTAATCTTTTTTTATTGGAATATAATTGCTTTACAATGTTGTGTTAGTTTCTGCTGTACAACAAAGTAAATCAGCTATATGTATACATATATCTCCTCCCTGGTGGACCTCCTTCCCACCCAGTCCCCCCATCCCACCCACGTAGGTCATCACAGAACATCGAGCTAAGCTCCCTGTGCTAAAATACCTACAAATGATAAATGCTGGCGAGGGTGTGGAGAAAAGGGAACCCTCTTGCACTGTTGGTGGGAATGTAAATTGATACGGCCACTGTGGAGAACAGTATGGAGGTTCCTTAAAAACCTAACATATTGTTTCATATAGTGCAAAGTTATGATGTTTTCCATCTCAAGCTAGAAACAGATCTACTGCATTTAAATACCAAAATCTTTGGATATTTCTGTAATTTTTTGTCTCCAACCTCTTATTACTCATTCATGTACCATGCCCTTGGCTCAGAGAACTCTCTGAAGTCAGCACTGTCATTTTAAGAGATAGGAACCAGCCCAGCAAATCTAACTACCTTATCATTTGAGCATGAGATTTTTAAGCTCTTTCGTTATTGAGTGTCTAGTCCTATACAACTGATCAAATAATATCTTTACTAGTGTAAAGATAAATAAATAAAATACAGATAAATAGTGTAGTTCAATAAAGTTGAACTACACTAATCAAATCATAAAATGACTTAAAATATAATTACATTGACCACTGATGGAGTAGTGTAAATGTCAGTGTAGCTGCTGTAATGAAGTTTTATATAACTTATCTATAGTATTAACAACATTATTTCAGCAGATTCCTATGACAATTTCAATGAAAACCCACAGAATTCCTTCTTTGGTTAATTCTAATTAAACATAGAGCCTTATAAAAATGAGAGATGTGCGTCCTTTGCAAAACTACTTCAAGGAAAATAATCACTTGCTTTTGTAACTTGAAAATAAATCAGTATATGCTAGGACATCAGAAATTAATATTCATCTTATTCATTATCCAGAACACTTTGCTAACTGTTTCTCAATAAAGAAAACTGTTTAAGTGAAGGCAAGTCAATAAAACTGTGTGACTGGGTAAATGCTAGATACTTCTTTACAAAGTTGTCTTGGAAAAGTCTATTCACCTTATTGAATTTCATCTCTAGTTACAGTGAAGAAGTCCAGTAAAATATAGGCAACTCCTTCAAATTTAAGACAAATATCCCAGGACATCAATTAAAAAAATGTATATTCAGATAATTAATACTGGAGAAGAAATGGGAAACATACCAGCAAAGTAAAAATGTAGAACCTTATAGTGATTTGAAGATAGCCGTCGTCAAGTTACCAGTTTGAAGATGCCTACTGCAAGTTGGCATTTTAATAATGTATGATAAACCCCAGCAGAAACTGGTGCCTGCCTGACATACATTTGGAAAGTGGATTGTGCAACAAGAGAGTCAAAGTAGCTGTGATGTGCTGGGTGTCAAGGACACAACAGTCTTTTACTGTTCGTATTTCAGGATCTTCTCAAGTGAGGTTTTATAAGCTGTATTTCAAATAACCAGAAACACTGTGAAGACTTGGCAGTACTAAACATTTGCCTTTAGTTAGCTAAATACATTAATACACACTAAATATTCTATGTTGGGCACTGTTCTAAGTACTTTAAATATATTAATTCACATGGTCCTTTCAATGAACTTAAGAGGTAGATATTATGGTCACCCCCGTTTTAAAGATGAGATATTAAGCACTAAAGGTCACATATAAGAGCCATGATCAGGATTTGAATCTGAGCTGTTTGATTTCATAAGCTGGGCTCCTAACCACTGTAACTGGTGTCCTTCCTTTACAGGTAACTATAGCAATAATGACATGTTTATTACGATTTTTTGTTTTTCCTTTTCTTCTCCCCATACCTAACTGACCTAAACCAGGCTCTACAAAACTTTGGCCTGAGTGGTACTTTCCTAATGCAACCGAATTAGAGTAATCTAGCAATATTTTTAATGTCAGAACTGTCACAGAGTAGAGGGAGAGAAGGAGAAAAGAGAGGTGGGGGAAGAGATGGAGACAGAGACAGACTTAAATATCCATTTAAAATCCATTTTGCTTTGGTTAAAGAATAACCTAATGCTCTTTTTTTCCCCACTAAGTGTAATTATAAAGGATTTAAGGCATAGTAAGTAAGCCTCATATGTATGTAGCTAAACCAATAGAAAGAAAAAAAAGAACTTGTTTTATTTTTATTCTGTTCTTACTTTTTTAATTGATTTTTTAAAGATAGAGCCATACTTAGGTATTACAGTTTGGTTTCTTCACATTTAGTTGTTCTGGTTATTTTTTTTTTTTACACGACTCTTTAGGTTGAAATTGTTTAAGCCTCACAGGAGGTTGCAAAATTGGCCCCGGGTTATTGTGTACTTTTCACCCAGCATCCTGCAATTCCTTCATTCATTGTTTTGCATGAGAGAAAGTGAATGGATCTCTTTCTTTGTTTCCAAATCTACCATCTGAAAAGCAGAGACAATAATACTTGTGCAGGAGGCATGCCCCTGGCCTGCAAGGTGGCTTCACTGCAGACTCTTCAAGAAGCTGAACAGATGCAGTCAAACGCTGGCCTTGAACGTGAAACCTGCTGGCAACCCGCCCTCGCACAGGATGGTCCTCGTCACGGGTGCCAACAAGACTTGGCCTCATTTAAAAAGAAAAATAGTTCAGCCAATCTTTGTGGGGAAGTTTCTGAATGCGTAACTGAATTCAATTAAGACAGGAAAAAGGATTTGCCTTAATACACACAGAATGAAAAAAATCTTTTGTATTTTTTCCTCCCAAGAGCTCACTTTTCTCGCATGAAAAAAGACGTTTCGTTTGGTATATAAGGAAGATGAATTGTAAAAAAGAAAACTTAAAAGGCTTTGTATCAAGACAGGTCACATTCAAGAGCGATATTTAGGTGTTGGGTTAAAAGAACAGCTGACACAATTAAGGACTGGATGTGCAGCTTATGGTTGAAAAGAAGCTAAAGAGCATTTAATCATATGGACATTGTGTATTTTTCAAGAAATAAAACCTCCAATGTTGCTTTTCCCAGAGGGTTAGTGGAAAACGCTCTGAGACTGTTTTTTTTTTTTTTTTTTCTGTACGCGGGCCTCTCACTGCTGTGGCCTCTCCCGCTGCGGAGCACAGGCTCCGGACGCGCAGGCTCAGCGGCCATGGCTCACGGGCCCAGCCGCTCCGCGGCATGTGGGATCTTCCCGGACCGGGGCACGAACCCGTGTCCCCTGCATTTGCAGGCGGACTCTCCACCACTGCGCCACCAGGGAAGCATGACACTGTTTTTTTTTACATCGGGCTCTCTGTCCAGTTTTAATCTCCATTAGGGAAATGGGGCTCTGACCAGAATAGTATGTTTCACTTTCAAGATAGCTAGTAGTGAGCAGTGATGTATTTCCTAAACGACGGCCTGCATTGTAAGTACAGCAGAATGAAAAAAACAAAACAAAACAAAACAAAACAATTGTGGGGAGACGGCTTCAGGTTTGGGTATTTTACCTCCTTCTGTGGATGAACCTCTTTCTTCAGCATCTGTTCACCGAGATGCTTCATTCCAAAGTAAGGGAGACAATCTCATGCTAGAAGTCAATGGATCTTATTTCTAACTCACTACTATCTCTTTTAGATGGACATGACTCTTATTTCCAAAATTAGGATCTACAATCATGTCCTCGGAGAAGGCCCTAGCTTAAAATTCATAACAATTTTTTTTTTTACTGTTTTTTGGGGGGAGCTGCATCAGGTCTTAGTTGCGGCACGCAGGATCTTCATTGAGGCATTAGGGATCTTTCGTTGCAAGCACCAGCTTCTCTCTAATTGTGGTGTGCAGGCTTCTATCTAGTTGTGGCGTGGGGGTTTTCTCTCTCTAGTTGTGGCACGCGGGCTTCAGGGAGCATGGGCTCTGTAGTTTGCAGCATGCAGGCTCTCTCGTTGAAGCATGCGAGCTCAGTAGTTGTGATGCATGGGCTTAGTTGCCCCCATGGCATGTGGGATCTTAGTTCCCTGACCAGGGATCAAACCCACGTCCCCTGCACTGGAAGGCAGATTCTTTACCACTGGACCACCAGGGAAGTCCCTAAAATTCATAGCAATTTTTAAAGGATTTTTTAAATGTTTGTTTATTCTAAAGGCTTTCCTCTATCTTGGAAGATAAAGAATTTGTTTCTTAAGACAAGAAGTTCTCACTATAATAAAATACATTCAACATAAAAGGATAAAATTATTTTACTATTGAAAGTGTCTTCTCTGAGGGAGAAGAAACAGAAGTTTTGCTAAAAACACAGCATGTACTAACTGACTTCATATAGTTCTCTCTTACAGTGTTCCTAGATACTCTTCATAGAAGGCTCTAGAATACTACATCATGACCCACTCTATTCCTGTCTCTTGTTGTAATTAGCATATATATATGTCAACAAAGTTGAGATAATTGTATAACATTAAAATACGAAATGTGTGAAAAAACAGAAGAATGCATAGACACAAACACTGATACTCATTTAGAATTGATACATAAATAGAAGCTAAGAACTATAGTTCAAAAAAAATTATTTTTAATGTATATGCATAAAACGAGAAAAGTGGTTGTTCCCATTTGAAAATAGGAATATTGATTTGACCTCTAAGTTGTACTTCACTATTTGACATAATTTCTGGTTATAAGTTTTGTAAGGCTTTTCCTATTATAAATATCCTTAGTTAAAATAAAAATATACCTATTAAACATTTATTACTAAATAAATTTTTTTTTTGCCTTAATGTTATAAAAGATTGTGCTCTCAGGACAATTGCATTGGAGTAGGAATGAAAGGGAGCACTTTACTTGGCTTTTCAGTTGAGCTGAATACAGTGGTTTAAATAAAAAGAGGAAGAATAAAATTCCATCCATAATTTATATTTTTATATTTTTATTTTATATTTATATTTTATAATTTATATTTTTTGCAATAAATAAAAGACAAAACCTTACAAATATGTATGTTTATGTATTTTATGTATTTTATATTTTATATTTATATTTTATAATTTATATTTTTTGCAATAAATAAAAGACAAAATCTTACAAATATGTATTTTTAAGAACTGATTAGAAGGTTGTTTTACATTCACTAACTTGTGATTTATCTATGATATGTATATGTGTATAATTACATAGTAGGATGTTACGTCCTTAACGAAAACTTCATTACATAAGCAAATTGCTTCACTATAATAGATTGCATTTAAGGATATATAACTATAAATCAATCTTTCAGTCTGCTGGACCAATATAAGGAATAGAGCTAAAACTCACTCCTCTTCATACACATAGAGAATTATCAGGTAGAGAAAATATGCTTTCAACTCAAGGAAGGGTAACATAGTGAAAAGCCATCACTTGCAAAAGTCTCTCTTTTAAAATATATTTGAAATTATACTGGTTAGGAGGGAAAGGATAAATCATAGCTAAATTGTATTCAGAAATGCTGTTGTTTGAATTAAGAGAATGATCTGTGCTCTCTTTGTACCTATTTATAGGTTTAAAGTGTATGTATATAGGTAAGCTTGAAGTAACAATTTCCATGCATTTTACTCACTGTGTAGTAAAATATAATGTAATTTTATTTATCTGAAAATT
Source organism: Leucopleurus acutus (assembly GCF_964270905.1). Classification (NCBI taxonomy): domain Eukaryota; kingdom Metazoa; phylum Chordata; class Mammalia; order Artiodactyla; family Delphinidae; genus Leucopleurus; species Leucopleurus acutus. Next base: position 91,588,145 of record NC_139149.1, on the reverse strand, counting down.
ACCTATTTCAAACTGCAAGCAGCATCCCTTTGTCCTATTATTTTGTGACTTAGTGAAGTTGCTATTTGTTATTTATATGCACATTTAATTTTTGTAGTAATGTTTATTTTTATAATAACACAATATTTGTAATATATATACAAAATTTGCAGTATCTTTGTAAAATTATATACAAAAAACAGCTTCCCCCTCTCTCTTTCTCATAACAATACTGATCTCCAAATGTGGGAGTACTGAATATAATGGGAAACCATTTGTCAGAAACCAATACTGATAATTTTCCTATAGATTATGTATTGTTCCTGGGCTAATGGAATAATCAATCATTAACTCTTTTAAAAGCTATATGATTGCCTTTCTTCTATCAAATAAATTATATGAAGACCTCATAATTTTCCTTCTGGCTAAGAAAAAATATCCAGCTGATAAAACATATGCACTAAAGTCACTGTCTTCAGGCACTTACCACATTTGGCTCCCCTGAATTGCAATGACTTCCTAAAAGTTAGATCAAAGTGAAGTACATCTTCAAAGATCAAACCACAAATCAGCTGAAACCAAAATTGCTTTGGTTCACCTCCTGGCAGAATGCCCGTATCTCAAGCTCTTCTTGGGTTTTTGGTGAAACCAAAGAAAATAGTAATGCAAGGACTGCATGGGGTAAATAAATACAGTAAGCTGGAAATATTAATATTTTCCCCAGTGAAATCTTAAGAGGAAATACACGATACTATTTTTAAAGAATACATGCTATGAAACTCCAAGGGTATAAATATGTGTTCGGTCATTGACAAGGTGCTATTAAGAGAGTATTTTATAATTTTAGTTTTATTCTCCAGTATGTTCTAATTTATTATTAGTTTCTTCATATCTAAGTTCTGTATTAAATATGTCATAAACTAGTCTCATACACACTTCAGAGGGCTCTATTAAGAATTTTTGTAACTTTTTACTTAATAGGCCAAAACTATCTTTTAAGGGTAGACAACTGTACATCTCCGTTGTATCTCCTATCTATTTCTCTTCCCAAGCACAAAATTTTAAGCTAAAATTCAGACATTTCAGAATGATAAATCATACTATAAAGTTGTACAGATCCCCTGATGAAAACATTTTTGATTAATGTAAAACCCTCAAATATATATGCTCCTTCTTCCCCCTAGGCTCTGCTCTAGCCTCTTCACTCTCAAGTCCCTAACTCTGTAACAAATAGATTTTCATCAACTAATTAATCTCCATAAAAATGCTCAGAAAAATGAAGGAAAAAATCATTTCTACTTGTAGAGAAATCTTCTAAATGTAACTGAGTAGAAAGCTATAATTCAGTTTTTGATCACTTATTTTCACAGCAAAGAATAATTATTGCACACCACAGCTTGCCAATCACTGTATAAAACATGTGGGATTCACAGAAGAACAAAACACAGTTCCAGTGATGATATTAGGTGGTGGAGACAGACCAGACCAAACACACCACTGTACTACGTAGAAAGTCCAGTAACGGTTGAGGTGCGGACAATGTGACCTTGAGAAGGGTCTGACCCAAGGTAGGCCAGAGAGCAGTACCCTGGTCCTGGAACTCAGATCGCAATCCTAGCCATCAAAACTCTCAGTCTGATACTGGGAGAATCAGAAGAATGCAAAACAATAAATATATATCCAAACCACCCTGAATCCCTTCATATTGGCTTGACAATTGCCAATCCATTAATTTTCTTTTCTATAAAACAAGACTAGACTTGAAGATCTCGAAACTCCCTTCTAACTCAATGCTAGGATTTTATCAAATAGTGTAACTATTTTATACAAATTTACAGTTGTCTGTTCTTATATGCAAAACAATGACAAAGCAATTTCAGTGTTGGCAATAACTTTCTTTTGAGTGGTCCGAACCATTCATTTCTGTGTTACACAAACCTCTGCTTTTATTCCTCCTCCCTCAAACCCATTTCAGGGGGCAAATAGTCAATAATAATTAGTGTTTAACTTCTCTTTCAGTACGAAGAGACATTTCAAGATTGATGTGTCTGTCAGTAATTTGATGGATTTTTCTTTCAATCTTTTGGAAATGAAAAGTGTAGATTGAAAGCTTTTGCTTTTCCTGAGAGTCACCTAGCTTTAGGAGGGTCACTTTACAAGTCCAACAAAACTCAGGGCTGGCTCCCTGAGTTAGAACTCTGGCCAAAACGACGCAGAAAGCCTGACTCTACTTTTCAGCTTGCTGCTATATACCTGCAGTAATCCTAAGGGACCCATTTCTCCTTAAAAAATCAAGTTGCCGACTTAAATCCCTGGCTACTGGCCCAGACACACATATGCTCTGAGAGCATCACTAGTAATATCCCAGAGGGCCTCCAAATGAAAATTTAAAATCAATTGCTTGGGCTTCCCTAGTGGCGCAGTGGTTGAGAGTCCGCCTGCCGATGCAGGGGACACGCATTCGTGCCCCGGTCCGGGAAGATCCCACATGCTGCCGAGAGGCTGGGCCCGGGAGCCATGGCCGCTGAGCCTGGAGAGGCCATGACAGTGAGAGGCCCGTGTACTGCAAAAAAAAAAAAAATCAATTGCTCTATAATACGTATTTGCCTGCTTTTCATAACATATCTAGTATATTAACCCTAGTGGAAAATCTTTACAATGAAGAGGAAGGGAGTAAACAGCAGCTCAATTGACTTTGAAACCCTTTTAACTGTAAAATTTGACTTATCCCTCTTCACTGTAGCAGCGAGAATGAAATATCTCATTTACATGAGCTTCTGTTAGGACTTTTTAAAGCCAGAAAATGCTAGAGACCAGGTTTATGTGTTTTCAAGGTTATCATTAAAGTGTTTCCTTATTTGGCATTTTTAAAAGTAACAACCCCTTATTCTCAAAGAATGGTAAACACTTTTGAGGTAATAACATATGTCCATTGAAGGAAAGTGGACTTTCTTGTAGAATACGTTTCTTTTCCCTCTTTATTCTGTTATTAAATGGGGGGGAGGGCAGGAGCATGATATAAGTTATTGAAGTATTTAGATACAATGCTCCCACTGCCTTAAAAAACTTTTAGTAAGTAATCTTAAGACACTCACCTCCTTTACTAAATTTACCTACAATTTTAGAACAATTGATCAACAACTAATTACTATCTGTCCCCTTCCATAGAAGCTCCTACCTTTATTTATTAATTCTCTGTAACTATTATTAATTAATCCTCTGTAACTATTGATATTAATATGTATATAATGTATGAATATGTTAAATATATGCCAGACCATGCTAGGTACCAGGGAGATCATGGTGACCAAAAAAAGACTTAGTTTCCACTTTCAAAAGGCTTATAATCTCATAAGGGACACAGGTATTAATAAAATAATCAATATTTAAAATAGTTCTAAAGTAATTAAGAACTGAAAGAGGTGTTCTGAGGAAAAAAGAACATGAAATGGTTCGGGTAAGGATTCCCTGAATATGTAGGATGAATTAGAGCTAACCAGAAAGAGGGAAAGTGGGTGAAAGCATGAACTAGAAGAAACTGCATAGAGCCAAAGAAAGGAGAAAGGAGGCAAATTTGAGTGAATTATGGCAAAGTGGAGACTGGTGTGAGACTAAGGAAGCAGACAAGAGTCAGACCATCTGGAACCTTGTAACCCAGGGGAAGATCTGTATTTATACCAGAAGACAAATGGGAAGCCTTATTCAGGGACATGGAAACTGATAGATTTGTGGTTTTACAAAATTAGTCTACTCCAATATGGTGGACATGTAGGAGGGCAGGTAGAGTGAATGCAGGGAAATTGGTTAGTAAGAGGTCATTAAAGCAAGACTTTGTGTTCCTTAGATAGAATAAAGGGAGAAAGACCTCATGCAAGTGGTTTGACCCTCAGGAAGGTGTTCACTTTTGGAATCCAGGTGTCTTAGTCTGGGGAGAACATGGACCAGAGAGGTAGTGTGGCCACACTCAGTCCCCCTAGCTAACCTTGGAGTTGAAAGCATAATGTGAATCGGAGCCAAGATGGAGACAGGACAGTCAAGGGTGTTGATGGGGTTGAGGTTGAAAAACTGTTGGTGAGAAAGATGAGGCCTCTTACTGATTAGATTTTGCTAGTGCCCACTGTGGTTCAGTGACATTATCTTTTTCAAACACAAGAAGGCGAAAGGGAATTATTGAAGAAAAAAAATGTTCAATGAATTTTTTTCTAAATAGGGCAGAAGAGAAGTCTCCAAGAGGGAAGAAAAAAAGTCTGTGTAATTACAGTACAGCACAGGCTCAAGCTGCTAAAGAAGACACATTAATAATGTGCCCAGCTGGATAAATATACATAAGCGCTTTGCCATATGTAAAACCTATTTTTTTTTTTTTTTTGCTTTTAAAACAGTGCCAAGGGGCATTGCTCATCTATATGACAAGCTGTTTCCAATGATCATCTCTTCCTGCAGAGCATTTGCCTCACCCAAAGCATTGTTTGGATTTTCACTTCTTTCAATTACAAGTGTTTAAATTCAAACATGCTATACTAATTTTGAACACTGAAGATTTGCTGTATTAAAAAAATATGGGATGACTAAGTTCTGAAAGCAAACATATGTGTTTGATGCAGCAAACCATAATAAAACTGGTAGGTGGGCTCTTGAGAATGTAGACCCACAGTAGAACGGAAACTCATAGTTCTTGAGCACTTATTATTATAAGCCAGGCACTCTCACATTTACTGTTTCATTTAATAGTCACCACTTGCCAGTGTGAAAAGAATTCAGTTTTCCATTTTGCAGATGAAGAAATAGAAGTGCACTGAGTTAGCTAGTAAGTGGCAATGCTGGAATTCATATCTTCCTGTGTGCAGCTGAAAGCCAAATTATTTTTATAATACTAGTCTGCAGGCATGAGCTACACTTGTTTAGGCAATTCTTAGTCTGAGCAGGAACCAAGGCACTGAAGTTTGTGTGTGTGTGTGTGTGTATAAGAGACGGAGTTAGAGAAATAGAGAAAGAAAGAGATGGAGAGACTAACAGGTTGATTGAGTGAAGGGAGGAAGCAGCATATCACTGCTTTTTCTCTTCCTAAGAAAATGGAGAAGAAAAGAAAGTAGGGCTCATTAGTCACCATCATAAACAGTATACTGTGCATACACGTACTTGAGTATGATCAAAAAAGGAGGTTTTTAAAAATGAAATATAAAAATTTGTGCCACATTAAAAACATTTGAGAGAACTAGGGATATTTAGCCTAAGGAAGAGGACTCAGAGAAGGGGTATGGTATTTATGTTCTCATCCTGGAACAACCATCCTATGGAGAAGAACTTGCACAAATGAATGAAAACTGAAAGAACACGAGCTATGGCATGACTCTAAGAAGCTCTTTCTAGCAATGAGGAAAATGTGGTAAGCTGACTTAAGAGGTAATGAGTTCCCTAACACTGGAGGAATTCAAATAAGGACTGAATGAACTCAGATCATAAATTTGTTTAAAAAGGATTCATGCATAAGTAATTGAACAAGATGATATCCAAGATCTTTTCTAACGCTCTGATTCTTATTAATCAAATTCCATGATCTGGTTCAGTCTGGGGCTCACAGTGTGGTCCTGATAGTAACATCCCCAGATGTTATCCTGGAACCTTCAGAAGCAACATATCCTGGAAATTCAGCACAACAGAGGAATGCTCCCACATGGCAGCCCCGGGTACTGGAGTAGTCAGAATGGCTCCAAGTCCCACCCACATTGCTTGGCTGCCCTGTGCCTCTGCTTCCTGTTTCCTCACCTAATAAGTAAGGGTAATGTGTATTCAGATTAAAGACATCTACATGGGATAATTGGATACAATCCATAAAACGCTTGGGCAAGGATACCGTATCATTATCTGTACAGTTTGCGCAAAGACACAAGAACCATAAAACCTGTGAGGCTGAGAGTTGAAGGGATAAACTCCCAATCAGTTGAATCCAAGGCTTTGTGTGCTTAAAAAACACTGTACTGAAAAAAATCCTCTTTTTAGTTTTCTTAAACGTTCAATGACGTTGCTTGGAGAGATATGACACAATGAATAACCAGATAAGGCTGGCCCAAATCTTAGAGCAATTCTGTTGAGAACGGACTATTCTCAAGGTAGAAGTTCACTCTTTCAAGAACCAAGTACCAAACCCCATTAGGTACAAATACAAGCATGACAAAACAGACAGGGTTGGGAGGAGGTGATGAGTTCTGGTTGGGATATAGTAAGTTTGAAGTACCAGGGGAACATTCAGGGGAAAATGTGAACCGCCAGCTGGAAATGTTAGGGATCGGGATGGGGGGGATGGGGGGGATGGGGGGGATGGGGGAAGAGGGAGCTAATACTAGAGATCCCATTTCATTGGTGGCAAAGGCAGGCACTGATAGCTGATAGAATCTAATTTTCTTCTCAAATTTTACTCTACCAGTACTTTAGACAAAATCTGTGATAGTATTCTTTGGACTAAAAACTGTTTCTTCAGAAGTGTTACAGGATTTTTATAGGCACCAGCCTGTTCAAAGTTTGACGATATTTGAGTTTATACATTAAATGATAGCTTTAAGTAATTTGGCAAGGAAATGTTCTCCACAGCCTAGAATAACTGCCAGTATTTTTGACTCTTTGTCCAGTTGTCTTAACTGGGTCTAGACATTAGAAGACCTAGGCCTTCATCAGTGACGAGGCTTGGTTTCACCATCACACTGCTCTTGGAAAACAAAGCATAGCTCATTGATGTACCTACTTAAAAAAAAAAAAAAAATCACACCTCTGGATACCATTAGAACAGAAAAGGCAAAACTCTCAAGAACTGACATGTGCCTTAAACCTCAGGGCATTTTCCAACTAAACTATTGTTTAGAATGACGAAGAAGCCATAAATTAGTGTTCACAACACTCTATAAGGAAATGAAATATATAAGTTAAATGCCAAGTAGTTACATCCTAGAGTGGAAAAAGTATTATTGTTCTTGCAATAACTTAGATTATTAGAATGGAAAGAATTTTAAAAGCCAAGTTTACTTTTCAATGTGTGCTTACTTTATAGCCATGCAATTAACTTACCTTGAAGAAAGTAGACTGGAAATTCATTTTCTGATTTTCATACAACGCCATATTTTGTGTGCCCCTCTCTTACAGTGATAGAGACTATAAAAGTTGTTTTATGAATGCATTTTGCCTTTAAAATGGGAAGAAAATATTTACAGCGAATGATATATTAGTCACCCCAATGAGATTACTCAGCTACATTTTTTATTCTATTTTGAATGTGCCTTGACAATTAAGTTTATTTTTCTTTCACTTCTATTTTTTTAAAGAAAAAAAGTATTTCTGGAATTACATAACTCATTTATTTTCTAAAGAAAAAAAAATGTCTAAGTCAGTTAACCTTTCTAGACCTTAGTCCTAACTATAAAATCTAATTATACAAGGAAAGGGACTGGATTAAATCTTCTCTAAGCCATCTTCCAGCTCTATGATTATATTAATCCATGACCTTTGGAAATAACTAAATTGCCCAATAGCAAGAGAATGGTTACAGCCCACTCATGATAAAATGCATGTAGCATTTTATGACATGACATGAACAGGGTGGGGTACAGAACAGTGTACAGTTATTCACACACACAACTATAATCATCTGTGTGTGTTAGTGTACAAACACACACACATAGACACAGCCACATACACTAATTTTAAAAAAAACACTTTCTAAAGAAAATGTTACAAAACTATTTCAGTTGTTAGGGGAATAATACAGGCAATTTTAATTTATGTCTTTGTATTTTTTAAATTTTAGTAGTTGTCTGTAATAACTTTATGTTATGATATTAGCAGATAAAGTTGTTTTTAAAAATCCATGTTGGGCTTCCCTGGTGGCGCAGTGGTTGAGAGTCCCCCTGCTGATGCAGGGGACACAGGTTCATGCCCTGGTTTGGGAGGATCCCGCGTGCCGCGGAGTGGCTGGGCCCGTGAGCCATGGCCGCTGGGCCTGCGCGTCCGGAGCCTGTGCTCTGCAACGGGAGAGGCCACAACAGTGAGAGGCCCGCGTACCGCAAAAAAAAAAAAAAAAAAAAAAAATCCATGTTATTTTAACTTTTAATATAAGCTGATTTTTTAATCTGGGCATTTTTATTACTAAAATATTAGTGATAAATATGGTATAAGTAACTGAATATAGGACAGTCAATTGAATGCTGGATTAGAAAAAATCAATCACTACTGATATCAACCAATAGTGTAAAATTCAATGTCTATAGAGTTATATCTCTGTTTACCAGTTCATTCTTTTAGGAAAACAGAAATAAGGTCTCCTCCTTCAAGCTTTCTCAAACTCTCCCCAAACAACAAATATTGCCTGATAATATTACAAAAAAAGAGTCTGTCCACAATCATTTTTCTTCCTTAAACAGCATAGTTTAAATAAATCTAAGTCATTTCATTGAAATTACTGTAAGTAATCACATGTAGGGATTTTTAACACATTAATTCAAGGGTAGGGAATAGATGGTTATGAATATTTAATGAAATCTATATTATTTTCATTCGAAGTACCTATGCCATTTACTCCTCAGAAATCAGATTAAAATTAAAGCCACGTCAACAAGAAGAAAGCTAGTCCTATCTTGGTACTGAGATGCAATGATTCATTTATTTTAGTAGGCCATTTCAATCACTCATGAAATTTGGAATGACAAAGAGTACATTCTCAAATTCCAGACTTGATATTGTAGACATATCTGTTCATGATAAAGAATAATATAGTCCATCTGCCCTGGTCATTCATTACACATTCTCAAACACTGTGATTTGAGCACCTGTAACATTCATCATGCTGAGAATTGGACGTTCCAGAATGAGGGAGATGTTTTCCTGCCTGAAACCTTGTAAGCCACCCACATGTAGGGCCCAAGAGATAGTTCAGAAGTAAGTGATCCCTATATCGACAATTTTATTTACTTCAGTAAATCTACACTCTCTAATTTGACTTACGCAAATAACAGTATTTTACAAATTTTCGAACCTTCAGTAAAGAGGTACCTACAGAGATAAGGATGGAAAAGGGATTAGAAAACTATCATAGATTATTTCAATTATTTGTTTTAGTAACAGTTTAAAAAAATGGTGTTGCAGTAGGTGACCTGTGCGGTAACTGGAGGCTAAATCTATTCCTGATTTTTCCTACAGTTTCTTTGATATAACCCCAGTTTTCTCTCTGATCCTGTGCAATTGAGTTTGTATTTCTGGATTCCAGTTTCCTGATATGTGACTAATATGGGCATTGGTCTTTTGATACATACATTTTTATGATTTTTTTACTTTAAATGTGTCATTATTGTACCTCATTGATATATATTATGTATGTTATAATAACGATTACTAATTAACTAGCATGTCTTTTAATTTTTTAAAATCCAAAAGAAAAGAATAAGTTAAAAGCTGTTTTCTCCTCAGAGGCAAATCAGAAAAAGAAGAAAAACATTCTCAGGTATCCACTGGCTGGGGAAGTCAAACCTTACTTAGAAGGGGGCCCTAAAGCACTAAAGGGGTGCATTGCTAAAAGGACACGTTTCATGAGACAATAAAAGTTAAGAAATGGTAGGAAGCTGGGTTTTATTAGTTTCTATAAAGTAAAACAAATTAGACATAGCATAACTCATCAGAACAAAATTTAAAAGACCATACTAGGGCTTCCCTGGTGGCACAGTGGTTGAGAGTCTGCCTGCCAATGCAGGGGACATGGGTTCGCACCCCGGTCCAGGAAGATCCCACATGCCGCAGAGCGGCTGGGTCCATGAGCTATGGCCGCTGAGCCTGCGCATCTGGAGCCTGTGCTCCACAACGGGAGAGGCCACAACAGTGAGAGGCCCGCGTAAAGCAAAAAAAAAAAAAAAAAAAAAAAAAAAAGGCCATACTACTAAGTGAAGAATAAGTTTGAGGTGATGAGAACCAAGTTACAGAAAGACTATATAATGATTCAGTATAAAAACAGTTTTCTTCACCCTTTCTTCCCTCTCTCCCTGCCTTTCCTCTTTTCATCATCTATCAAATAACCATTATGAGATAGATACTGAGAACACAGAACATAGAACTTGTCTTCAAGTTGCTCATGAGCGTGTGTGTGGGTTTGTCTGTGCTCACGCATGTGTGTCATTGTGCTGGGGGCTGACAGAGGAGCAGGCAAGTAAACAGATAATTACAAGTTCTTCCTCATTTAAAGGCGTTGGACTCCTGAAAGCCACCATGGTAAGCTGATCTACAACTGAAGATTTTAAAACTAAGTTGAGAGGAACAGCGCCAGAAAAAAATTAAGTAATCTCTTTAAAATATATTTATGTTTGCTAAAACCAAGAACTTTCTGAGCTGACTAATAAGATAGCCACTAGCCATGTGGAACCTTCAAAGGATGCAATTGAGGAACTAAATTTTAAGTTTCCTTTAATTTTAATTAATTCAAATTTAAGTAGCCTCTTGAGGTTAATTTTGGAAGCACAGACTTTCAAACAAAAGTTTTACTTTGAGTTATTATGAATGATTTTCTAGTAATAATTACATTTATTTAATTATTAGGTTTTATGGAGTATTATAAGTTTTTTGTTCTTACTTTCTAGTAGAACTAGTTTATATCTTTAAATTTTTCATTTTTTAATGACCCATTTAAACAATCCTACTTACCACAGCCAATGAAATTTGTTTAAAGTTATTTAAAAGATGAAAAAAGAGAGTAAGAAAGAAAAGAAATCATTCCTTCCCAGTTTACCCAGTTCATAGCTACTAAGAAAACTTTTTCTCCTTGGGATCTAAGGCACCTGAGTCAATTTATTGCACTGCAATGATTTTCTGGGGCAAACCAATGTCTCCATTATGAAACCAGAATCCACATCCAAAAGAACCAGTTTGTTCTTTATCAAACCACCCATGTTGTTTTCCCATGGATGGGTATAACATTACGTAGACTGTCACTGAGAACATTAGTCATATATTAGTAATCTCTATACATTACGATAGCCAATTTCTCTCATCTATGTATCTCTCCCTTCATTAAAGATATATTTCCAAAATTTATTGAGGAAACTATGCACATCCAAGTGCGCGCGCACACACACACACACACACACACACACCAATGAAATATCACACTTGTACTCACAAGTAAAAATATGTCACTTCATAAACACTGAAATACAATTTCTAACGAGGAGAATTTGATGCTGAGGTGAGAAAATCTGGTCTACTTATTTGTATCTCCAAGTATTTGTTTTTATAAGGGAAGTTGGAATCGTAGAATATGAATTAATCTAGCAATAGGTCTTGCTTGTTCATTGAGGCTACAATTAGTGAGCAAGGCAGACAAAAAGGGGCTGAGACCTGGATAGACTTTTCATGGACATGGGAAGATTTCAAGTACTAACAGAGGCTCCTTTGAATAGTCAGACATAACGGGCTCAAGACCTGTGGCACGTACAGCACAATCCTGTAGGCACAAGGACTAGGGCCTGGAAGTCCTCAATTGCTACCACTCAAAAATGCACGGTGGCCCGGCAGGTTGTGAATAGCAGAGAGGTTTGCCAATGAATCTCAGATATGTGCCTGTCCTGCAGGGCAGAAATAAAGGACCCCAGGGGCAAGAGAGTCCAAGGAGTATCAGCAGAGTGCTAGAGTAGAAATCAGGACACTTGAACCATAATAGAAAGCCACATGTGAAAGCCAGACAAGATCATGATTTATCTGGAGGACAAGATGATGTAATCCTGAGGCATAGAGTGATGACTTAAAGATTACCTGTATCTTTCAATTTAGGCCAGGTTGGTCTTGAATATTAGGGAATGGGTAGATACTAGGGGAGTATTTAGTGGTCCCAGTTACAGAGAGGAAGAAAGTTGCAGAGGAAAATAATGATAACAATAGTTAACACTGAATGAGCAGCTAGCGTGTGCCAGACACTGTTTTACGGCTTTCCACGTCTTATCTCACTTACTAATTACTTAACCTCAGAAAAACTTTATGATTTTTATCATCCCTGTTTCACAGATGAAGACACAGAGGTATAAGAGATTAAGTAATTTACCCAAGATTACAGCTAATAAAGAGTGGAGCCACAATCTCAACACAAGCAATCTGACTTCATAACTCATGCTTTTAATCACTACACCCTACAGATTGGACATGAGAGGGCCCAAATACTGGAAGAGAAATAAAAGTCTTATGGAGGTAAAATTAATTTCATAATACCAATAGATTGATTTAAATTTGCTTGTCATTCAAACTTGTTCAATAATTATTCATCAGGTAATGTTACCCTTAATTATTCTAAGGGTTTTACATATGTGAAATCATCTAATCTTCCCACAGTCCTATGTGATAGGTGTAATTATTACCCCTGCTTGACACATGAGGAAACTAAGATATAGAAAGGTTCAGTAACTAAACCAAAGACACTCCAGATGCTACGTTCTTGGCCAGTGACCTCTACTGCTTCTCAGGAAGGTAGAGGGTGCATTGTATTTATCATACACCTTTATAAGACTTCCAACGTGCGAAAGATAGTCTGTGTGATTTGGGGCCTAAAGATTCCAGGTTTGGGACTATAGAGCTCTACTTATATGAATTATTATTGTGATTGGTAGTAAACAAGACTGACTTGGGGGGAAATCTGTGATTCAGAATATCGTTCAGCTTTCCTGAACTCCCACTTGCTTTATTATTCCAATTCAGACACCCATCCCCTGAGCCAATCCCAACCATTTCTCAATGGGCAGTCTGACCCCTTAGTGTGAGTGAGTTCTAGTTACTGAATGATTTTGTATGGACCATATGTTGGTTGGTATTAATCTCTATATCTGTCTCCCTGTTTCCTTTGCTTCCAATATTACTTCTACCCTTTTTTAAAAATGTTTGAATCAACAGAGGGTATAGCTGGAATATATCCTATCATCTAATAGAGGTATAACTCTAAAGTCTTTGAATTGTGTCGGGGAAGTAATTTCCCTCCAGATCTTCTGTGTTGCTTTCTCTGGATAATATAGATTCTTCCACGACTCCAAACAGTGAGATGAAGACTTTGCTAACAAGTGGACTCTCACTGGGGAACCTCGTGTTCTGAGAGTCAAGCTAAGCCCTTTATAACAATTCTACTTTATTAAATGGGATTCCTGGCATCTTAACAACAGGGACTTCTGTCAGAGAGAAAAATTTTACCTGTTTATTTGTATTACTATCTTGATTCTTGACACACTAATAACCATTAGTGGTTACACAGTGTGACATTTTTTAAGTTAATAAAAAGACAAGTTTGCCAGACATAGCAAAATCAAGGAAAAAACATGCCCTGAAGATGTTTCCTTTGCAGGTGCAAGTCATTTGAATGGTTGAGATGGATAGTGGCATATTGTGGCCCATGGTTCTTAACTCACTTTGGATCATCCTAACTCAAGAAGGAAGGGCAAAGGTGGTGAGGAAACTCAATTCCCTACATCTTTAGGACACATCCTGGCCTAACCTCTCCCCCACCTCCATCCCTCACCCCCAGAACACTTCTCAAGTATCCTGCAGTTTTAAAAGAACCTTCATATGTTGCATTGAATTTGGTCTTCTCAAGGATCCTATGAAGTTTACAGAGTGGATATTCCCATCCTATTTAATGGATGAGAAATTGATGCTTGGAGAGAAGAAGTTAAATGTTCAAGTCACAGGAAAACTGGAGTTGAAACCTTCCTATTTTGGCCATGAATCCAGCACTCTTTCCATTACACTATAAGTAGCCCACTCATTCAAAAAAATTTAAACTGAAGGAATTTCTGTAGGCCACATTAGTTTGTTGTGTTTTGACATTCTTGCTTCCAAAAATGGGTGATGACATAGGGTTCTCTTGTGCATGTATGCAGTAATTTCCTGCTGGCTGGCTCACTGCTCTCTAGTTGAGATAATTCAGTCAACAGGTACCTCTCCAAAATGGGTAATTTAATATTTTACAAGACCCAGCGAAGTGCAGAACAGATATGCCAATACCCACGTAAAAGCTATTCTGGGCAGCTGCCATAAACAAACCATTCATGCTCTTCAAGATTCATTCTCTTTAAGACTCAAGGTCCTCATCTGTAAAGCCAAGAAAATAATAACTACTGCTTCAAAAGAGGTTGTAATGATTAAATGAAATAATGCATGTAAAGTACACTTTTACACAATGAAGCACTAAATAAATATTGTGATTAAGACTATCACTTATTGGTGGAGATAGGGTTCTTATTTAAATGATCCATCTGCTTTCTTTGATCTGTGTGCGTTTGTGTGTATCTGTGTGTGTGTGCACGCATGCACGTATGTATGTGTTGGGACAGGGGAAACTACTAATTTTCTTCTCCTAAAATTCCTGCAATGTGACCATTTTTCTATTCCAAAGATTAATTTCCTTTAGTAAAATAAAGTCCTTCCCAGCCCTGCCATTCTTTAATTCAATGAGCAGGGAACCAATTCTCCCAGCCTGAGACTATAATTTCTAGGCTACACTGGAAAGTTTTATAAACCATTTCAACTCACTCTGTCAAAGTGGGAAGATTCACCATTTAGCATCTCAAACGTGCCTCACGACATGAAAGAGGCCATTCAAAGAGTACTCAGAGGCATGAGAGGGACAAGATGTCCAGAAACTTAAGTGACAGTTGCTTCTTTTTATTGCTGCTTTAGATTAAAGATGCTGAGGTTTGACAATAAAACTAGGGTAAACTAACCTAACAAAATCACTATGAGAATGAAGTGAAATGTAGATCTAGTGCTTAGTAGTATGCCTGGTACTTACAACATCCAAGTAACTTCACAGTAATGCTTATAGTAGTGGTAGTGGTGATAGTAGTAGTGGTAGCAATAGTAGCAGCCGCAGCAGTAGAGTGGTAGTACTCACAAGGACGATGTCAGTAAGTTCAGAGCCAGGAGAATGATTAACAGGTAAGAATCAGAATCCAGTTATTCTCCACGAATCACCATGACCATTCTTCAGGCCTAGGATTTCTAAGCAAATGTTCTAAACATTACTGGAAGTTTTCTTTAAAATATTTATATGGCAGGGTCATCCAGCTCTAAATATATTAGAAATCTGAAGCAGCAATTTTTACTAATGCACTACATATTACAGGAGTATTTAACACTAATAATTTTTGCACTCTGTCAGGAAATCTTTCTAAAGATGCATCTATATTTCAAGCATTTGGGGATCATTAAAAGGAATGGTAAATATGGAATAAAGGTAAACAAAATTTGCTCTTCACTTTCATTATCATGAGTACAGACCTGCATTCACATAACTGTGAACAGAGCTTGAGCAATTTCAAAGATAAGACAACTTGTTAATCCATTATATTTTTACATACCTTTAAAATATGATAGTTGAGAAAGACTAAATACCAGACATAATGTAGAATAATTTCATAAAAGGAAAAACATTACCCAGGTAACCTAATCTAAATATTTCTTTGAAGCACAAAAAAGTAGAAATCCATTAACACAATTATATCAAGAAATCAAGGATGAGCAAATGGACATCCTGAACTCAAACCCACATGAAAGAGAACAGACATGATTTGATTTTAGAGAAGAAAGTTAATTCTAGTTAAGATTATGAAATAGAATTATAACCTTACTACTAACTACCAGTGTGATCTTGGACAAAGTACTTAACAGCTCCTTCTCCTCAACTTAATCATTTGTATAATAAGGTTAATAATAGTACCTATGTAACAAGGTTCTTGTAAGGAGTAAATGATTACACACATACTGGAAAAAGTGCAAGGCACAGGCTTAAACCTTATACAGTATGTAAACATTAGCTATTATCACATATTTACATATTACATGCTACTAGATATTATTATATATTGCATATTTTAAAACAGATGGCTTTATTTGAAATTTAAACAAATTTTAAGATATTTAGCACTCAGTGAATATACTGATGATTTTCTAACACATTAGTTTTATTTTTCTATAAATTTATTTATTTATTTTTGGCTGTGTTGGGTCTTCATTGCTGCACATGGGCTTTCCCTAGTTGCGGCGAGCGGGGGCTTTCTTCGTTGCGATGCACAGGCTTCTCATTGCGGTGGCTTCTCTTTGTTGCAGAGCATGGGCTCTAGGTGCACGGGCTTCAGTAGTTGTGGCTCACGGGCTCTAGAGCACAGGCTCAGCAGTTGTGGCGCACGGGCTTAATCACTCCTCAGCATGTGGGATCTTGCCAGACCGGGGCTCGAACCCATGTGCCCTGCACTGGCAGGCAGATTCTTAACCACTGTGCCACCAGGGAAGTCCTAACATATTAGTTTTAGATGAACAAAATTCTGCCTCACACCATGAAGAATATAGAATTCCTTTTTTCTGATTTTAGGATTGAGCTTTTTCACTCACTGCTAGGCTAACGGCATTAAAATTTGCTATTTTTTAAAAAAAATTCCAGTATAAGGATGACTCTATCTAGTCCCATCTGTGTATGCTACTAATGCCCGCAACAAGACAATTACTCATGTGAGAAACACTGCTTTTCAAGACATGACACTCCATCTGAGTAAATACAGAACCAGGGAACCCTTGGTTGGAAAAATAACTGATTTATATAAAATAATTCTAAATAAGAATTTTGGTTACTATGAGAATGTATGGAATCTTTCTCTGGAAGACTTTCAGTGTAAGATGAACACAAAAATATTTGGGATGATTCAGGTTTTACTCTTTTGGAAAACAAATATAATCAGTAATAGTCATAGGTATTTATATGTAATCCTAACCTTCTTCCAGCCCATCTTAAATTATGTTGCATTGTTGTTTATTAAAACTGTACATTTCAATTTTAAAATATTTTTATATTAAATGATCCCTCTGATATTTTATTTCTTAGGGGGGAAAAACCTTGCTTTTTGACATATGAAATCTAATTTAGGATTGAATGTGCCAAGAAAAGTGCCAAATTATTATTATCATTGCCGGTCTGTCATTAATTTCTTAAACAAAAGCATAAACACAAGATGGATAATGGCTAATTATGCATCATTAAAGCCAAGAAATATCCAGGGGTTCGGATAGTTTACAAAAGAAAGAATAACATCTCTGTAATTATACTGTCATTCTGAGATGTAATAACAGAGTATACAACACAAAATCTGTAAGGCACACTTCCACTCTGTCTAAAATGTGTCTTTATGTAAGCTCAGAATTCATTTTTTGGCTATTCTATCTTCAAAATATAGATGAGTAGGAGAAAACAGGAACAAAGAAAACAACTGTAGGACTGGAACATAAGAATTATGAAGGAAAAAATAAAGGTTAAGGCTAAATATTCTCAATTTCTTTTATATTTAAGAGGAAAAAGATGGATAGATGTAAATTATCATTGATATACACGAAAGATCAACAGTGTTTGTAGAGAGGATGGTGACCAACTAAGTGCATCCCCTTTGATTATTAAACAAAATAATGCTATAACGTGGCAGCAAAGGTGTTTATGTAAGATATTAAAAACATACCTTTTTGCATCTCTCCATGTTTCAACTTACATTGACAACTGTCAGCTGGTACAGAGGTGTGTCTACAGCCTAGGAACTGAAGGGATGGTGGTACATCATGACAGATGGGGCTGTGTGCTGCTGGTACCAAACATACTGCTATTGAGGATGCAAAAATTTGGGTCAATCCTTTAATATGCTTTTATTCTAATCCAACTGACAGTTTCCTTCTGAAGATGTACTTCGTCAGAAATGTCATTATCAAAGATAGAAGGAAAATAGGATGCCTAGGGATACGCCCCAGGGTACCATAAAAGGATACTAAAATACCACTTTTTTTTTTCCTTAGGTGTGTGAGAGAATACAAAATGTATAAGGAGGTCCTTAAATTAAAGAAACTGATCTGTGCTCAAAAAGGGAGAGGAGAGTTCCAGATAGAATGCCTTTCTAGGGAGAACGACCTGCCAGGGGACTAGATGAAAGTGGGTTTTATCTCCTTGAAGAAGCTGGGGAAACCAAATAGCTCCTAGAAATAGGTCTTTAGCATTTGCATATAGGTCAACCCTCCCCCTACTCTGTCAGCTTCTAGAGATCACAGGTACATCCCTAGAGGAGAAAAATACCTAGACTGTCACTTCATACCCTTCCTACTCTTACCCTCAAAGACACTATCAGGTTTACTCTGAAGGCTAGGCTTCAGAAAAGACCTATTTTGATTTCAAGATTTTCTTTTGGGTCCTTAATAAGTTTCACATCAACTTAGTGCTGCCTAAAATTTCATTAACAGTCAATACAGTCTTTCTATATAAAATTAGAAAGAGAAAGTTGTAAAGGTAAATGTAAGGCTGCGGTACGCTTCTTTAAAATTCATCAATTCCAAAATACTGTGTAGTCAAGTAACATGGGTAACTTCTAATATCAGGCTCTTTTGAGAGTAGAGAGAGGATCAGACTGCAAGAGAAAAGCTGGAAGTGAAAGATAAAGTCCTTACTGAGCCCCCCAAAAGGAGTTTAGAATTGCAAAAGATTCTGAGGAAAAAAAGGATGCTTTGGACAGAGCTATTCTTAGCTTCCTGCAGCTGTGCCTACACATACCCGACAGCAAATTTTCTGCAGATCTGTATTAAACGCTCCAACCTTGTTCAGCATGTGTATCTGTCATAGTCCAATTAGAAAAGTAGGGTGTTGATGAGGGGATTCCTTACAGAGGTGTGGATAAAAAGGAAACCAACAAGGGATGCTGCCTGACCAGGAACTAGAAAAGTAGTAAGCAAGGGGAAAGAACAGTGTAACCAGACTCCACAAAAGCTATAGCCATGGATAGGGGCCTGCCCTATCTACCAGAGAGACACAGGTATCCTTAGCAGCAAGAGGGAAGTGGGGGAGGGTGGATAAATACCTCATTATCCATTCTTGCTTCCTATTAGCTGAACCCACAAGAAGCCAGAGAGAACAGGAACCTGGATGAGGCAGATCCTGAGGGTTATACTCACCACCCCTGCCCACCCCCGCAACCAGGTAGACAGAGTCACTAGAGGTGAGGAGTAAATGATGAATCTTTTTGTTTTAATAAATTTATTTGTATTTATTTATTTTTTTTGCGGTACGCGGGCCTCTCACCGTTGTGGCCTCTCCCGTTGCGGAGCACAGGCTCCGGACGCGCAGGCTCAGCGGCCATGGCTCACGGGCCCAGCCTCTCCGCGGCATGTGGGAGCTTCCCAGACCGGGGCACGAAGCCGTGCCCCCTGCATCGGCAGGCGGACTTTCAACCACTGCACCACCAGGGAAGCCCAATAAATTTATTTTTATGTATTTATTTTTGGCTGCGTTGGGTCTTCGTTGTCGCGTGCAGGCTTCCTCTAGTTGGCGGCGAGCAGGGTCTACTCTTCATTGTGGTGCGCGGGCTTCTCATTGCCGTGGCTCCTCTTTGTTGTGTAGCACGGGCTCTAGGTGCACAGGTTTCAGTAGTTGTGGCACGCGGGCTTCAGTAGTTGTGGCTCACGGGCTCTAGAGCTCAGGCTCAGCAGTTGTGGTACACGGGCTTAGTTGCTCCACGGCATGTGGGATCTTCCCGGACCAGGGCTTGAACCCGTGTCCCCTGCATTGGCAGGCGGATTCTTAACCACTGCGCCACCAGGGAAGCCCCAATGATGAATCTTTTATAAATTTCTTTCCCCCTTAACATGGCCCAACTTCATTTTAACAAACCCTCAGTACCAAAAGGTATAATATGGCAGTATCAGTGAATAAGTAACTCAGTTGTTCAGATTCAAATTATGTGGATTTGGATTATATCTCTCAGGTTACCAGTCCAAGGGATACTGTCTTACTCAGCAGAGGAAATAAAAGGTAAAACTCAAACTTGCTAATAGCTTTGAAAAAAAGAAAACTCTTTCACAAAAGAACTTAGAAATTCTAATAATTATAGCTGACTACTGTATAGTAGCCCATAGTTTGCAAGACAATTCAAATATTTTTTTCATACCATCTACTATACCGTCTATTTTAATAAGCTACATCAAGATGATTCCTATTAGATTCTGATTTTTAAAATTATTACAATGAATCAAAAAAAATCATAGAGAAATTGGGTTTTCCAATTAGCTATAGACCTTAATTAAATACTGTTTTTGAACATTATTTACAGGTGCTTTCAGATGATATGTAGGTACTGATGTCTAAGATATGAGCTTCATGTTCTTTACAGATATTCTGAGGAGTACGTACATAAACATACTTGAGCAAAGGCAAATAATAAAAAGGTTTAGATATTCAAGTACTAAGTGATATAGTAAAAATATGTGGGCTGTACTGCAGTGTAGGAAGTAAATGTTAGAAATTCCATTTATAATTTTTTTCTTAAGAGGGAAAAATGAAATGAAATGTTACTAATATTTAATATGTAAGTTAACATTGACCCCTTCACTTGGTCTATATGTCAAATGCCACATGTTACCAAGACTACGTTACCTATCTAGCAGATAACTGCATGGTCCCTAATAAAGGGAGTGAGAGCAGTTTCTACCTGTTCAGTGCTCTTGGCTTATAAAATGTGTAAGCTTACATGTGCCCAGGTCAGTGGATATGAGGTTTCTATTTAAACACTCTGATGCAAAATGGGTAAGTGAATTTAAAATGTCTCTATTCAGAAACAAAAAATGGAAGATAATACTGGAATCAAAGTACATGAAAAAAAAACAATAAAAACAGAATGCCTCTAGCCTTTAATCTAAAATCTCTTCAGATAAAGACAATAAAAGCCTATACACATCTGACAAAGAAATCAGAAATCATCAAGATGGTTATTTACAATATAGATTTATATCCAAATTCATTAATAATGAAACTCATATTTTCCTTTGAGATGTCAATAAAGCCATTGTGATTTTCAAGGAAAAAGTCATTCTTTATTTCACACTTAATTCACTTTTTAATTTCTCTCTTTAGATTTATAATTATATAACAGTTCAATCTACAGAACTTTTGAAAATATAGTAAAATTAATATGCATTAGGTAGTATGTTCACTGCTGTTTTAGTAATAGGGTATGCTATCAAAATAGTTTGAGGTCACTGGTATAGACTATGAAGGTGGGAAGGCTTGATGGAGGGGGTGGGACTTGAGATGAAAACATAGGGTTTGGTTATAGAGAGGAGAGGGAAAAGCTTCTCTGAGCATCTGGTTTTCTTAATCTGTCCTTCTCAAAAGCATTTCTGTAGTTCTGGGATAAGGAGCACGACAGCTTGTTCCTTGCTAAACGGGCCTGAAACAGCTTTCTGACCCTATTGTTCCTTCCTTCATTTAAGAAAATGTATTCTCTGCATCTACTATGATCCAGCCAATGTGCCAGGTGATATACTGGTAAATAAGACTCAAGGAATTTATAGCCTAAGAGTTAGATCTTCAGTTGCCTCTTCAGGCCAAGGTGCTGAACTTGGGTAGTTCCATTTCTAACCCCTAGAAATTCAGGCATTAAATCAAAGTGGACTGAATGCAAGTAGGTTCAAGACATATCAGAGTTAGTTGTGGGACTCTAATAATGACATTATGAAGGCAGGCTTTAGGTACGGTGTCTTCATATCTCTCTAGTCCAAAAACCACAGGCATAAGCACCAGTGGTAGGCAGTGGCTACCACATTTTCCGGAAAGACCAGAGTAATGGGCTGAATGATGATCCCTCAGAAGATAAGTCCACACCATAATCACCAGAACCTGTGAATGTTACCGTATTTGGAAAATGAATCTTTGAAGATGTAATTAAGTTAAAGATTGAGATGAAGAGATCATCCTATATTATCAGGATGGACCCTAAATACAATGGCAAGTGTCCTTATAAGAGACACACAGGGGAGATTTTAGAGACAGAAGAGAAGGCCATGTGATAACGGAGGCAGAGTGATGTACCCACAAGCTACAGCTGAAGGAGGCAAGGAACGGAATCTCCCCTAGAACCTCTACATCTTAATTTCAGAATTCTGGCCTCCAGAACTGTGAGTGAATAAATTCCTATCATTTTAAGGCACCAAATTAGTGGTAATTTGTTACAGCAGCCACAAGAAATTAATACAACCAGTGAAGACTCTGGAGTCCACGTATGTGGTCCAGGGATGTTGTTCTAGTCATCCTTGGCATTATTAAGAATTCTAGTTTGGCAGGCATGCAAGAGAATGGCTTGCATCTCTCTGAGCTACGGCATGGAATATCTGAGTGATCAGGACATAACTGGCACTCTGTTTCTCATTTGGAAGCACTGATAGTACAGGTCTCTCAAATTTAGAGGGTCAGAAACAACCTGACATTGGCTTAAATAATCATCTGCTACATGACCCTTGGGAGTTAGCAAAATCATGACAGAGAGTATCAAAACATACATGGCTGCCCTTTCCAACACCAAGTGTGTCCCTTGAGACTTTCTAGACTAAACGATATTGCTTCTTTCACTGGCCACTTGGATTTTTAGCAAAACTTTCTCCATATGAATGAGGAAGTTTTACTAAAGTGCAAGGGAGATTTCTGTAGCTTGGCATTATGTATCATGTTATATTTTAGCCCCAGCCAAGTGGAAAAGGTCTTCAAGGAGCCACAACAGGTAGTTTAAGGAGACATGGCTACCAAAACCTTAGTGGTTTCAAGGTATATTGGTGGGGTAGGATTTGGCAGTTCCATGAAGGTGATCTCCTGCATATGATCAAACTTGAAGGCTTGTGAGCCACTAAAAAGCCACATTTTTACCAAATAGAAAGTTCATGATCAATTGAGTGGAATATCACTTAGAGCTGAACACAGAGGATGTCTTAGTCTAGACACTAGGAAGGCCACAGTCTCAGGTCCATGTAGAGCTCAGGTCTGGGAAAAGAAGCCAGGCAGCTACTTTGGTGTCTCACTGCATTCCTCCAGTTATTTAGCTAGATATTAGCTCCAGAAAGGGTAAGCAAGATGTAGGCAGTGGCAAACTGCAGCTTTGCCAGAAGAAAAGAATCGTTGGCCTTAAAGGACCTAAACTACCTATAGTACCTAGATAGGTAAGATCCAGGAAAATATCTGCTATCCAACTGACACTGTCAAAGTTTTGAAGTCTTGGAAAATGAATACAGCTTTCCGTCCTTGAACTTGGCATGGACTAACTAAATTTCCATAGGAGGCCAAAGATTTTAAATTCTGCAGAATTTACTTAAATGGAATAGTAGGATGGTGTGAGGGAACACGCTCTTTGACTCTCTCTGCTGTTAGTTTCACAAAGAAGGAAACAATTACCAGGATCTGAAAAAAAAAGGTGTGTTTATTCACACTTGGGTGGAGAGAGGACAGCTAGAACCTCCTCTCCCTCCCACTCATTTTAATAACATAATTTTAGATGCTTTTGTTGTTACTATAAAATTGTTTTCCTTGGCTCATTCATGTCCAGGTAATTCTAGGTTGACTATCAACACAAAAAAAATTTCCACCATTGTAAATTTAAAGTGTGTTTCATTTTTATTCATTAAATATCCAACATTTTCAAAATAATTTAATGTAGCAGCTTTTTTTTTGTTTTAAACTGAAATTGGTGATGGTGGCAGGGAGGGTAGATATATCCAAGCTATCCTTGGGATTTTTCTTTTTCAATTAAAAGGATAAAATATACACTGCAACATTAAAGCTAAGTAAGTCAAAGGAGGAAAATAATCCAAGGCAGACCCTTGGAGGCAACTACAATCAAACTGTTGACTAAAGGTTGACATGAATCTAAAGAAAACCAGGTATGGTCTGCCAGGACCACACTCAGCAGTCTACTAAAGTTTCCTTTACTTCTGTTTGTTAGTCAATGAATAGAACTGCGAGAAAGTATATGAAAAGTGACACTTTTCTAAAATAATTTCACTTTTTCTAAAAACACGTCAAGCTTATAACCATAGTTTGGCATTAAACCGAGCAATTGTAAACAATTACCAACCCCCCAAATCCAAACATTTTCTAGCATTTGGTTGTTTGGCATCTCGCAGATGCATCTTGTGATGGAAAACTAATTTTTTTATGGCACTTTATAACAGGCAGGAAGCAGAGTTACTTAGGTTATGACCATCAAAAAAAAAATGTGGCTTTTTTGTTCATTTAGTTTATGGTATGTTTCATGGTCTGTAGACAAAAAGAAAAGAACTGCTTTTTTTTCTGGTTGAGTTTAAACCCACATATTATTAAAACATGCTGCTTAATACCTCAATGCAAAATTGCTATGAGTAATTTTCTTGGAAGATGTGGGTGTCTGAATGGTTTGCCAATGCTTCTGATTATTATTCCCAAGTTCAGCCCTGTTGGTAGAACATGATTTTCTCCATCATATATTATAAGCCATCATAGTTAAGATGTCACATAAAAATGACATCTTACTCTCTCAGTGCAGACTATTTATGTGCCCAGCAGAATCTTATGTTCTGAGTGATTTTGCTTTTCCATAAGAAACAAGAGTACCAACTCTTCTCTTGCTCTGTCCATATTTTTGGCTACAAGTTTTAAATGTGTTGCAATTTCTCTGCAGAAAAGCCAATGCCACATAGCTTTAGGGTTTTAAGAAGACACAAACACTGAAACCACACTCTTGTCGATCTATTCTGAACAATGATTATGATGTAGGTTTTACTTTCATACATATTCACTATCTCCCTTGCCAAATCAGAAATTTACATTGTTCATCCCACAGTCAGTTTGGTTGGTTTTTTTTTTAAGTGTAAACATAAACCCCTCTCTAGAGAGCAAAAAGACAATAATGATATTAGTGTCCTTATTGCCCATTAGATATGCTAGAATAGGACAGTGCTTTATTAGTGATTTTTAAAATTTCTTAAAGAGGGAGCCATTTTTAAGTGGAGCTAACTAGATACTATGTGACTAGGTTTCACAATCTGGATATTCTCATAGATCATAAATCCAAATCTGAATGATCCAGAGATATTATGCTTTAATTCCAAAGGCTTTAAAACCATATAATTCTTGGAAATTCACTAATTATAGAATCAGACAAAAGGTGGTATACAAACTAAAATGATGAACCACGTCTTCTTCAGAGTAAGGCTGATGATCCACCGTCTTCACAGCTCCTTGATTTATGCTTTTCAAAATGTAACAACCAAATATTTTTGAAAGTGTGGCATTTTTAAAAATTTTTTGAATTTTAAAATGCACTATTTAAAACTTGCTCCCGATTTAAAAATTTTAATGCAGAATCCAAGTGTTTTTCACATTTCTTCCAAGGATATTTGAATAGCAAACTAAGTCTCAATGATGGCTCTGCTTGAAAAATATTCATTATAATTAAATTCCAGGTTAAATAAATAACTTACATACCCCTGTAGAAGTTACTGTGATGGGATCTAAATTATACTGTAATTTTCATTTTCCCTCTAACAAACTATTTTAAAGTAATTTTATTAATCTGCAACCACAAACTTACTAAAGATCTCGATTCAAATTATCAACCCAGTTCAAGTTCAAATTTTAGACAGATAGCTCTGCCTCCTCATACGTAACACTGACTGGCTGGATTTAATTGGAATGTACGTTTATACTTGACCTGAGAGTGCCACATAGATGTAATTCAAGTCTTTTAATTATAAGATACTAATTAGTATTCCAAATATGTTCACTATATATTATTTAGGCATAAATTATTAATTTTCTTATTCACTGAGACTGAACATTATAATTAATCCTAGATCAAAGACAAATATTGAATGCAAAAGTCATACAAATTTCATATTTTATTCCCCAAGAAAGACTTAAAGTTGGAGGCCCTAGTTTCCTTCACTGATTTGAAACAAATACCCTAAACTTCCGATCAGTTTGCCGGTTTTCATGGTTAATCTTCTTGGTAAATCATTTACTGCCATTAAATTAAGTTAACCTAAGCTAAAACAATATAGATTTCAAGCATACTAGCATCCTTGTTGACCTTATGAAATGCTAATCTCATTGCCATTTAAGTTCTCCAACACAGCGAACTCTCACAAGAACCCACTGAGAAAGCAATTATCTAAGGTAAAGAAGCCTTTAGTTTACCCAGGATTGGGTGTAAAAATGAAGTAACTGCTCTTTGAGAATGGATGGAGAAGAGACTGGGAGCATAAGTCAAGAACCATGAGGAAATTACTTGGTATACTTAAGTATCTGACCAATGTTAACTCCCAGGATGGAAACTCAAGGTAGTAGACAAGCACCTATTTAATCAATCAGTAGCAAAAGGTGAACAGACCATAAACCAGTATTGTTCAGTTCAACAAATAATTACTGAGTGTGTAGTGTGTGCCAGGCCCTCTGCTAGGTACTGGCTTTACGATAATGAATATGATAGTTCCTTCCCTCAAGAAGCATAAATATCCAGTAGGAGAGAAATACAAAAGCTGCCCTGGTTTTGAAAGATGAAAAGCAATTAGTCATAGGGAAAAAAATCTATAATGGGAAGGATAGAGCAAGTAATGCATGGGGAGAACTATAGCAGTTTGGTAGTTGTGAAGGAGGCCAAAAAGATAGGCAAGGAGTGGCTGAAAATAAGATGGAAGAGATAGCATGCTTATAGATTTCCATGGCTTTACTGGTCATGTTAAAAAGACACTGAAGGGGGCTTCCCCGGTGGCGCAGTGGTTGAGAGTCCGCCTGCCGATGCAGGGGACACGGGTTTGTGCCCCGGTCTGGGAAGATCCCACATGCCGCGGAGCGGCTGGGGCCGTGAGCCATGGCCGCTGAGCCTGCGCGTCTGGAGTCTGTGCTCCGCAACGGGAGAGGCCACAACAGTGAGAGGCCCGCGTACCGCAAAAAGAAAAAGACACTGAAGGGAGGATTTTAAACAGAAGAGTGATCTGGTTAGACATACAGTTTAGAAAGATCACTTTGGTTCATCTAAAGACTGAATATAATCTGAAAAGACTGGAGGCAGGAAAATCAATAAGCTAACTGGAGAATCAATTCAGTAAGAGTAGAGTGGAAAAGAAGAAAAATTTGAAAGAAATTTATATTTTGGAAATACATTAGGAGTCTAGGATAACTTTTGGTTTCTGACTTGGAATAGGTCCATTACCTAAAATAGGGACTGTAAAAGGAATGTAGGATGGATGTTGAAATAAGTTTCCTGACGAACATGATGAGTTTCAGGTGCCTACAGAACACTGAGTAGAGCCACTTGGCAGGCAGTGGAGTATACGAGTCTGACTCTCAGAAAGAAGTCCAAACTGGAGATACCAATTAGAGAGTTGTCAGAATACAGGTAATTGTAAAGCTTTGAAAACAGAAGAAATCAACCAGTAAGAGTGATGGATCGAAACCAAACCAAACACTGTGTGTACGTGTGTGCGCGTATGTGTGTGTAGGTGATGATGGGGGGAGAGGGGAGATGCCAAAATTTAAGCTGGTAATTAAACATTTATTTGCTAGTCAAAACCCTTACTATTTCAAGCATTAACTGAGACCTGGTCTTTAGCTGTTTCAACACTAAAGAAATTATTCGTTAGCTCATATAAACTTTATGGTCATATGAAACTCAAAGTCATGGATGAATGTTTCATAAAAATGTGTATAAACTCCCCCAGACCCCAAAATCTTAAAGTTCTATTATTCCTTCACTTCCGTAGTTTGTGTAAAACCCAATTATAAATCAATATATTTATACTTTTCTTTCCTCATTGATATCTGATTTCTTCATTACAGAACCATGATGTCTGATTGACACCAAATACTAGGATTAGATCAGTTCAAATAAGCATATACCTATATGAGTTATGTGCAGCCCTTTGGACTTTTTCTGAAGTACTTAAATTTGTATAAAATACAAATAAAAACTAATTTATTTGTGAAAATCCTTGCATTTGAAAGCTTTCATAGATTTTTGTTCTATGGTGAACATAAAAAATTTTGACCAAGCTCTTGCATAATCTTCCTATTTTGTTCCCATGTGGCACTGCCTATATTGTATTCAAAGACCACTGTTTTGATTCATAAAACCACATGAATTGAAATGTAACTCATGCCAGCACTATAGTTCAATTTACAATCCTGCTATGGCACTAATGCAGTGACTTCCTCAGGTCTGTGCACGGTTATCTTGTCATTTGGATTCAGTCCCAGCAGAATACGAAGTACCGTTCCTCTATTAATTCAACTGCCCAGAGTATTAGACAATCTGTAGGTTGTGCCCACTTAGTTCCTTGTAAATCACTTCCCTCCTAGCCTTTCAATTCATTTGTGACTTGTGCATAGTAGAAAATCTCCCTGAATCCTTTTCTCACTGTGATTGCATTGGGCATTGTCTGAAAAGAATGGCTCTAATTATTCCCCTTTGATCATTTACATTTTAATTCTAGTTCCCAAACAGCTGGCCTCTGCTTTGAAAAATAGTACAACAAATCCTTTGGGCACACTGCCCTCCTCTTCCCTTCTTTTCCAAAGCGCCGTGCCTTCCAAAGGACTTACATTTGAAGTGGAAGACATTCTCAGAGAATTTAATGGATATATGAAGATCATCTAGAGCTAACAAGAAATTTAAAGGATTTATGAGAAATGTTTTCTCCATAAGTCTGATGGATTGTTTTAAGACTTACTACACAAGAAATAAAACATGGCATCATATATATTAGTGAATAAAACATTTTTGCCTGTCTATTGCAAAATAAATTTTTTCAAAAGCAATTCTTTTCTTTTTAAAATCCACACTTGCTACGAGAAGGGCAAATACCTGCCATGTGTGTAGAGTTGCATCCATCTTTTCCTAAAGCCTTGTCTTAGTCTCACCTTTCCAACAGCTCTGATTATTTGTATCACCCATTTTCGCACATAACCATATTATAACTTGGCTCTTATTTAAGTCTATCACATATATGTTTCCTCCCCTAAGTACTTTAATAGGTAAATTAGTGAGGTGATGTGGTAAGTGTTCACGTATACCCCGTTTAGTTATCCAAAGGATGTGAAAGCGCTGAATTCCTCAACTCCAGAACAAGGTCCTGGAGGGTACGGATGCAGTCTTGTGTTTTTCTTCCTTCTGCTAACATGGCTCATCACAGTCAGAGGCTCATAACAGATTCTTAATAAACATTTGCTGAATATGAAGTAGATGCTCACAATGGATACCTGTGTTCCTCTGAAAGACACATCATTCCAGCCTTCCTTTGTGACATTCAGTTTTCCTTAATAAAAAAACTTATCTGTCAGCATTCTAATCACTGAAACCTTTACTGGACAAATAGCTATTTAACATGACAAACTGATTTGTGCAAAAGTATGAAATTAATGCAATGTCCTTTCAATTAACCATAGAATGTGAAGCAGTCTTGGAGACAATTAGATTTATCCCCTCATTTTGTAGATTAGACAATTGAGGCCCAGAGAGTCAAATGACTTTCCCAAGGACTCAATAAGAGGGGAGAGTGCTAATGTTTAATGTGTCTTAAAGAAAGGTAAAGATTGCGTGTTTTAGACATATGGAATTTTTTTTTTTCCTTTTAAGAGAAAGAGACAGTGTTGATTTCTTCAAATCTTACCACACCAAAAGAGAGTGATTATTTCCTTTTTGGTATAGTACTAAACAGGTTGTGTTAAACTTTTTGGGGTTCTAAACTAATTTCTCTAAAACCATTCATTGATTCAAAAATATTTATTGATCACTCCCTTAATCCACATAATTTTCTGGACAGTAGGGATATCTTGCACTGTGCAAGCAAGCAAATAAAAATTATATAGTGACTAAGGTCTCATATTCTCTACCTTAAAAATGAGATTATTGACGTTTTCAAAGATACTTAAAAAGTGACCTACTCTATGAAAATGTACACAGCCTACATACAATGATCTAGATGGATAAATCTAAACACAATATAATAGTGTTTAATTCATCATGATAAAATCACTGTGTATACTATAATATACAATAAAATAAATAAGGGTCTGTAAGATATTATTTTCATTGACATCTTCTTCCAAATAAATTCAGTGCATTGCCCATGTCTATTCATGTTGTTTATCCCAGTATCAACTAGTGGGATGACTTAACATTGATTTAAAATTTCATGAACGCTTAGTTTTATGCCCCTTAGTTCAAGAATGGCTGATACGACCCATAGGTGTTAGACATCTCTTAGGTATGGTAAATCTGTCCACATTGCCTTTTTCATTGGAGTTACAATTGTGGCATGTAGAGCATTTTGTTCATTTTGTTACTTCCTGAGGAACAATACATCCTGGTCCTAAAAGATAGCCTTAATTTGACTTCCAGGTTCTTAGATCTAAAACAAACAAAACAGAACAAAACACAAAAAACTTGAGAGATGTTTGGCAACTATCCTCATTTTAAAGATAATGAAACAAGGGCCAATGAGGTTGTAGTTCGGTTTGGACTTACATTTTTTTTTGGTACTTCCTTTAGGAGTCCATGCAAAGGCAGTTGCCCTTTGTAAATCTCACACACACACACACCATCTTGTTCAAAGGATCATAAGTATTAATAAATGTGGACCTTAGCAATCACGAGTAGTTGTGGAACTAAGTAATTAAGTATGTGTAGGCTCATAAACGACAAATAAAACAGAGCATCAATGTGGACTCATAGAAATAACAAAGCAAAGCAAAGCTGGAGTTACACAAAGTATTGCCATATGCTTCCCCTCTCTGTTCTCTATTTTATCCTCTCTATCCTCAGAAATGGAGAAGAAACTTTTATAGACCTTCGGTGATGAGTCATCATAATGTTTGTGTACAATTTCAAATGTTTAACTTTCCAATTTTGGTTTGTTTTTTTTTTTTTTTTTTTTTTGCAGTACGCGGGCCTCTCACTGTGTAGCCTCTCCCATTGGGGAGCACAGGCTCCGGACGCGCAGGCTCAGCGGCCATGGCTCACAGGCCCAGCTGCTCCGCAGCATGTGGGATCTTCCCGGACCGGGGCACGAACCCGTGTCCCCTGCATTGGCAGGCGGACTCTCAACCACTGCGCCACCAGGGAAGCCCAAATTTCCAATTTTATTAACTTAAGTGATGATAGAATAAAAGTCAGTAAATTATATTTAAGTGTAAAATGAAATAAAATTTTATTAGTTGCATAGATTTTATTAGTTGCATAGAGTTGCATAGATTTTATTAGTTGCATAGAGTTGCATAGATTTTTCCAATATGGGGTCCATTTTAATTCTATTTTTAGGTTATATTATAACTAACTATATAACACAGTTATCCCAGATTTGAAGTACTGTTTGTATGTTAACTATATCTTGTGCTGTGGATACATGTACCCCTAGATTTTATGAAGATGGTATGTAATAGTAAATCTGACCACCAACGAGCTGTGTCATTTGAAGGTTAGTTTTCACTCCATCTGGAGGACTCCAACCTGAGTTCAGAAATGGCCTGAATAAGCGCCACTCTGTCTAAGTCAACAGCACTTTTCTGAGCAGGAACATTTTTCACACATGCCTTGGCCTAAACCAGGGCTCCTTGGCTCACTGGTGGAAGCAGATTCTCCACATACATAACCTTCTCTACAGATCTAAGAACCTCTGAGGGGCGTAATAATTTGGGGAAGGCAACTGCAGTTGTTCACTATCTTTTCCTCATTCTCTTTCCAGAAAAAGGATTCTGACTAAATTCAGTAGAATTATTCAAACAATAAACTATTGATATATTTTATCACAAGACATAAAGTCACAGTTATTTCATTTGTTACAAAAATCTCCAGTGGTTGCTCTCATGTTTTTGATATGTTTTGTGATGTGAAAAATAACCCCACATAATACAGAAGCCTTAAGCAATTTTCACCTTGAAATAGTTATTTTGAAATAATAAAATGGATGTTCTCAAGGTTAAATATGCATACTCCATTTACATCCTTCTTCACAGACTGTCTCCATTTACATCTGATATATACAATAAAATGTAATTGTTTTTAGCATGAGAAATTCAAATTGAATTTGCTTTAGGAAAATATGATGCCATTTTTTCATTATGACTAACTTAATACTATTTAACCTAACCCTCTTGCTAATGTTTGAGATGCTTTGTATATTTCACTAACAATGAAATTAGAACAGGATCACACCTATTATGATCCCTATAAATGTGCCTAGGCCATGATATTTTTTAAACCTGGCTCTAACTATATCCATGGCCCATCACTCACTGTTCTATGTTCCAGTCTAACTGAAATGCAACTTGTTATAATTTCTAATTCTCTGTGATGCTAAACCACAGAAAACTATTACAGTGAAACAATCTAAACACAAGTATACTGATAAAGCGGTACAAACGTCTAACTAATACCAGGGGCTTTCTAATTTATCCTTTTCTTATATGGTATTCTTCTCTCTCTTTTTCTTAACTTTTAAAGAAGAATATTGTCATTTCCCATGACACTTCCCTGATTATGTCTAAGAATCATTTTTAAGTCACATCTAATTGATAATATATTTTTCAGGTGAATGGTCACATGAAGAGCTTTCTTGACCACTATACCATTTCCAGAAGAGTCAAACAAATACATTTCACTATTAATTGAACAGGACAGTCAAAATTAGACCAGTTATTTAATTCCAATGTATTAAAAAGACATATTATTAAAAATAAAAGGCGGGCTTCCCTGGTGGCGCAGTGGTTGAGAGTCCGCCTGCTTATGCAGGGGACACGGGTTTGTGCCCCAGTCCGGGAAGATCCCACATGCCGCGGAGCGGCTGGGCCCGTGAGCCATGGCCGCTGAGCCTGCGTGTCCGGAGCCTGTGCTCCGCAACGGGAGAGGCCACAACAGTGAGAGGCCCGCGTACCGCAAAAAAAAAAAAAAAAAAAAAAAGATCATCATGAAATTGGATCAGCTCACTTACTGAATTTCAGGACATTTAGGCCATTGCCTGTAAGAAGCAAAATATGTGTAACTCCGTTATTGAATTCATTTATAAATTTCAGTGCCATATTGGTTGTTGCTTGGCACCTGGCCTTGTTTATAACTAAAGCTGCTGTGGGGAAATAGCCAAAGAACACATTCATATCGACACTGGAGTGATTTTTGTGACTACTTTCCTCAAACATGGATTTATAATTTTCTGTTTAGGTTTTTTTAAGAACTTAGTTTCAGGTACAAAAAAGCTGCAGGGGTTAAAATCACTTATATAAGTAATTCTCCAATATCTCAAGAAAATGACACAATTTGGGTTACCCATGTTTAGAGCATTTTATATCAACAAAACTCTAATCTTTATCACTGATTTCTAATTTTCTAAATGATTTCTCTCTTGTGATTTAATGCATTAGTGATGTTAACAAATATATCTACAGAGATTTAGAAGACATAATTAATCTTTGAAGGCTCTTAAGAGATTCTCAAAAAAAATTTTGCTTCTACTACCTTAAAAATTAGAATGCACTGCCAATTAAATAAAAGTCAACCCCCTTATCATGGTCAAGAGAACCTATGTGGCCTGATATCTGCCTTCTGCCCTGATTTCCTGTCCCATCACCCTCTACCACGTTCATCAGACTCCAGGGCCACTGGCTTTGTATTTGTTTCTCAAATATTCCAGGCTTCTTCCTGCTTTAAGGCTATTGTTTTTCCTGTTCCCTCTGCTTGAAAACTTTTCCCCCAGATATTCATATGCCTGGCTACTTCTCATTACTCATGTCTCCAAGAACAGCCTATGCCATCCCAGACAAGTTCTATTATGTGTTCTTGTTTTCTATTTCTTGCAGCATTTTTTTCGTGTCTGAAATTTGGTTTACATGTTAATTTCTGTCTCCCACCAGTAGAATATTATCTCCATGAGGGCAGGAATTTGTGTGGTTTGTCCCAATATCCTATATATTCAAAAAAGTTCCTGCTGTATATTAGGGATCTAATAACCATTTGGTAAATAAATGATTTATGGATCATGATATAAGAAGTACTTAGGGCACACCAGCGTGATATTTAAGTGGAAGAAAAACAAAAAGTATCTATTTGCCCTGTAGTATTTACGTTTAAAATGTTAAAATTTTGTGACCATGAATTTTTGTCTTTTATAAATTTTCTCCTATTTAAAAATTTAAAAAGCTGTAAGACAAAAACTATGCTTCTTTTTTTTTTTTAACTTTTTGTTTCATCCAAAAGAATACCTGTGCAACATTTTTTACATTTCAGAGAGTTTGGCAGTTTAAGAAAGATAATAGGGTATCATTTTTCAAGTATGGAGATTAATAATATCCCTGTTGCACACACTAACTTTTCATGAGCAAGTACACAAATATGTATTGTCTGTAAAATACCATGTATAGATTATTCATAATACAGAAGTTAAAATTTAAAACTGAATGATTCCCAAGAACATCATTTACTAAAAAATATTATTATTTTTAACATCTTTATTGGGGTATAACCGCTTTACAATGGTGTATTAGTTTCTGCTCTATCACAAAGTGAATCAGCTATACATATACATATATCCCCATATCCCCTCCCTCTTGCGTCTCCCTCCCACCCTCCCTATCCCACCCCTCTAGGTGGTCACAGAGCAC
This sequence comes from Leucopleurus acutus, assembly GCF_964270905.1. NCBI lineage: Eukaryota > Metazoa > Chordata > Mammalia > Artiodactyla > Delphinidae > Leucopleurus > Leucopleurus acutus. Next base: position 91,553,704 of record NC_139149.1, on the reverse strand, counting down.
CGAGCTGATCTCCCTGTGCTATGCGGCTGCTTCCCACTGGCTATTTTACATTTGGTAGTGTATATATGTCCATGCCACTCTCTCACTTCGTCCCAGCTTACCCTTCCCCCTCCCCGTGTCCTCAAGTCCATTCTCTATGTCTGCATCTTTATTCCTGTCCTGCCCCTAGGTTCTTCAGAACCATTTTTTTTTTTTAGATTCCATACATATGTGTTAGCACACGGTATTTGTTTTTCTCTTTCTGACTTACTTCACTCTGCATGACAGACTCTAGGTCCATCCACCTCACTACAAGTAACTCAATTTTTACTCTTCATGGATCACTTAGATTTTCAGACTATCAAATTCAATAAACCACATCTAAGAAGAAAAGCATAAAATATCTTATTTTAAAAGATTTGCCTTCATAGTATACATTCGTGATGTGCAATTAAGACGGATTTTTCCTATATTTATGGCTCAAAATAAAGATACTTCAGGAGAAGCCAATGTGTATAGCCCATCCTTTCTCAAATGTTCATGGAAAATATTTTAAGGAATTGTTCCATCTACTCAGTGATAAAACGGTAACTCCAATTCTGATTAATGATTAAATACATTCATTTAGAGAATTAGGACATACTATATGACATTCTTTAACAGAAGGATGACACTAGAATTCCTTCACTCCCTAGACAGTGGTATACAGTTTCAGTTTTCAGTGACTAGGAGTATACTTCTCTTTAAATATTTAAGCATGCTTTCTGCTTAATTTCTTTCCTCCAAGATGCTCTTCATGCCTTTCATATATTTGTCAGCTTAAGACTCGATAATGCCTAAGCAGTGTGGGTACGGTGAAGCTCTACTGAACACAGTAACCATGGAAACAACTAATTCTTATTTAATTTGCTGTCTCCTTGGATGAAGCAAAGAAACAAGAGGACTGGAACACTGGAGGCAGAGAAACAGGAAGACATACGAGAGTAGAAAAGTTAAGAGGGAAACACAGACACAGAGGCCACAGCCTTTCTAGCTCACTTCCTTTTAGCTAAAAATGTTAAAGTTGCAGAGACGCAAAAGGAAAGCTATTTTTGAGAAAATTTCATAGTGTTATAGGTCATAAAAAAGTTTCAACCTGGCTATTTTTGTTGGATTCCCCTTGAACACAGAGCCAAGTTTAAATACAAACTCAATCAATCTGGAGGCATCAGTATGGATAGTTCAAGTTCAGAGGAAAGCTCCTTGGCTTTTTAAGTACCTTAAGTCTGGGCACACAACCCCAGAGAGTTTAAACTTCTGTCCTAAGAGATCCAAACCACAAGAATGAACCTGGAGCAGCAGCCTTGTCAGTGTTTCCTGGACCAGGTTTAGTCTCACCACGTTCAGCAGTGGAGCTGGCATGGAGCTGGTTGGAATGGCCTGAGTCCCTCCCTCTTTTATATTCATGTGAAAGTCACAGTTGAGTCACAAAGTGGGGCAGGTATGCTGCCAGATCACCCCACCCTTAGGTCAGAGAACAAAAATATAACCAGAATTGGAAGCAGAGAGTCCGAGTGAGATGGTTCTTTACTGGCCTCCCCTTACCAGGCTGAGTTTGACCTGAGTAACTAAATCTTAGGCCTGGTTCCACTACTCAGAACCTCAGGAAAGTCACTTAACCACTCCCTGTCCCAGTTTACTTATGTACATCGGAGGTTCACACCATTTGCTCCTAACGGCCCCTCTTCCTCTCCAAACATCTAAGTCATATATAATTAGCAAGTCTTAAGAACTGATGTCCCTTCTGTCATAGGGCAGAGGCACAGAAGAATAGACTTTGTTTCCAGATGTATAAGCACACAGTCCTTCTAGGCCACCAACTATTAGGGTTACAAAAAACTACTGTTACACAGACTATAAATATATTAGGAAGGAAAAGGAAAAGATTTCATTAATAAGTTTACTCATTTCAATATCAGTTTTTTTATGGAAAACTTTGGATTCTTATCACAAAACTTGATGGTAGTCTTTGGGAAGAGGCTGACATAGGGCAGTGAGACTGTCCAAGATTGTACCAAGTTGTCATAATTTACAATTTTGATATGGACCACCCTCACTTAATGTGGTATTTTTCAAAATAAAACAAAAAACCCCCAAATCATGGAACTAGTGATTGGTCTGAAAGTGATAAGAACTTAAAAAATACCCCACAAAACCTCAATTTCACCAAAGACCACTTAATGGTCTATAATAATTTTCATCTTGTAATCTATGAATGAGGCAAGCTTTAGTTTGAGGCACAATGGCCAAACCCATTAAAATAAACCCTAGATCATACTCACTTGGTTGTTTTATAAGAGATTTAGCTTCCAATAGGATGCTCAGTGGTTTCTTAATGCTTTCTTAGCAGCAAAATTTCTAAAGTTCCATCAATCCTGGCTTCTGCTGTTTAAATGAAGATAAACTGCATTTTCCATGCAATAGCAGTGCCACCTGCACTTCTTAAAAGATAAATTTAAGGGACCAGTATTTCAATTCAGGACATTTGATCAACATGGAGATGCTTTGATTTTGAGTACTAGATTTAGCTGTATCATTTGATTTTAATAATGGGCAGTGAGATCTGGACTATATCTCTCGAAACAGAAAAATATAGTAATTGTTTGAAATTCATCTGATTTAATTTCGTTAATGAATAATTATGTCATTGTTTTACCTATAAAATTGTATTTAATACCAAATATTCTCATATAGAGCATCAAAGTATAATTTTAAATTTTCTATAAATCAACTGATTATATAACAATTTATCTCAACTATAGAAAATGGCATAAACATAAGGCTAACTCTGTGATTATTACACACATACACACACACCCCCACACACATACACACAAATACCACCATGCTAGCCCTTTGTGAAACACAAGGTAGACAAATTTGGTGGACTAATAAGTTGTTATAGGTGTTATGACTCCATATTCTTGTCCACTGAGCAAAGAAATTGTATGCTACAGATTGCAGATTTTTGTTTGAACAATATAAGTATGTGTAGTAAATTACAGAATCAGATCTTTTCCTAGCTATATTAGATGACATTAACATAAAAAGAATGCATAGCTGAATCCTAAAAACTTTTTTTTGCTTATTTGTTTTCAAAGTGGGCCAAAGGAATGTGGTCTCATAAACACCAGAAAAATATGCAACATATTATTTAAAATATTGTTCTGCTCAAAAATGTATACTCTAAAGGAAAGATTAAATTACAAGTTTGAGAGGCACAATACCCAAATAAAATAATACAGTTTCAAAGCTGAGCATTATTTAATCGTGCTGCTTTCTAGCCAATAAAATTAGAAAACATTTTCTCATACCAATTTATTATATAATTTCACTGCTGTCCATTAACAACATAATACAGTATGTTGCAACTGTTACAATACAACATGGCCAACTACAAATCCATTAGTACCTAAAGTAATGTTATATAAAGGGTTCATATGGGCATGATTATTCTATCTCAAACTAAAAGAGCTTGTTTGTATATTTACTTATAAGTTAGCTTTAAATATAAAAGAGCTAGATATTTAAGCAATGAAATATACTCGTGGATATTCAAGTACTGTGTTTTATGATCATTTTGAGATGGATTCAAGATGGCTAATGCTGATGCTGTACAGAGCAATGTAACTAGGAATATTTCATTTAAAATTAAATTAATGTAGTTCAACTTAGGTGAACATCAGTGTAGTTAGCTAGCATAAAACGAAGACAGTGGACTGCCTGACACATAATGACTTTACCAATCAATTCAATTTTAAAAAACAGTCAAACCATTTTATTCGATGTCAGGTGAATAAAATAACAAAATACAGTTGGCTAATCAAATTTTCCATTTTGAAAGCAATAAGTTATAGTACAGGTGTACCATATTTTTCTTTTTTTAACTAATTTGAAGAAGGCTGGAAAGGACACAGTTGGGATAAGCAATTGTCTATAAGATAAGGGAGTCTGAGTCAACTTGGGTACAAATAATGGGAAGAAACAAGGTAGTAACTTTTCTTCCTGGTTCAGAAAGGCCTTCTAGAGGAAGGAAGCACGATCAAAGACTGGTATACAAGGAAAAGATTGTTCAATGCTAGAGAATATAAAAGTCAAGATCAAAGAAGGGGCCAAGATAGGGATGGAGCCCTGAGAAGGAGGAGAAATTGGCATAAAACTGCATGTTAAATGAGAAATATAGATATAATGGAAAATAAACTGCAAGAAAAACAGCAGGCTATGTTTGCATTTTCTAATGATCAGTGATTTTTTTTTTTGCCAATACAAATTGAAAGGAAGGAGCAAAGGAAGAAAAGGAGAAAGGAAGGAAGGGAAAGATAGTGAGGGAGAAGAAAGGAAGAAAAGAAGAAAGCAAGAGGAAAGTCAAGTTGTGTGATCTTAAATTATTTTCTCTAAAAGGCCTATTAACATAACAAAAAGCAAAACATAAGAGTTGTCCCCTCTGGTGTATATTAATAAAAAACAAATTGTTTAAAACTTTCTTTAAAATCCACAATATAAATTTAACAACTGACTGAAAAAGGAAATCCTGAGCTCTGTCTTAACTTCCACAGAATTTCACTAAAATGTCTATGTAAAACGTATCACAGTTAAAAAGTATCACCACTCAAAGAGTTTACCTCTCTTGAACAGGAAAGACTAAGTTCAAAGATTACATTCACAGTGTTTCTCATAAAAAGTCAACTAACTGTGTTCATATTGTTTTAAAATTTTTAATTCACTATAGAATTTCTTCCAATAAGCATCCTGTATAAATTTTACAAGAAAACACCTATGGCCTTAGTTCAAAGTAATGGCAGGGGAGGGATTCAAACAAAATATTATGTTGAGGTAGAAAAACAAAACAGATTTTTTCCCTCTTCACCCACTTAGACAAAGGCTCATCTCCAGCCTAAACGTAGCTGAGAATTTGCTTTCGTTCCTCATCATCATCGTTCCTCATCTCCCTCTACCCCCACCTACTCACCCAAACTTTCTCACAGACCCTCTCCCATGATTTTGGCCCTTCATGTGCCACTGCTTACTTTGTAGTTCTTTAACTGCTTTGGTGCCTGGAATCAATTACTGGGACTAATAATTTCTTGAGACACCAAAAGTTGCTTAGAATAATCTGAATGAGATTTTCATGTGCTGTCCAGCATTTAATGATCTGACCTTCTACAGCTGATTCAGCTGATTGGCTGAAGTATTTGAGATACTTAGTACTTCCATTGTGTGTCAGAGATGTTATATTTACAACTCCCTAGTTTATATATACAAATATTTATATAATTATATAGAGAGAATACATATATGGAAAAAGAAGGATATACAGGGTGTACATTAGGACATTTACATAACTGATACATAAAACCTTGTCTTTGAGGTGTTGGGACATTACCCTGCCCAAGTGCAGTCCCTCGCACTTATGTATCATATCTGAAACACAGTAGCTGCTCATTTAAATGTTACTTCTTAGTTATTCCCCATTACAAAAGAAACAAATCCCTCTAACTTTATTTTTAAGATTTATTGTTTTACATCTTTATTGGAGTATAATTGCTTTACATTGTTGTATAAGTTTCTTAAAGCCAGAAGCCCTGTAGTATTTTTTGTGTCTCTATACATAGTCCCCAGTACAATATTCTGCATCCAGTAGAAACTTAAGAGATACATAATAAATTAAATAAATAAATACTCTCCTAAATGAAAAGTAAAGGCTAAATTTGTATTGAGAGTAACAGTATTGAAGACAAAATGCCTAGAGAAGTCTAACATTCAAATATGAGATTTAAAAGAATGGAATGAAAAGAGAGGGAAGAAAATCAGTAAAATGATCAAAATACTGCTCACACATAAGAAGGTCTAGATTGAGCAGATCAAGGCAATGGCATTAAGAAAGGCATAGGGAGAACTAAAGTAGAAAAAGAACAGACATATCTGAGAGAATCAGATATGACTCAAAGAGCGTAACAGCATCTTTACCTGATGTTTCAGAGACATAAGAGTTTATGACTGTTCCAGAATGTTATCTTTGGATAACTTCTACTAATGCATTACTAATAATTTACCTAAATGACTATTTTTAGCATTAAGGGATATGGTATTGACTTGGGGGTGGTGTTATCATCCACTGTAACTGTTATTTCGGAGTCTTTATCTTAATCTGTCAAGAGGAAATTAAGCATTGAAAGGAATTCATTAACCAAAGTGATCAACTTGAATACTAAAATCCCCAAGTTGGTTTCATATGGTCAGTCTTATGGGGACATCAATGAATATTTTAAGTATCCACATATTGTCATGTATACATCTAAGCAAACGTTGTAACTATTTCATTTTAAAGTCCAACAGTGCAACTCCATTTTTCAAAAGCATAACAATCCAGTCTATTATCTAGTTGCTAGTAAAATTTGACAAAAAAATGGGTGTCATAAGAAAACATGCAAAAATACACCAACAAGCATTTTTCTTCCTTCTCCCTTCTGATGTTTAGAAAATTTGCAAATCGATTTAAGCCCAAAGTGGTAAAGGAATGAAATTATTCCTTCGGGTATGCTGTGCCAAGTTTCATTTCTGGTTGCATACTTATGACCAAGTTCAAGATCCTTGAAAAGAAATCCATAAAAGAGAAAATATCCCTTTAACCTCAGCAGAGCAACACAGCAGAGGCTGCTATGGGAGGAGAAAGGCATCTGCCTTGAGATGGGTGTGCTCCTGGTGTTTGGTTTCCACTGAGAGGATGCCTGCTCTCTCAATGAATCTGAAGTAGCTACTAGGATGAGGTAATGGCTGTGCTGGTTTCACTGGGTCATGCTCTCTCCGCACATTTTTTCTCCTTCTCCTCCCTGAGGAGGTGCTGTAAACAAGTCATCCTCGGAGAGTTGCTACAGAGAATTAACAAATCCTAAATTTGAAATTCCTGAGAAACTGGCTCTACTTTTGATAGTCTAGACAATAACTAGAAGCTGAAAGCAGCATTGACAGTCACAAAGAAACAGGTTACTTGATGGGGGCAAGGGAAATGAAAAGAGGAGGGAAACAAAGAAAATGAAAATTCATGTATTTAAAATATTATTTTTTTTAAAAAAGGAAGCTCAATTTTTAAATTGCTTAGATCTCCAGATGTATGTTAAGCAAATTTCTGCTTATGGGTAAAATAAAAACAACAAAAAGAATTTTGGAAATTAAATAACATTATAGCATATTGTGAAATACTAAAATTAAATAAACCACGGACAGATAAACAGCATGTACCACTGATCCTAAAGGCACAATAGCTCTGATCACATGCAAATCGTGATTCCAGATGTAAACCTACGATAACCAGATGAAATTACCAGGAAAGCAATGTAAAATCACACACACAAGCATGCACAGGCGTATGGTGGTACACACCACATACATACACATGCAAATATAACATTTTTTACTGAAAGACAAAAATGCCTTTCACCTTTCCTTAAGAAGGAAATGCTTTTGTGCATGAAGAGGGGGTGACTGAAATGCCCATGATTTTTTACAGATTCATAAAGATTTCTACCAAAATATGTAGACACCAATTGCCCAGTTAAATGGGTGTTTTGAGTCACATTCAAGTGAAAGGCTATAATCTTCCTCCTGGGCATTCTCAAGAGCTTTTATTTATTTAATCTATTTTCATTGCCAAAAAAATTATAATTGCCCACAGTGAAATGACAGGGTCACAGAGCTATGCTTTATACTAGGCTGGTACCTGCAGCTCAAGCATGGGACATTTTGCATAATGTGGCTCACGTAAAAGGCTTTGTTCTCCATCGCCTCACTGAGGCTGCAAACCTCAATTTCAGTTAGCAGTCATTTCCTCTCCCAGACCGATCATTTTAAAATAAATTATATTTTTAACATTTAAGTTAGTACCTTATGGATATTCATTAATCCTTTTGCCTCACATCCAAAATTATATACCACCCAACAACATATATTTGTTTTGCACTACAAATTTCATTCACCCCATAATCCCAAACCTTCAAGGATAAATATTTAAAGATTCATCTTTAATTATCCACTCCCTTTTTCAACATTAGGTATATAGTGTATTATATATGCAAATGTGTTTATGTGTGTGTGTGTGTATGTGGTGTGTACCACCATACCCCTGTGCATGCTTGTGTGTGTGTGAGAGCATTTAAACAAAAACCCTTCACATCGAGTCAGTTTTAAAGGGTCTACGTGCTGGAAGCATTATGCTAAGGGCTTACAGCTGATGGCACACAGCAGTTGTTACAAACGGGCTTGTTGCTAATAAAGCTTTTTTTACTTTCTGACAAAACCCTGAAACCCTGATGCTAGGCAATATAACATCCATTTCCAGTTTTCAAGGATTTTTTTTCTGACCCCATCCGTTTTACTCCCCCCTCCCCCCTACACACACCCAAACACACACATCCCCACTCCTGGCTCCTCTCACACACTCCTTCTTTAAATTTCCATCCTTAAACAAAAGAAGAGGCTGGGGAAGGAAGGCATCTAGCACTGCAGCCCCCAAAGCACCTTTTAAGAAGAAAAAGAAAACAGATGCACTGTATATGCTGCTTCCCACCCCCATCGTTTAAAAAGAGACTACGTGGACGCTCAAGCTCACCCAGACTCATTTTTTCGTGTCCCGCCCTCCAACAAGACCAGACATTAATTTTTCATTTTCCTAAAATTATAAATATTCATCAATCTTGCTCTTCCAAGCTGTTTCTGAGAGAATTACAGGGAAAATGATGTCAAATTGACAAGGCTTCTCTAACTTACTCATTCGTCAGTGTGCAGTTCTCTGCAGTTAGATGGACAAAAAAACCAAACAAACAAAAAACAAAAAAACCCCAGAAAACCTCTATCTCGAAATTGTTTTACAAGGATATCTCTCAAGACAGATATCCTAACCCGACGTAAATTCCCGGGCGTTTCAAAGTGGTACTTACCGAGGTCACACACCCTTCTACAAATCTAGAACCCAGGTAGCAGCCCTGGTCCCCTGCTGCGTAGTAGTGACACCTAGAGAGGCCGGGCCTGAAGCTTCCGCCAGCTGGAAGACTGGACAGCTCGGCCAACCTGTGCCTGCTTCCAAGGCACAGAGGACGAGACAACCCCTCCCCATTCCCATTCCTTTCCTGGGCTCCTTCTCCCTCTACGCGGTGGGCGAGGCAGGAGAAAGAAAAGCACCCTATACAGAGGTGGGGACGGCTCTCTTACCTGGGCGCAGAAACTGGATGCACCCGCGGTCGTCGCTGCCACCGTTCAGGGACCTGAGGACCTAACGTCCTCCGGAGAAGGAGCAGAGGGGGGGACGGGGCAGGGGAAGAAGGATAAAGAAAAGAAAGAAGCGGAGGGGAAGAAAAGAAAGAGAGGAGGAGGAGGAGGATGCTGTCGCCGCGGCGCCCGAGAGCCCGCGCAGCCGGAGCGCCCGGCCCAGTCTGAGCGTCGCCCTGGCCGCCGGCTCCGCGCGCGGCCACCCCGCCCTCTTCAGGCCCCGCCTCCCGCCCCCCACAAGCCCCGCCCGATCGGCGGCCGGGTCGGCGGCGGGGGCGGGGCTGGGGCGGGCACAGCCGCAGCGTCCCGGAGGGGAGCGCGACCGCCCCGCCTTTCGCCGCTGCCAGCCAGCCGCCAGGCGGGACCCGCGAGAGTGGCAGCCTCAGCGCGCCGGCCAAACCCGGGCCACTTTGGGCCTGGGACCATGGGGCCCTCTTTAGAGAATCCCTCCACCCTCACCGCCCACCTCCGCCACCAGAAGCTGTGTGAGACCAGCATCCTCGGGACAGAAGGACCCAGCGAACCTTCTTTTCCGACGTCCTTGGTAAACTCAGGGGAGCGTAAGCTTTAGTACCTCAAGGAGGAGTGCCCCATAGACGCCCCTCCTTTCCCTGCTCCATCACTGTGAGGCTGGGGTTCCGGTTACCCCTCAGTGGCGAGGGCTCACTGGCCTTTCCTCCACAAACCTCCGGACAGCTGCTTCCAGAAAAGATAGGAAAATTGGGGAGAGCATGAGGACAGAGAACAACGCTTGTCAATACTAAAGGAACAATGGTTGAGGGTTTAGAGAATTACTAGACCTCTTCCGTCACTAATCAGATTTGTTCATTCATTTATTCGTTCAACAAATGTGTATTAAATCTGCTGTGTCAGGCACTGTTCTAGGCACTATGGAAACATCAGTGAATAAAACAGAACGCCCCTCCCCCCCCAAAAAATCCCTGCCTTTTTGGATATTACATTCTAGAGACCCAGGTGTATGATCCAGAGTCAATTCATTTCATCTAAATCTCATGTATGACTGTGTCAAATGAGGATTAAAATATGTCATCCCTACTCCTATGGCATATTTAATATGAAGATATAATTAGATAATAAGAAGAGTCTGTGAAGAATATGAAGCACAGAAAACATTGACCTTGAAATGTCACCATTTAAAAGAATTACCTGTTAAATACTTTTGAAAGAGATGTGTCCAACTGAGAAAACAGATGATTGTTTACCATGGAATCTTCATAATCATAGAACATCACTTCATTGTAAGTAAGAGAGGTAAGATGCAACTTAGAATTGTTTCAAGCTTCTATATGGAATACTAACAAGGTGTTTTTAAGGTTACCAAGATAATGGGGTATGGTCTGTGCAGTTTCAACAGTAGTTATAATTTGGTTTTGTCACTTAAATTATCCATAGAATTATAAAACCATAGAACATTAGAGTTCATTTCTCAGACATTTGGTCCACTTCCCTCAATTTTCAGATTGAAAAAGAGACCTAATGATGGGACACTGTAAAGATTAGAGACCATAACAGAACAAAGTCTGAAACCCTGGTTTCCAAAATCATACCCCACGCTCTGAGTATTGTTTCCCTCTGTCCAGTTTCACCCCACATCCCAGTGCTCGAAGTGAGATTGGAAGTATCAGGGCATACCAAGTAACAGAGGGGTTGGAGGATTTAGGGCTCCTCCTCCGAAAGTGATCCGATTGAGAAGAAGGAGGTCTTAGGGGACTATGAAATGATATGGTTGGAAAGAAGGAGTAAGAATCCTGCTAGAGTGTTAGCAGTTGACATTCTTGACCTGGCACACAGCTACAGATGCTCATTAAGAGTATATCTTCAATCCTGTATAGTCCTATTATTGAGTATTTCTCAGTTCCTATTAGTTCCGTGCTATTTGACACAACAATAAAGTTCTAAGGTGTTGTTGCTCTTTCTGCCTTCCTTCATTTCAGGTAGAACTCCCCTGGGTCTGCATCAACTTTGAGTTTAAAGTAAAAAGATATTGTGTTCCAGCATTGAACACAATCCTGCCCAACCTCATTGTCTGCAAACCAAAATATTTCTTTGATTACTTTAGTTTTACTGTTAGTCTTGAAGTCGGGTATTGTCAGGTCCTACAGTTTTACTCTTCTTTTTCAAAATTCTTTTGAATCATCTAGTACTTTGCATTTTTACATAAGTTTTGGGGCCTTGTCAATTTCTATTAAAATAATACTGTTTTTGATTGGAATTGTGGTGAATTTATGGGTCAATTTTGGCAGAATTGCCATCTTAATAATATTGTCTTCTAATCCATGAACATGGTATAGATCTTGATTTATTTAAGTCTTCTTGAGGTTTTTTTTTAATTATTATTAACAGGTTTTATTTCTCAGAGCAGTTTTACATCAAAAAAAAAAAAATTGGGGCTTCCCTGGTGGTGCAGTGGTTGAGAGTCCGCCTGCCGATGCAGGGGACACGGGTTCGTGCCCCGGTCCGGGAAGATCCCACATGCCGTGGAGCGGCTGGGCCCGTGAGCCATGGCTGCTGAGCCTGCGCATCCAGAGCCTATGCTCCACAACGGGAGAGGCCACAACAGTGAGAGGCCCGCGTACCGCAAAAAAAACACCAAAAAACAAAAAGAAAACCCAAAATTGAACAGAAAGTACAGAGTTCCCATTACAGGGATCCCCTGCTTTCTAAAAGTTCGCTTTATGCCACTTCTCTTTTACAAAAGACGTGTTTTCACTAACTGAAAGAAATCAGAAAGGATTTTTGCTTTTACAAAAAAAAAAGACCAAAAAAAAGCGAAAATAGCATTCAATGTTTGTTTTGCAGCCAGCCGTTAATAGAGGCAGACACACCTGAGCAGTGAGAGTGACACCACCCAACCCCATCAAGCCCCCGTAGCTTTGAACTGTGTCTGTGAGCATCTGTGCATCCATTAGCAAGCCGTGTCCTAAGGTAATTTCTTCTTCACTTTATGCCGTTCAGCTTACCAAATGTCTTATAGAAACGTTGTACTTTCGGTTAGCAGGGGAACATGTGTCTTTCACGGAGCAAAACTTTTTATTTTTAATGAAGTCCAACTTATCAGTTTTTTTTCATGAATCATGCTTTTAGTGTCATATTTAAAAACTCATTGTCAAACTCAAGATTTCTAGGATTTTCTCCGACATTATCTTACAGAGTTTAAGAACTTTGTGTTTTACATTTAGCTCTTAGTCCATTCAGTCCACTCTAATAAAAATACCATAAACTGGGTGGCTTATAAACAACACTTATTTCTCAGTTCTGGAGGCTGGGAAGTCCAAGAGCGTGGTGCCAGCAGATTCAGTGTCTGGTGGGGGCCCATAGCCTCATGAACAGAACCTTCTTTGGTGTCCTCACATGGTGAAAGGGGCAAGGGAGCTTTCTAGGGCCTCTTTTATAAAAGCACCAATCCCATTCATGAGGACTCCACCCTCATGACCTAAGGACCTCCCTAAACCCCACCTCCCAGTACCATCACATTGGGCATTAGGTTTCAATGTATGAATTTTGGGGGGGATACAAATATTCAGCTTATAGCAAGGTCTATGATTCATTTTGAGTTAATTATTGTAAGGGGTGCAAGGTCTGTGTCTAGATTCATTTTTTGCATGTGGATGTCCAGTTGTTCTAGCAACCTTTGTTGAAAAGATTATATTTTCTCCATTGATTTGCCCTTACTTCTTCATCAAAGATCAGTTGAATATATTTGTATGAGTCTATTTTGGGGCTCTCTGTCGTGTTGCATTGGTCTATTTCCTCCTTTGCCAATACTATCCTGTCTTGATTACTGTAGCTTTATAATAAGCCTTGATGTCAGGTAATATCAGTCCTCCAACTTTGTTCTTCAAACTTATATTGGCTGTTCTGGGTCTCTTTCCTTTTCATATAAACTTTTGGATAACTTTGTCCATATGCACAAAGTAACTTGCTAGGATTTTGCTTGTGATTGCATTGAATCTATAGATCAAGTTGGTAAGAACTGATATCTTGACAATATTGAATCTTCCTACTCATTTATTTATATCTTCTTTGATTACCTTAATGAGAGTTTTTTTAGTTTTTCTTATACAGATCTTACACATAATTTGCTAGATTTATACCTAAGTATTTTATTTTCTTGGTACTAATGTGAATGATACTACGTTTTTAATTTCAAATGTAAATTGCTCATTGCCAAATATAAGAAAGAAATTGACTTTTGTCTATTAACCATGTATCCTGCAACCTAGTTATAAACTCTTATTAGTTCCAGGCAAATTTTTTTAGTCCATCCTTTGGAATTTTCTACATATACAATCAAAGAGTTTTACACCTGCAAACAGAGTTTTATTTCTGCTGTCCCAATCTGTATACCTTTTATTTGCTTTTATTGTCTTATTGCATTAACTAGACTTTCAGTATGATGTTGAACAGGAGAGATGAGAGGGGACAATTTTACTTTGTTCCCAGTCTTAGAGGGAAAGCATCTAATTTCTCACCATTAAATATGATGTTAGCTGTAGATTGTACATGTTTATTATAAAGTTGAGGAAGTTCCCCTCTATTCTTAATTTGCTGAGAGGTTTTCTCATGAATGGGAGTTTGATTTTATCAAATGATTTTCCTGCAACTATTGATAAGATCATATGACCTTTCTTTTTTATCCTCTTGATGTGAGAGGTAAAATCGATTGATCTTTTAATGTTAAAACAGTATTGCATACCTGGAATAAATTCCACTTGGTCATGGTTTATAATTATTTTTATACATTGTGGATTTAATTTGCTAATATTTTGTTGAAGAGTTTTGCATCTATGTTCATGAAAGATATTAGCTGTAGTTCTCCAGTTCTTGTAACTTCTTTGTCTGTTTTTGATATTTAAAGTTATGCTGACCTTATAGAATGAGTTAGGAAGTGCTCCCTCTGCTACTACTTTGTGGAACAGATTGAATAAAAATGGTGTCATTTGTTTAAATATTTGATAGAATTCACCAGTGAAACCTTTTAAGCCTGTTGCTGTATGTTTTGGAAGATTATTATTTATTCAATGTATTTAATAGATTTAAGCCTATTCAGATTGTTTCTCTTTGTATGGTTTTTTTTTGCGGCACGCAGGCCTCTCACCGTTGTGGCCTCTCCCGTTGCGGAGCACAGGCTCCGGACGCGCAGGCCCATTGGCCATGGCTCAGCGGCCATGGCTCACGGGCCCAGCCGCTCCGCGGCAGGTGTGGTCTTCCCGGACCAGGGCACAAACCTGTGTCCCTTGCATTGGCAGGCAGACTCTCAACCACTGTGCCACCAGGGAAGCCCCCTTTGTGTGGGTTTTGATAGATTGTGTCTTTCGAAGAATTGGTCCATTTCATCTTTGTTATCAATATGTGAGCATAGCGTTGTTAGTAATATTCCTTTATTTCCTTCTAATGTCTGTGGGATCAGTAGTGATGGCACTCTTTCATTTCTTATAATAATTATAATAATTTATAATTTATATCTTCTCTCTTTTTCTTGATTGTATGGCTAGGGGCTTATCAATTTTATCGAATTTTTCAAAAACCATCTTTTGATTTTGTTGATTTTCTCAATTATTTTCCTGTTTTCATTGATTTCTGCACTGGTTTTTATGATTAATAATAATTTTATTATTAATATATGCATTTAATGCTATAAATTTTCCTCTAAGCAGTGCTTTGACTGTTTCCCACAAATTTTGATAGGTTGTATTTTCATTTTCATTTATTTCAAAATATTTTTAAATTTCTCCCAAGGCTTTTCTTTGAGCCATGAGTTATTTTGGTGTGTTGTTTAATCTACAAATATTTGGAAACTTTCCAAATATTTTTGGAGTGATCTGTTATAAATTTCTAGTTTAATTCCATTGTAGTCTGATAGCATAATTCTTATAGTGTCTACTCTTCCAAATTTGTTAAGCTGTGTTATTGAATACTTATCTGCAATGTTTTGTTGTGTTTGTGGACAAGTTTCACATATATGTCTTTAAAATTATCTCTAAATTACTCATGTTTCCTAAAGCTATTGTAAATGGTACTTTTTAAAAATTTTAATTTCTAAGTATACATTGCTTGTACATAGAAATACACTTAATTTTTTAGAGGAATCTTGCATTCTATGAATTTTCTAGACTCGCTTGTAAGTTCAAGAAGCTGTTTGGTACATTTAGTAGGGTTTTCTATGTACATGATGATGTCTACAAAGAACTTTTTTTCTAAACTGTATGCCTATTTTTTTTCTTCTTTTCTTGCTGCAATGTCTAGCTCCTCCAGTACAGTGTTAAACAGAACTGATTAGAGAGGATGTCTTTGCATTTTTTTCTGATCTTAGAGGGATAATTCACATTTTAAACTTTGCCTATCATGTTAGCTATAAATTTTTTTACTTGCCTTTTATAAGATTGAGGAAGTTCCCTTCTATTACTACTTTGCTGAGAGTTTTTATCATAAATTTGTATTTGAATATTGTTAAATGTTTTATGTCTATTAAAATAAAAATATTATTTTTTTCCATTATTCTAAAGGTATGATGAATTACATAAATTTTTGTATGCTAAACCAATGTAAAATCCTGTCATAAATCTTGATTTGTCATTATATACATATATGTTATATATATGTTAGAATAGTTTTGCAAATATATCTCACAGAAATTTTGCATCTGTGTTCAAGAGGGATATTTGTCAGTAGTTTTCTTTTTTGTAAAATCTTTGCTTATTTTAATCAGGTATTGCTGGACTTCTAAAATAATTGGTGAGGTATTTTTTTCTTTTCTCCTCATATATATTTGGAAAATATATATATATATATATATATATATAATTAGTGTTATTTCTTCCTTAAATGTTTGATAAAATTTACCACTGAAGTGATATGAGTCTGAAGTTTTCTTTGTGGGAAAGTTTTTTATAGCAAATTCAATTTTCTTAATAGATATAGTACTATTCAACTTTCCTGTTCTTTTTTTTTTTTAATTAATTAATTTATTTATTTATTTTTGGCTGCATCGGGTCTTCGTTGCTGCACGCGGGCTTTCTCTAGCTGTGGCGAGCGGGGGCTATTCTTCGTTGCAGTGCACAGGCTTCTTATTTCAGTGGCTTCTCTTGTTGTGGAGCATGGGCTCTAGGTGCGCCGGCTTCAGTAGTTGTGACACGTGGGCTCAGTAGTTGTGGCTCATGGGCTCTAGAGCACAAGCTCAGTCGTTGTAGTGCAAGGGCTTTGTTGCTCTGCGGCATGTGAGATCTTCCTGGACCAGGGCTCGAACCCGTGTCCCCTGCATTGGCAGGCAGATTCTTAACCAATGCACCACCAGGGAAACCCCTCCTGTTTCTTCTTGATTCAGGGATAATTTGTGTCCTTTGAAGAATTTTCTCATTTTATGTAAATTATTGTCAAATTTTCTTAGAGTTATTTATTATCCTTTTTTATCTTTAGGATCATTTTGTATCATTTAGTGATGCCCCTGCTTTTATTCTTGTTATTGATAACATGTCTTCTATTTTTTTATCTTTATAAGTCTACATAGAGCCTTATAAATTTTAATGATTTTCAGGGAACTATCTTTTAGTTTCATTGCTTTTCTCAATCAGTTTTCTCTTTTCTGTTTCATTTATTTCTGCACTTATCTTGATAATTTTCTTTCTTCTTTTTTCATTGTATTTAATTTGCTACTTTTTATTAGCTTCCTAGGATAGAAGTTTATATCAATGAGTTTAGGCTTTCTTGTCTCCAAAAATAAGCATTAAAACTATAAACTTCTCTCTATACACAGCATTACCTGCATTCCACAAATTTTGACATGTTATGTTTTCATTATCATTTAGTTCAAAATACATTGTGACTCTCTAATTTGCATATAGAAATGGATTTGAAAGTTACTAATTGATAATCAATTTCTAATTTAATTCCATTGTGGTAGAAAACATACCTTGTATGATTTTAATTCTCTTAAATGTTTTGAAGCTTGTTTTATGGCCAAGCATAGAGTCTATCTTGGTTAATATTCTATGTGACCCTAAAAAAGTGTATCAGAAGTTGACTCAAAATGGATCAGAGATGTAAATATGAGAGATAAAATTACGAAACTAGAATAAAACAAGAGAAAGATCTTTGTGACTTCAGATTAGGCAAAGAATTCTTAGGTAGGTCACCAAAACTGTGATACTAAATGGAAAAAAAATGATATAACCAAAATTAAAAGCTTTTACTCTTGAAAAGACTCCATTAAGAAAAAAAAAAACAAACAAGCTGAGGACTGGGAGGAAATACTTCTAAATTGTTGTTGGAGGTGATCTTCAAGAGGGCCTGATGGCCAATTGCCCATTGAGCTGGACCCAGGCAATCAGAGGCTCCTCACCCCCACCCCTATCCTTGGGATGTACTTTCTGCCCACCGTTTGCACCATGGGACCCATTTTCAAGTATGAAGCCTTGAGAGAGCAATGTGTTGTTGAGACCATCTGGTTGGTATATGTGACTGAACCCAGTTAAGGCCTCTATATAAACTTTTAAGATTCTGTCAGTCAGGTGCCCAAGACAAGTCTTGCAGGTAAGTTCCCTTACATATTAATCCTTGAAACCTAACAATCTGGAGTAGTGTACCTCTTTTTTTAGTCTCTCCCTCCATATACAAGGGCCAATTTCATATTTTGCCTGGGAAACTCTGAAGTTTACAAAACAACAATTATGTATCCTATAAATGTCCTTGTGTATAAAAGTTATAAAGAACTCTTCAGAACTCAATAATAAGAAGATAAAGAGCCTATCTTACTCACTCTAAAGACTAAAAATTTGAATAGTTACTTTACCACAAAATATATGGTAATGGCTACTAAGACATAAAAAGATGCTTAATATAATTAACCATTAGGAAAATGCAAATTCAAAACATGAAGTACCAGTACATACACACTGGAAAGGATATAATCACAAAGACTGGAAATATGAAGTGTTGGTGTGGATGTGAAGAAACTGAACTCTCATACAGTGCTGGTAAAAGTATAAAATTGTATTACCCGCTTTGGAAAAGAGTTTGTCTGCTTTTAAAAAATTTAATGTGCACTTATATATAACCTCGGTATTCCACTCTCAGCTATCTCCCCAAGAAAAATGAAAACGTGTCCACACAAGGATGTTTATCTTCATGTTCATAGCAGCATAATTCATAATAGCTGAAAATTGGAAACCATCCATATGTTCCTAAACTAGTGAATGCATAATTGTGATATAGTTCCCCACTAGAATGCTACTACAGAATTAATGGGACAGAATAGTGATACACGCAACAATCAAGATAAACCTCAAGGACATTTTGCTAAGTTAAAGCAGCCAGACACATTTAGGTGTTTGCTTCATTTTGAGTTAATTTTTTACATGGTGTGTGGTACAGGTCCGACCAGTTGTCCCAGCACCATTCCTTGAAAACCATGTCTTTGCCATTGAATTGGTTTTGACATATCCTTTGAAAATCAATTGACCAAAAATATGAGGGTTTATTTCTGGAATCTCATTTCTGTTCCATTGATCTATATGTCCATCCTTATGCAAACACTACACTTTGTAATAGCTTTTGAAATTGGGGAATATGAGTCTCAATGATAAGGATTACGTTAAATCTATAGATTAGGTTGGGAATATTGCTGTTATTACAATATTGTCTTCCAGTCCATGAACCCAGGATGTGTTTACATTTATTTAGGTTTTTATTAATTTTTCTGTATTATTTTTAGTGTTACACTTCTTTTTGTGTTTTTTGCCAAGACAATTCAGTGCAGGGTGGGAAGAGTAGCCTTTTTTTTATTTTTCTTTCACACACACACTGTATTTTATTTATATAGGAGATAAATAAACTGACACCAAGCATTGTAAATGGATGACCACAACAAAAGCAACAATGATTGCAATTACCAAACACGAAACACACTTATACTATGTTATAATACTGACATTCAGTCCAGTAATCCTCCACTGTAACAGCTCCTTTACTTTGCAGTGAAAATTGATTTGTGTATTTTTTGCCTCTGAGTCCTTGTGGGATTTTTTTTTTAATTCAAACAGAAAGTCACAAAAATTATAATCATCCTCATCAGTTCACTCAGTCCCATGTAATTAATTTTTTTATCTTGATCTTTTGTTAGCACTTTTATGAATTCATCAGTTTTCCATTAGAGTTCTGAAAATGCTTATTCATTCTGTTCAGCAGTATAGTCTGTTACCAGAAACCTGTACTTGTCAGAGTCTTCTCCATGAATTCCTTGAAGATGAAACCCTTTTATAGGAACATTTTTGCAAAAGCATCAGAGTACACCTAGAACTGTCTGTAAATGACAAAAGACTTAAAAATGACCACGGTTAAAGATTTGATGAAAGTTCATAATAATGCAATTGAAAAGGAAATTTAGTTATTTCTGAGATATACATTTTAAAGTAATAACTAGAATTATGACTTATAACATTGTACCAGAACATATAAGATTTTTAGAAATTTCATGTAATGTCTGAAACATTTATATTAACATATTTCCATACAAATAACCCAAAGAAAGTTTAGTATTAGTTGTTTTTTTGTTTGTTTTCTTATACTGCAGATTCTTATTAGTCATCACTTTTATACACATCAGTGTGTACATGTCAATCCAAATAGCCCAATTCAGCACACCACCATCCCCACCCCACCATGGTTTTCCCCCCTTGGTGTCCATACGTTTGTTCTCTACATCTGTGTCTCAACTTCTGCCCTTCAAACCGGTTCATCTGTACCATTTTTCTAGGTTCCACATACATGCGTTAATATACGACATTTCTTTTTCTCTTTCTGACGTACTTCACTCTCTATGACAGTCTCTAGGTTCATCCACGTCTCAATAAATGACTCAATTTCATTCCCTTTTATGGCTGAGTAATATTGCATTGTATATATGGACCACATCTTCTTTATCCATTCATCTGTCAATGGGCATTTAGGTTGCTTCCATGACCTGGCTATTGTAAATAGTGCTGCAATGAACATTGGGGTGAATGTGTCTTTTTGAATTATGGTTTTCTTTGGGTATAGGCCCAGTAGTGGGATTGCTGGATCATATGGTAATTCTATTTTTAGTTTTTTAAGGAACCTCCATACTGTTCTCCATAGTGGCTGTATCAATTTACATTCCCACCAACAGTGCAAGAGGGTTCCCTTTTCTCCACACCCTCTGCAGCATTTGTTGTTTGTAGATTTTCTGATGAAACCCATTCTAACTGGTGGGAGGTGATACCTCATTGTACTTTTGATTTGTATTTCTCTAATAATTAGTGATGCTGAGCAGCTTTTCATGTGCTTCTTGGCCATCTGTATATCTCCTTTGGAGAAAGGTCTATTTAGGTCTTCTGCCCATTTTTGGATGGGGTTGTTTGTTTTTTGATATTGAGCTGCATGAGCTGTTTATATTTTTGGAGATTAATCCTTTGTCCGTTGACTCATTTGTAAATATTTTCTCCCATTTTAAGTGTTCTCTTTTCATCTTGTTTATGGTTTCCTTTGCTGTGCAAAAGCTTTTAAGTTTCATTAGGTCCCACTTGTTTATTTTTGTTTTTATTTCCATTACTCTAGGAGGTGGATCAAAAAAGATCTTGCTGTGATTTATGTCAAAGAGTGTGCTTCCTATGTTTTCCTCTAAGAGTTTTATAGTGTCCGGTCTTACATTTAGGTATCTAATCCATTTTGAGTTTATTTTTGTGTATGGTGTTAGGGAGTGTTCTAATTTCATTCTTTTACATGTAGCTGTCCAGTTTTCCCAGCACCACTTATTGAAGAGACTGTCTTTTCTCCATTGTATATCTTTACCTCCTTTGTCACAGATTAGTTGGCCATAGGTGCGTGGGTTTATCTCTGGGCTTTCTATCTTGTTCCATTGATCTATGTTTCTGTTTTTGTGCCAGTACCATATTGTCTTGATTACTAAAGCTTTGTAGTATAGTCTGAAGTCAGGGAGTCTGATTCCTCCAGCTCCGTTTTTTCCCCTCATGACTGCTTTGGCTCTTCAGGGTCTTTTGTGTCTCCATACAAATTTTAAGATGATTTGTCCTAGTTCCGTAAAAAATGACATTGATAATTTGATAGGGATTGCATTGAATCTGTAGATTGCTTTGGGTAGTAGAATCATTTTCACAATGTTGATTCTTCCAATCGAAGAACATGGTATATCTCTCCATCTGTTTGTATCATCTTTAATTTCTTTCATCAGTGTCTTATAGTTTTCTGCATACAGGTTTTTTCTCCCAAGGTAGGCTTATTCCTAGGTATTTTATTCTTTTTGTTGCAATGGTAAATGGGAGTGTTTCCATAATTTCTCTTTCAGGTTATTCATCATTAGTGTATAGGAAAGCAAGAGATTTCTGTGCATTAATTTTGTATCCTGCAACTTTACCAAATTCATTGATTAGCTCTCGTAGTTTTCTGGTGGCATTTTTAGGATTCTCTATGTATAGTATCTCATCTGCAAACAGTGACAGTTTTACTTCTTCTTTTCCAATTTGTATTATTTCTTTTATTTCTTTTTCTTCTCTGATTGCCATGGCTAGGACTTCCAATACTATGTTGAATAATAGTGGTGAGAGTGGACATCCTTGTCTCGTTCCTGATCTTAGAGGAAATGTTTTCAGTTTTTCACCATTGAGAATGATGTTTGCTGTGGGTTGTCATATATGGCCTTTATTACGTTGAGGTAGGTTCCCTCTATGCCCACTTTTTGGAGAGTTTTTATCATAAATGGTGTTGAATTTCGTCAAAAGGTTTTTCTGCATCTATTGAGATGATCATATGGTTTTTATTCTTCAATTTGTTAATATGGTGTATCACATTGATTGATTTGCATATATTGAAAAATCCTTGCATCCCTGGGATAAAACCCACTTGATCATGGTGTATGATCCTTTTAATGTGTTGTTGGATTCTGTTTGCTAGTATTTTGTTGAGGATTTTTGCATCTATATTCATCAGTGATATTGGTCTGTAATTTTCTTTTTTTGTAGTACCTTTGTCTGGTTTTGGTATAAAGGTGATGGTGGCCTCATAGAATGAGTTTGGGAGTGTTCCTTCCTCTGCAATTTTTTGGAAGAGTTTGAGAAGGATGGGTGTTAGCTCTTCTCTAAATGTTTGATAGTATTCACCTGTGAAGCCATCTGGTCCTGGACTTTTGTTTGCTGGACGTTTTTTAATCACAGTTTCAATTTCATTACTTTTGTTTGGTCTGTTCATATTTTCTGTTTCTTCGTAGTTCAGTCTTGGAAGGTTATACCTTTCTAAGAATTTGTCCATTTCTTCCAGGTGGTCCATTTTATTGGAATAGAGTTCCTTGTAGTAGTCTCTTAGGATGCTTTGTATTTCTGCAGTGTCTGTTGTAACTTCTGCTTTTTCATTTCTAATTTTATTGATTTGAGTCCTCTCCCTCTTTTTCTTGATGAGTCTGGCTAGTGGTTTATCAATTTTGTTTATCTTCTCAGAGAACCAGCTTTTAGTTTTTTGATTTTTGCTATTGTTTTCTTTGTTTCTATTTCATTTATTTCTGCTCTAATCTTTATGATTTCTTTCCTTCTGCTAACTTTGGGTTTTGTTTGTTCTTCTTTCTCTAGTTCCTATAGGTGTAAGGTTAGATTGTTTACTTGAGATTTTTCTTCTTTCTTGAGGTAGGCTTGTATAGCTATAAACTTCCCTCTTAGAACTGCTTTTGCTGCATCCCATAGGTTTTGGATCATTGTGTTATCATTGTCATCTGTCTTTAGGTATTTTTTGATTTCCTCTTTGATTTCTTCAGTGATCTCTTGGTTGTTTAGTAACATATTGTTTAGCTTCCATGTGTTTGTGTTTTTTATGTTTTTTCCCTGTAATTCATTTCTAATCTCATAGTATTGTTGTCAGAAAAGATGCTTGATATGATTTCAGTTTTCTTAATTTCACTGAGGCTTGGTTTGTGACCCAGGATGTGATCTATCCTGAAGAACGTTCCATGCGCACTAGAGAAGAAAGTGTAGTCTGCTGTTTTTGGATGGAATGTGCTATAAATATCAATTAAATCTATCAGGTCTATTGTGTCATTTAAAGCTTCTGTTTCCTTATTTATTTTCATTTTGGATGATCAGTCCATTGGTGTATGTGAGGTGTTAAAGTCCCCCACTATTATTGTGTTACTGTCGATTTCCTCTTTTATAGCTGTTAGCAGTAGCCTTATGTATTGAGGTGCTCTGATTTTGGGTGCATATATATTTATAATTGTTATATCTTCTTCTTGGATTGATCCCTTGATCATTTTGTAGTGTTCTTCCTTGTCTCTTGTAACATTCTTTATTTTAAAGTCTATTTTATCTGATATGACTATAGCTACTCCAGCTTTCTTTTGATTTCCATTTGCATGGAATATCTTTTTCCATCCCCTCACTTTCAGTCTGTATGTGTCCCTAGGTCTGAAGTGGGTCTCTTGGAGACAGCATATATATGGGTCTTGTTTTTGTATCCATTCAGCAAGGCTTTGTCTTTTGGTTGGAGCATTTAATCCATTCACGTTTAAGGTAATTATTGATATGTATGTTCCTATGACCATTTTCTTAATTGTTTTGGGTTTTCTTTGTAGATCCTTTTCTTCTCTTGTGTTTCCCACTTAGAGAAGGTCCTTTAGCATTTGTTGTAGAGCTTGTTTGGTGGTGCTGAATTCTCTTAGCTTTTGCTTGTCTGTAAAGCTTTTGATTTCTCCATCGAATCTGAATGAGATCCTTGCCGGGTAGAGTAATCTTGGTTGTAAGTTCTTCCTTTTCATCACTTTAAGTATATCATGCCACTCCCTTCTGGCTTGTAGAGTTTCGGCTGAGAAATCAGCTGTTAACCTTATGGGAGTTCCCTTGTATGTTATTTGTCATTTTTCCCTTGCTGCTTTCAATAATTTTTCCTTGTCTTTAATTTTTCCTAATTTGATTACTATGTGTCTCGGCATGTTTCCCCTTGGGTTTATCCTGTATGGGCCTTGCTGTGCTTCCTGGAGTTGGGTGGCTATTTCCTTTCCCATGTTAGGGAAATTTTCGACTATAATCTCTTCAAATATTTCCCCTGGTCCTTTCTCTCTCTCTTCTCCTTCTGGGACCCTTATAATGCAAATGTTGTTGCGTTTAATGTTTTCCCAGAGGTCTCTTAGTCTGTCTTCATTTCTTTTCATTCTTTTTTCTTCTGTTCCACAGCAGTGAATTCCACCATTCTGTCTTCCAGGTCACTTATCCTTTCTTCTGCCTCAGTTATTCTGCTATTGATTCCTTCTAGTGTAGTTTTCATTTAAGTTATTGTATTGTTCAACTCTGTTTGTTTGTTCTTTAATTCTTCTAGGTCTTTATTAAACATTTCTTATATCTCCTCGATCTTTGCCTCCATTCATTTTCCGAGGTCCTGGATCATCTTCACTCTCATTATTCTTAATTCTTTTTCTGGAAGGTTGCCTATCTCACTTCATTTAGTTGTTTTTCTGGGGTTTTATTTTGTTCCTTCACCTGGTACATAGCCCTCTGCTTTTTCATCTTGTCTATCTTTCTGTGAATGTGGTTTTTGTTCCACAGGCTGCAGGAATGTAGTTCTTCTTGCTTCTCCTTACACTTCTTTTGTTAAATTTATTTCTTAGTATCTTATTCTTTTTGATATTATTACAAATGGAACTGTTTTCTTAATTATATTTTTGGATTGTTTGTTGATGATTTATAGAAATATAATGGATCTTGTTTTCTGCAGACTTGCTGAACTCATTTATTAGCTCTGATAGTTTTATTTTAAATTCCTATGATTTTCTATAATTAAAACCATGTCATCTGCAGATAGATATAGTTTTGCTTCTTCCTTTTTAATATGCCTGCCGTTATTTTTTATTTCTGATTTCCCTGACTAGAAACTTCAGTACAATGCTGAATATCAGTGAAAGCATATATCCTTTTCATGTTCCTGATTTTAGAAGTAAATATTTCAGTCTTTCACTAGTAAGTGTAATGTAAGCTGTGGGTTTTTCATGGATATCCTTTATCAGGTTCAGGAAATTCACATCTGTTCTTGGTTTGTTGAGTATTTTTATCATGAAAGAGTATTAGGTTTTGCCAGATGCTTTTTCTGCATCAATTGAGATGATCATGTGGTTGTTTTCCTTTATCATATTAAAATTGTTTATTATATTGTTTGATTTTTATATGTTGAACCAATGTTGAATTTTCTGAGATAAATCACATGATCCTAGAGTATAATCCTTTTTATGTGTTTTTGGACTTGAATTGTTAGAAGTTTGTAAAGGATTTTATTTACATATTCATATTTCAGGCTTTTTATATCTGACTATAAAATGTTTCTCATATAGACAGCATATATTTGAAACAATTTTTAAAATTAATTTTGCCAACATCTGCATTGTAAAAATTCATTATATTTAATATCATTACTGATAATTATAATTTACATTTACATTACTGATAATTTACATTTCTGATGCATCTAGAGATTCCATTATTTTTGACTCTTCCATTTTTCTCTTCACTGTGTTCATGTTTTCCTTTAAATATTTGAACATTAACATTTTTGCCTTGTTAAGACCCATTCATTCCTAGTTTCATCATCTCTGTTATCTCTGCTTTCCTTTACTTTTGAGTGATATTTCTCTTGGTTATAAGTCCTACTTTCTTGCTTCTTAGCCTATCTGGTAATTTTTTTTTTTTTTTTTTTTTTTGGCTGCACCATGCAGCGTGTGGGATCTTAGTTCCCTAACCAGGGATCAAACCCATGCCTCTTGCATTGGGAGTGTGGAGTCTTAGCCACTCTGGACATTTATTTCTAATATAAGCAATTAAATTGAAATCCTCTCTAAATATTGCTTTAGTTGCATCTCACCATTTTTTATGTTGCATTTTTATTATCTTTAGGTTTAAATTACTTTCTAATTTCTTCTGTGATTATAATTGTCATTTAAATTCAAAATACTGCGTTGTTTAGTATCCTAGATATCTTAGTTTTTTGATTTCTAATTTATTTACACTGTAGTCAGAGAGCATATTCTGAAGGACATTCTTCAGCCTGGCTGTCCCCAACATAAGGTTGTAAGGCATTTTTCCATGTTAATTTCCAGAAGTCTTTTGATTAGGTTTTATATGTAAATGTACAGTATACCTAAAATTCATGTTGATGGTATTAAACCATGAATTTTAAACCATGAATTTTAAACCATGAATTTTTAAACCATGAATTTTTAAACCATGAATTTCCTATTCACTAAGTACCATTTATTGAAAACACTTTCCCTTTCAAATGATCTGAGTATCACTTTCACCATAATTCAAGGATCTAATATCTGTGATTCTATTCCTGTATTCTCTGTTTTATTCTGTTGGTCTGTTTATCTATTCTTGTGACAAGAGCACACTATCTTAATTGCTATAGCTTTAAGTTTTGATTATTCATAGAGTATACACTCAAAATGGTTCTTCTTTAAAATTGTATTTTTTACCCTTGAACCTATACATATTCATATATAATTTGGAATTAGTAAACTAAATTATATATTACATTGAATTTATAGATCACTTTAGGGAAAATCAACAACTTCAACTAGGTCTTATTTGATACATTTCAATAATTTTGTATAGTTTTATGTGAAGAGATATTGCATATCTTGCATGAGGTAATTTACAGGCATCGATGTTTTTCTCATGTAAATGGTATAATATTTTAAAATTTTGTTTTCTAATATTTTGTTGCTGATATATAAAAATATAGTTAATTTTTATATGACCTTGCATCCAGTGAAATGGATAATATAAAAAAACTTCAATTTTTAATTCAGTAATTTCCCTTAGATTATTTTAGAATTTTGTGTTCGCAATCATTTTATCTGTTTTATTCTTTATTTGCAGTCCTTATAAATTGTACTTCTTTTGCTCAGTTTTGTTACTGGATAGGACCTCCAGAACACTGTTGGATATGAGTCATGATATTATACAACTTTGTCTCATTTCTTATCCCAGGGAGAATACTTTCAATATTTTACTACTAAGTATGATGTTTATATAAATATACGTATTTTTTTGTAGACATCCATCATCGGATTATAAAGACTATTTATATTATTATTTTGCAAATAATATTAAGAATTATGAATAGGTACTGAAATCTATCAAAAGCTTTTTTATCTTTGTATGAGTTTTCTATTGCTGCCATAACAAATTGCCACAAATTTAGTAGCTTAAAACAAAACAAATTTATTATTTTACACTTTTGTAGGTTAGAAGCCTGGCATGAGTCTTTCAGGGTTAAAATCAGAGTGTCCACAGACCTGCCTTCATTACCAGAGGTTGTAGGGGAGAATCAGTTTCCTTGCTCATTCCAGGTATTGGCAGAATTCAGTTCCTTGTGGCTGTACAACTAAGGTCCCCATATATTTATTTATTTATTTATTGCTGGTTGTAAGCTGAGGGCTATTTCCAGCTTCCAGATGCTGCTGCATGTTTTGGCCTCCTTCCTCAGTCTTTAAAGCCAGTATGGGTGGAGGCAGGTGGGGGTAGGGGTTCAGTCTTTCTCACATTTCATCTCTCTGACCACAGCAGGGAGAGGTTCTTCACTCTTAAGGACTCATGTTATTAGAATGGACTCACCTGGTATTCCCGGTTGATCACCCCATCTCAAGGTCCTTAACCTAATCACATCTGCAAAGTTGTCTTGCCATGTAAAGTAACATATTCACAGGTTTTGAAGATTGTGTGTGGACAGCCTCAGGGGAGGGGAACATTATTCTATCTGCCACAACATCTAATGAGATAATCATATAATTTTTCTTTTTTATGATGTTCATATGGTAAGGAGATTTGTTTATTTTTGAATGTTATACCAATCCTGAATTCCTGGAATAAATTCAACTGCGTTATGATGTGTATCACCTTTGTTCTATGTGGTTAGGCTTGGTTTAATACTTTATATTCATGCTCCATATTCATTGTCCAACATCTATGTTTATGAGAGGAATTGATCTATAACTTTTCTTTACTGTAATATTCATATCAAGCTTTAGTATCAAGTTTATTCAGCCCTATAAAGTCTGTTTGGAAAATTTCCTTCTTTTCTATCTCTGGATGAATTTGCATAGGTTTGGTATTCTTTCAAAAATGACTGGAAGAATTTGCCAGTGATGCCACCCAGGCCTGGTGTTTTCTTTGTGGCAAGTTGTTCAATTAGAAATTAAATTTATTTATTAAATGTACTTAGATTTTTATTTCTACTTAGATGTGTTTTTAATATGTTGTGTTTTTCCAGATTGTTGTCTTGCTTTTCTAAATTTCCAGATTTATTGGTATTAAGTTGTTTATGATATCTTAATTATTTTACATGTAATTTTCTTTCATAATATTGGTAATTTGTACCTTTTACATTTCTTTTTCATCAACTTTCCAAGGCTCTATCATTTAAAAAAAGTTTTTCTGGTAAAAACTATTGCACAACTTTATTTTCTTTAAATTAACAGCAGATCTAAGTAAAATCTCATCACACTTCTGGGCTGGCAGGAATTAAAACTAAATATTTATTAGTCCTTTCCTGTCCCAAGCATTGTGCAAAGGTTCAGTATCTTAAATGGTGCCAGAGCAGAGTGAAGATCATAGCTCTGGTCATTGATCATTGGATCTCACTGGATAATATGGAGAAAGCCATTATCTAGCTACCTTGGTCCTTTTAGACTTTGCTTCTCCGCTGCTTCTAGTCCATACTTGGTGTTCAGGAACCTCTGAAAGTACTGGGGACAAAGCATCCAACTTCTCTAGGTGTACCACACTGACACTCCTTGTCTTACCAGATTCTGTATCTCGCTGGACCTTCTAAATCCTGACCTCTTTCCAGTATTGAGAAAACTTTTCCTCTTCCCTTTTGTTGCCCTAGAAGGTACTCCAGCTATCCCATTTGCTTCCAGGCCACATGCACATACCTCTTCAGTGAGTGTAGGCATTGACAAGAGTCAGGAAGAGCTGTAGAATCCAAGCGGCTTCCACTCTGTGCCCTTTAAGATATTAAGGGTTTGGCTGCCTTCTTGGAACTACTGAGGTGTGCATAGAGCAAAACACAAACTCCAATTATTCTACTCCAGTGGCATAACAAAGGCCTTCTCTTGGCTTCAGCAAGGCAGAGTTTTGGTGAGTATACTACAGATCATGGGTGTCCTTTTATCTGGGTAAACAGAGCGCACAACATTCTCTTGTTGGTTTCTTGACTGTGCATAGACTAAAGAACTGTTTTTCTTTTTTCATCTAGCTGCTATAATCTCAGTATAAGAGAAAAAGGAAAACGCTTCTTTATTAACTCTAAATAGCAATAATTATAATAGTTTATAATTTATACTTGTTTATAAATACCTACCATAACATTAGTGAACATTGCTTCTCTGGGCTGGTTATTATTTTATCTTATTTTTTTATTGAAGTATAGTTGGTGTGCAATATATAAGTAACAGGTACACAGTACAGTGATTCATAATTTTTCAAGGTTATACTCCATTTATAGTTATTATAAAATACTGGCTATAGAGTCTGTCATACAGAGTGTAGTAAGTCAGAAAGAAAAAAACAAATAATAAATACTGTATGCTAACACACATATATGGAATCTATGGAAAAAAAAAGGTTCTGAAGAACCTAGGGGCAGGACAAGAATAAAGACGCAGATGTAGAGAATGGACTTGAGGACACGGGGAGGGGGAAGGGTAAGCTGGGACGAAGTGAGAGAGTGGCATGGACATATATACACTACCAAATGTAATATAGATAGCTAGTGGGAAGCAGCCACATAGCACAGGGAGATCAGCTCGATGCTTTGTGACCACCTAGAGGGGTGGGATAGGGAGGGTGGGAGGGAGATGCAAGAGGGAGGAGGTATGGGGATATATGTATATGTATAGCTGATTCACTTTGTTATAAAGCAGAAATTAACACACCATTGTAAAACAGTTATACTCCAATAAAGATGTTAAAAAATATATTGGCTATATTACTTGTATTGTACAATATACCCTTGTAGCTTATTCTGTACATAATAGTTTGTACCTCTTAAACCTCAAGTTCTATATTGCCCCTCCTCCCTTCCCTCTCCCCAGTGGTAGCCGGTAGTTTGTTCTCTATATCTGTTAGTCTTCTTTTTTGTTATATTCACTAGTTTGTTGTATTTTTTTAGATTCCATATATAAGTGATGTCATACATATTTGTCTTTCTCTGTCTGACTTATTTTACTTAGCATAATGCCCTCCCAAGTCCATCCATATTGCTGCAAGTGGCAAAATTCCGTTCTTTTTAAAGGCTGAGTGGTATTCCATTGTGTGTGTGTGTATGTGTGTATATATATATATATATATATATATATATATATATATATATCTCACATCTTCTTTATCCATTCATCTGTTGATAGACACTTAGGTTGCTTCGATAGCTTGGTAATTGTAAATAATGCTGCTATGACTATTGGGTGCATGTATCTTTTCAGATTAATGTTTTTGTTTTGGGGGGATATATACCAAGGAGCAAGGCTGTATCATTTTTAAAGTCACTTTTAAAAACCAACTTTTGCCTTTGTTGAACTAGAAAACAATTCTTTCCTATCATATCGATTTTTTTCTATTATTTTTTTATTACTTTGTACTACTTTCTTTGAGTTTTATTTGGCATTCTTTTCCTATCTTCCTGATATAGAAGGTGAGATTCTTTTCTAATATATGCATTTAAGGCAATAACTATCTAAGCATGGCTGTAGCTCTATCTCATAAATATGTCATATTTTAATTCTCAGTCTTTATTTCTATTTTCCATTGTGATTTCCTTCTTGAACCATAGGTTATTTAGTAGAGTATTATTTCATTTCTAAACATTTTAGTATTTTTTACATTATAGTTTTGTTATTGACTTCTAGCTTTTTAAAAAAAATTTTCTCTACTCTGATCAGAAACTATACACTTTTATTTTACCAAATATCCCATTTACACTTAAAAATGATGTGTAGTCTGCAGTTGTTCAAGTCATTATTTTTTGTATATATCTACTAGATCAACTTTTAATTTGTGCTTTTAAATCATTTCTTTCCTACTGATTTTTTGTTAGCTTGTTCTATTAATTTCTGAGGGCTGTGTGTTGAAGTCTCCCATTGTGATTATCTAAGTCTTCTTTTAATTTCACCAATTTTTGCTTTACATATTCGAGGTTATGCCAGACATTCAGAATGATTATCATTCTTGGTTGATTTGGCTATTTTATAATTATGAAATATTCCTCTTTTTGTGGTAATGTCTTAAAACCTCCTTTGTCTTATAGTAGAACACTTCCATCAGCTTTCTTTTGGCTGGTGTCACATGGCATATCCTTTTTCCATTCTCTTTTCTTTTGGTCTTTTTATGTTAAGTCATGAGCAATTTGTATGCAACATTGAATTGAGTTTTGTTCTTTTTCCAGTCTGACAGTTTTGATCTGTTTTGTCTGTTTCCATTTACTATAATTCATTTACTTTGAGGTTTTAATCTATCATCTTATTATTTGTTTTATGTTTGTCCAAACTGCTTTATGTTCCTTTTTCTTTTCTTTCTTTCCTTTACCTGGATTAATCAACTATTTTTTAATTTCATATTACCTCTATTAGATTGTTAGCTGTACATTTTTTATTGGCCTTTTTGCAGTTATGCTAGTAATTACAACCTGTTATGCTAGTAATTACAACGTTCTTTTACAATTTCCTGGAAATGCAAGAAACTTAGAACACGTCAGTTCCACTTATATCCCCTCCTGACTTATGTGCAACTGTCATACATTTTATTTCTCTGGATATTTTAAACTCTAAAATACCTTATTATCATTGTTTCATATCATCAGTATTCATTTGGAACTACATTCACACAGATATATGTTTATATTTAGTCCAACTCTTCTTATTCTTCTTGGAGGGAGAATCAGTCTACAGTAAACTATTCTATAATTAAAGAAGCTGAAATCCCTAGCAGTCCCTTTCATTATCCAATCTTGAACTTTCCTATGGAAAACAAGAATAATTCTGTCCGGATTACCTTGCAGTAAACAAAAACCACTCAAAATACTTTAGGCAGAAAGGAATTTAATACAGTAATTAAAATATGCATTTTTAGAACAGGTAGAATAAGGGGGCTCAGGCCTGGCCTTTGAATAAGAATGAGAAGACCATTTCTGGCTTGGTCCATCAGCAGAGCTCTTACCTCTATCACAACCAGAAAACTGAAAATCATGCTGCTGCTATTGTAACTTATAAGTTTAAGAACAGTTCCCTAAATGAGGTTGTATTATCAGGGAACCACTACTGCTCACACCACAACTGCCTCTTGACAATCATGCAGCTAGTGACAGATGCAGAAAAGTCCAGCATCTCCTCACATACACTTGTCAGCAGCAATAGCCAAATCACCAGCCCTACTACTTTCAAAACGGCAGAAAGTAGTTAACCGGATTGCTAGAACCCTATCTACAAGAGCATGGGGCACATGTAGGTTTTGGTGTTCTAGCATCTGCAGTGTGCAATAGCAGGATGAGGTTGAAATAAATGCTGTGCCAATTTATCATATTCAAATTGATTAAATTCTAATATGTAAGCAAGTTGTTCTCCAAATATGAGTCATTATGATTTAGTTCTTCTCAATGCTGTGTACAACTCAGCATTTCAAAAGAAGCCATTGGATAATGAGACCTTGCTACAGAGAATTAATGAACCTCCTCTTGTGCAAAATAGCACATTTTTCCTGTTCTACCTAAATGATACTCTCTCACGGATCAAGGTTATTTTGGCTGTGCCTCCAGCTTTGCAGGGCAATGTTCTAGTCAACATAAAATGAGAATATTTATTCTTGTGAAGTGACAGTGCTATGAAGATGTATGTGATGAATATTATAGCATAAGATACCATCAACTCTAGCTGCCAGGAGAAGCCAGGTTGCCCCTCCAGGTCTTGTCAGGTGCTTAGAAGCCAACCAATAATCCTAATCAGCAGCACCTCAGAGCTGTTCTTACCGTTGAAAATGAAGTCAGAAATCTGAGTACAATTGTGCTGGAAAAGGCACAGGGTTGAACTGCTCCTGACACACAAGTCAGTTTACCTCAAGGACGATGGGGATAATTCAGAGGTTTTGTATTTTTCCATCAACAAGCAACAGTACTTTTGCACTGCATTTAAGCGGCCCTGAGTTATGATGATTGCTACTGAGAGTGCTCAGACCTTGGATATTGTGAAATTTCAACCCATCTCCAATTCTGCAGAAAAAGACTCCAGCACTGCAGCAGCTGCCTATTCATTTTACTTATACAAAAGTAATATTGGCAATACTTGAGAGTAAAAGAAATGATAAATAAAAGTACAATGTTTCCAACGCATGATAGATTATTTATACTCTCTTCCTGGCTTCTCAGATTCTCATCCTTGCAAGCCCACCTAACCATACACACACACTCCTCACTCAAAACACCAACACATATTTAAATGATGACCTCATACTGAAAGTAGCCAATATAATTAGAAAAACATTTCCGATTTGAGTGCCATTTTTCAAAAATCATTATATTTGACAAGGTCACAAGACAAGGTCTTCAAATATCTAGAGGCCAAATAATTTTGCAGTGATTGCTGTGGCACTCTGAATAAGTCTTTGTGTTTTTAATTAATAGGACTGAAAAATGCAGAGATAAATGTAGTTTGACATAAATTGAAGAGACTCAGAAGCCTCCTAGTCACGTATGCTGCCCCCAACCAGTCTATTGCCATTTTATTGTGAAATTACTAGGGAAAAAACAACTGGTTAACTTTGCTATAACCTAAAATATATCGTACATTTAAAGATATTTCTCGGGCTTCCCTGGTGGCGCAGTGGTTGAGAGTCCGCCTGCCGATGCAGGGGACATGGGTTCGTGCCCCGGCCCGGGAAGATCCCACATGCCGCGGAGCGGCTGGGCCCGTGAGCCATGGCCGCTGAGCCTGTGTGTCCGGAGCCTGTGCTCCGCAACGGGAGAGACCACAACAGTGAGAGGCCCGCGTAGCGCAAAAAAAAAAAAAAAAAGATATTTCTCAAATTACAGCAGTGAGGTATAAAACAAGACTAGTGCCTTGAATAGAATCAAAATATTTGAATGTCATTTGTTTTAATTTAGCTCTTTTCACATGAAGAATCCAGAACACTTGCCAAATTAAAAACTCAAGGAATTCATTTTTATTTTAAATAAAATAGAAATATACTCATTTTACCATGGAGTAATTTTTAGATTTTATTTAAATTTTATTATTTAGATCAAACTAAAATTCAGATCAACATTTGAAATCTTGACTAAGCTGCATTTAAAACTTTATTATATGCTTTATATCATTATTTATTACACAGTTCTTTAAACTTTATCCTTAAAGAAAGGTATTCATAGAAAGTCAAAATCATATTTCTGATATTGCTCTAAACTGAGCTAATGAAATAGGTGAATGATGCCTTTTAATGATCAGTTTCATTGAAATATGCTTTTTTAAGGTGAAGCTGGTTGATTCCATGGGTGAGGAGAAACTTGAAAATTAATCTCCAAAACAAAGCCACAAAGAGGGAGGAATGCATTACATGCAACAGCAGCTTCTGTTAATAACTTGATCTGATAAAGATCAGTTACTAAAGTTTATCTTAATTGACATGTAATTTAATCCAAGTTTGTCATATTAAGAAACAAAGTGAATATTGTATCCGCTACTTAAGAATAAAGGTTGAGGAAAAAAGGAAACATCATCATTATTATAATGAATTAAATGTGGTTATTTTTGCAAGGATGCTTTTTGCTTGTGAAGATCTTAAAGACAGAAGGGCTTGCACTTTTCATGAGGCATTTCGAGCACCAAATTTAACAAAGAATACCATGGCAGTTCCTAAAGATGGAAATAAACCAGCTACAATACTACTTTCAGTGTAAGAATATACGTAACAATGGTGTTTGGGGAAAAACTGTGAAAGTTTGCTATTGTTAAAGTATAAATTAAATATCATTATCAATAAATTTCTTTCCCTTTAAACATAGTGATATATTTACTAAGTATAATTTTCTTTTTTTATCAATTGAATTTCCATGTATTCCTTTAAAATTTGGTTTATTTTTTATGATTCTTTCTGAGAAGTACAGGGTACTCTACTGGAGCACCCACTCCCTTGTATGTAGGCATACATTCTTCTCACATTTACCAAGTAATAGAGTCATATTAAGCAAAGAGCAATTCTTTCTTATGTTGAAGCAAGTTGGTGAGAATTTATTTGTGTGTAGAAGATGATACCATCAAAAATATTCTCAAACTGTACCAAGTAAAGTTTCATCATTTTTTCAAAAAATTTTTCAGCTAAAAAAAAAAAAAACAAGGAAGAGAGCATCCAAACCACTAAAGAAATCCATTATGATAATAAGCTCTAAATACTAAACTAAGATAAACATAAAACCAGAAACAAATTGGATGCAGAAAGCAAGTCTACAGTTGCTCCCAAAGTCCACCACCTCAAATTCGGGAACATTCGTTGTCTGTTCACGTATTCTTCAGATGCAGGGTACATCAAGTTGATTGTGGCAAGTTAACACCAAGGTTGTTTTTCTGGTTACTGATGCTCAGTGACACCAGCAAAGTCACTCTGTATTCTCTGCTGGATAATTATCCTCCACTGCCCTTTACTGAAAATGCATTTATTGTTCTCTGGTATATCTTCCTTTACACAGACAGTTCTCCACCCTTGGCATTCTTAAATCTATTGGTATTTTTTCCCAACATTTCTTTGTTACCAGGCATTCAAAAACCTAATGTTTGTCTTATTTCCCCATATGCTGCTTTAGGATGTGATTGTCTTTATATCTCTCTCAAAACCATTTTCTCTGTTATGAATATTTCTCCTAGCTAGGTCATCCACAGCATGATTTGGTGTCTCCTTGGCAACCACATGGTCTTAACATTTCTCAGTATCCTATTTTACTCCCACTCATCACATTTCACTTTTTCTTTCTAATCATTTCTAATCATTAATCCTTGAAATGTCTTCACCTAGTCCTTGTTGTTGCTTTTATATCCTCCATTTTAATTGTCCACATTCTCATGCATATTCTACATCCCAGTCTTTTAATGGCATTGATTAATTAATTAACTGATGTTTAAAATGAGACACAGATCAGATCATTTAAGATATAGATAGATAAATCTCTCCTACAGTTCCCTTTGCTGCATTATTAGGCTTTACAATTTCCAGTTGAAGTGGAAGTTTGGTAAATGAGGGTGATGCCTGATGTTCCTATATCAAGGTTATATACCCTGTTTTGATCCAAGATACAAATCTGAAATTTAAACAGGCAGCCAGTTTTTATAAGTCTGCTCTACCCTGGACTTGAGCTGCTGTCTCTAACCAAAAGTTAGATAGTAGAATGTTTTAAATAACAGGCTTTGAAATCACAGAAAATTGCTAAGTGTGAATCCTGGTTCTGCCTCTTACCAGATGTGTAATGTTGGACAAGATACACAAACTCTCTTAACTAAAGTAGGAAAATAATATTCTCCTCATTGAGTGGTTGGAAAGATACATCGAAATAATGTTATATATAGCAAGTAGTTAGAGCTTAAAAGATAGTAGCCTTTAATGAACAAGGCTTCCTAGCCACATAGGATAATTTGAGACTTCTATTTTGAGTATATTTAGTCCACATCCACTTACAGTTGATTTTCTAACCCGGCATTAGAGCACCTTATAGAAAACCAAGGTAGTGTTTTTACCCATTTTCTTCTCCTGCTTCGTTGGTTCAATAAACCCTAAAATGTATATGTTTTTCATTACCTTTCATGTAGCTCTAGAAACTAGCTTTACTAAGTACCTTATATTTCAGTATCTTTTACCTGAAGAGAGGGAGGAAAAAAACCTATATACAGCATCTTAAAGTAAGCATATAGAAATACATCTTTTGTTTCAGTGGTTTTTCATTACTTTATTTTTAGTTTCTCTTGTGTTAAAAATTTTGCAATTTTCACACAGACCTAGAAGAAAGAGAATCATGCATTATGTCACCTATGTTTGCATAGGTGATTTCATGTACTGTTATGCTTACTGCAGTCATGAGTTTTCTACAGTATAATTCTTAACTTCACTGGACCTTGGAACTTTCCCTGGTAACATTACTTCACAGTTATGGGGTTGATACATCATAACATGGAGGAGTGTGTGTGAATGGAGAGGACAAATCCCCAGTCCCCTGACTCCTGTCTGGCTACTGACTAGCCACACATCTTCACTAACTCTCCAACTCTTCTCTTTCTTCTCTTGCTGAGTTTACACATAGCTGAAATAATGTTAGATTTAATTTTATTTTACATTTATATCATTATCTTCAGAAACTGATTGATCCATTGTTTTGAAGTATCAGTCCTCTAAAAGAATATGTCATAATCTGTGTTATTTTTTTCTTCCAGTTACAAATGAATATATAACTTTGTGCTCTGTGTGTAGACATAACAGGATTTCACCACACCCATTCCTTTGGTATTAACGTGTTTTATATTTCTGTTTTCTTCTCTCTTCATTAGATAATGCCTGTCAATGTTTTCTTGAAAGAACTGGTTCCAGGGTTAATTTTTTCAGGCTGCTATCCCAAACCTGGAATGTTCTGAAATGCTTAGCCTTTAACCTATTATGCATGGCTTTTGTAAGTCTTATTCCAATCACCTACATGCATTCTACATTATTTGTCTTAACTGAAATTGCATCAGTTAAGGGCATAATGTTGTGACTTTAATTTTTTCTGCCCTTATTCTACTTTCAGTATGTAGTTAGAAAAGAATTTTTTTTAACATCTTTACTGTAGTATAATTGCTTTACAATGTTGTGTTAGTTTCTGCTGTATAACAAAGTGAATCAGTTATATGTATACATATGTCCCCATACCCCTTCCCTCTTGCATCTCCCTCCCACCCTCCCTATCCCACGGCTCCAGGTGGTCACAGAGCACCAAGCTGATCTCCCTGTGCTATGCAACTGCTTCCCACTAGCTATCTATTTTACATTTGGTAGTGTATATATGTCAATGCTACTCTTTCACTTCGTCCTGTCCCAGCTTACACTTCCCCCTCCCCATGTCCTCAAGTCCATTCTCTATGTCTGCATCTTTATTCCTGTCATGCTCCTAGGTTCATCAGCACCTTTTTTTTTTTTTTTTTTAGATTCCATATATATATGTGTCAGCATACGGTATTTGTTTTCCTCTTTCTGACTTACTTCACTCTGTAAGACAGACTCTGGGTCCATCCACCTCACTACAAATAACTCAATTTTGTTTCTTTTTTATGGCTGAGTAATATTCCATTGTATATATGTGCCACATCTTCTTTATCCATTCATCTGTCGATGGACACTTAGGTTGCTTCCATGTCCTGACTATTGTAAATAGAGCTGCAATGAACATTGTGGTACATGACTCTTTTTGAATTATGGGTTTCTCAGGATATATGCCCAGTAGTGGGATTGCTGGGTCATATGGTAGTTCTATTTTTAGTTTTTTAAGGAACCTCCATACTGTTCTCCAGAGTGACTATATCACTTTACATTCCCACCAACAGTGCAAGAGGGTTCCCTTTTCCCCACACCCTCTCCAGCATTTTTTCTCTGTAGATTTTTTGATAATGGCCATTCTGACTGGTGTGAGGTGATACCTCATTGTAGTTTTGATTTGCATTTCTGTAAGGATTAGTGACGTTGAGCAGCCTTTCAGGTGTTTGGTGGCAATTTGTATATCTTCTTTGGAGAAATGTCTATTTAGGTCTTCTGCCCATTTCTGGACTGGGTTGTTTGTTTTCTGATATTGAGCTACATGAGCTGCTTGTATATTTGGAGATTAATCCTTTGTCAGTTGCTTCATTTGCACATTTTTTCTCCCATTCTGAGGGTTGTCTTTTCGTCTTGTTTATGGTTTCCTTTGCTGTGCAAAAGCTTTTAAGTTTCATTAGGTCCCATTTCTTTATTTTTGTTTTTATTTCCATTTCTCTAGGAGGTGGGTCAAAAAGGATCTTGCTGTGATTTATGTCATAGAGTGTTCTGCCTATGTTTTCCTCTAAGACTTTTATAGTGTCTGGCCTTACATTTAGGTCTTTAATCAATTTTGAGTTTATTTTTGTGTATGGTGTTAGGGAGTGTTCTAATTTCATTTTTTTTACATGTAGCTGTCCAATTTTCCCAGCAACACTTATTAAAGAGGCTGTCTTTTCTCCATTGTATATTCTTGACTCCTTTATCAAAGATAAGGTGCACGGTTTTATCTCTGGGCTTTCTATTTGGTTCCACTGATCTCTATTTCTGTTTTTGTGCCAGTACCATACTGTCTTGATTAATGTAGCTTTGTAGTATAGTCTGAAGTCTGGGAGCCTGATTCCTCCAGCTCCGTTTTTCCTTCTCAAGATTGCTTTGGCTATTCGGGGTCTTTTGTGTTTCCGTACAAATTGTAAAAAAAATTTTTTTCTAGTTCTGTGAAAAATGCCATTGGTAGCTTGATAGGGATTGCATTGAATCTGTAGATTGCCTTGGGTAGTGTAGTCATTTTCACAATGTTGATTCTTGCAATCTAAGAACATGGCATATCTCTCCATCTGTTTGTACCATCTTAAATTTCTTTCATCAGTGTCTTATAGTTTTCTGCAAACAGGTCTTTTGTCTCCTTAGGAAGGTTTATTCCTAGGTATTTTATTAGTTTTCTTGCAATGGTAAATGGGAGTGTTTCCTTAATTTCTCGTTCAGATTTTTCATCATTAGTGTATAGGAATGCAAGAGATTTCTGTGCATTAATTTTGTATCCTGCTACTTTACCAGGTTCATTGATTAACTCTAGTAGTTTTCTCTTAGCTTTTGCCTGTCTGTAAAGGTTTTAATTTCTCTGTCGAATCTGAAAGAGATCCTTGCTGGGTAAGAGCAATCTTGGTTGTAGGTTTTTCCCTTTCATCACTTTAAATATGACCTGCCACTCCCTTCTGGCTTGCAGAGTTGCTGCTGAAAGATTAGCTGTTAACCTTATGAGGTTTCCCTTGTATGTTATTTGTTGCTTTTCCCTTGCTGCTTTTAATATTTTTTCTTTGAATTTAATTTTTGATAGTTTGATTAATATGTGTCTTGGCGTTTTTCTCCTTGGATTTATCCTGTATGGCACTCTCTGTGCTTCCTGGACTTGACTGACTAGTTCCTTTCCCATTAGGGAAAGTTTTCAACTATAATCTCTTCAAATATTTTCTCAGTCCCTTTCTTTTTCTCTTCTTATTCCGGGACCCCTATCATTTGAATGTTGGTGTGTTTAGTGTTGTCCCAGAGGTCTATGACACTATCCTCAATTCTTTTCATTCTTTGTTCTTTTTTCTGCTCTGTAGCAGTTATTTCCACTATTTTATATTCCAGGTCACTTATTTGTTCTTCTGCCTCAGTTATTCTGCTATTGATTCCTTCTAGAGAATTTTTAATTTCATTTATTGTGTTGTTTATCATTGTTTGTTTGCTCTTTTGTTCTTTTAGGTGCTTGTTAAACATTTGTAGTATTTTCTCCATTTTATTTCCGAGATTTTGGATCATCTTTACTATTATTACTCTGAATTCTTTTTCAGGTAGACTGCCTATATCCTCTTTATTTGTTTGGTCTGGTGGGTTTTTACCTTGCTCCTTCATCTGCTGCACATTTCTCTATTTTCTCATTGTGTTTAACTTACTATGTTTGGGGTCTCCTTTTCGCAGGCTGCAGATTTGTAGTTCCTGATATTTTTGGTGTCTGCCCCTTGTGGGTGAGTTTGGTTCAGTGGCTTGTGTAGGCTTCCTGGTGGATGGGACTGGTGCCTGTGTTCTGGTGGGTGGGTCTGTATCTTGTCCTTCTGGTGGGTAGGGCCACATCTGGTGATGTGTTTTGGGATGTCTGTGGACTTAGTATGACTTTAGGCAGCCTCTATGCTAATGGGTGGGGTGGTGTTCCTGTCTTGCTAGTTTTTTGGCATGGGGCTTCCAGCACTGGATCTTGCTGGCTGTTAGATGGAGCTGGGTCTTAGTATTGAGATGAAAATCTCTGGGAGAGCTCTTGCCGATTGATATTACGTGGGGCCAGGAGGTTTCTGGTGGTTCAGTGTCCTGTTCTTAGCCCTCCCACCTCAGTGGGTCAGGCCCAACACCTGGCGAGTGCACCAAGACCCTGCCAGCCACATGGCTCATGAGAAAAGGAAGAAAGTTTAAAAATAAAAAAGAGAAACTGACAGAACCCTCGGAGAAATGGTGAAAGGAAACCTGTACAGACAAAATCACACAAAGAAGCATACACATACAGACTCGGAATAAGAGAAAAAGGAAGAAAAAAAAATATATATGTATATATATTAAAAAAAAAAAAAGGGAAGAGAGCATCCAAACCACTAAAGAAATCCATTATGATAATAAGCTCTAAATACTAAACTAAGATAAACATAAAACCAGAAACAAATTGGATGCAGAAAGCAAGTCTACAGTTGCTCCCAAAGTTCACCACCTCAAATTCGGGAAAATTTGTTGTCTGTTCAGGTATTCTTCAGATGCAGGGTACATCAAGTTGATTGTGGGGATTTAATCTGCTGCTCTTGAGGCTGCACGGAGAAATTTCCCTTTCTCTTCTTTGTTCGCACAGCTCCTGGCGTTCAGCTTTGGTTTTGGCCCCGCCTCGATGTGTAGGCTGCCCTCAGTAGTCTGTTCCCCACCCAGACAGGAGGGGGTTAAAGCAGCAGCTGTTTAGAACTCTCTTGCTAACTCAGGCTGTGGGGGAGGGGGTGTACGGTAGTCATAATTGGAATGTGGAGTGAGCCTGAGGTTGCAGAGGCTGGCTTGATGTTGCAACAGCCTGAGGCATGCCATGTGTTCTCCCAGGGAAGTTGTCCCTGGATCACAGGACCCTGCAGTAGCGGGCTGCACAGGCTCCCTGAGGGGGTGTGGATAGTGACCTGTGCTTGCACACAGGCTTCTTGGTGGCAACGGCCATAGCTTTAGCAGTTCATGTCTGTCTCTGGCATCCGAGCTGATAGCTGCAGCTCGAGCCCATCTCTGGAGCTTCCTTAGGCAGTGCTCTGCCTTCTGTGGGCACACTGGGAAGGAATCCCCTCTCCTCACATACCCTGAAACAAAGGTCTCTTGCCTTTCTGGCAGGTCCAGACTTTTTCGCGGACTCCCTCCCAGCTAGCTGTGTCGCACTAGCCCCCTTCAGGCTGTCTTCACGCAGCCAATCCCAGTCCTCTCCCTGGGGTCTGACCTCTGAAGCTGAGCCTCAGCTCCCAGGGCCCATCCACCATGGCATGTGAGGAGACAAGCCTCTCAGGCTGGTGAGTGCTGGTCAGCACTGATCCTTTGTGCAGGGATCTCTCCGCTTTGCCCTCCGCACCCCAGTGGCTGCACTCTCCTCCGTGGCTCTGAAGCCCCCCCCCCTCCGCCACCCGCAGTCTCCACCCACGAAGGGACTTCCTAGTGTGTGGAAACCTTTCCTCCTTCACAGCTGCCTCCCAGAGGTGAGGTTCCCATCCCTATTCTTTTGTCTCTGTTTTTTCTTTTGCCCTACCCAGGTACGTGGGCAGTTTCTTGCCTTTTGGGAAGTCTGAGGTCTTCTGCCAGGGTTCAGTAGGTGTTCTGTAGGAGTTGTTCCACATGTAGATGTATTTTTGATGTATTTATGGGGAGGAAGGTGATCTCCATGTCTTATTCCTCTGCCATCTTGAAGGTCTCTGGAGTTAAAATTTTATTAGGCATATAACTTTCTACAACTGAGGGACCTTTTTTTTTCTCTCTCTCTTGTTTGTTCTTTCCTGAACCAAATATAAATGACTAAAAACTCTACAAATGTACATGCCTTTGACCAGCAATTCCATCTACACATAGGAGTACATACAAAATAAGAATGATAAATATTTTGCAATAAGAGTGTTCATTGTAGCTTTGGTAATAATAAAAAAATGTGGAAGCAACATAAGTGACAATGCAGGTGGATTGATTAAATAAATTCGAGTATAACAATATAATGACATAATATGTAGCCATTAAAATGATAAAAAATAATGAGCATTAGTATATACTAGGCACAGTGCTAGGTATTGTATGCATAATCTCATTAGTTTGTACATCAGTCCTATCAGGCAGGTACTTTGATTATCTCACTATATTTATAAGGCAATTAAATCTCAGAGAAGTTGAGTAAGTAAGAGCATACAAGTAGTAAGCAGCAGAATTTAATTCCAGAATTTCTGACTTCAGAGCTCAGGGTCTTGACTTGTAGTCTGTCTTGAATTTGTAACAGAGGGAAATATATTCATGATATATAAGATTTATTTCATGCAATAAAAAGGATTTTTATTTTAATTATTTATATTTTCTATGCCCACATATTACATAAATTACTGTATAATAAAATAGTACACACTGAATTAAAAGTATGAAAAAAATATACATAATATTGTTTAATAGAAATTTATATGTAAATATAAAATACTTCCCCTAACTATTTTCTTTAAAGTCATGATGTTTTTAAATTCTTTTCAAAACATATATTGTCATATGGTCAAAGGGCTCAGTGCCATGAATGTAGTTTTCCATTTCCATATCTGTTCAACACTATAAATATTTATCATTCTTATCGACTATGTCCCCCATTTTATAACAATCAGCTAGACACCTCTTTGGACATACATCAAGTACACTTTCTGCTTTAAAGCAAACAAAGTAAAATATATCCTCCAGTGTTATTTTCTCTTGACCATAACTGGACTCAGTAACCACTCTTTCTTTTCAAAATTCACTGTAATTATCCTTCAGGTACATTTTATAGGTACACTCTAACCAATTAAGTGATGATGATATTTTTATTGAGCATTCCTATATGTATTTGTTTAATTGAGATCTTTCTTACAAAAGTGAATAGAAATAACCTAGAACTGATATAGAGGACCTTCAAGATGGCAGAGTAGTAAGACGTGGAGATCACCTTCCTCCCCACAAATACATCAACAGTACATCTACATGTGGAACAACTCCTACAGAACACCTACTGAATGCTGGCAGAAGACCTCAGACTTCCCAAAAGGCAAGGAACTCCCCATGTGCCTGGGTAGGGCAAAAGAAAAAAGAAAAAACAGAGACAAAAGAGTGGGGACGGGACCTGCACCAGTGGGAGGGAGCTGTGAAGGAGGAAAAGTTTCCACACACCAGGAGGCCCTTTCACTAGTGGAAACCGGGGATGGGCGGGGGGGGGGGGGCATGGAGCTTCAGAGCCACCGAGGAGAGAGCAGCAACAGGAGTGCAGAGAGCAAAGCAGAGAGATTCCCACACAGAGGATCGGTGCCGACCGGCACTCACCAGCCTGAGAGGCTTGTCTGCTCACCCGCCGGGGCGGGCGGGGCTGGGAGCTGAGGCTCGGGTTTCAGATGTCAGATCCCAGGAAGAGGGCTGGGGTTGGCTGTGTGAACACAGCCTGAAGGGGACTACTATGCCACAGCTAGCTGGGAGGGAATCTGGGAAAATGTTTGAAACTGCCTAAGCATCAAGAGACCATTGTTTTGGGGTGTGTGAGGAGAGGAGATTCAGAACACCACATAAACGAGCTTCAGAGACAGGCATGAGGTGCTGAGATCAGT
This sequence comes from Leucopleurus acutus, assembly GCF_964270905.1. Taxonomy (NCBI): domain Eukaryota; kingdom Metazoa; phylum Chordata; class Mammalia; order Artiodactyla; family Delphinidae; genus Leucopleurus; species Leucopleurus acutus. Next base: position 91,508,763 of record NC_139149.1, on the reverse strand, counting down.
GCGGACACCAGAGAAGGGCATGAAACGCTAAGGCTGCTGCTGCAGCCACCAAGGATCCTGTGTGAAAGCACAGGTGAGTATCCACACCTCCCCTCCTGGGTGCCTGTGCAGTCCACCACTGCCAGGATCCCATGACCCAGGGACAACTTCCCTGGGAGAACACACGGAATGCCTCAGGCTTTCGCAACATCATGCTGGCCTCTGCTACTGTAGGCTCGACCCGTATTCCATACCCCTCCCTCCCCCCGACCTGAGTGAGCCAGAGCCCCCTAATCAGCCGCTCCTTTAATCCCCTCCTGTCTGGATGAAGAACAGATGCCAGAGGGCAACCTACATGCAGAGGCGGGGCCAAATCCATAGCTGAACCCCAGGAGCTGTGCGAACAAACAAGAGAAAGGGAAATTTCTCCATGCAGCCACAGGAGCAGCGGATTAAATCCCCACAATCAACTTGAGATACCCTGCATCTGTGGAATACCTGAATAGACAACAAATCATCCCAAAATTGAGGTGGTGGACTTTGGGAACAACTGTAGACTTGGGGTTTACTGTGTGTGACTGACTAGTTTCTGATATTTATGTTCATCTTAGTATAGTTTTTAGTGCTTGTTATTATTGGTGGATTTGTTTATTGGTTTGGTTGCTCTCTTCTTTATTTATTTAATTACTTTTTTATTTTAATAATTTTTTTATTTTAATAAGTTTATTTATTTTATTATTTTTCTCCCTTGTCTTCTGAGCCGTGCAGCTGACAGGGTCTTGGTGCTCCAGCTGGGTGTCAGGCCTGAGGCTCTAAAGTGGGACAGCCGTGTTCAGGACATTGGACCACCAGACACCTCCTGGCTCCACATAATATCAATCAGTGAGAGCTCTCAGAGAGATCTCTGTCTCAATGCTGAGACCCAGCTCCACTCAACGATCAGCAAGCTCCAGTGCTGGACATCCCCTGCCAAACAACTAGCAATACAGGAACACAACCCCACCCATTAGCAGAGAGGCTGCCTAAAGTCATACTAAGTTCACAGACACCCCAAAACACACCACCGGATGCGGTCCTGCCGACCGGAAAGACAGGATCCAGCCTCATCCACCAGAACACAGGCACTAGCCCTCTCCACCAGGAAGCCTTCACAACCCACTGAATGAACCTTACCCACTGGGGGCAGACACCAAAAACAATGGGAACTATGAACCTGCAGCCTGTGCAAAGGAGACTGCAAACACAGTAAGTTAAGTAAAATGAGAAGACAGAGAAACACACAGCAGATGAAGGAGCAAGGTAAAAACCCACCAGGCCAAACTAATGAAGAGGAAATAGGCAGTCTGCCTGAAAAATAATTCAGAGTAATGATAGTAAAGATGATCCAAAATCTTAGGAAGAGAATGGAGAAAATACAAGAAACGTTTAACAAGGACCTAGAAGAACTAAAGAGCAAACAAACAATGAGGAACAACACAACAAATGATATCAAAAATTCTCTAGAAGGAATCAATAGCAGAATAACTGAGGCAGAAGAACGGATGAGAGAGCTGGAATATAAAATAGTGGAAATAACTGCCACAGAGCAGGAAAAAGAAAAAAGAATGAAAAGAATTGAGGATAGTCTCAGAGACCTCTGGGACAACATTAAACACACCAACATTCGAATGATAGGGTTCCCAGAAGAAGAAGAGGAAAAGAAAGGGACTTAGAAAATATATGAAGAGATTATAGTTGAAATCTTCCCTAATATGGGAAAGGAAATAGGCAAGTCCAGGAAGCACAGAGAGTCCCATACAGGCTAAATCCAAGGAAAAACACGCCAAGGCACATATTATTCAAACTATCGAAAATTAAATTCAAAGAAAAAATATTAAAAGCAGCAAGGGAAAAACAACAAATAACATACAAGGGAATACCCATAAGGTTAAGAGCTGATCTTCAGAAGAAACTCTCCAAGCCAGAAGGGAGTGGCAGGTCATACTTAAAGTGATTAAAGGGAAAACCTACAGCCAAAATGACTCTACGCAGCAAGGACCTCATTCAGATTTGATAGAGAAAACCTTTACAGACAAGCAAAAGTTAAGAGAATTTAGCAACACCAAACCAGCTTTACAACAAATGCTAAAGGGACTTCTCTATGCAGGAAGCACAAGAGAAGGAAAAGACCTTCAATAACAAACCCAAAACAATTAAGAAAATGGTCATAGGAACATACATAATGATAACATCCTTAAATGTAAATGGATTAAATGCTCCAACCAAAAGGCATAGACTGGCTGAATGGATACAAAGACAAGATCCATATATGTTCTGTCAACAAGAGACCCACTTCAGACCTAGGGACACATACAGACTGAAAGTGAGGGGATGGAAAAAGATATTCCATGCAAACGGAAATCAAAAGAAAGCTGGAGTAGCACTTCTCATATCAGACAAAATAGTCTTTAAAATAAAGATTATTACAAGAGACAAAGAAAGACACTACATATTGATCAAGGGATCAATCAAAGAAAAAATATAACAATTGTAAATATTTATGCACCCAACATAGGAGCACCTCAAAACATAAGGTAAATGCTAACAGCCTTGAAAGGGGAAATCGACAGTAACACAATAATATTAGGGAACTTTAATACCCCCCTTTCACCAATGGACAGTTCATACAAAATGAAAATAAACAAGGAAACACAAGCTTTAAATGATACATTAAACAAGATGGACTTGATATTTATACGACATTCCAACCAAAAACAACACAATACACTTTCTTCTCAAATGCAGATGGAACATTCTCCAGAATACATCATATCTTGGGTCACAAATCAAGCCTTGGTAAATTTAAGAAAATTGAAATTGTATCAAGTATCTTTTCCAATCAAACGCTATGAGACTAGATATCAGTTACCGGAAAAAAACTGAAAAAATACAAACAAATGGATGCTAAACAATATGCTACTAAATAACCAAGAGACCACTGAAGAAATCAAAGAGGAAATCAAAAACTACGTAGAAACAAATGACAATGAAAACAGGATGACCCAAAACCTATGGGATGCAGCAAAAGCAGTTCTAAGAGGGAAGTTTATAGCAGTACAATCCTACCTCAAGAAACAAGAAAGATCTCCAACCTAACCTTACACCTAAAACAATTAGGGAAAGAAGAACAAAAAAACCCCTATGTTAGCGGAAGAAAAGAAATCATAAAGATCAGATAAAAGACAAATGGAAAATAAATGAAGGAAACAATAGCAAAGATCAATAAAACTGAAATTGGTTCTTTGAGAAGATAAACAAAATTGATAAACCATTAACCAGACTCATCAGGAAAAAAAGACAGAAGACTCAAATCAACAGAATTAGAAATGAAAAAGTAGAAGTAACAACTGACAGTGCAGAAATACAAAGGCTCACGAGAGACTACTACAAGCAACTGTATGCCAATAAAATGGACAACCTGGAAAAATGGACAAATTCTTAGAAAAGCACAGCCTTCTGAGACTGAATCAGAAAGAAATACAAAATATAAACAGACCAATCACAAGCACTGAAAATGAAACAGTGATTAAAAAATTTTCCAACAAACAAAAGCCCAGGACCAGATGCCTTCTGAGGAGAATTCTGTCAAACATTTAGACAAGATCTAACACCTATCCTTCTCAAACTCTTCCAAAATATAGCAGAGGGAGAAACACTCCCAAACTCACTACAAGGCCACCATCACCCTGATACCAAAACCAGACAAAGATGTCACAAAAAACAAAAACTACTGGCCAATATCACTGATGAACATAGATGCAAAAATCCTCAAAAAATACTAGCAAACAGAATCCAACAGCACATGAAAAGGTTCATACACCATAATCAAGTGGGGCTTATCCCAGGAATGCAAGGATTCTTCAATATACAGAAATCAACCAGTGTGATGCACCATATTAACAAACTGAAGGGTAAAAACCATATGATCATCTCAATAGACGCAGAAAAAGCTTTCAACAAAATTCAACACCGATTTCTTATAAAAACCTTCCAGAAAGTAGGAACAGAGGGAACTTACCTCAACATAATAAAGGCCATATATGACAAGACAACAGTCAACATCGTTCTCAGTGGTGAAAAACTGAAACTCTTTCCACTTAGATCAGGAGCAAGACAATGTTGCCCAGTCTCGCCACTATTATTCAACATAGTTTTGGAATTTTTAGCCACAGCAATCAGAGAAGCAAAAGAAATAAAATAAAATCGGAAAAGAGGAAGGCAAACTGTCACTGTTTGCAGATGACATGATACTATATATAGAGAATCCTAAAGGTTCTACCAGAAAACTACTAGAGCTTACCAATGAATTTGGTAAAGTAGCAGGATACAAAATAAATGCACAGAAATCTCTTGCATTCCTTTACACTAATGATGAAAAATCTGAAAGAGAAATTCAGAAACACTCCCGTTTACCATTGCAACAAAAAGAATAAAATACCTAGGAATAAACCGACCTAAGGAGACAAAAGACCTGTATGCAGAAAACTATAAGACACTGATGAAAGAAATTAAAGATGATACAAACAGACGGAGAGATATACCATGTTCTTGGATTGGAAGAATCAGCATTGTGAAAATGACTATACTACCTGAAGCAATCTACAGATTCAATGCAATCCCTATCAAACTACCACTGGCATTTTTCACAGACCTAGAACAAAACATTTCACAATTTGTATGGAAACACAAAATACCCCGAGTAGCCAAAGCAATCTTGAGAAGGAAAAACGGAGCTGGAGGAATCAGGCTCCCTGACTTCAGACTATACTACAAAGCTACATTAATCAAGACAGTATGGTACTGGCGCAAAAACAGAAATAGAGATCAATGGAACCGGATACAAAGCCCAGAGATAAACCCACACACATATTGTCACCTTATCTTTGATAAAGGAGTCAAGAATATAAAATGGAGAAAAGACAGCCTCTTTAATAAGTGGTGCTGGGGAAACTAGGCAGCTACATGTAAAAGAATGAAATTAAAACACTCCCTAACACCATACACAAAAATAAACTCAAAATGGATTAAAGACCTAAATGTAAGGCCAGACACTATCAAACTCTTAAAGGAAATCATTGGCAGAACACTCTATGACATAAATCACAGCAAAATCCTTTTTGACCCACCTCCTAGAGAAATGGAAACAAAACCAAAAAGAAACAAATGGGACCTAATGAAACTTAAAATGTTTTGCACAGCAAAGGAAACCATAAACAGGACCAAAAGACAACCCTTAGAATGGGAGAAAATATTTGTAAATGAAGCAACTGACAAAGGATTAACCTCCAAAATTTACAAGCAGCTCATGCAACTCAATATCAAAAAACCAAACAACCCAATCCAAAAATGGGCGGAAGACCTAAATAGAGATTTCAAAAAGAAGATATACAGATTGCCAACAAACACATGAAGGAATGCTGAACATCACTAATCATTATAGAAATGCAAATCAAAACTACAATGAGGTATCACCTCACACCTATCAGAATGGCCATCATCAAAAAATCTACAGAGAAAAAATCCTGGAGAGGGTGTGGAGAAAAGGGAACCCTCTTGCACTGTTGGTGGAATGTAAATTGATACTGCCACTATAGAGAACAGTATGGAGGTTCCTTAAAAAACTAAAAATAGAACTACCATATGACCCAGCTCTCCCATTCCTGTGCACATACCCTGAGAAAACCATAATTCAAAAAGAGTCATGTAGCGCAATGTTCACTGCAGCTGTATTTACAATAGCCAGGACATGGAAGCAACCTACGTGTCCATCAATAGATGAATGGATAAAGATGATGTGGCACATATATACAGTGGAATATTACTCAGCCATAAAAAGAAATGGAATTGAGTTATTGTGTAGTGAGGTGCATGGACCTAGAGTCTGTCATACAGAGTGAAGTAAGTCAGAAAGAGAAAAACAAATGCTGTATGCTGACACATATATATGGAATCTAAAAAACAATAAAAGGTTCTGAAGAACCTAGGGGCAGGACAGGAATAATGACGTGGACATAGAGAATGGACTTGAGGACCCGGGGTGGGGGAAGGGTAAGCTGGGACAAAGTGAGAGAGTGACATTGACATATATACACTGTCAAATGTAAAATAGGTAGCTAGTGGGAAGCAGCCACATAGAACAGGAAGGTCAGCTCGGTGCTTTGTGACCACCTAGAGGGGTGGGATAGGGAGGGTCAGAGGGAGACCCAAGAGGGATGGGATATGGGGATATATGTATATGTATAGCTGATTCACCTTGTTATACAGCAGAAACTAACACAACATTGTGAAGAAATTATACTCCAATAAAGATGTTAAAAAAAAGAGAATTAACCTAGAACTCTATTATATTTCTTCCCTCAGTATAGTTAAATGTTTTATTCACTTAAATAACTTTAGTGGTCCTCCTTTCTCTTAATTCTTGCCACTTAGTGTTTTTGTCTATCTGTCTGTCTGTCTCTCCTCTCTCTTTCCATATATAAATATCTGTATATACCTATAGCTATATCCAAAGAAATTAACAGACTGATTTCTTACAAGGAAGGTGGTTGAGAAAATTAATGAATCAACTTCCTATTAACATATCTCCTGCTAAAGATAGGCATAAATTAACCCAAAGCTTTCTTGTGGGTAGGATTAACACTTACGAGTCTGTTGCGAGAGTCTATGCAATAGATATTGGTGAATAGGAGCCTTGTGGTCATGAAGAAAATATAGATAAATGCTTGGATTCCAGTGTAGTTGGAAGCTAGCGCATGATAAGTTTGTAATAAATAATTATTAAATGAATAAATGAGTAAATGAATGTAGAAATTACTAAAATAAAATCTTTTCCCTCTAGTAGCACATAATCTAATGTTGGTGACACATCTACAGAATTATAATCAGAATTATTTTAAAAAATCATTTTTGTTGAGTGACTAGAACAGAATAAGCAAAGGGTTTCACTCAATCCATTAATCCCCATGGTCTTTTGGAAATATTAATAAAGCTTTTTTAATGTTAAAGAAAATCAAGATTAATATGAAGATTCTACAACAGAGTTGCAATAGATAGGATCTAAGAGTAAAACAGATAGTAAGCATGTCTTAATACTGCAATATTACTTTATATGTATTTTAACTTCAGTTCTTTTACTATTGCAAAGTGTCTTTTCAAAAAATAGTAATGGATCAAATTACCATGAGCACAGAAATATAAAAGTTAACAAAATAAAGAGTACATAGGATTATGCTCTGTAGACTTAAAAAAATAATGATAGCTTTTATTTTACTATTACTCTGTGTCAGACCCTGGGCCAAGCGCTTACTATACATGACATCAGTTAGTAATGATATTTAATAAATAAATAACACATCATTTAATAAACATTGACTACTAATTTGAACTATTTTAAAAGTGTAATTTAAATTCTAAGCAAAACTGTTTAACAAATGCTAAATTTTTTATCAGTGAATTTGTCCAAGTGTATATTGATACATAATGTTAAAGAGTTTCATTCCAGAAAAATAGTTTTTGAATCATCAGGCAAACACACAAGCATGATTCAAAGGTTGATGAAACTTTACTCCAGTCATTTCCTTTTGTAACATTAAAGTATTTATATTTCTTTACAAGTGCTAGCAAAGATGCTGGGGCAGAAATTTCAAAGTAATTATAAAGTCTAAGTAGAATAGTATGACTCTTCCTTTCTTGATATTTCTTAATATTTGTGGAGTAAGTGAGTGATGAGATTTAAGGAATGATCTATTTTGGTCGTGAGCAAAATGACAGGGGGTCGGGGGGAGAGTAACTTACTGAGGTAAGAATAGCTGCTGTTTCTCTACAAGATTCAGACTGCCATGCAAGTGAACCGCCTAGCACAAAGGCCATTGCAGTAGTCCTCCCTTATCCATGGATTCGCTTTCCATGATTTCAGTTACCCCCGGTCAACCATAGTCTGAAAATGTTGCATGGAAAATTCTAGAAATGAACAATTCATTAATTTTAAATTGCACATCATTATGAATAGCTTGATGAAATCTGGTGCTGTCCTGTATGGTATGTGAATCATCCCTTTGTCCAGCATATGACCCCGTCAGTCACTTAGCAGATCTCAGATCAACTGCTGTGCTTGTGTTCAGCTAACCTTTATTCTACTTAATAATGGCCTCAAAGCACAAGAATAGTGATGCTGGCAATTCAGATACGCCCAAGAGGAGCCGCAAAGTGCTTCCTTTAAGTGAAAAGGTGAAAGTTCTCTACTTAATAAGGAAAGAAAAAAATCAGATGCTGCGGTTGCTAAGATCTACAGAAAGAATGAATCTTCTAGTTGTGAAATTATGAAGAAGGAAAAAAGAAATTCTTACTAGTTTTGCTGTGGACCTCAAACTGCAAAAATTACAGTGACGGTGCATGATACGTGATTAATTAAGACAGAAAAGACATTAAATTTGTACAATAAGATATTTTAAGACAGAGACCATATTCACATAACTTTTATTACAGTATATTGCTATAATTGTTCTATTTCATTATTAGTTATTATTGTTAATCTCTTACAGGCCTAATTTTTAAATTAAATTATCATAGGTATATATGTATAGGAAAAAGCATAGTACAGTTGACCCTTCAACAACATGGGTTTAACCTGTGCACATCTGCTTATACGTGGGGTTTTTTTCAATAAATATATACTGCAGTACTACATGGTTAGCGGAATCCTTGCTTGGTTGAATCCACGGATGCAGAACCGTGGATACGGAGGGTCAACTGTAAGTTTATAGGTGGATTTTCAACTGTACAGGGGTTGGCGCCCCAGATCCCTGATTTCAAGGGTCAACTGTATAAATAGGGTTCAGTACAATCTGCAGTTTCAGGCATCCACTGGGGGTCTTGGAAAGTATCCCCCATGGATTAGGGGAGACTACTATATTTCAGAGAAATCTGAAATCCTGGCCTCAGACACGGTCAGAGGAGTGCTGGGAAAAGTTTTTCCTATCCCCCAACTCTAAAACAATTTCCCTGCCTTGCTCTGCAGTCGTGTCTGTAAAATCCCAATTGGCCATCTTTTGTGGTCAATTTATGGGAGTTATTGGACAATCTAGAAAAACTTAGTTTGTTAGCAAGAGGAACAGATTTGGAGTCAGCTGGTTTGCCTTGAATAAGCTTTATTCCCCTGTTGCAAAATGGGAAGAATATCTTCCTCAAAGGTTGTTTTGTGAGAATTCAGTGTAATTATGTAAGTATTTGTGTATTAGAGAAGGCTATGTAGGGTGATGCTAATTCACTTAATGTTTCCCATAGTGGATGGCTCACAGGCTTTGGGAGATGAGAGCACCAGTTGCCTGGTAAGGATTCAGGTAATTCTATAAGTAACACTGCACTGCAGAGAAAAGCAAGCAAGTCACATGTTGATGATTTCAGTGTTTTGTATGAGGCTGGCCATCAGTGAATACATTGAAAGTTTGATAAGCATGTGGTGAGATAGAACTATATTAAATCATCTGGAAATTCAGGCCTGTCCTTCAGATTTCAAGATGGCATTGTTCCCAGACAAGTTACTCATTCAGTTCCTAAAAACTTCAGAGAAAGAGCTTTCTGCCTTAGTAAAGCACCCCAGGGTTTGCCAGGCACAACAAGGTAGAAATCCTCTTCTAAATATCTCACCGCATTCCTGCTGCAGTTGGTCTGATCGTGCCCTTATTGGAGATGGAAAAATACAGACGGGACGCTCTTAAAAGAAATCCATTATGTATATGTATATCCTCCCAAAAAAGATGATGCTGATGATTCGCTTTGCAAAAACTTAAAAAAAAGTTTTTACATAAAAATTTATTGTTAAACAAAATACTACCTTTGAACTATTTATAAAATAATCAAGTACCAAAATTAAACAGATAATTAAAATGATTAAATAAAAATACAAATATTGCTGTGGTTGATGGTTTTATGGAATATAGTTCTCCTTTGGATTCCTAACACTTGCAGTTACCCAAGGCCTAGATTGCTGAAGTCACTTTTGAACCATTTTAATTAGTCTTAGTGAATGGAGACTTTAGAAGGGGGGGACAATAAGGAGGGAATGAGGGAGAGGAAGAAGGAAGAAAAGAAGGGGGCCAGAAGGTCTAGTAAAATTGAAATTCACTTGGGAACTGAAACGTAAAAATCTTGTGGCTGAATTGCAGTGAGATATACAGAGAAATTGACTATGGATAGACTGAAAAATCAGTTTGTTTAAAGAAAACATGAAAAGGGCTTATTTTTACTGCTTCTTAAATATTAAGCAACATAAATGTTAACAGTGGTTTGCCAATATTTCCAAAGAATGAAATTTAATAAACTTCCTACATTCATTATATGCATTAGTTTCTCCTAGTAATTTCTAACATGATAATAATAATGCTTCATAATAGACTTTTTTTTTAACCATCTTTATTGGAGTATAATTGCTTTACAATGGTGTGTTAGTTTCTGCTTTATAACAAAGTGAATCAGCTATACATATATATATATATATATATATATATATATATATATATATATATATATATATCCCCATATCTCCTCCCTCTTGCGCCTCCCTCCTACAATCCCTATCCTACCCTTCTAGCTGGTCACAAAGCACCAAGCTGCTCTCCCTGTGCTATGCGGCTGCTTCCCACTAGCTATCTATTTTACGTTTGGCAGTATATATAAGTCCGTGCCACTCTCTCACTATGTCCCAGCTTACCCTTCCCCCTCCCCGTATCCTCAAGTCCATTCTTTATGTCTGTGTCTTTATTCCTGTCCTGCCCCTAGGTCCTTCAGAACGAGTTTTTTTGTTTTTTCATTTTTTTTAATTCCATGTAAATGAGTTAGCATATGGTATTTGGTTTTCTCTTTCTGACTTACTTCACTCTGTATGACAGACTCTAAGTCCATCCACCTCACTACAAATAACTCAATTTCATTTCTTTTTATGGCTGAGTAATATTCCATTGTATATATGTGCCACATCTTCTTTATCCATTCATCTGTCAATGGACACATAGGTTGCTTCCATGTCCTGGCTATTGTAAATACAGCTGCAGTGAACATTGTGCTACATGACTCTTTTTGAATTATGGTTTTCTCAGGGTATATGCCCAGTAGTGGGATTGCTGTGTTGTATGGTAGTTCTATTTTTAGTTTTTGAGGAACCTCCATACTGTTCTCCATAATGGCTGTATCAATTTACATTCCCACCAACAGTGCAAGAGGGTTTCCTTTTCTCCACACCCTCTCCAGCACTTATTGTACATTTTTTGATGATGTCCATTCTGATTGGTGTGAGGTGATACCTCATTGTAGTTTTGATTTGCATTTCTCTAATGACTAGTGATGTTCAGCATTCTTTCATGTGTTTGTTGGCAATCTGTATATCTTCTTTGGAGAAATGTCTGTTTAGGTGTCTGCCCATTTTTGGATTGGGATGTTTGGTTTTTTGATATTGAGTTGCATGAGCTGATATAAATTTTGGAGGTTAATCCTTTGTCAGTTGCTTCATTTGCAAATATTTTCCCCCATTTGGAGGGTTGTCTTTTCGTCTTGTTTATGGTTTCCTTTGCTGTGCAAAAGCTTTTAAGTTTCATTAGGTCCCATTTGTTTCTTTTTGTTTTTATTTCCATTTCTCTAGGAGGTGGGTCAAAAAGGATATTGCTGTGATTTATTTCATAGAGTGTTCTGCCTATGATATCCTCAAAGAGTTTGATAGTGTCTAGCCTTACATTTAGGTCTTTAATCCTTTTTGAGTTTATTTTTGTGTATAGTGTTAGGGAGTATTCTAATTTCATTCTTTTATATGTAGCTGTCTAGTTTCCCCAGCACCATTTATTAAAGAGGCTGTCTTTTCTCCATTGTATATTCTTGACTCCTTTATCAAAAATAAGGTGACCACATGTGCATGGGTTTATCTCTGGGCATCCTATCCTGTTCCATTGATCTCTATTTCTGTTTTTGTGCCAGTATCATACTGTCTTGATTACTGTAGCTTTGTAGTATAGTCTGAAGTCAGGGAGCCTGATTCCTCCAGCTCCGTTTTTCTTTCTCTATACTGCTTTCGCTATTTGGAGTCTTTTGTGTTTCCATACAAATTGTGAAATTTTTTGTCCTAGTTCTGTGAAAAATGCCATTGATAGCTTGATAGGCATTGCATTGAATCTATAGATTGCTTTGGGTAGTATAGTCATTTTTACAATGTTGATTCTTCCAATTCAAGAACATGGTATATCTCTCCGTCTGTTTGTATCATCTTTAATTTCTTTCATCAGTGTCTTATAGTTTTCTGCATACAGGTCTTTTGTCTCCTTAGGTAGGTTTATTCCTAGGTATTTTATTCTTTTTGTTGCAATGGTCAGTGGGAGTGTTTCCTTAATTTCTCTTTCAGAATTTTTATCATTAGCATATAGGGATGCCAGAGACTTCTGTGCATTAATTTTCTATCCTGCTAGTTTACAAAATTCATTGATTAGCTCTGGTAGTTTTCTGGTAGTATCTTTAGGATTCTCTATGTATAGTATCATGTTATCTACAAGCAGTGACAGCTTTACTTCTTCTTTTCTGATTTGGATTCCTTTTATTTCTTTTTCTTCTCTGATTGCTGTGGCTAAAACTTCCAAAACTATGTTGAATAATAGTGGTGAGAGTGGACAACCTTGTCTTGTTTCTGGTCTTAGTGGAAATGATTTCAGTTTTCACCATTGAGAACGTTGGTGGCTGTGGGTTTGTCATATATGGCCTTTATTATGTTGGGGTAAGTTCCCTCTATGCCTACTTTCTGGAGGGTTTTTATCATAAATGGGTGTTGAATTTTGTTGAAAGCTTTTTCTGCATCTATTGAGATGATCATATGGTTTTTATCCTTCAGTTTGTTAATATGGTGCATCACACTGATTGATTTCTGTATATTGAAGAATCCTTGCATTCCTGGGATAAACCCCACTTGATTATGGTGTATGATCCTTAACATGTGCTGCTGGATTCTGTTTGCTAGTATTTGTTGAGGATTTTTGCATCTATGTTCTTCAGTGATATTGGACTGTAGTTTTCTTTTTTGTGACATCTGTGTCTGATTTTGGTATCAGGGTGATGGTGGCCTCGTAGAATGAGTTTGGGAGTGTTTCTCCCTCTGCTATATTTTGGAAGAGTTTGAGAAGGAAATGTGCTAGCTCCTCTCTAAATGTTTGATAGAATTCACCTGTGAAGCCATCTGGTCCTGGGCTTTTGTTTGTTGGAAGATTTTTAATCACAGTTTCATTTTCAGTGCTTGTGATTGGTCTGTTCATATTTTCTATTTCTTCCTAATTCAGTCTTGGCATGTTGTGCATTTCTAAGAATTTGTCCATTTCTTCCAGGTTGTGCATTTTATTGGCATAGAGTTGCTTGTAGTAATCTCTCATGATCTTTTGTATTTCTGCAGTGTCAGTTATTACTTCTCCTTTTTCATTTCTAATTCTATTGATTTGCATCTTCTCCCTTGTTTTTTTTTTTTTTTTGATGAGTCTGGCTAATGGTTTATCAATTTTGTTTATCTTCTCAAAGAACCCGCTTTTAGTTTTATTGATCTTTACTATCATTTCCTTCATTTCTTTTTCATTTATTTCTGATCTGATTTTTATGATTTCTTTCCTTCTGCTAACTTTGGGGTTTTTTTTTTCTTCTTTCTTTAATTGCTTTAAGTTCAAGGTTAGATTTTTTTATTCGAGATGGTTCCTGTTTCTTAAGGTAGGATTGTATTGCTATAAACTTCCCTCTTAGAACTGCTTTTGCTGCATTCCATAGGTTTTGGGTCACTGTGTTTTCTTTGTCGTTTGCTCCTAGGTATTTTTTTATTCCCTCTTTGATCTCTTGGTTATTTAGTAGTGTATTTAGTACTTAGTAGTAGCCTTCATGTGTTTATGTTTTTTCAGATTTTTTCCTGTAATTGATAGTCTCATAGCTTTGTGGGTGGAAACAATACTTGATACAATTTCAATGTCTTAAATTTACCAAGGCTTGATTTGTGACCCAAGATATGATCTATCCTGGAGAATATTCCATGAGCACTTGAGAAGAAAGTGTATTCTGTTGTTTTTGGATGGAATGTCCTATAAATATCAATTAAGTCCCTCTTGTTTAATGTATCATTTAGAGCTTGTGTTTCCTTCTTTATTTTCATTTTGAATGATCTGTCCATTGGTGAAAGTGGGGTGTTAAAAGTCCCCTACTATGATTGTGTTACTGTCAATTTCCCCTTTTATGGCTATTAGCGTTTACCTTATGTATTGAGGTGCTCCTTTGTTGGGTGCATTAAATATTTGCAGTTGTTATATCTTCTTCTTGGATTGTTCCCTTGATCATTATGTAGTGTCCTTCTTTGTCTCTTCTAATAGTCTTTATTTTAAGGTCTATTTTGTCTGATATGAGAATTGCTAGTCCAGCTTTCTTTTGATTTCCATCTGTATGGAATATCATTTTCCATCCCCTCACTTTCAGTCTGTATTTGTCCCTAGGTCTGAAGTGGGTCTCTTGTAGACAGCATATATATGGGTCTTGTTTTTGTATCCATTCTTCTAGTCTATGTCTTTTGGTTGGAGCATTTAATCCATTTGCGTTTAAGGTAGTTATTGATATGTATGTTCCTATTTCCATTTTTTTAATTGTTTTGGGTTTGTTATTGTAGGTCTTTTCCTTCTCTTGTGTTTCCTGACTAGAGAAGTTCCTTTAGCGTTTGTTGTAAAGCTGGTTTGGTGGTGCTGAATTCTCTTAGCTTTTGCTTGTCTGTAAAGGTTGTAATTTCTCCGTCGAATCTGAATGAGATCCATGCTGGGTAAAGAAATCTTGGTTGTAGGTTTTTCCCTTTGTCACTTTAAATATGACCTGCCGCTCCCTCCTGGCTTGCAAAGTTTCTGCTGAAGATCAGCTCTTAAGCTCTGGGGATTCCCTTGTATGTTATTTGTTGTTTTTCCCTTGCTGCTTTTAATACTTTTCTTTGTGTTTAATTTTTGATAGTTTGATTAATACGTGTCTTGGCATGTTTCTCCTTGGATTTATCCTGTATGGGACTCTCTGTGCTTCCTGGACTTGATGACTATTTCCTTTCTCATATTACGGAAGTTTTTAACTATATCTCTTCAAATATTTTCTCAGTCCCTTTCTTTTTCTCTTCTTCTTCTGGAACCCCTATAATTTGAATGTTGGTGTGTTTAATGTTTTCCCAGAGGTCTCTGAGACTGTCCTCACTTCTTTTCATTCTTTTTTCTTTATTCTGCTCTGCAGTAGTTATTTCCACTATTTTATCTTCCAGGTCACTTATCCGTTCTTCTGCCTCAGTTATTCTGCTATTGATTCCTTCTAGAGAATTTTTTAATTTCATTTATTGTGTTGTTCATTATTGTTTATTTGCTCTTTAGTTCTTCTAGGTCCTTGTTAAATGTTTCTTGTCTTTTCTCCATTCTATTTCCAAGATTTTGAATCATCTTTACTATCATTACTGTGAATTCTTTTTCAGGTAGACTGCTTATTTCCTCTTGATTTGTTTGGCCTGGTGGGTTTTTACCTTGCTCCTTCATCTGCTGTGTGTTTCTCTTTCTTCTCATTTTACTTAACTTACTGTGTTTGGAGTCTCCTTTTCACAGGCTGCAAGTTCATAGTTCCTGTTTTTTTTTTTTGGTGTCTGCTGTCAGTGGGTAAGTTTGGTTCAGTGGGTTGTGTAGGCTTCCTGGTGTAGGGGACTAGAGCATGTGTTCTGGTGGATGAGGCTGGATCTTGTATTTCTGGTGGGCAGGACTGCATCTGGTGGTGTGTTTTGGGGTATCTGTGACCTTATTATGATTTTAGGCAGCCTCTCTACTAATAGGTGGGGTTGTGTTCCTGTCTTGCTAGTCGTTTGGCATAGGGTGTCCAGCACTGTAGCTTGCTGGTCCTTGAGTAGAACTGGGTCTTAGTGTTGAGATGAAGATCTCTGGGAGAGCTTTCCCATTTGATATTACTTGGGGCAGGAGGTCTCTGGTGAACCAATGTCCTGAACTCGGCTCTCCCACCTCAGAGGCACAGGCCTGACACACAGCCAGAGCACCAAGACCCTGTCAGTCACACGGCTTTTGGGAAGTCTGAGGTCTTCTGCCAGCGTTCAGTAGGTGTTCTGTAAGAGTTGTTCCACGTGTAGATGTGTTTCTGATGTATTTGTGGGGAAGAAGGTGATCTCCACGTCTTATTCCTCTGCTCTCTTGAGGGTCTCTGGACACATTCTTGAACAACTGTTCAAGACATGCCGTCTTACAGGACAGCCATAGAGTCTTCTGAGTTCACCCCACCCTGACCAGAGGAGAAACCGTAAGCTTCATTCAGAATCCTTCAGGTAGGAAGCTCCTTCCTGTGCTCCTTCCTGCACCAGGAGAAAAGCGTGCCCCTGTGCCAATGCTCTTCCACCTGGGCCCAGAGGTAGAAGTCCAAGTCAAATGGAGAAAAACAGCCTCACTGAGCAACCAGGAGTGTCACCTGTACCCAAGGTGATCTTAGCAGCAGCAGAAAATACCTGTGGTGGATTTTCAGGCAGAACTCCATAATAGACGTTTGTTATTATTAGGCTGGAGTGTGTTAGGCAATTAAGCAATGAAATGCTTACTTTGGAGGCAAATAAACATGTGGGCAACTACACTACTATCAATTAAATGAGCACTTTAGTACACTGAATGGTACCCTAATGAGTGGTTCTGAAATGATAAAGTAATAATAGCTAATATTTATTGAGTGCTTATGTCAGGCACTGTTAAGTGCTTTACAAGTATCGGCTTATTTATTTCTCACAACTCTGTGATAGAAATACCATTTTTATTCCTCTTTTATGTATGTGGAAACTGAGGTTGAAGAGGGTATGGAAGTTGCCTGTAGTCACAGAGCCAGGAAGGGACTGATTCAGCAATGGAAGCCAAATTGTCTGCTCCCAAAGGCCTGTCCTCACTGTGCAACACCTTCTCAAATGATGAGTGAAGCCTGTGATGTGAGCAAATGAGCACAGAAGTTCAGAGTTAATGTCATTCCTGCTACATAAAGTTAGAATATGCACCAGGGCACTCTAACCTTCTAACATTTGTCAAAGGAGATTATGAATATGCAGTGATTAGCTCTGAAAAGAGCTACATTTTGTAACATGATGAATTACAAAAGCCGATCCTCCTAAATCCCAGCAGAGAGGTCTGTATAGGGTAAAAACATATCTTTTAGCTTGTTTCAAAATGAAACTATTATACAATGCACAAAAAAATTGTGGTACAGTACTGACCAGTTTCTTAGGACTTCAACTTTGCTCTTATTTGTTCATTTTCTGAGAGAGGAATAAGTTTATATAAAAGTCTTATATGACAGATAGCACATGCCATCACATTTTTCAGTTGATAACTTGAAGATACTTTGAAGTAATCCAGTTCAATCCTGTCATTTTAAAGAAGAAGAACCCAAGACTCAAATATTAATATCAAGCCGTAAGCAGGAGTGATTAAAAACTAGGCCTTTTGAATCCTTGTATTGAATATTTCCAGACAGCTTGCATAAATAGAACCACTGGAGGCAGAATGAATCCATTTCCCAACCCCCATTTCCACCTGCTTTGTACCCTGAATACTCAATTAGCTCTAAGAAAGCAAAATGAAGAGAAAAGCTCTGGGATGGGATTTTATTCCTCTGAAGACGTGTCAGAAAGTCATGAAATCTGGAAAAGAATTATCCCCTTCTGCTGGGCAAGGGATAATCTTTGCTATTGTGGATATGGTGGTCTGACATGACTAGTGGTTCCCTGGGGCTATTTGATATTTCTTAAATAAAGAGTCTTTGGAATGCCTTGCTGAGGATAGGTTGCCATGGAAACAGTGAAGTCAGCGGTTGCAGTCCTTAGTAAAAGATTTCATCTATTTGCGTACCTAGCTGGTGCAAAACATAGCTGGTGCAGATTTTCAAAACAGCAGCCTTGCTTCTAGAGCATGTGACATTGACCATTAACTCTGATTCAGGACGTCATATGTTAAATGTCATTCTTCAAACAATGATGCTAAAGCAGTCTGGAGGAAAATACCATAAGGATTGCCAGGCTGACAGTAGTCTCGCAATAGAACTTGAAGTAGCAAAGCCTGGATTATAAAGCCTGCAAAGCATCGTTAGCTCCCCATCCCTTGCCCCCACTCTCCACCCTAGAGATATCAGCCATGAGTATCTCTTTTCCATGTCAGTGATGGAGGGTAAAGAAGAAACTACATGAGGGAGGAAGGGAGAGTGGGGAGGAAAGAAGGAAGGAGAGACAGAAAGAAGAGATGGGTCCAGGATGACTTGCAAAATTGAAATGCACAATAACAAATGCAAACAAGGAAGCGACCAGTGTGAATTCTTAGGCACTGCTGGTGGTAACCATTTTGGAAAAAATTAACACTTTTAGTGGATTTGAAAATGTACATAGTTGATGACCCTGCAGTTGCACTCCTTGGAACAGAGTCTCAAGGCGTCCTTACACATGTGCAGCAGAACAGTGAAGAATGTTCCTGGCATCCCTGGGTGTAATAGCAAGAATACTGGAGACTTTACAGAATTCTCTACAAACATCAGCATGGATGATTCTCACAACCTAATGTTGAGTGAAGAAGTAAGCCATACGAGGATAAACGCAGTAAGAAAGTAAAATATTCACCAACTAAACAGTAGGTCATTTAAGGAAGCATACACAAGTGACACAGTTATAAAGAAGAATGAGAGAATTATTAACACAAAATCCAGCATTGCGTTTATGTTTGGAGAGGAGAGAGGAACATTTTGGTTGGGAGAATAACATGAGTACTATGAATATTCTCTTGCTTTAAAATTTTTTTTTTAAAACTATGCATATCTCTATAGACACTTAAAATTACTTTTAAAATACTAAAAATTGAAAAATAGAAATTCACATACCATCTTATATCATTTTAGTCATTATTTTTATCTTTCTCAACAAAGAACATTATAGATGGACATTGTTATTATCAAACATAATAATAGCTTTTACATAGAGTTCTATAATTTACGAAGACTGTTCCCAACACTTTAAGGTGGAATTGATTATTTCTGAATCACAACCAAATAATAGAGTCTCAGATGTGACATATACAAGGAAACAGCTAGAAAAGGAATAAAGTGAAACTCTGGTCTTGTGACTCAGTAGCCTGATAATCATTCTACTGTAATCGTACCAAAACCTCACACCCATTCTTGCTGTCCGCCTAACGTGGTATACTCTTTGATTAGAATCATTTGACTGTTGTTCTGTACCTCAAACTCCATGCTCTTATTGCTTACAATTCCTGTAAAATCTTGTATGCTCTCACATGCCCAAGTCTTTACACATCTTTGTACGTTTCCTCGGCTTGTGGTGCTCTGTCAAATCACAACTCCCCTCCAGCCCGCTTAGCTTGCTCATTCGTATTCATCCTTCACTTCTGAGCTTAGATGTCATTCAGTCCAGGGCACCTGAGTCCCCAGAATCAAGTTAGCTGTCTCATAGTATCCTGGACAGCAATTATTTTCTAATTACTAATTTGTATCATCTACTACATTGTAAATCCCTTGAAAACAAGGGTTGTGTCTTATTTACTGTCTTATTCCCAGCACCTGGATCAATGTATCTGTTGGCTGTTGCCACAATGAGACTACAAAACAAAGCACTTCAAGACTCAGTGGCTTAAAGAGACAATTGTTTATTCCTGCTTGTGCATTTGCAGGTCTGCAGGGGTTTGGCTAGTCTGGGTTTGGCTCCAAGATGTGGATTGAATCCACCTCTGCTTCACATGGCTCTTTAATCTTCCCTGGACCTGTGCACTAGCTCGATTACGCTCTACTCATAGCTATTGCAGAAAGGCAATAGAATGTGCAAGCATATTTGAGTCCTGTCTGCTAGTATTCTTTGGGATAATCACATGATGAAGCCCAAAGTCAATGTCAGGAAAGGACACTCTGCCATCAGTAAAGGGAACTTCAATGGCATGTGGAAAAGAGGGTGGATATAAGGAAGCGTGAAAAATCAGGTCTAATAATTCAAGTTATCACAACCAGTGCATGGCATACACAGGAGGGCTTCTAGATGTCAGAGTATGGCTTTGTTGCTTGCTTGCTTTCTCTTTCATGGGCCCCTTCCCCAATCACAGAGTCCTTTCTGTCTCACTCTGCCTCTTCAACCAGTATCTAACTGCACCTTTATTTACTTCTCCCCAAAACTGTTTCCTACAAAAGCATGTCCTCTTGTTCAGCTTTGTGCGCCTTAATGGAAGACTAGGTCATCAAAATGTCTCAGAATCCAGGATAACGGATTTTAATAGCTTAGGTAGGTGATGGGGAAGATTTGGAGGATCCAGTAACCTTGCCTGAAACTCCTTAAATTCTTCATCAGGTCCCAGGAATATGCTTTATGGGTAGTAGAGCTGAGCCACCAACATTCCCTTACCTCTGTCTCTTAGGGCAAGTGTTATTTTATCACTATTGTGAATGTCACACATTTACTCCTTAATAGTAAAGAATTTTCTACCCTTCTTTCTATACATCCTTTCTTGTTCAAATGGATAAAGAGGAACTGGGAGAGGAAGGAATAAGTAATGAGTGTTTTTAAAATGCAATCTATATTTAGTCTCTGCCTCAAATATATTTTATTTGGGAAAAGAAAATGTTTTATAGGTTTTTTAGGAGCCAGCATAAATATATAAAAATCATTTTATAGCATTCATAAAACCTTTTACTATCTTCTATATGAATAGCATAGTGTATATGTAGAATTGAAATGAAGTTTAATTATGGAATTTTAGTGAAAAACTTGAAAGTAAAGGTAGTAGCAATAATTTTACCCTATATTCATCATCATTCATTCAGTAATGCTTTTGTTAGGAAAACTTTTTACATTACTGGAAAAAAATTACAAGTCTGTAAACTGTTTTCTTGACATCATATTATTGGGATGTAATCAAGTTTTATTTGTTTCTGTTCAACAGTTAATAGAAAGCAAAAAAAAAAAAGATTTAATTTAAAACCTTACCTTGGCATCACATACTGAGAAATGTATGAATGTAATGTGAATGTGAGCCTAAGTGTTTTGATTATTTGATTTGTAGTGTTCTGTGTGATTTTAAACAAGACTGCAAGTTCTTTGGTCCTTTCCCCATTAAGATCTGTTTATGGAGACTGCAGACTTATTACAAGAGGTCCCTGAATTTCTGAAGTGTGATCAGCACTAGTGTAATGATTTTAGCTTAGATATTTGCCATTTAAGAAAGGGTAACTAATTTTTCTGTTTAATATGTATTTTAATTTGATTGTGAACCCTAAACTACGTGGAAGTATCAATATCATATTCAACTGTTTTCTTTTTTTGGTTTTTTTTTTTTATGGTACGCGGGCCTCTCACTGTTGTGGGCTCTCCCGTTGCGGAGCACAGGCTCCGGATGCGCAGGCTCAGCGGCCATGGCTCACAGGCCCAGCCGCTTCGCGACATGTGGGATCTTCCCGGACCGGGGCACGAACTCATGTCCCCTGCATCGGCAGGCGGACTCTCAACCACTGCACCACCAGGGAAGCCCCATATTCAACTCTTGAGAGATGGCCTCTTCTAAAAATGAAAGCCAGCTCACCTTGTTTTGTGGGTTCCAATTAATTTGGAACTTCTGGTTCCTAACTGTGTATGAATTTGTCATAAATAGGCCACCATTTCTAACAAATCAGCAGATTCTTTGTCATTTTTGAACATCTAAGGATTAGAGCAAAGATAATATGGCTCTGTGACTAATATTTTTCTTTTGCAATATTGAGATCTCTAACATTAGTCTCATGGCATTTAGCTATGTGTTTATTTTAATCCTAAAAAAGCTTAATTAAGCTATTCATGTCACATCTCTTACTTTCTTCCATAATTATGTTTATTAGAAAAAAAAAATCCAAGCTATAAGCTTCTAGTTCCCAGGTAGTTGAGATCAGAGTTGTGTTTGACTTGTGAGACACTAATAAGACCTTGAAGAAAAAACAAACAAATAATACAACCCCTTAAAAATGGGAAATATTTAAAAAAATAGGTGTTTTCTACCTATTCAGCATCATTTGCTAGGGAACTCTGCTGCTTTCCTTATCCCAAAGCAAGGAGAAAAGTTCTCTCTTAGAAAAGTTCTCTTACAGCATGAAACTCTCTGACTCAGTGATTATGACTCAGCATGCTTGACAGCCAGGTCTAGCCTTGAAACATCAGATGCAATTTCCTGGAAGCTGTTGTCAAATCTATTTACAAAGCCAAGCAGAAAAAGTTTCATCAGGAACTCAATTGTGCTGTCTTGGGTATCTATAGAAGCTCATTTATCTGCAGCGAGGCAATACAAATTACATGGAAGGGGGTGAACGGTGAAGTGCTTACATGTGGCAGTACACTGGAAAAGGGAACAATGAGTTTTATTGCTTTTCTCATTCCTCCACTCCCGACACATGAACATTAAAAAAATTACAAAACTCGTGCATGCGTGCACCCATGGAAGAAGGGGGAGTATGGGAAGGGAGGAAAGACAGAAGGTTGCTGTTTCAATGAAGACATTTCAATGAAGGCAAGGTGTCAGAATAAAGCCTTTGGGGAAGAGATTATAAGAGCTAGAAGAACTGGTTTGTTTCTCCACTGGTGAGGTGAAGAAAGAGTGTGAGAGTGAGAAGAGCATCAGAGAGAAGAGATTTGGAGAAAGGTATAGGAGAGGTGTACTGTACTTCTCCAGTCCACCCTCCTCATTATGGGGGTTGGTGGTACTTGACTCCTCTTCTCATACAATTGGATGCCCCTAAGTTATGTGCCTGTGAAATTTGGGGGTGAGTCTTTAATTAGGGAACTGGTGACTATTTTTTGACTGGAGTTTGTGGAATAACAGAATTTGGGGGCAAAGAAGGAAGAGGGCTAGAATGGTATTTCTAAGAGAGAAAGGGCAGAGCCCATCCCCATGTCCCATTTGGGAGTGACAGTCATTTCTAAATTTCTCATATAGGCTGAGAGAAGGCCAGAGAACTTAGTTTGAATCAGGAGCCAGATCACTAGTTCCCCAAGAAATTGCTCAATCATGTAAGAATACTCTTCAACAGTTTGTGAGGTAGATGGTTGTAGTTAGGCATACAAAGATCAAGTGGTAGACAGACTGGGACTTCAGACTCCCATGGGTCTTTACATCTGTCAACAGCTGGTCGTCCTGGACACCTGGCTGAGAAGCAGACAGGGTGGAGAGAAGGTGGTGGTACACCGACTCAATCCTCACAACCCTAACTTCTGCCAGCTCACTGGGTGGCTTAAACAATAAAAAATCATTCTGTTACAGTTCTGGAGGCCAGAAGTCCTAGATCAGGGTGCCCGTATGGTCAAGTTCTGGTGAGGGTCACTTCCTCGCTTGCCGTCTTCTTGCTGTGTGCTCACATGGCCTTTCCTTGATATGTGTGCTGGGAAAGAGAAAGACCTCTCTTTCTTTCTCTTCCTATAAAGTGGCTTTATAAGATTTTATCAGATTAGGACTCCACCCTCATGACCTCATTTAACCTTAATTACCTCCTAAAAGCCCCATCTCCAGATACAGTCACATTGGGGGTTCGGGCTTCAACATATGAGTGTGGAGTGGAGTACATAATTCAGTTCCCAGCAATACTCTTCTCCATCCAATTACAATATCATTTAGGTTTTAAGAGGTGCCTGCTGAACTTTTCATAATTAATCAATCTGAGATCATGGGGCAGGTGTTCTAAGCATCCAACTTTTAGTTACCTCAAGTGATTTTTAGGATTAAAAGAGATGAGTATCATCAGAAACTGTTGAAGAATTAAAATAATGAAAAGTATTGGTAGAACCAAAGAGGGAAGGCCATAATCCTGACTAACATGCCCCTTCTGGATACACATCCTCGAAATCTGAGCTTAGAATGAGAGGTCAACAGCAGAGGACACTCAGCTTTATGTGACGAGTCTTGTTTTCATTCATTCTACTTCCTCCTTTTAAGAACTCAAAGTTGTAAATCTTTTATTTTATTATTATTATTATTATTATCAGCCACACCACACGGCTTGTGGGATCTTAGTTCCCTGACCAGGGATTGAACCTGCAACTCCTGCACTGGAATCACAGAGTCCTAAACACTTGACTGCCAGGGAATTCCCAAAGTTGTAAATCTTATATGTCTCATTTTAGCAAGAAGACCTCATTTATTTTGGCATAAGGAACTTGATAAAGAGAAGTGATTCTTAAAAGGAAGCAAAAGAAGCTCCAGGTACCACACAGAGATCAGATTACAGATTGAATTGGCCTTTTATAAATATTAGGAGCCACAGTAACTGGTCTAGTACAGCTCCTAGGTTTTGTTTTGCAATGTCCTGCCTCAATGTTCCACTGCGTAAGCTCCCGTTACAGAGCTACAGACCTTATTGACTCATTACTGGGGTCAGTCAGGTGTGGAATGGGTTAGGAATTGCTATAATATCCCATTATATTGCTGTTGTACCCCATTATTCAAGCTGACGCAGAGCAGTGCACTGGATATAATGCTGTTCTTCAGTACAGAAAGAGACAGCTTAATTCAGAGACTGTAACAGCTCTAACAGACCTTTTTTTTAAAAAAAATAAATTTATTTATTTTTGGCCGTGTTGGGTCTACATTTCTGTGCGAGGGCTTTCTCTAGTTGCGGCAAGCAGGGGCCACTCTTCATCGCGGTGCGCAGGCCTCTCACTGTCGCGGCCTCTCTTGTTGTGGAGCACAGGCTCCAGATGCACAGGCTCAGTAGTTGTGGCTCATGGGCCCAGTTGCTCCACAGCATGTGGGATCTTCCCGGACCAGGGCTCAAACCCGTGTCCCCTGCATTGGCAGGCAGATTCTCAACCACTGTGCCACCAGGGAAGCCCTAACAGACCATTTTAAACAGACTTTTAACAGGGAGAATATTCTAAAAATCAAGGCACCTATGCAAACAAATGAAGTCTCAGCTCCTACACACTTGCTATCTACAAATGCTAAGACAGTTCCAGTATTCAAGTTCAAATGCTGAGAGAGTGGTAAGGAGATTCCTGTGGTCATAGTGACCATTTTGAAGAACAGTGCCGTTGAGATCAACCTGTAGATTTCATTTCACCTACAGGTTCAGGGGAAGAAGTCCCTTTGTTCTTGGTCAGGGTTGTCCAGGACCTGACACCAGACCTCTTAATTCCCTGGGCGATTGAGCCAGGCCACATGGCAGGGTCCACAGTTCTCTTATTCCTGACTCAACCTCTCAGGCTACTTTCCTGACATCTGGTTTACTATTCCCTTATGGTAACACTACCCACAATTCTATCTCCCTTCAATGCAGAGTCTTAAAGTGCACTCGAAGCCCTTAGAATCCAGGGCAAAGGCAGCAGGTAATCCCATTTGGGTATAAGGGTATAAGGGGTATAGAACATTAATTGAAATTAGATTCTTTTTACAGTAAAAATAATACAGCTATTTTGGAAAAATTAGCAGCTGTTTTGTACACTTTGGGTATTATGGTAACTAAATATTTACATTCATTTTAGTACTACTTACACTTGAAATTAAATGTTTGTTTGGGAACTTATTTGTTTCATGACTGTCTTCCTCAGAAATAGTTAAGTTCTTGAAGGAAAGGATCTAGTCTCTCTTGACTGTTAGGTCATCCCTAGACTTAGTAGAGATGATACATAATAGATTATCCATAAATTATGGTTGTAAAAATGGGCAAGCCCATGGTTTCCCTAACCATGGTGATTTGGTGACAAAGCCTATTTTAGCCTCTTTTCTCATCTTTCTGCTACTGCTGTTTAGTGTCATTCAAGTTGGCTACTACTTTTACTTCTTTGCAAGTGGAGCTTGAGTGTATCTAAGTGTATTCTTGTGACCTAGGGCAGGGTCCATCAGGAAGTGGCATACTCGTGTTTCATAGAGCCTCTTTAGATAAATAATGATGACATCAGAGGAAGCCACAGGGTATAAATGGGGGATCACTAGACTGGAAGCCAAAGGTATCTTAGTTTGCTAAACTTTTTTAGGATGCTATTTAATTTCTCTGCACCTCAGTTTCCTCCTTGAAAAGAGATGGAATGAAACACCTATTATATTTGTTTTTTGTTTGTTTTGTTTTTTCAATCTGAAATGGGAAAGCAGCCTGGCATATAGTACACATTCAATTCAAGTTAAATCTGATTTCCACAAATCTAAGCAGTTGTCAGTTACAGTTTAGATGCAAAAGATAACAAGTCGTCTTCTCCAATCCTGACCTCAAGAGCAAGTTCCCCAGCCTTTCAGTTGGACCACTTATTGCTTAACTACCTCCCTGCTCCCACAACTACAGTGCGCTGTCATGACGTATTTGCCCTTAGACTATCGTAGCAGCTTATAACCTTGGGAATGCTTAAGTCATGTTGCAGAAGTCTTAGTAGAAAGAGCAAGATGTGAAGTAAATAATCTGCAAGGTGTGGGTGCTAGGAAGTCTGTAATCTAAGGATGGAAAGGACTTTAGAATTCCCTAACTTTATGCTCAGACTATCCTTGTTGATCCAGAAAACTCAGAGAAACCACCCTACAAGATTTCTAGGTCATGGTATGCAAGATTTTTCCGAGAGAACTGAGTACCTGTCGTCCTCAAGCTTCCGTAGGGGTAACTAGATAGCGAACCATGGGCAGAAGCCAGAAGGATACAATTACAGAAATCACAAGAAAATAACCATGATATCTGTAAAAATACCAGTCTTTCAAATATCATTAAGACAAAACATCTTTCTCAATTATAAAAAAGCAGATAAGGGAGATTCTGGAATTCTCTAATTTGACCATTGTCCCTTCTGCAATCCCTAAGGGTTTATTAGTTTTCACATCTTGAACTACGAAACAGAATAAAAGGATGGTGACAGGTGGGCTCACATGGTGCCTTTTTTTTTTTTTTTTTCTGCGATACGCGGGCCTCTCACTGTTGAGGCCTCTCCCGTTGCGGAGCACAGGCTCCGGACGTGCAGGCTCAGCGGCCATGGCTCATTGGCCTAGCTGCTCCGCGGCATGTGGGATCTTCCCAGACCGGGGCACGAACCCGTGTCCCCTGCATCGGCAGGCAGACTCTCAACCACTGCGCCACCAGGGAAGCCCCACATGGTGCCTTTTAAGTGAATTAGTCATTTTGATTGTATATACAGAGTATAGCAATATCCCTCAAAATTTGTTCATACCCCTAGGATTCAAGTGTTGTTCAAAGCATTTTCTCTTTGGTGAACTATTGCCATAGGCCAGCAGCCCCCAACCTTTTTGGCACCAGGGACTGGTTTCGTGGAAGACAGTTTTTCCACGGAAGGTGGGGTGGGGAGGTGGAGGGTGGGAATGGTTCAGGCGGTAATGAGAGGGATGGGAAGCGGCAGATGAAGCTTCAGCTCGCCTGCCGCGCACCGCCTGATGTGTGGCCCTGTTCCTAACAGGCCACTGACTGCTAGCGGTCCGCGGCTGGCAGAGGGGGTTATGGGCCCCTGCCATAGGCCGTTAAAAGTTCCAGTGATTTTCAGTTGCGGAATACGCACCCCACATTCATTTTCAGTAGATGCCTGGTTGCTTGAGGTCTGCTGTATAATGCCTTCATTTTAGGTCCTTTGTTAATTGTTTTATTTTTCTTCACTATTTTTCCTACTAATTGCTATTTGGCCTTCATTAAGGAGATTAAAAACCTGCCCACCGCCTTCTTCTACTGCAGCTGACCTTATGGCTGTCCTTTGAATAATAGTCATTAACATCTGTGCAAAGTGATTTTTATTCACAGAGTTGTGAGGCATTAATTAGTGTCATAACAACCCTAAGAGGTAAGTGATTATAATTCTCACACTTTTTACACAGGAGAAACTGAGATACAGCTGGGTTAAGTCATATGCCCAAGCTCATGCATAAGAAGGTGAAGAATAGACCAGGACCTGAGGTACACAAGAGCTTCCCTATGCCTGACACCGGTGAGCAATCTAGACAGATGGCATACAGCATCACACTGCAGAGTCTCCTGGGTGGGTAAAAAAATCTTGTTTTGATTCTTATAATGGGGATCTTGAGTAGAATCTCATAAGGATGGAAAGTTTCTGAGATATCAAACTAGAAAATAAGCATAGGTTTTCCCCATGGGGAACTCTAGGGGAAATATGAAGTCCCCTTATGAAGACATGTGACATGCATTGAAGGTACATCCCTCTTTCTGTTACCATTATTGTATCTAATGGCTTCGTGAACATTACTCTTCCCCAAGGCTTCTACCTCAGACTCTAATGTAGCACTAAGGAGAAAAAAAATCACTGTCATACATTTCTGTATCAAACCTCAAACCATAATGGATTTTAATACAAGAGCATTAAAAATAGACTATTTCAAAATTATTTGGCTGATCTGTGAGTTAATAGCTTCCCATATGATGCATAAGGTTTGGGCATGATCCCATTAATAACAGAGGGTATCTCTTTGGCCAAGCCTAATTTTGAAGCTAACATTTATTGATAAGACTTAGGGGGGTTGCCATTTTGTGTGCACATGCTTGAATATTTGCTCAATGATCAGAGACATAATTTCTTAAAAGCATTCCATTTTTCACTATTTTGTAGCTTATTTTTAACATTCTGCTATTTTATATAAGATAAAATGAAAATTATATATTAGTCTTCTCCAAATTTTTGCCCCTAGAGCAAGAATTGTTCATTTAAAACAAAAATGGAAAGGCTTTTGGAAAATTATAGAGTGATAAACTGGCGTCTCTAGATGCTTTTATGGAACCACAAAGTTAGGAGCAATTAATATCCTTCCTGACTCCTCACACTGTTCCCTTCTGTCTGAAGTAAGGCAGAAATGAGAACCCATAGGCTGCACCTGACTAGTTCCCTCTGCAGATTCATTGGTCAGTCAGTCTTGGTCTGAGTTTAATTTAGGAGAGAAGTAAATATGATTGTGTAAATTTGACTTAACCCTAGACTCCAAGTTAAGAGGTAGGCACTACTGTCACTTTAGATAAGAGTATCTTCAGATAAAACACTGAGTTGTGTGATTTCTAAATCTATACTTAGTCCATTTGGTAATGCAGCAATCCAGTGAGCTGGGTTATATACTATTCTATACTACCTTGTCCCCCAAATAATCTACAAATGACTTGGGGAGGAAAAGCTTGGCACACTTTGGGAAGCCACTAGGAAGGAAAGCCATCAATTATACTTAAAGGCACCGAGTGTTGTTAATTCCACTCTAAAATAAGAATGAAACTGCCACCATCTCTTCATTTTCAGTGCAACAACTTACTGGTCTTCCTTCCCTTCCTTCCCTTCAGTTTATTCTCTTTATTGTTCAGATTAATGAATTTAATGAGTACTTACTGACAGGGAAAATCTAAAATGCAATAGATCATGTCATTCACTCCGCTATATAAACTTCCGTAGCTTTAAATTTTAGATTTAAAATTCCATAGGTGGGATAAAGACTATTCATCATGTGGTTTCTATATGTTCTGCAATTTTCTACTGAAACCTTGGGGTTCATTCAGACCTGCTGCACTGCTATGATTTTATTTGTCTGAAAGAGGCATTATGTACCTTGATATGTAATGTTTCTCTTATAAGAATGTCCTTCTCCTGTTTGTGTGCTAAGTGAGATCTTACTCCTTGAGAGACTCCATTAAAGTTATTTTAGGAACAAATGTCCAACAACTCCTACCCATCCACAAACAACAGTCAGTGTTCCTACTCCTGTGCTTCAACTGTGCTTTGAACAAATCTCTCTTCACACACATCACCCTGCACTGTAATCACATTAAGTGCAGAAATGATTTCTTTTTCTCCTTCACTTGTAATGCACATAATAAGGGCTCGATAACTGTTTATTGAACTATCATTTCATCTGTCCTATGTCATTCTCCCTCTATAAAGAATAGTGTTGTATTGTTTCATGAATGTCCTGTTTTATTAGATACTTTACTTAACCAAGTCTCAGTTGTGTCATGGAAAAAAAACCTGTGAAAATTATAATTATTTACTTCACAAGGATATTATGTAGATTAATTAGTAGACTCAAAGTGCTCAGAAAATGTAGGACTTATTGTTTAGGTGTTAAGTTCTATTATCTAAGATCAGCAGTGAGGCTTTCTAAATGTCAGGAGTAAAGTTTGAGAACCCGCTGCCACAGAAAATCTGTAAGAAGGTGCAAGCTAGGTGTGAAGTTTCTTTTTAAGTAATTTTGGTTCTGAAACATCACATTGTTGGCTGGAAATTGCGTTTATAAGAATAAGATTAAGGGGGAAGTGGAGTGTTCGGTGTTCTGTAGACGGATGTGTGACTGTGTATTTATAGGCATATATATGTTATATATATACCCCAGGTACACAAATAAATATGCTATAGGTGTACAAAATCATGATGCACATATCATATATCTAAATATTCTATACACACACATACACAGAGAGTGAGGGGAGAGAGAGTAAGAGAAGAGTTAGTTAGCTAGTTAGTTAGTTATTCCTGGTAAAGCCACTGCGGTTGCGGTTATGGAAGGCTCTCTGGGTTACACTTCCAATTTATGAGTGTTGGAATTTTGTGTCCTTTCAAATCACAGTATGTATCCTCATGGCTTCAGAACCAACTATACACTAATCAGTTCATGGGTGCTCAGGGAAATCTTCATTACTGAATTTGTGAATTATTGGTAAAAACAGACGTAGGTACACTTAACTAAAATTTCTATAAAGCTTGAAGACCTGTAAAGTTCTTTCATATATATTTGAGATAAAACCCTGTTTTCTGACATTATCAGGTTCAATGATTGGTTGGTTAGTTGAAAAAAAAATTATTTCATTGAGGAAACTTAAAAATAATACATACTTTACTTTTATTTAAGTGGTCCTAAAATTAATATCAATTTGTCAATATTTTTATATTGTGCCAGGTCTTTTCCTTTACTCTGGATTCCCTGCTTTGAATTTCATCTTCTTGCCTAATCCACATCTAAAATTCATCATATACAATTTTCAGATTTGGTTTCCTTAAAGAGGAGGGAGAATTTAAAGATATTTGTGAAGACAGTAGAGTACAAATTTCTTTGACATATTTTATGTTTTTCCCTTTAAATTTTTAGTTTTCTTGATATACCTGAATTGATAAAGATTTTTGATAGATTTACATTTGTGGAGTCTTTCCAAAGCATTCAACTTAGTTTTTATAGAAATGACTCTCCTTTTACATGTATATTTACATTAATTTATATAATGATTGAAATACGTAGTTACCATACATACCTAAGTTGTAAATACCTAAGTCCATATTCCATGAATTTTTGTCCAGAACTTTTCATTCACTGAATACATATATTTTTCTTAAATGCTTACTAGTGCCAGACACTATGCACTATTTATGTTTCCCTAAGAATGTATGCTTCCCATTCTGCATGTGACATTTGCTATAAAAATTAATTCAATATTGATGTTATTGTCATAGCTGTCAGGGCCTATGGAGAACCCCAGGACTCTCTCACACCTTGTGGCTTATGGACTTATGAGTCTGACAAAGTATACAAAGGGGCAGATTCAAGTGAGTAGAATTGCATGGGTAGATGCTAAATGTAAGGATGCTAATTCCTGTATGTGTAAACATGAGAGGTCCAAATCAGTGAGCACCTGTGAAAGTACTTCAACATTTGAACCATCTGCCTGGACTCAGGTAGCTCTCATTCTTCTGAATGAAGAGCATCTCCACCCATTCCACTCTTTAGCACCCTCCATCTTGACGTATACCACTCCAAAAATTTTGAGAAAGACCATAAATGCTTCCGTAGTAACTCAGTCTGCCAGATGACTGCTTTTTGTCCATAATTTATACTGTACTTGTCATTATTGTACAACATTTTATTACCAGTCAGATCAATTAAAAAGTAATTTGTTTCAGATAGTAATACATTTTCTACCATCTTCATGATGTATAAAGAAAAAAGGAATACAAAGTAGTAATGTGTCCTGCGAAGACTTTCAAACAAACAAGCAAACAAAGAGATGGTGTTAGATTGTTTATGGCTGCACTTGTTAAATAGCTATGTCTTGAGGTGGAAGAAGGATTAGCAGTCTTCTCTGCCAAATGCTTATATTTCTTTGCAGCAGGACTGTTTTCCTTCTTAATAAGGGCAACAGTTAGGTCCATAGATTTTGTTTTACTCTATAGTTGCTTTGTCTTCACAATAGACTAAAATAATTGATGTTTCACGTTTTAAAAAGCACACCCTATAGTAGTTGCAACACTTGTCTGGAATACCCAGCTCTAATGTTTTTAATATAATGTTATACTTATAGATGAGGCTAGAAGAAGTTCAGAAATACATGTTTTAAATGTGGTTTTTGCTCTGATTCAAGAAAGAAGTGTCTCAGGAAATTAATTGCTAGAAAAATGTTCTAGCCACGACTTGTTGTCAACATGAAGCCATAGCTCTGGTTCATGAGTCTACAATGCCATTGTTATCAATAAGACTTCTAGTTTCAGTACCGATTGTTGGTTTCATTCCAGCGCCATGAGTCAGTGAGCTGAGGTGGCTTTGCCTCAGCCAACAGGTGTAAGAGGTGAGAATTCATGACAAAGCTCCAATCAGATAAGAAGCAATCTAACCAACTAGTGATGCCAAGTCACCTGAGAATGCTGCTCTTGTCTGGAACTAGAACTACTTTATTATGATTAACATATAAAGCCATTTGAAGATTTGAATTTTACTCTAGGCAACAAGAAGAACAAAAATTTTGTTAAATGCTTGAAATACAGTTTCAAATGCATAAGCTGGTCTCATCTTGAGAACTGGTATTTTACATGACAGATTGAGATATTCTTTTCTCTTATGTATGCAAGATCCAGGGGTTGCATGGAGCGTTATTGAATATTGAAAACCACAGACTACCTAGGCATGCACGAGCCTTCAGCAAAATTGCAAAGGGGTGAAGCTTGTGTTTGGGCTTTACTATCTCTCTTTTTCTGTGATCCTTTTATTGCACCCCTCTCTTGGTTTCTGATAAGTCAGTGGTGGGGTGGAAAGATCACTGAACTTGGAGTTAGAGGAGTTAAGTTCTCATCTCACCACTCAAAATAACAATTAGACTTACCCTAGTAGAGCATATGTAACAAAAATAGCAAACCCTTATATAGTCAGTCAAATACTGTTTTAAGTGAATTCAAGCATTAACTCATTTAATCCTTAAAACCACGCATGATGTAGGTACTATTCTTATCCCCATTTTATAGATGGAGGAACTGAGACAGAGTGGATAAATAACTTGCCCATGTTCACATAGCTAGTAGTAGCTGGAGCTGGGTATGGATTCAGGGAGTCTTGCTCATTGTTTTCATTTTGTGAGTTGGGCTCTGCAAACCTCTCCTCTCCCCATCCACTGGTTCTAATAAAAAATGAACTACTTGTAGTTCAACAACATGCCATGCTGTTCTTAGAAATGTATGCCTTTAAACATACTGTGACTTCTCTCTGGAATGTCCTTGTCCCCCTGTCTACCAAGTAAACACCTTTGTCTTTCAATTCCCAGTTCAGATATCACTCTTTTCTCCAACTCAGATAAAGTTAACCTATCCCTTGTGTGTGTGTATAATATGTGTATTTAATTGAAAATATATTAAATTTTTAAAAATGTTGAAGTTTTTTAAGAAATGTATACAATACAGTACAAATAAATGTATGGGAAGAAGCATTCAAAAGATAAGTAAGAAATTAGAATAAAAATAAAGCACAGCCAAATGCAGGAATACAAGGTATCTTATTTTAAAATATTTAATAGCATAGCTAAAGTTGGCTGCAAATACAGTTCTAAGCTTCTAAGTAACCAGAGAGAGAAAGAGATTTTTGAGATTCAGAATATCCATGGGATACATTTTTTAAAAGCCAGATGCTTAAGAACTATATAACTTTATATCATTCTGAAAGAAATTTCTGCCAACAGTCTTCATAAATAAGCTATTGGCTGATATACTAATAAATATTTTCAGCTGCATTCAGGATTGCTGTTCAGTGAGTATGCATTAGTATGGCCATCCTGGTTATTAAAATGCTGAAGGACTTCCTTACTGATTGGTAAATAGACATTGCCTCAAACGCCTTTTCTCCATCCCTCAGTATTCTCTGCTTATCCACATCATCCAGCAACCAGAGATGAAATTTGGCAAAGCAGGATGCTTTAAGAACTGCTCCAGCACTCTGGAGGTGTTCCTCCTGGTGGGCCAGTGTCCATGCCTCACAGGTTGTTAAATATGTTGGCTATCATCTCTCAATTAAAACAATACACCTCCTGAGACTTAGAAACTCCATTCCCTACATTACATAGCCACTTGGATTTCTTACGGATTCCTCAGTGTTAACACGTCATAAATCAAGTTTTAAGAAGTTGAATAAATGAGTAGATACAATATTGAGTTTTATGTTTTCCCTAATAGTTTTCTCAACTCAGTGATCTAATGCCAAAGTACAATTTAGAAAAAAAAAAAAAAAGAAAATCTAAGAGGACCAAAGAATTTATACTTCTGGATGAACAGAATAACTACTCATACTAGCAATACTCCAAATAAAATTATTTATCACAGTCACAGTTTTAATGAGAGTTAGCAACAGGGTGCTCCAGGGTTTCATTTTTGGTGAGACCTGCAAGGCAGCTATTTTGTATTGCTAACTAAGGACAGATCCACAGGCTTTGATAATGTGCCAGATTGAGGAGCAGAATCAAAATTTTCAGTGAAACTAAAGAAGCCAATCAGAACAGTTGTCTGGAGAGATGGCCCCTCCATCTCAGCACAGAGGTGGCAGAGGATTTTTCCGCAGAAAATAGTTGTGGGGCCATGCCAGATATGACAAAATAGGCACCAGAGCCCATTTACACACCAAAATCATGGCCAGGTTATGCGGCCAGGAGAAATTAACAAAGCATGTAAATTAAATCTTCTGGTGATCATTTTTTTCTTAATTTTCAATTAACTTTATTGAGATATAATTGACATACAATAAAATGAACCCATTTTAAATGTATGATTTGATACGTTTTGAAAAATGTAATTATCCATGGAAGCCACCCCAGATCAAATTATGAAATATTTTCATCCTCCTCCAAAGTTCCCTTCTCTCTCCTTTCAGTCAATATGTTACTCCTACCACCAGCCCCAGGCAATCACTTATGTGCTTTCTGCCATCACAGCTTAGTTTTTCTTATTCTAAACTTTCACAGTAATAGAATTACTTGATAGTTACTTTCTGATGACTGTCTCATTTGCTCAGCATAAAGTTTGCAACAATGATCCTTGCTGTAGCTGTTTTCAATGGTGAATAATATTCCATTGTATAAATGTCACAACATATTTATTCACTCAACTTTTCATGGATGTTAGGGTTGTTTTTAGTTTTTTTTTTTTAATACAATTAAGAGCAATGCTGCTGTGAACATTTGTTTATAAACCTTTCTGTGAGCATATTTTGTATTTGCTTTTGGATTTCATTTTAACTTTTTTGGGGAAAAAATTAGACTTACAGAATAATTGCAATAGTATGAAGAATTTTCATTTACTCTTCACTCTAATTCCCCTAATGTTAACATTTTACATAACAGTGGTAAAATTATCAAAACTAACAATTAAATATTGGCACAAAACTAGAGACTTTGTTCAACGTTCCCCAGTTTTTCTACTAATGTCCTTCTTGTGTTCCAGAACTCAATCCAGGACACTGCACTGCATTTAGTTGTCATGTCTCCTTAGTTTCCTCCAACCTAAGACAGTTTCTCAGTCTTTCCTTGACTTTCCAGTCAGGTGTAGAATGTACCTCATTTGGATTCATTTGATGTTTTCTAATGATTAGAATGAGAATATGAATTTTGAGGAAGAAACTCACAGAGGAGATGTGCCCTTTTTAGTGTATTGTATCAGAGCTAAGTGATATCAATATGTCTTACAACTGATGATGTTAATCTTGGTCGTCAGTTCAAGTGGTCCCTGTCAGATTTCTCCACAATAAAACCACTATCCTTCTCTTCCTGTACTCTGTGTTATTTATTCATCTATTTATCTATGTGTATAGATTTAAATATACATATATGTATTAAAATATATACCTTAAAATAAGATGAACTGTTACATATATTCCAATTCCAAGCCACCCTCACAGGATTCATTCTAACATGCCCCTTGTGCATAGTTGTAACCTTACATTGCTGAGTAGAAATCTCTGACAGTGAGGAGCTCTCATCATTTACAGTATACTTACTTATTTGTTTAGTTCCAGTACACATATAAAATAATTTCAGATTGCTAACATGTACCTCTGTAAGAAACAGACTTACCATTTAGAGTACAGTGTTTTGTACAATTCTTTTTTTGTCTCTATAACTAGAGTATCAAGTCAAACACTATTACTAAGTTACTTTAGTCAGCTTCTTTCTTTCCATAGCACCATTGCCAGTCACAGCTCTGCTATGTACTAGCTCTGGGGCAATGGAAAAATTACCTGACCTCTTTGCCTTAAGTTTGTCATCTATAAAATGGAGAATGTAATGGCAAGGATGTTCTTTATTGTGAGTAGATGCCTGGCACATAATATTTGCTAGATAAGTATTTGCTATTATTATTGCCTATTAGTCATTATCAAGGCAATAAATTGACTTGCAATTATGACACACATAACTGCATTATAGTCTAGTTTTGTCTTTTTCCTCTTTAGGTTGTGAGCTTTTTGAGAATAGGAATTAGGTCTTTATTTCTTTACACATGTGTCTTGCATGATAAGTTCTCAAAAGATATTTGTTGGTGTTATTGAGTATTAGGTACATGCTATATATTAATAAAACCAAATAATATGATATGGTAAGTGCATATTAATGTACTAATAAATAACTGTTTAGTATCTTTTCCTAGTCACAAGTTTGTGTTTTTGACATAATTTTTCCTGAAAAAGGACCTATTCACATATGCACATATTTCTCTTTTAGAAACTTATAGAATGGTATCTAAAATTCCCTCTATTTGATCTATCCTTTGGGTTAACAGTTTATTTAAACTACTTTGGAGGGAAGATCCAACATAATCTATCATAAGAGCTAATGAGATCTTTCATCTTTCTATTTCAAAAGAAAAGATTTGACCAAGATGGCACAAAAGGAAGAGGAGTCAGGGAACGTGAAGGTAAGAACAAGAATATTGCCGTTACTCTGAAACAAGGATGCATATTTAGCAAGGATTAAAATGTAAACATTAAATCATGATTTCTCTCTAGGGGGAAACTATAACATTTGCTTTCATAATGACAAATTTTATTCTTCTGGTAGTAATCTGTTCTGATTGTTGTGTTCCCTTTAATTCCCACAAGTATTTTGCATTGAAAAGCATTACAGAGATATAGGAGAAATTTTTATCTGTCTTTATTTTAAATTTATAATTAGGAACTCTTTTGCTAGATAAATGTCAGATATAAATGAAATAAATACATGTTTCATATTCTTTTATTAAACATCTGGGGAATGTGGAGAAATCATGTTTTAGAGAATCAGGAAGTAAATATTACCCTTAATATAATAATTTGGAATCATACAAAATTAATATAAAGTAAATACCTTTGAAATGGTTAACTTTGTGCTTTAGCAATAATAGCACTTGACAATGTTTAAATAGCTAACAAAGAGGGAATTTAATTTGCCTAAAAAATATTATTTAACCAAAATGATTAATATAATTTCTGGTATCTGGGAATTTTCATAATGAGGTATCAGAAAAGAAAAGAAAAGAGTCAGCGAGAAGCTTTAGACAGATACGTTTTAACAACTTCGAATAAATTGGAGGTCAGATCAACCTCATTGTCTCAAAAATACTCTGATCTGTTCTGCAATGACTGTCAGGTTTAACTGTCAGATTTCTCAGTGTCAAAACAAACTTCAGCTTTATCTACCTGTAGGTTTACTTTTCTTGGGTTGGTTCTGTAATGCAGTTGACTATTGCTTTACAAGAAGATATCTAAATATGGTAATGCTTCTAGCGATGACTATTTACCTCATTTATAGCTAATATGTATCTCATAGATCTAGGGCCATTTTTTCTGCTTTTACCAAATCTTTTTGTTTCATAAATGCCAGATGTGGGTTAAAATGGAGTTTAGAAAAATGAAACAAGAAAGAGGAAAATGTTTTGCTTCCCATTGTTTATATGTACAAATCTACTACACACACGTATATTTTTAAGGAATGATGTGGCTTAACCTATGAAAACATGGGTAAGTTTGTTTCTCCAGCCCAATGGGTGTTTGAGTCCAGATGGAGACTCTAAATTATTTAAGCAGACTTGGCAACAGTGCTCTGAACAATAGCTACCTGAACTGGACTGGTGTGTTCATTCTCCCAGAAAAAATGTTCCGTAGAAACTTAATCACTTCCAGTGAATCTATAGCTAAGAGTCTCAGGAGAAAGAATTGTTCTGCTTCAACAGAAGCAGAAAAAATATTTATATTGCTTTGAAAGAAGCTGTTTCTATTTTTCCAACTTTATTGCTTTTTAAATTATGAAAGCAATAATGTTCATTGTAATAAATCCCAACAATATAGAATAAAATGTTACCAAGCTTCATCCCTTTCCTACCGGTCTCCCCCTCCTCAGGGATGATCATTGTTGGGTATCTTTTAAGATTTTAGTGCATGCAAACATTCTCAACATGTGTACATTCCTACATATGTTAAATGGACTATATCATATATAACCATCAAGCCTATCATATAGAGATCTGCCCATTCTTCAACAATGCTGCAGAATATCTCATTATGGGATATACCATTGTTTTACTCCACAGCTCCCTTATTGTCAGTTCCATAGGTTGATTCATTTTCTGTTTTCCTTAACAAATCATGCGGTCGTAAATACTTCTATGTAGAAATATTTCTAAATTTGTACTTTATTTTTGTAGGAATTTTAGAAGTAAAATCATTGCTACAAAGAGTTGTGTGTAATATCTTGATAGATAATAAAAATTTGTTTACAAAAATGAAATTGTGTTCTTTGATATCCCCACCAAATTAGGCATGATTCTCTATACTTTCACAAATGCTGGTTATTATTATATTTTTAAAAAATTTTATTTTGTACGTTTAAATTTTTCATTACTTGGAATTTATTTCATGTATAGTGTGAGGTAGGACTCAAATATAGCTTTTTCCCAAATGAATATCAAGACCCAGAATCATTTATGCATTGAGTATCCTTTCTCTGGCACTTTTATTATGAACTATATTCTCAAGTATAATCCATATATTGGTTAAAGTTCTTAGTTGCCCAGGAACCTATCACCAGAATTTGAAAATTGTGGGATCTGCTGAGCTTGACAGCTAATGGTGTGCTGAGAATTGTCCCTCCAAAGAGGCCTTTCCATTCCTTTGGGAGACTCTGGGCAAACAGCAAATCTACTTGGGCTCGTCTCTGCATTAAAGAAATTTGTTTCAGGATGTTATATAGCTCAGAGAATAATCAAGTTGCTGAAAAAACAAATTAGAATCAAGTTTCTGGGATGCTTCTTGAACCCTTGTCTGGCACAATCAGCCCAGAAAGCAGCCACATTAGCTACCACTCAAGCTTCCAAAAATGGCAGCCTGTTTATTCACATAGGTCAGATCTCACATAGGTGTGTTTTACTACAGGAAGTTCGTCCACATGCCTGCCCTCTAGGTCCAAAGAAGGCTTGAAATACCAGATTCATTAAACCTGAGATGCTATCAATTGTAAGATACATGATTATTTTATGTACCACTAATAAAAACAAAACACTGACCACTAAACTCTGACATAATGTTTTCACTTAGAATATTTATTTTATGATTATTGAAAAGGAGAATATTTTAAATTTATTTAGACGGATTTTTATTGCATGTTCTTATGCATACATTAAAGAGGAAATTATAGGCAGAATGATTTGGTTAAGCAATTCTAAAACTTCAATGAAGGAGTCATCCTCCAAATATTCCTAATTTCAAACAGGGAAATAGAAGCAATGACAGATTCCCCAATTAATTTTCTGAGAATATAAATAGCAGCCTCAAGGGAGATTAGGAGGCACACCACTCTATCCAGAGTCACAACTGAAAATAGGATTCCACCCAAGTGGAGAAAGGGGGAAAATGTTCCCTCTTCTTTGCGCCCATGTTTCCAATCATTCTATTAGAAAAGACTTACATTGTGGCAGTATTCCATTAAGTAGCATTAACAAAAATTGTTCTGTTCAGAATATAGAAAGAGTGTTTCCCATCCTTTGGAGACACAGCCATGAGTCCAGTTTAGGATCACCATCCCTAAGAGGGCTGCCCTCTCTGACTCAGGCAACATTCTGAAACAGAAAGTACAGAACTTCACATTTATAATCTCTTTGTGAAATAATACTATCAGAAAAAAATGAGCTTGTTATAGATATGAAAAAAAGTTTACAGAATATAGGTATGCTAATGAAAAGAAAATGCTCCAGAAAGAAATCCATCAAATAAATAGCAGTGAATACCTCTGAGGATGATACCGAGAGGAGGGAAAGGTGGTGAAGGTTTGATTAGAGACTTTCACTTTCTACTTTTCAGTTTCTGTTTAGGTTTTTTTTAACAATGAAAAAGAATGCATGCAATCCTTTATGTAGCTAAAATATTGATTAACCCTTCTATAAGGATATAGATTAATATTATCAAGATATTAGCTGGGTCATTCCTGCCCAATGAAATCTAGGTGGGATTGCCATAAAACTCCAGCTCCATGGCTTAAGGAATCCCTAATCTCCAGATTCCAGGAATTTACTCTTTCATGGGCCTTTGTGCTTCTTCCTTCATCCTCATGTGCTGTATGTATTGTAGTAGGTGGGCTGAGACATATAGCTTGACAATCCCTAGGTTCCCTCTTAAATATCCATATGAAAGCTCTGAAGGCAATGCAGACCTTTATGAAGACTTTACATGGGGAGTGAGGGAGGACTAGACACCACACAATCTAAACATGCTTATTTACACTTCTGTTTTCCAAAGTTGCTTTTCACTGCTTTCCTGCTCCAATTTACCCTTTCTCCTTTCTCCTTCCACACAGCTCCGAGGCTGCTTGGATTTTCTGTCTTCCTTCCAAATTTTCAATTCCTATCCTTCTATTTGCCTTAGTTATTTAGCTCCTACTGCCAATTTTCACACATAAACATTTCAAGGTGCTCTACAGAACAGAGCAATGACTTTATTGTTGTGGGTGCCAATTATTATTATCTGTCATTGTTATACCTTGCTCCCTTGAAAGAAAAAAAAAAATATTTGTAATTCTTAAACTGTTTCCAATTCAAGGCTTGTTCCCTTTCCTTGTGCTTGGAGTTTTCTTGCCTGGTGCTTTCTACCTAACACAGGGAGTATCTTTCACCTTCTTCTCCAAGGTGAAAGATACTTCTGCATTCACCACCTATTCGCCACTCTGGCCTCTACTCCAACTGGTTCAGGAAAGTGCTTTGCTTCTCATTATTTCTGAATCTGGGCTGGGTCGTACTTGCATGAACTCAGGTTCCCCAGTTGCTTCCAGTCCTAAGAAGATGGTTCAATTTTGTTCTGTGGGGAATGCTGAAGTCATTTTCCTGTCTTCCTCATCCCAGATTTTCTCCATGTACTATGATAATTTATGGAGACACTCAGCGCTCTCAGACACAGTGTGCTTCCCTAAAATATTCTGCACCAAATTCCCTCTGCAGTGACTTACCACAACCAAACCAGATTTTTCAAACTGAGTTCAATAGCACCTGCTTTTATGGCTCATTGAAATCATCTTTGATTTGAAAGTACATGCAGAGGACTCTTTAGATAAACATCACCTACAGTTGTGCGAAAAGAATCCTGGACTAAAACCAAATGTTAATCAATACTGGAATAAATATGTGCATGTTTCATTGGAGTATAGATTGGGATATGCAGTGAGATGAAGTGATGAAGAATCAATGATTGAGAGGTGCCTGCAGCCACCTGAATGAATCTCATGATAAAAATACTGAGTGGAAAACAACTTATATATGAATGCTGGTAGTATAATTCCATTTTTATGAAATTCAAAGGCACATAGGTTCAAACAAAAAACATAAAACATAAATATAGGTGGTAAGCCTATAAATAAAAGTAGGAGGGGCTTCCCTGGTGGCGCAGTGGTTGAGAGTCCACCTGTTGATGCAGGGGACACGGGTTCGTGCCCCGGTCCTGGAGGATCCCACATGCCGCAGAGCGGCTGGGCCCGTGAGCCATGGCCGCTGAGCCTGCGCATCCGGAGCCTGTGCTCCACAACGGGAGAGGCCACAGCGCTGAGAGGCCCCCGTACCATAAAAAAAAAAAAAAAAAAAAAAAGTAGGAGGATGATAACCCCCAAATTCAGGATACTGTTTATTTCTGAAAGGAGGTGCAGGATTGGAGAGGCACACTCATGGCACTTCAGAGACATTTGTAATAATATACTTCTCAAACTTGATGGTAGTCGTGCAGAGGTTTTTGCATCATTATTTTTTATGCCTTATATAAAGTTATACATATTCTGTATATGTTTACAAGCCCACTATTTAAAATAATAACTAAAAGCTCTTGTGCTCTATTAGTCTAATTTGAGATTGGTTTTAGTTTTTGAAACATGTTGTTTGGAGTATGTTTGGGGACTAAGGTTCACTACGTCTCAGAGGTAACTAAAGAAACAGGGTTGAGAGAAGTGCTAGATACTGGAGCAAGAAACTAAGTTTCCTGCCATTTCTGGTGAAATAACCTGTTTCTGTAAACCTGTTTTTCTGTAATTTTAGAAAGAGAAACTATTTTGTTAGCTAAATAAGCTAGTTGCAGACTGGTACAACAGATTAATGAGGTACCTTGACCTTGAGAAATCCCTAAGAGATTAGGCACACGTAGATGAGAACATTGAATGAAAACACCCAGGAGACTGAACCACAAGAAGAATTGGATGAATGTCATGGGATAACGTCAGGTAGAATTTCATCCTGGAGATTTCTGTGAAGTGGAAAGTAGATTTTTACAATGTCTTCTTCAGTTTTCTAGGGCAATCTAGCCTGATAATTAAGAACAAGTGTTTGAGGAGAAACTGGCAACTAATGAAAGAAGCTGAGAACGCAGCTATGCAACCTTAAAACAAGTTCCCAGATCTCTCTCAGGAGAGGCACCTTTATACTAACACGTGCTCCTGCGATCGCCCGAGAAGTATCAACCACTAGCAACTAAGTGCTGCTCCCCAGAGATAGCATGTCCCTTTTGCTCCCACTCCAGTCGCCAAAGCAAGTCCAGTGGTAATACCTAACTGTAAGAGGGCGGGGAGATGCAGTTCAACAGAAGTAGAGAAATATTTGCACATGCACACGCAGTAATAACATCTATTACCCAGACCAGGCACCAAAAGCATTTCATTTTGCATTTTAATTTATCGATGTGCAAATGTTTCTATAAGAAAAAAAAGGAAAACATTATATGATCCAAAAACTAATCAGTTTTCAGCAAAAACACTAACTGTAAACCTAGAAACTATTA
Source organism: Leucopleurus acutus (assembly GCF_964270905.1). NCBI lineage: Eukaryota > Metazoa > Chordata > Mammalia > Artiodactyla > Delphinidae > Leucopleurus > Leucopleurus acutus. The sequence goes on along the minus strand of NC_139149.1, from coordinate 91,465,231 downwards.
AGAAATCTCTTGTCAAATCTGTCTGCCTTCATCTCCTCATTAGAAGAGATGAAATTAATGTAAAACTGACCAGTAAAGGGAATACGCTCATTCATTATATGAGCATTTATCACACAGCTTCCAGGGAGGACCCTGCACAGCATATAGAGAAACAGAGTTTTTGCCCTTTCAAGAGCTTCCTCTTGGAGCAAAGGATAAACTCCCATACATCATTTCAACAGACTCTACATAGATCACAGGCTGCTTGGGTTAAAAAAAATAAGGAAAATATGTTAGAAAAGAGAAAAATGTGCGAGAAACGGCAGAATATTATTTAAAACAGAACAAGAGATTAATTTTGAACAATTTTGCCTAACTACTTCTCCATCTTTTCTGTAGTTAGGCATGTTAATCAGTTTTTCAAAATTAAAGTTTTCAATTTCGTAAATGAAAATTGTGGCTCTCATACTACTGTGACAAAAATTAGGGGAACATTTAGCTGGAAGGGATATTAGATTCTGTTTTACACTTCTCTCTGCTTTTGAGAAATCCACCTTGGAACAAAGTCAGATGTATTCTAAAGTCGCACTTTGTATGTTTATCTTTACTAGCCAATTTGTTTTTCCTTCAGCCCTTAAATGCCCTTGGGTATAATAGAAGGTGAAATGTCCTTCCTCTAAATCAGTGATTCTCAAAGGTCTGTATGCTTAAGATCCAAGTAGAGTGGTTGTTTTAAAAAAAATCCTTATTCCTGGATGATATTGCTAAAGATACTGATTCAGAAAATCTCAGACAGGGTTCAGCAGTCTCCGTTTTAAAGCAGAGCCCCCTGGGCTTCCCTGGTGGCGCAGTGGTTGAGAGTCCGCCTGCCGATGCAGAGGACTCGGGTTCGTGCCCCAGTCCGGGAGGATCTCACATGCCGCGGAGCGGCTGGACCCGTGAGCCATGGCCGCTGAGCCTGTGCTCTGCAACGGGAGAGGCCACGGCAGTGAGAGGCCCGCGCACTGCAAAAAAAAAAAAAAAAAAATTATAAAGCAGAGCCCCTGTTGGTTCTGATATCGGAATCTGAATACCACCCTTTGAGAACCACTGTTATGAAGTGATCAACACAGATCCATCCATTCAAGTATTTTTTTCAAAACCTACTATGAGAAACCAGGAGACTGGCTGGGTACCATCCATGGCGCCACTCCAAGGAAATTTTGTGTGTTTTATATCACTGATTCTCTGTGGAATCATTGACATTTTCTATCCTCTGACCTCCATCAAACTACTAGCGAGTTCCATCATGAACAAGACACTAATTTAGTCCCTGTGGAGAGGCAAGAAAAATAAGACATTGGCAAGGACCTCAAGGAGCTTACAGATTTTTAGGGGAGTAAAGCCAGGAAGACCAGGTACAAAGCAGAAATAGATGGAGGTGCCATTTGGTGCAAGGAGGTGGCATTTGGCTGGGTCTTGAAGGAGGAGTAGCATTTTAACAGGAGTCTAAGTGGATCAAATACACTCTCGTTAGTGGGAACACTATGGACCCAGGCTTAGGCAGAGAGAGGTGCAATTGTATGTTATATGAGGAGGTGGCTAGTGATCCAGGTTAACTAGAATGCAGTGATGTGACGATTTTCTCAATGATTTATTTGCAGTCTAAAAATTTTTAAGAGAATAATTTTGTGTGTGCGGGAGAGGAGGGCAGGGTAAAGGAGAGAGGGAAAAACAGCTGACATTATTCCTCCTGATAGTAACCATGATAAACTCTGTAAAATTTAATCATATTTAATTCTCAGGTTAATCCTTTAGTGAAAGGACAAGGAAGTAAAATTATGTAAAAGCAGACAGCAGGAGGGAGGGAGGAGAAGGGAGAGAAGCAGAACGGAATGAGACCTAGATGGCTGCAGTGTGCTGTGAAAGAACATTACCCCATCTCTGGGGTTGCTGTGATTCTGTCTGATTAAGGTTGGCATAAAAAAAGCTACTTAGGAGCTGGCAGCCACACAGAAGAAGGCAAAAGAGATAGACCTGATTTTAAAACACAGTTGGCTCAAAAAGCTCCCAAGACATGACTCAATATACTCAAGCAAGTGTAATATGTGATTTGCATAAGAATAGTATACATAAACAGCACTTCTATTTGTGATAATAGGTCAAGTTCAAGAGCAATACTTTGCTCCTAATTAGAATGACTCTTAGAGAAATAAAAATCAGTTTGCCTGAGGAATTTATTCCGTCCTATACGTGTTTATTCCATTGTATGCCCCATCTCTAATAAGAAATGTAATTATGCTGCATCACTCTTATTTTAAATTTATTTTTGACACTATTTTTTAAAGGATTTCTGAAATCAGAAAAGGAATTACTTTTCCTTTTGCCAAGAATAGGCTGCATTGCAGTAGGTCCTAGAGAAATCTACTTACAATGCTTTGATCAGAAGGAAGCTTTCCCAAATTGCAATAATGAGCTCTGAGGAATAGAAAATAAATTTGAATTGCTATTTTTTGTGAAGACAATATCTCTGAATGGAGATAACATAATTTTACATATAAAAATTATTAATATAATTAATAATTAATGGATCTGTGCCATGTCATCAAATTGGAGTCTAGAATAAGTTAAGTTTGCTCTTAAGTTCCATTAATTATCTAGAGTTCTTCCAATTTAAGATATCATGGTAAATGAAATTCCAAATTAAGAAATTTAGAAATTTCTAAAAATTTCTCCATATTTGATGAATGCATTATTCTCTACCCAAAAAAACAAAAAAGAACAAGATTTTTCAAAGCATTTAAATTGCAATTTAACCAAAAAATCAATTTCCACATAATTTCTAGGAATCTACTTCATAAAGCAAGGCAATCTTTAACATGGTAGCAGATATAAAGGGAGAAGATGGGAATGTCAGATGTATGTATATATAATAGCATGAGGTTGCAGGGATGCAGGAGCATCATTTATCCTGAACAGATAATGTGGGTAGACTGAAATCTAGCAATGGGGATGTGCCCGTTTTGAACAACTTGTGTAGGAAAGTGGAAAAAGTACCAGAGCAATCTGTCTACATTAAACAAATTGCTTGGCTTTGAACCAGTCACCTAACTTCTCTGGACCTCACTCTATTCATCTGCATTATTCATGGAGTTGGACCAGATGCTTGTTATTGGAAGCTTTAAAAATGCAGAATACTGGGTTCCACCCAAATCTACTGAAACAGAATTAGTATTAACATGAGCTGTGGGTGCTTCCTGTGTACGTCAAGTTTGAAAAGCACTGTCCTAGATGGTCTTTATGTTACCCTAAGTGGTACTTTTCTTTGAGGCTCTCTCTCTACAAGTTCTCCCTTCTGCAAGGAAGGCAACAGGATTTGGAAAAAGGTCAATGTTTTCCTGAGTCTGGGAGTCAGACAAACCTGGGTTGGAATCCTGGCTCAGCAGTTAGTTCCTTTGTGACTCTGGATAACTGACTTCACTTAATCACAGTTTTCCTAAACTGTGATTAAGTAAATAAAACTGTGATTAAGTAAATATCTTCAATATTGCATATTAATGCGTTCATCGCATGTTTTGTGTTTATTAATATTTGTCAAGTCTCTGACACATATTTGAGGCTTAATAACTGGTAGCTGTAATTACTGCTACTATTCTTATCATTTTTACAACCCTGAATTTCCCTCCTTAACTCATGTTAACTAAGGGATAAATCTAGCTAATAATGCCTTAAGGATTAATCTCTGCATCCCTTTCTGTACTTCCTTTCAAAAGATTCTAAGAGGCTATTGGTCATGGAAGGACATTGTCAAAATGGTCTTCAGCTCACCTCTCTTCTCAGTTGCCTCTGGACTGTGACTAGATTCTGGATAAGCATCCACACCCTACCATCTACACTAGAATTATAGGGAAGAGTGAGGATTCAATCCTATGATCAAATGCTTGTCTCTGTGGCAGACCCTAGACCCACTTCCTCTACTGCTCATGGGGAAGTAAAAAGTTTCCTGTCCTAGAAAGATTGCTGAACTCTGAGTTAAAGCTTGAAAAATATCTACCATCAGGTATTGTTATGTTCTAGATGAGCTGAAAGAAGAGTCCAAATATCCTCAATGCTTGCCACATACACAGCCACTTTTGGAAGAAATTGGCCTAGCCGGGTCTCTCCCCATTTTGGTAGCCGTTGCTACCAAGGGGAAGTAACCAGCCACTGATCTGGCCATAGCCAGTTTTATCTTGACTGTTGCCTGACCCCAGAGCAGGCTGGTTCCTAACATTTGGCATCCTCTGTCAAGAAAAAAATGGAAGTCCACATACCATTATCTCCAAAGTATTTGTTATAAATTGAAACTTAGCATTATTTTGATGTCTAGAATTTTTAAGTTAAATTTAAAATTTTAAGTACATTTAAAATTTTCTTTTATAAAGAAAATAATTATCTAGAGTTCTAGTGTTCAGTATCTTACGAGTTACCAATGAAAAGACTAGTATTACACGTCATCTCTCTCATTATTTAATATATATATTAAGTTATTTAACATCACAAAATATTCTTAAGTAGGCTTTTGCAACTGTTGAAAATACCCCACTAATTTGTGAATTTCTACAAACAGATATAAAAGGAAGCAATAAAATGGACCATCATTATTCCTGGGAAACAGTATTTAACAACGTAAGAATTAGAAACATGATATCTGAGAAGAATGTTGCCACGTTACTTAATTAGTTTTTTCAGTTACTTAAGGGCTTAAACTGCTCAAATTTCTCCCACATTCTGAAGCGTTATATTTTTCCAACATAGCCAGCATAGTAAAACCCATAAACTTTCATGACATCTGTGTGCATGTTTTTCTTTTGATAGCATAGAGCAAAAGTTGTTGAGAAGCTTTTTTCTGGAGCTTGAAGGGTGTTCATCAAAAGAGAGGATGCAGGGCTTCTCTGGTGGCGCAGTGGTTGAGAGTCCGCCTGCCGATGCAGGGGACACGGGTTCGTGCCCCAGTCCGGGAAGATCCCACATGCTGCGGAGCGGCTGGGCCTGTGAGCCATGGCCGCTGAGCCTGCGCATCCGGAGCCTGTGCTCCGCAACAGGAGAGGCCACAACAGTGAGAGGCCCGCGTACCGCAAAAAAAGAGAGGATGCTCAGGTTACAGGTCATCTGCCTCAAGAAGACATCCTTGTCCTCTTCAACACACTCATTATTTTGCAAAAGCTTGATATGCGGAGCCCTCCAAATAGAGTGTGGAAGTCCCTTTTGCTTGGGTTTAAGGACAGTAGGTTTCTGATCACACGAAGATAGTTGGGTAAAACTGCCTAATAGAACTACAGCACACCAAACGATATCCAAGCCACCCCAAGCAAACTTTTCCATTTGGAAAATGAGTGGTTTGTGTGGCCATAATTTGTCTTGAGAATTGTCAAGCAAATTTTCTGTGTGCTTATGACTCCTCTATAGCACGGAATAAGACTCCTCTATATCATGGAATCTGGATAATTGAACCTGAGTTAATGTGTTGCATAAACTGATTTCTGCTCCTACCTCATGCACCATCATCTTTGCAATAAATATACATGATAATGGATAAGCTGGGATTTTTATTTCTTGAGATCCTGGGTGGCCTAAATAGCAGGTCTTATACACATTCTTTATAAATAACTTCACTTTAATGCCACGTTATCTTGTACAAGCCATTAATATCCCAGAGCTTCAGTGATCTATTAATATAAAATGAGGAAAATTATATCTCACTGAGGGATGCTTCAAGGACTAAATATGTTTATATGCTTAGAAGGTGCTCAGTTAATTAAATATGAATGTAAGGCAGACATGAAAGCAACATAAACGTCCATCAGCAGAGGAATGGATAGAGAAGATGTGGTACATACATACAATGGAATATTCCTCAGCCATAAAAAGGAACAAAATTGGGTCATTTGTAGAGATGTGGATGGCATAGAGACTGTCATATAGAGTGAAGTAAGTCAGAGCAAAACAAATATCGTATATTAATGCATATATGTGGAATCTGGGAAAATGGTATAGATGAGCTTATCTACAAAGCAGAAATAGAGACACAGATGTAGAGAACGAACGTATGGATACAAAGAGGGGGAGTGGGGGGGGATTGGATTGGAAGACTCGGATTGACATATATACACTACTATGTATAAAACAGATAACTAATGAGAACAGACTGTATAACACAGGGAGCTCTACTCAATTCTGTGTGGTGACCTAAATGGGAAGGAAATCCAAGGAGGAGGGGATATATGTATAAGTGTGGCTGATTCACTTTGCTGTACAACAGAAACTAACACAACATTGTAAAGCAACTATACCCCAATTTAAAAAAAAAAATATATATATATATATATGGCAAAAAAAAAGACGACGAAAACCCAGAAATGCTTTTGCCAGTAATGCATTTACATTTCATGGTAAGGCTGTTGAGGTATTATTTCCTTTTTGCCATAGTGTTGTTGTTGTTGTTGTCACATACCTCTGAGAGTCACTTTGATGCAGGTGGTTAGTGCACTTAACTGGAGAGCCACTGGTTCCCTACATTGACAAAGGTTGAGGAAAGAGACAACAGGGAGCTGCAGCTGGTTGTTGAGTCAGGCTTCTACCTGAGGACTGCCACATTCGGATAAGCCTGCATATCTTCCTGGCTCAGACAGAGGAAATGAGCTTTTAGTCAGCAGGAGCCCGAGGGCATGAGTAAAATGTCATTTGCTACATTTCTGAGATGTATTGCATAGAAAACACCTGAAACATTGATTGTCTCCAGCTGCTGCTTACTCCAGTTTTGTTTGTACTTTACTAGTCTAATCATTGGTGGACACTATTGCTCGTTCCCAAACTCTCACGCTTAGATTTCCTTAAAGCTACTCTTGTGTTGTGACTTTTTAGGTTTCCTAGAAACATTTTGTGGTATATGTATGGTTCAGAGTTACTTTGCAGAGTTGATATACAATATCTAACATTGGATAACAATGGGAAATACAGCGTAAAAAGCATTCAAATGCATGTATTTAAATATGATTTTCTAATTGTTTAAATGTTATGTGTTTTGTAGTTCATCTGTTTTCTAAAAGGATTTGGAATAACTAGTGGTACTGATATGCATCCAAGATGAACACTTGAAATAAAAATTTTAAATTCAGACCAAGATCCATGGGAAAAGAGAGTGAATGCTGAATCAGAAAGGATTAGGTAGCTACTCATACTGCATTCAAAATTTAAATCTGTGTCCCAAAATCTAAGAGGAGAAAGTGTTCACATTGAATGAAATAGCTATCACACTCCTCATGTGAGAATAAAATGTCCAAATTTACCTGTAGACACAAAACTACTAACTATGTATCCTGTCCTCCAGTAGACTGCATGCTCCTTGTATCATTTGTCTTTCTAAGCCTAACACTCATCACAAAGGCTGGCTCATAGTAGACCCTCACAGGTGTTTGTGTAATAAATTAATTTACTGCATGGATTCTTGTATCATGGTAAATATGAAACAAAAATGTAGTCAACGTTTTGCAAGAGATTCTAAATATAAAATTGGAGCCTAGTTCTTGTAGAAATTTTTCTGTGCAAGGTTATTCTTAGTTTAATTTTGTTTTCAACTTTGTTCCTTTCTCTAGTCCTGCCATAGTATTTGTTGATTTATCCTGGATATATAGATATCCTTACACAATATGCAATTTTTTTGCATTTGTGTATTTTCAATATATATAAATGGTATATTGCTATAGAGCTTATTGTTCTCAATTTTTTTCATTTGACACCAGGCAAATTGCTGTATTTGTGTTAATTGGATTTAATTGCAGAGTATTTCATGGTGCTTAATCATCCCATTTTGTCTGTACATTTGCTTATCAGACACCAAGATTGTCTCTGACCCCTGTTGCCTCAAAAACAAACCCAGGTCAGCCTGAACAGTTTTTTGTCTGGGGTACATTCCTAAAGCTGGATCACTGAGTCATAGTCTGCCTGGGTTTGGCATCATCAATATGCCAGATTGTTCTTTAAAGAACTGTTTTACTTCCACCTGCTGGGCAGGTGGAAGTAGAACAGTTATTTTCCTACACACTTTCCAACATTTGATATATTTCAAATTTCCCTACATATTTTCCCTACATACTTTCCAACAGTTGATATATTCTGATTTCAAACTTATGCTGATTTGCGGTATTTAGAGTATTATCTTATTTTAATATGCATTTCTCTAATTACTGATGAAGCTGAGTATTACTTTACATACTTCTTCGCAATCAAATTTCCCATTTTGTCTTTCTAAAATATCTTTTGATCATTTCTTCTATCAATTCATTTCTTGTTGATTTTTAGGAATTCCTTGTATATTTTACGTATTAATCCTCATTGAGTTTTAGATGTTACAAATGTCTTTTCCCAGTCTGTCATTAGTTAACTTTGTTTATGGTTTAATTCACTGATCAGACATTCTTTTTTTTTTTTTTTTTTTGCAGTACGCGGGCCTCTCACTGCTGTGGCCTGTCCCCCCGCGGAGCACAGGCTCTGGACGCGCAGGCCCAGCGGCCATGGCTCACGGGCCCAGCCGCCCCACAGCGTGTGGGATCCCCCCGGACCGGGGCACGAACCCGTGTCCCCTGCATCGGCAGGCGGGCTCCCAACCACTGCGCCACCAGGGAAGCCCAGATCAGACATTCTTAATATTGATGTGGAGGACTTCCTGGTGGCACAGTGGTTGAGAGTCCGCCTGCCGATGCAGGGAACACGGGTTCAATCCCTGGTCCAGGAAGATCCCACATGCCACGGAGCAGCTGAGCCCGTGGGCCACAGCTCCTGAGCCCGTGTGCCACAACTGCTGAGGCCTGCGTGCCTGGTGCCCGTGCTCCACAGTGGAAGAGGCCACCGCAATGAAAAGCCCACGCACTGCAGCAAAGAGTAGCCCCTGCTCGCTGCCGTTGGAGAGAGCCCGCATGCAGCAACGAAGACCCAAAGCAGCCAAAAATATATTAAATAAAAAATAAATACTGATGTGTTAAAATCCAGTTATTTTGGCCTTATGGTTTGTATTTTGGGGGTAGTAAGAAGTCCTTTTCCACCTCAAAGTTCCCCAAATAACAATCTATACTTTCTTCTGTAAGCATTTTACTTTTATTTTCATGTATTTAAACATGAAAACTCCTATCAAAAAACATTTAAAACTCCTATCAGTTTCTATCACGCCTTTGTATTTTATTTGTTTCATATTATTTATAGGGCATGCCAACATCAGAAATAGTGTCATATATTCCTCCCCTCATTTGGGGCCTCTCTTTGTGTGCTGGAAGGTGGGCTCCGTGAAAAAGGACTTTGGCCGTTTTGTTCTCCACTTTATTTCCAGTGCCCAGGACATGCCTGGCACAGTTTCTACATAAATTCATTACTAAAATGTTGCACTTCAACATTAAAAAATGACCCCCAGATAACACAAATTTTAGCTCTATAATAGTTTAATCAAATACGACATTTTTAGAAACATTTAATCAGCAGGTTAAGTTTCTTAAGGCTTCTTAATTTGTGGTTACTAAACAAAGACATCACCATAGAGAAGAATGTTTATTTTTATATATGTGGAACTCATTAATTTAATGAATTTACCAAGTTGTTTAAATATATTCAAAATGGAGGTATGAAGATAGCTTCTTTTATGCATCTTAGGATTGGAATTTTATCTGTCAAATTACCCGTGTGAATTCTGGCTATCATGTAAGGTATGGCAACAACTGAAGAAAATGTAATTGATAGCCTCGGATCTATACACAGATTATACATAAATGCATTCTGAATCTGGGATTCAGATTTGTTGGATAATTGCATCACGTAATGTTGGCGCCCCATTCCCAGCCCCTAATGCCTTGGTACATTTCTGTACCTTCCTTCCCTGCCTGCTTCCCCAGACACCTTTTCACTCCTTGGCTTTCAGTATGTTTTCAATAGCCAGACCTAAGGCTCTCCTTCAGCCCACTGCCTTAGGCCTAGATTATGTGGCCCAGCACTCCACGTGGGAATATTATATTTCAGTTCCCTCATCCCTGCTGGGGACATCTCTGAGGAGCACCTCCTACTCCAGGGTTCCTCTGTAGGATCAGTGGGAACGACCCTCGATGAGACTTTTGCTGGAGACCCCGCTTTCATCTCTAGCATGACTCACTCTTGGGGAACACTTCCTGAATACATTACTTGCACACAGATCCTCTTTGTAAGATCAGCTTCTGGGAAACCCAATCTAGCACAATAATTGATGAACTCTAAAAGACTCTTAAGCCTTCTTTCTTGGAGCTGATACAGAACAATAAAGTTTAGGTATACCTCAACTCCACTTGTTTTTCAGAGTTGAGGAACCCAATCTTCCAGTGTTAAAAAGAAAGTATGTTTAGAAATTTTAAGAAATATAGCAAACTCGTTTGTAATTTCTTTTTAAATTCTGAAGATAGGATAGGTTTCTCTTTCACTTCATCCCAGGAGAAACATGACCAAAGAGCAAAGAGCTAATTAGGAGAAATGGATATGATAAGAGCAATTCTGCAGTGGAAGAGACTCTGTCTTAGAACTTTTAACATCCTAGATAATTAATGGAATGTTTTAAAATAGATCCTGATCCTGGATTCTACCTAGGAAAACAATTAAATCTATAAACTGTAGGCAAATCATCCTAAAGATGTGAATTCTTCTGAACTGACCCAGCAGGCATATGGTTTCTCTTACCAAAACTTTGCCAGAGGCAAAAGGGTTTCCAAATCTGCTTTTTTATTGACCTCAGAAGCTGTCATCAAGCTTCATTATATCCAATTTAGTTTCCTCTGGTACACTGGTATAATTAAAATATTTTTGAACATGTATATTTATATGGTTCAAAACAAGTCCCACATTTCTGTTATAATTGGCCTGTTCCCCACCCTCATTCCCACAGATAATCACTATTATCAGTATATTATGTATTCTTCTAGAGTTTCTTTATGTAAATATAAATATGATTTCTTATCCTTTCCAGTGCCCTGGTGCCCAGGTATAGAGCAGTTCAACTGGGTTGCAGCCTAGATGGCAACCTAGGTTGCAACAATAGATGTTGCTATGAGGTTGTAGAGATAGCTCTTCCAAGAGTGCTCATCAGGATGCTGGGAGTTCTTTAGACCTCAACCTTATCTTCCTGATCAATTTCTCTCGCGATAGTAACAACAGGGGAGTATTTGTATGGGCATCTTTTGAATTTTCTAGGGGACAAATATTGAATATTAGCTTCCCATTTAACTTTCGATGGCAGTGAATTCAGATGGACCCTGTGAATGGGCATGTCTAATTGTCATTTGCTGACATATGACACTGACCTATTCAATACCACATGTCTATTTTCACTGTATTTTGTGGCATCAGTTATTAAGACCTGAGTGTACTCTGTACATTAGTCAAACTTTTTTTCCTAAACATAAAGGAGACAGGCAAATTAATACGATGGGAAGACAGAAGTCTCTCATGCACAGCCCCTTAGGCTTTGTCTTTGAAGCCTACATAGAATAGAGAATTAAACATTAATTTTTAAAGAAGGCAAATATTCTTTTTAATCTCCTTCAAAAGTAATTTTTATTTTTTAACTAGGAAGTGTTAAGTTATAAAAGTAATGTGTAAGTATATTCTCATTGTTAAAAAAATCAGTGATACATAAGAAGCTAAGTTACAATGCGGTGACTTTTCCAGCCCCCACAAATGTTATCCCCAGAGGGAACCACTGCAATCAGTTTTGTCTTTACCCTTCCAGACACTCTTCCTGTACATTTATACATTCATGCCTCTATACGCATCATAGCTTTGATATGCTTATTTTCATGAATGGAGTCATACTCTGCAAAATGCTCTCCCTACCTTTCCCACATAGAGATAAAACTTGAATTTTTTAATGTAATATATACATCTGACCTAGTAATACATACATACATCTGACAAACTGCTTAACCTCTCTTCGTCTTAGATTTATTTTTCGTCGATATAGTGACAGTCATAAGGAGGCATACCACACTGGGTTATCATGAGGATCGCCTGAGGTAATGCTTGTAAAATGCCAGTAGCCCCTCCACCTCTTCAAATGTTTATTGGACATCTCTACTTCTCTTCTTGTAAATTACCTGTTCATGTCCTGATTTTATTTTTCGAAATGATTATTTTTCTTATTGACCTGTATGTTTTTTATTGACCTATACATTTTTTATTTTGTTAATTAGCCTTATGTGTATACATATATGCAAACATTTTTTTCACAGCTTGTCTATTTTTTTAACGTCTTTATTAGAGTATAATTGCTTTACATTGTTGTGTTAGTTTCTGCTGTATAACAAAGTGAATTAGCTATACGTATTATTTTGACTTTGTTTAATGGCATTTGAATTTTTCCTATGGGCAAAAGTGTTATTTCATTTAAGACATATATGTGTGGCATAGCTATATAAAACATTCCTCACATTTGCATTCTAGTGAGGAGATAGGAAATTTACAAATGGACATACTGTATCACGTCACTTAAGTCTAGGAAATGCCAAGTACTTTAAGGACAAAGTAGGGAAAGAGAGGAGTGAAAGCTGCTCTAAAATGGTGATAGTTGAATGAATATCATAACCAAGTGAGAGAACGCTCCATGGAAACGCCTGTGTTAATAGAGTTTCAGGTGGAGGGAACAGCAAATGCAAAGTCCTCACTCAGGCACAGGTTTGATATGTTGTGGAACCAGAAAAGGCCAGTGTGGCTTGTACAGAGTGAGTAAATGGGAAGAAGAAGCAAATTGAATTGAATAGGTAGCCACCGATCAGATCGTGTATGGTCTGAAAGGCTGGAGAAAAGTTTGTGCTTTTTGGTTATATAGTAAGGGAAGTTATTGGAAGATTTTTAGCAGGGAAGTGACATGGTGTGACTTTAAGAGTTACTACTCTTACTGCTGTGGTGGAAAAACCAGATAGGAGGCTACTGCAGTAATTTGGGTGTGAGATATAGAAACCTGGACTAATGAGGTAGTAGGTAGGAAGTTGGCTAAGAAGTACTTGTGTTTGGTTACTTTGAAAGTATAAATTTATTAGAACTTACTAAGGAAATTATGGGGTAGAGAGAAAAGGGAGACTTGCAGATGATGTCAAAGGTTTTGGCTTGAGAAACTGGGTGAATGGCAGGATTATTTACTAAGATATAGAAGAAAAAGTGAAGAATAGATTTATGGAAGGGGATCAAGTTGTGTTTGACTTACTCTATGTGAAATGACTATGAGATAGCCAAGTAGAAATGTCAAGTAGACAATTGAGTATGGAAATTAGAACGAGCAGGGCAGAGCAGGGCATAGAAATACGAGAATCACTAGTGTATGGATGGTATTTAAAGTCATGTTACTGGATGAAATCACTCAGGGTTTAATGATAGTGAGGTGATGAAGACCTAGGGAACTCCAACATTTAGAGATCAGGAAGAAGAGGTAAATTCTACAAAGAAAGATGAGCAAAATCAGCTTACAAAGTAGGAGGAAAACCAGGATCATATCGTGTTCTGCAAACCAAGTATGGAAAATATTTCTACTATGTATAATGCTCCTGAGAAGTTGAATGATAGGAGGATTGAAATGGAACAGTGGATTTAGCACTGTGGAGGTTACTAGGATCATGAAAAGAGAAGCCCTAGGAATAATAGCCAGATTAAAGTGGGAAGAAGAAATAACACATCATTATTTCTCTTTAAAGCATCTTCATTTCGAATCAAATGGCAAAGGGCTCCTCTATGCAAAGATTCTATAAATTCATGATAAAAGACATTATAATGGAACTATTTTAGACTCAAGTTTGGCTGAGGCACTATAATGACAGATGCACAACCCACAGTGAGATATGAGATGTAAAAAAGTTTGTCACAGAATATTGGTTTCCATCATTGGTTGATTTCTTACCTCTAACAGTTCTTGGATAGACTAAGAAAATAGATGATTGGAAATTCAAAGAGAATTGTTGGATAGAGTTTTGGTGTTTTCTGTGGTTGTTCTAAACTGCAAAAGATGAGGTGCTTGCCCTTTTTTTCAGACAAAAAAGAAGGGGAGTTGCAATGAAAGAACGTGGAGAGCCTAACACATTCCCTCCACTATGGCCATGTTCAACTCATGCCTGAGAAAACGCAAAGGATAAGTCCTGGGCTGGCTTTCTGGTTGCTGGAAGGAGGTTGCTGTTGCTTCAGAAGCATCCTACACTCTCAGGTTCAGCAAGGCAAAGCTGTATGTTTCTCCTCCGTCCGATAGAGGCCATGTCAGAAGAAAGACAGTGTGAGCTTGTCTTTGTTCTTGCCTAAGTCTTGTATCAGACGCTGCTGTATAGGAAACCAACCTAAAATTCAGTGGCTTAACATAGCCAATGTTTGTTATTTTCATGCGTCAGCCACATGATTATTCTGTGGCCAGCTGGCAATTTGGCTGGATTGCCTAGAATAGCTTCATTCATATGTCTGGTCATTGGTTAGATGTTAGCTGGGGTGATGGTGAGGACATCTCTCATCTTTAGTCGGCTAGCCAGCACTGTTTACATGGTAGTGGTCACAGGGAGAACTGAAAATTTCAAAGAGTTAGTTTCCCTTATGCCCCTCAATTACTTTACGTTTTTTTCTTTGTATGAGTGTTGTATGTTAATTGCAAATTTTATTCCTGTTATTTATATTTTTGTTAATATTACTATCAGCAATAACATAATAATGACATTAACATCTACTTTTTCATATTTACTAGCAATTTATTGTGGAATTAATAGCCAATATTTAGAAATTTCATGGATGATTATAAAAAATAAAATGCATCAATCAATTTTCAATTTATTGAATATGATATATATCTGTAAGACCTGCTTAGTTATTTTTTATTTGGATTCTCTGTTTTGGATCTACTTTTTTGCCCATAGAGATGAGAGTGTCACCGACTATTGTGTTTATATATTACCATTTACATTTCTCGCAGTTTTATTTTAATGATCCGTAATTTGATGTATAAATATTATTGACAGGTAGTTAATGTGATTTGCTCTCATTTATGATTATAAAATATCTTTATTTTTCTCAATTCAGGATTGTTGCCTTCAACTCAAGCTTATAAGTCCCTACTTACATTATTTTAACAATAGCTTTTCCAAACTTGGTGAAAGTTTGGTAATTCATACTTTTTCATAATTCAGACAAAAATTGAGCTAAATTTATATTTAGTTAATGAATTTTCATAGACCATTTAAATTATTTACCAAATTACAAATTTATTAAATTATTAATCAAATTCATCAAATTATTTATCAAATTACAAGGATTAATCTTCCAAAATTTTAAGAGAATAATTTTTTTTAGTATTTTGGAAGTTTTATTTGCAAATGGATGTTTAAACAGCTACACTCTGCACTTGCCCTAAGAATATTTTCTTTGAAAGTGAATCTTGGGGCCACAGATTTTGCTAGAAACCATATAAAATAGTTCAAATATTAGAGTAGTGACACATATTAAAGATTTTTGTCCTCCCTGCAACAAGCACCACACAAAAACTGCTAATATACTACTTACAAATCCATAATATCTATTTAGTTATATAACCATTATTTTCTCAGCCTTTATTCTGTGCACTTAACATTGTGCTAAGCATTTCTGCACATTATCTAGTTTAATTCTCACAGTGTTATGTGAAGCAAGTATTTTTATTTTTATTTACAAATGAGAGAATTGAGGCTCAGAGATGTAAAGTGACTTCTCATGGTCACACAGCTAATAAGTGGCAGAAATAGGATTTGGACCCAGGTCAGTTTGATGCCAAAGAACATGCACTTCATCAGCTTTGCTCCTACATTTAATAAACCCTTCTTAGGAAACAACCTGAGTGCATAAAAGGATGTTAGCTTAATAAGTAAGAAATGTATTTACAGAAAACAGTATAACAGTATTTAAGTATATGATTTGGGGTTTTTGCTAGGTCAGGTAGACAGGTCTTTTGGCTGGGGCGAACTAATGAGGTTTCACTATTAGCATTTTTGTATTATGACATTACTGGGGACTGAATGATTTTAGAGCTTGAAGTGCATCCTGATCTTCTAAAAATGTTGATTTTCTCTAAAAATAAAAAGTAATGATCTAAAACAGTTTGCAAAGTTTTCAATATAACTACATTATGCAAATATATGATTTGGGGGCCAAACTGAAAACTCTGCCGTGAAAGTCTTAGAAGATACTCAAATCTCTAGGAGAGGAAGTGGTAGCGCTGGCTTTCAGTGACCCGCCCCCCGCCCCAAATCTACAGGCAGTGCACAGGGCAAGGAGGGGGTTTCCTTCCAAGGCTGTCGTATGAGAAGCACTGAATTCTGCGGTCTGGGCCACTGGTGCCCTCTGCAGGACAGATGGATGCTCTACAGCCCTAAAAAGTTCTCTTAGCAATGGAAGCGTTGAGTCAAATTGCCTTCTACAGTGGCATTCTTTGGCTGTTCGTTGACTAGAGATTAGCTGGGGTGATGGCGATGACATGTCTCTAATCCTTCAGCAGGGTAGCCTGGGCTGTTCACATGGTAGTGGTCATAGGGAGAATTGAAAATTTCAAAGAATATGTTTTCCTAATGCCCCTCAATTGCTTTTAAATTTTTTCCCTACATACAGGTGTTATGTAACTATAATGCAACACTCATATAACAACTTTTAAAGTTGTTCGGTTAAGTCAGGATGATGATTTTTTAAAAAAGGGAGTGGAGACACAGAGCTGGAGATGGCAAGAGTAGACTTTTCTTTAAAATGTAAATTAAAGACTTTGAGAGGCTGTGTGGCATATTGCAAAAAACACTCTCTGAAATGAGAGAACAGTGAGCAGATCCTGGCTTTCTCATTCACTGGCTCATGACTTTGAATGTGTTATTGAACATCTCTGAGCTTTACTATTCTTATATTTGAATATCTTCCTTATTGGTTTATTGTAAGAATTAAATAAGTTCTGTAAAGTACATGGCATTCAGGACCTCTGAAAGCATTTATTATTACTTGATCTATTAAGTTTTAAAATTTTATGTGAGAAGCAAACTAGGGTGAGGATGGAAGGGTTGGGGATTGTGGAAGAAAGTAGGCAACATGGAGGAAGTCTCTACATAGTTGTCACTGAAAATATATCTCAGTAAATACATCATATATAAAAAATAGAAGAAAGGACACAAAATATAAACACATGTTTCAAGTATAATAAAAGAAAAGCCATGTAAGGTCAATATTATGCACTTTTTTTCTAAATTAGAAACCTAACCTGCAGTCTCGGCTCAGGGTCAGACTTTAACTATTGGTTAGGTTTATTTACAAGCTTTTTCTTGACGATTTTCTGACAAAGACTAATTTGGAACTCCCTGACTTTGGTAAAGAGACAATCTCTAGCTTTGTCCTCTTATCTGTTGTATGGAGAATAACAGCATCCTAACTCCACTAAGGCTTTTGTGTTTTTTTTTTATGCTAAATATGAAATTCATATAAAAACACCTAAGACTTATTATCCTGGGCCTAGTTATAAGTTCTTCACATATAATAACTTATTTGACTCTCACAACAATCTTCCAACGAAGGGACTGTTACTTTCCTCATTTTTCAAAAGAGGAAACCAAAGTAGAAAGAATTTTAATAAATTGCCAAAGTTGACACAGTTTATGTGTTGGACCCAAATCCATCTTAGGCAATGTGGTTCCGGTTATCTATGTGCTTTCCTGTATATTCAACCTTGAAACGTTTTTATAAAATGCTATTTAAGTTAAGGCATTGCTATTAGGATTAATATTAATCAGGTCATTATTTCTCACACTCAGCTAAACTGCTTCATATTGCCAGACTTTCTAAAATTACGTAATTGTTAGTATCAGTCTAGAATGAGTGGCAATTCTAGCTGAGGCGATTTTTTTCTTCTTACCTGATGACAGTTGATTTTAAGGGTACCTAATGACTAAGTTTTTGCTTAGAACTTCGTGTACCTGGCACCTTTAGCTAACTCAAGTCAATAAAGCTTAATAAGGTACTTTATTTTTAGTTGGCCTGACTCTTGCCCTGTGCTTGCTATACTTTAAGCTTTTCATACTCTTCAGAGACAGAGCAGGGAGGAGCTGGAGGCTTTTTACTGAGCAAATTTCAAAATATTAGACCAAGCTTATAGCTAATTCAGTTTTCATTTTCCAACCAGAGATTCTTATTAAAAAAATAATTCTCTTTTAAACTCTCTTTAATGAATAATTTATTTAGCAATATTTTATTTCATCATATTGCAGTTAAATTTTTGCCAGAGCTAATGGTAACTCTAAGTTGTCATTTTTATTTTTCAAAACTTAAAATATGAGTTTGAACTAACTTACCCAAAAGAAAATATAAAATAACTTACACATATAAAATGATAATTTTCTCTTCATGACAATAAGTAACAAGGCACAGTGAAATATTTCTGTGTGTTTGGACACTTTTTTTCATCTGTAGCATTACAAAGGACATTATACAATGTGCTACTTCACTAATGTACCTGAGGTTATATGACAATGAGGGTTTTGTTAGTCTGCCAACACTATGGGCTTTAAATTTTGAGAAGTAAAAACTGCAAGCCTAGACTAAAACTCCTTTTCAATTGATGCTTCATAAGGAAATTAAAATTCTAAATCTGTTATAATTTTTCTCTAATATTATTACCTATAAAGTTTTATTGAGGTTGCATTTTCAGATTTAATGCTTTTTCACATTATAAATTGATAAAAACTCAAAGCAGGAGGAGACCCAAACTCAACCAACAAACTACAATCAGGAAAATGAAGGCATTGAGAGTTTAAATGCCTTCCTCAAATAGGTGCACAACTAATTACTGGCAGCCTTGGTGATATTTAACAAATTTTTAATATGTTGTAGTTTCATTTTCATTCAGGTAAAAATATTTAAATTTTTTCTTATAACTTGTTTGACATCTGTTTATTTAGAAATATTATTTAATTTGTAAACATTTGGGAATTTTGCAGATATCTTTCCTTTGTTGGTTTGTGATTTAATTCCACTTTGGTCAGAGAAAATACTTTGCATGATTTCATTTCCTCCCAATATACTGAGAGTTTATTTATGGCACAGAATATAATCTATTTTAGTAAGAGTTCTTTGTACACTTCAAGAGAGCACATTTTTTGCTCTTGTTGGAAGTCACCCACTGAGGGTGTTGCTGAACTTGCTGAGAAGCTGCTTTGTGCAGCCTGCAGAACTTTCTGGGAAGATGTCCATGGGTGTGTCATGGAAACTCACTGGGAGTGAGCTCAGTTGGGTGTCCCACTCGCCAGCTGAACAGTGTAGAAGCAAGAAGGAAAAAAAATAATGCACACCAGAACCGGAAAGAGAAGGCCCTTCCTCCTTCTGCTGTGTCCATGAGGGTCCCTCTACTGGCAAAGCTTACCATCTTGCCAGCTGGAAAGAGAGAAATATTTATAAGATTCAGCTCCAGTGTCACAAGCAAGACAATCAAGAATGGATTTGGAGCTGAGAGGCAATAACTTGGTAACTGGCACACTTAAAACATAACTCTTGCTAACTTGTATTAAAATAGATCTTATTTTCTCTATTCCATTGTATCAATAACAACCATCAATAACAAATAGATTAGGAATTAAAATCTTTGGAATAGCCACAAAATAAATAGAATCATAGTTCTTGTAATTTTCATTTTAATTTTCAATGAAATAAAATTAAGCTGTCTTATAAATAATGGATTTTTCAGTAGATGGTGCTATTTGCCTTATATTTTAATTTTTTCCAGACAGCTTAGCAATATTTTCATTTCCCTTTATTTAACTGATATATACCTTTAAAAAGTTACAGAATACAACTTATATTTAAGCAGTTTACAAAAATACGTAAAATTTAAGTCACATTTGATAAACTAGGCACACTTTCTCAGAGCAATAAAAAAATACAAAGCAGTGAAGTTTTCAGACAAGTACACATTCTGACAGCCATCGTTAGTTCTTAATTCTGAGTTCCGCAGTATAAAAAAATAAAGTAAAATTGATGGGTAATACTAAAAATCACTCACAATACCTTTGTTGAATTGATTTCCAGGTGAGTGATGTCAGGAAAGTGGATGGAGCACTGAAAACAACTTTCTCCAGTATACTTACCTAATGGAACATGTGAGTTTTAGTATAATAGAAGCAATTCAATTGTAGAAATAGAAAACGGTGTTGCCTAGAGTTTTGACGAAGGGTAAGTAGTCAACTGACTGCTAAAGATGAGAGTCCGACATATGCTAATGATGGGAATTGAACATGTTTTACCACTGAAAGGAAATAAGAATGGGATTGAGAAGTAAATCATATGTAAACTTTCATCAGCTTAAAAACTTCAAAGATAAATACTTTATTGAATAATATTTTTATATTTTACTCAAAGTACATAGTTTCTCATATTAGGAAAAGGTATAACATTTTGCTTTGGAGAGTGCATACCATTTATATGCTAAAAGTTGATTTTAAGATTTGACTGATAAGGTTTTGCAAAAACCTGTGGACTCAGAATACTGTGATACAGTATTCTTTCTGACAGCATTGTCCTAGTTATTTTGGGAGGGTTTTCAGTGGAACATATTTGATTGTCCTCCAGTTTACAAATACTCAATTTGTATATAAGTAACCTTTACATATAAACATGTGCCTCTACAACACTTCACTTCCACTTGAGTCTCTGTTATTGTTGCTGTGAGAATTGTGGAAACAAGCCAATTGTGTGCTTTCTTTTCTTCCATTTCCTTTCATTCCTAAATATTTTTCCAGAGCAATTTAGTCCTAAAGCTTTAGGTAGGGCAGAGAAATGTAGGGAGGGGGAAAGGAAAGAGAGAGACAGAGACAGAGGGAGAGAGAGAGAGAGAGACTGAAGAATACAAGGCTGTCTGCCTTGAAGGGCAGCTTGGTGCAGAGCCTCATCAAAAACAGAAGGCAGGGCTTCTCTGGTGGCGCAGTGGTTGAGAGTCCGCCTGCCGATGCAGGGGACATGGGTTCATGCCCCGGTCCGGGAAGATCCCACATGCCGTGGAGTGGCTAGGCCCTTGAGCCATGGCCGCTGAGCCTGCGCTCCGCAACGGGAGAGGCTACAACAGTGAGAGGCCCGCGTACTGCAAAACAAACAAACAAACAAAAAAAACAGAAGGAAGCTGACCTGAGAGGGCACTCAGCTAGTGGTATCAGAAGAGGGTGAGGAGGGCATCCGACCAGGGAACAGATCTGATGTGGGGAGTCAGAGCCCACTCAGGGTTAGGAAGAAATACTTGTGGTGGGAAGGAGGCACAGTATGCAAGTATGAATGGGCTGAGCAGGGTGCCCATGCACACCCAGTGTGGAGTGTCTGAACCTGAGGACTGTGGTGAATGGCGTCCCCACAGTGGAGTAGCACAACCTTGAGTGTCCAAGCCCAAGTAGGGTGAGGAGGGCATGCACATGGCAGTGGGCGATGGCCTGGTGTGCAGAATCACAGTCTGAAAAGCATATATCTGAGCATCTGAAGTAGTCCTGTGAGGGGTATTGGACATCAAAATGGGCATCAGCACACTTGGATTTAAAACAGTAGACTGAATGCACTAAAAATCAAATTTGCATACTAGGATGAAATACTTGCCCTTATTATGATACAAAGTCATCCTATGATGTTAATAATTGTTTTCAGTCACCAGATTTTATGAAGCTCCACATTTTACAGTATCTCAACTCAGGATGTGTCAATGAGAAAGCAAGGGATATTCTTGGAATAGGTGCCCTGATCTCCTTGGTTTCTTAGACAAACACTGACCAGCACTTTCCACCAGGGGAGTCTAGGACATCCTCATCAGGTCTTAGCATGTTGAAAAATTATGGAACGTCCCGCAGACTTCATCCTGTTTGCCCTTACTGGTAAGTGAGACAGAGGGGGCATTTGTCTACCTAACAAGATACATGGGAATGCACTTAACCCTTAAATGAGCACCCTTAGCTGTTCATGGTTTGGGAATCACCTACATCCCCCTCACATTTCTACACCTCAAATATAAAAATTCAAGTATATAATAGTGGTTTCAGCCAACTTTACTCTCTTACCCTACTTTTGAACAGCATCCTCTGCCCTCCCAAACTCCCCAAGGAGAGTCTGATTTTTCTGAGTGGATATCCCTTATGACAGAAAACTCATTACTCATCAGATTGCCCATTCTGTTTTCAGTTAGAATGATGTGTTTTGCCTTGAAACAAAACTGTCTCCCTGTATCTTTGGCCCATCAGAACTTATTCTGACCTTACAGCCACACGAAATGAAGTGTAACTCATGTTTCCCAGGACAGCCGTTCAGACACTTAAAGCTGCACTCCCTGCCCTAATACCATATCTTCTTCACAATAACCAGCCCGAGTTCCTTCTGCAGCTGATTGGATGGAATGGTTTTCTGATCTCATATACCTATTTGAAATTTATTCTTCTTAACACGTTCCCATTTTTACTATTCCTCCTGACCTATATGTGCAGAACTGAACATGATACCCCAAATAATTTCATCCCCACAATTTTGGTATTGATGTAAGTAATTTCATATTTCTATGAAAATTAGCTCTGCTTACTATCTTTGCAATTTTTCTGTAAATCTAAAACTGTTCTAAATATAAAGTTCAATTAAAATTTCCTGAATTTATTTTTAAATAAAAACATTACTACTTAAATATTTTATTCAATATATTAAACATGTACACACTCATATACCTAAATGCACCTTCATTTTTTTTATAGAAAAATTCTAAAATCTCACTATTAAACTTACTGTGGAAGTTTAGTAAGTCATTTAATTTTAGAAGACCAGTTTCCTTATCCAGAAAATAAAAATTTGAATTAGATGTTCTCTTTTGTAAATTTTTAAATTCAAAGCATGGGACTTCTTTTACACATTATTTTCAGTAGAATTTAGAAGTTAGATCAAAGCATTCCAGATTCTCAGTAACAGTACTTCAATAAACTTTTCTGACAGTTTCTGTAGTATTCCAGGAGATGGTGCAATGTTACTACAAGAAAATATTCAAATTTCCAGTTTCACAAAGCTTGTTGCTAATCATCCCTATATTCCATCTGTTAGGTTGCATCTATTCTTTCAAAAACTATTGGAGAAAATAAACATAATAATCAATCTAACAAAGAACTTAACTTATGCTAAAATCCACTATTTAAATCACAGGTGGGCAAACTTTCAGAAAGGGCCAGATAATAAATATATTAGGATGGGTTATATTGTAGCCTCTATTGCAATTACTCAAATATGCCATTGTAGCACAAAAGCAGCCATAGATAATTCATGAATAAATGTGTGCGGCTTTGTGCCAATAAAACTTTATTTACAAAAGCAAGTGGCTGACTCATGGGCCAGGAGTTTGATAACTCCTGATATAAATCACAGATGAAATTGAGCCACCCTTTTTGTTGCTTAGCAAAATGGCTCCCATATATGGAAGGCAAGGAGACTGAAAAAAGAGGCAGACCACTCCAGATTGGTAGGTGGCAGGTTTAATAAGCAAAGGAACTTACATAGGCTTGTCTTGGGTGGCTGCAAGATGCAAAGAACTCCTCACCTGCCTACCAGAATCTTATAAGTTTATGGAGAGAGCATAACTGGGTTCAGTCATGCATTCAGTCCATATGGTCTCAACAGCACCTTACTTTCTCAAGGCTATGTCCATGGAATGGTGGGCGGAATATACATCCCAAAGACAGGGGAGAGGGTGAGGAGCCTCTGATTGCCCAGGTCCAGCTCTCAGGTGAACCAGCAGTCATGTCCTCTAGATGAGCTCCCCAACAATTTATTAGTGACCATGTTTACTGAGCCAAAATTGGTACTTCTAGAGGTGGACAGACTCCAGGGTGGCTCCTCCCTGATCCTTCTGGTGTTTATGCTTTTTGATGATTCCCTCCCCTTGAGTGAGGGCAGAAGATGAGACTTCCTTTTAACCCGTAGAATATTGCAAAGGTGATGCGATGTCACTCCTGTATTTATGTTTTATTACATAAGACTCCATCTTGCTAGTAGACTTGCTCTGGAGACTCTCCTTGCTGGTGTGATAAATAAATGGCCATATTGAGGAAGTCTACTTAGAGAGAAGCTGAAGGTCACCTCCAGCAGATAGTAAGTAAGAAACTGCATCCCTTAGTCCTACAGCCATAGAAAATGAGTTCTGCTGACAAATGAGCTTGAAATTGAACCCTTCCCCAGTCAAACCTCTAGGGGAGAATTCAGCCATGGCTGACACTTTAATTGCAGTCTTGCAGAGGACTAATTTAGTCTGTGCCTAGACCCCGGACCCACAAAACTATGAGATAAATAATATGTGTTGTTGTAAATTGCTATTAGTTATGCAGCTATAGAAAACTAATCTACCATAGTTTTCAAAACTATGGATGGCTAGACCTCTATACATACTTATTTATCTATATGTATTATATTTATATTTAAATATTTCTTTACATCTCTGCCCTACATGCAAAATTCACTTGGTTTGACATATACCAATTTATTTATCTATACATATGCATATTTATTTATCTATATGTATTATATTTAAATATTTCTTTACATCTCTGCCCTACTTGCAAAATTCATTTGGTTTGACTGTGGTTTTTGTATTGCTTTAAAGAAGTTATAAGACAAAAGAACAAAACCAGAGAAGACAGGATTTTTAAAAACGGAATTATAGTTTTAAAAGTCTGTACTCTTAGGAGAACAGAAAAGACTCATGGAAAAAACCAGTGGTCAGTATTTGGTAGGTCTGGTTCCTGTCGTTTTACTTTGGTGAAATGTTCTCAAAGAATTTGAATGCTATCCAACTGGCATCTTTGCATTGTTATTACATGCCTGGAAAGCCTTTGAGTTTGAATCCCATGACGCAGACAAAAAAGGAAGACAAAAACAAACACAAAACAAAAAATTAGGAATGAAGAAAGGAAGGAAGGAAGCATTGTCAGTAAAATATCACATCTAGCTCAAAATGAGTTGCCTTCTTTGAGAGACAGAAGAGGTCTCAGGGAAAGCAGTGCAAGTATAAATGTTGATGCACCTTAAGGTAAAGGATTCTCTTCTCTAATCCTCATGCTGAACTTAGGGAAGTAGAAAAACAAACAAACAAACAAAACCCCCCAAGATTTGAAAACTGAAGTGATCCCACAGCTGATTTGCTTCCCTGAGACATCAATGTCCATTTAACCTCTTCTCTCATGACCACACAAGTAGAGTGTCATTTTCGGGGACTCTGAAAGCTGTACTTTAGAGTCATGAGATTTCTGCTATGTTGTTGCCATGCGGGTAGTGTTGATGTCTTTTCTATAACTATTTTTAAAGATTAATGAAATTCGTGCTGGGTGAAGCCCACTGTGTCACAGGAGTTTTATTTTTAACCTAATTCCAAGAGTACTGCTGCTAGTTGAGCAAACTGGGAATTATAGTGACTGTTCGGAAATGAAAAATAAGAGAACAGAGGAGTCTGGACTTCAGTGTCATGTAAAACCAATGAATAAAAAACTTCCAAAACAAGGAAATAGATAAAAAGGAGTCAAATATATCTCTCTATCCTAATGTTTCCTTTAAAAATGAGAGTATTTCCTGGTGCTCTGAGGCCACAGATGCTGCTTACTTTAAGTAGTGACTACACACTCCCCATAGAAAGTATGAACAGAATGGAAATTCTCTCATCTTTACAAAGTTTTTTTCTGACATCTTTGGCATGATCATTTGAGAATGTTTCCTAATTTATACTGTAATGTTCTATCTAGAAAAACAATGTGGATGCTTTTTACTTGAAGAATTTCCAAAAAGAATTATCTTTGTCCTTAAAAATAAGCTACACATATTATAGTTCTTTGTGGTTTCCAAAACTCCATCATATATTTTTATCAGTATTTGAGCAACCATAATTCTTTTGCTGTTAGAAGCAAAAATGTTTCATCATCCCTGATTTGTAGCGAATACTAACTACTCTGATGCATTATTGTAAAAACTAACATCCACACTTACGGGTATCATTCAAATGCTGATTTTTACCTCTAAGCTGCTATTACTCACAGAGAGTCAGTGAGAAATGTGTTTCCTTTGGATTTTGCAGAAGTTACGAAAGATTTATACTAGGCATTTGAGTTTTTGACCAATGTCATCCATTTAAAGAAAATACTTATTATTTTGTGCTGTGGAGTCAAGACATTATCAATATTGTACAATTACTCTGTGCATATATTTTTTGCTTTTGGTTTTCATTTTCTTCTTTGGTAAACTTGAAGTAGGGTAAAAGGTAGCTGTTTTAGAAAATGCCAAATTCTAGACAAGGACATTTAAGAGAGGTGAGATTTATTTTCCTCCCTGTAGAGCTGGTAGGCTCTTTATAGTTCCACATGACAGAGTGGATGGCCCTCAATGAATCATTGTAGAGCAATGGCTGTCTTCACGTTGAAGTACCTTGACCCAAGCTTTCTACATTGACAAATTTCCTTTTCCTCAGAAAACAGCGTTATAATAACCTACTGTCTAAGGGAAATGGAGGTGGATGATGAAACGCTACTTCTCCATTAAATTGTGGGTAATAATAGCATCTGAAACTTTGTCGCTCATTGCCTAGATAGACTAACTAGCAAAAATGAGGTATGCATACATATATGTATTTTTTCTTATTCTGGATTTGTTTTTTCTGTTCATAGACAGATGGAAATTTAGAAAGTCACTGGAATTATCTGCATCAGGCAATGTAATTTGACATCATGCTGTTACTATCTGAAAAAGATGGCTGCACATAATTGGAATGTGGAGATTTTTTTCAAAAGCAGTAGCATCTATTCACATTGAATCACTAAGCTGGATTGTTTCAAGGAAATAGAAATGCAAAGAACAATCAGTTTCAGAATCTGTTTGCATTAAATATGAGTCAAGTGATTCAGTTTATCTCACAAGTGATGGGACTTATGCAAAATAATGAGAGGTTCAATAATTCAGTCAGAGTTTATGCTCAAATTAACCCTCATCAGTCCTAAAGTTGTTACAACTATCCATAATGCATTTCCTGTGTGATCGTGACTCCTAATGTCCTAAAGTAACACAAATTAATACTACAGACACTGTGGGGCCGTAGAATCTCAGAAGATGTGCCATCCTTCCAGTTGTGAGTATGACTTTTTGGTCAATACTGACTTAGAGAAGGAGGCAGGCTTTCACAGAGATCTCATCAACTTCAAAGTTGCCACAGGTTTACTGTCATCTTCTAGCTGCTCTTTATTCTTCCTAATGCTATTGGTCAACCGGTCAACCATCTCTTTTTCTGTAACCACAGGGAGGGAAAGAAAGAAACCATTACCCAAAGAGCTTACAACCTGTGGGACTTAGGGAGTGAGGTGTGATGTTCTGGAGACTCCTACAAAACCTACTCCAAGAATATAGTCATAGTGGTAAAGTGATCCAAATCCATACATAGTTATTTAAAGCATGGGAGGAATGTACCTACATTTTATTAAGTTATCCCCTTTAGAAGAGTTTCTTGCCAAGGCCATAGAGTAAGTAGGAAATTGGGATTTGAACCTAGCCAGAGTCAGAGTGTGTGCTCTTAACCACCAGGGTGAAATGTGTCTTCTGACACACTACAGAGTTAAACCCATTGACCATCAGCCCACAATAGCTTCTCAAGATGCCTTGTAGATGAAACACGCCAGAATCTCTTTCCAAACCCAGAGGCGTGTGATACAAAGGATGCAGATTTTTGCACTAATTTCCAAGTCCAGAACTAGGTCATAGTAAACGGTTGATCCAGAGAATGATGTATCCCTCACTGAGTAGAATGTTAAACATTGATTGGTGATACGCTTTGAATGCAACTTAGTTCAAATAATTGCAGGGTAAGAATAGAAATAGTAATCAAGGAATTCTCTCCTTGAAGTCAGTGGAAAATTGAAAGATTCAATTTACTTCAATTGTAATTCTGTTTTTTCCTCTTAATAAATAATAGTGTGAGTAACATCAGGAAGTATTTGAGGAAGGAGCATTAAATATACTATGTTATGTATATTTAATTGGAAATAGAATTTTCAACTTATTACGCACGCTGTATGTGATATGCATAGAGAAGATAAAAATGTAAGTTCCTCCCATAGGTGGTAAAATTGCAGGCCTTGTATATCACATGCTGAGTGCTGTATGAATACCAATAATACTTCCTTGTCTTCTGTCCCCACATATGAAATCAACAAGGGGCCCAAATATGTTGGGACTGTGTCACTTAATACTAGTTGGGATTTCAAGTTCTTAGCTGAGAAGTATTAATGAAATCAACTTCCATCATTTTCCAGGAAACTCAGCATTGTACACTCCACAGAGCAGCTTATCCATATGTGAGGAAATGATTTTTGCTGTTATACTTTGATGGAACTGTTACCGCCTAAGAAGGGCCTTATAAAGGGACTAGAACAAGTGCTTAAATGCTGACAGATGGGTTAAACACAGACTATGTCATCTACAACAAACATTTATTATTCTTATGAATAATCAAGAAACTTGATGTATAGGCATGTGTGTGGGTAGGGGTTTGCATATGAAAATCTAGACACACTGACTGAGATAGCATTTTATGTGAAAAAACACGAAATGGCCTATAAACACAATAAATCATGATAAATCTTTCTCCTTTTTAACTTTGAATTTTCTGTAACCTTATATGTAAGGTGTGTCTCTTTTATGCAGTGTCTTTGTTTGCTTTTCAATCCAGCCTGAAATATTTCTTCTCAATTGAAATGTTTAGTCTATTTACACCTAGTATAATGAGCTTATATCTACATCTTATCATTTGTTTTCTGTTACCCCCACTCTATGTACATTTCTTTCTCCCTTCTTCCACCTCTTTTTGATTAGCTTTTTTGTTGTTGTTATTTCCACTCCATGAACTTCTTAGTTTTACATCCTGATTCTTCTTTTAGTGATTACCTTGGATATTACGATATGCATTCTAGCCTTGTTAAAATTTAATATAAATTAAATTTACCATTTACCACTTCCCTCAAAATTAAAGAACTTTAAAATAGTTTAACTTAACTTGCCTCTCTCTTGCCTTTTGAAAACCATTTTGACATTTTTACATATATTTCAAACCGTCAAAATATTATTATTGTTGCTTTGTACAGGCAATATTTGTTTTATATTTATTATACATTTACTCTTTTTGGCTCTTCACTTTTTCCTGAATCCCTATGCTTCCATCTGAGCATCTAAATTCGTTTTCTTTATGGCTGAAGAACTCTTTTTAGTAAAACCTGCTGCTTCTGATTTCTATTATCTTGTTTTTCTGACAGTATCTTTATTTTGTGCTGAAGGATATTTTTTCCTCTGTATCTAATTCTAAACTGAATGTTATTTTATTTTAGTTGCATTTTAAAGATGTCATTTTATTTTACTTATTTAATTTTTTGGCATCCATTGATTCTAGTGAGATATTATCTTTTGGTCTCATTGTTGCATCTTTGGAAGTAATGTGAAAGATTTTCTTTTGTATTTGGTTTACAGTAGTTTTACTTATTTTTACTATGATATTCTTAGATGTGACTTGCTTTGCATTTGTCATGCTTGGAGTTCAGCGTGCTTCTTGAATCTGTGACTTTCATCCTTGGAAATATTGCTTTTACCTCATTTTTTTCTCTTCCCTATTAGTCCTATTCACCATTTCCTACAATGCTCTTATGATCTTTGGTGTGTTTTCCATACCTTTTACTTTCTATACTTCACTCTGTATATTTTCTCTCTTCCAGTTCAAGTAAGGTACTGTTAAATATATGTATTAAGTTCCTAATTTTAATTAGTTGTAGCTTTTAGCTCTAGACATTTCACTTAATTTTTTTAATTAGTGATTTTATTGTATGTAAATTATACCTCAGTAAAGGTGATTTTGTTTTGTCTTGTTTTTCTTATTTTTAATTAATTTTTTTTAAATTTAATAAATTTTTAAATGTTAAACTCCGTTTATAGTTATTACAAAATATTGGCTATATCCCCCATGTTGTACAATACATCCTTGTAGCCTAGTTTGTACCTCCCACTCCCTCACTCCTATATTGCCCCTCCCCACCCCACCCCACCACGGGAAACCACTAGTTTGTTCTCTGTATCTGAGTTTGCTTCTTTTTTTGATATATTCACCAGTTTGTTGTATTTTTTAGATTCCACATATAAGTGATATCATACAGTATTTGTCCTTCTCTGACTTATTTCACTTAGCATAATGCCTTCCAAGTCCATCCATGTTGCTACAAATGGCAAAATTTTGTTCTGTTTTATGGCGGAGCAGTATCCCATTATACATATATCCACATCTTCTTTTTCCATTCATCTGTTGATGAACACTTAGGTCGCTTCTATATCTTGGCTGTTGTAAATAATGCTGCTGTGAACATTGGGGTGCATGTATCTTTTTGAATAGTGTTTTTGTTACTTTCAGTTATACACCCAGGAGTGGAATTGCTGGGTCATATGGTAGTTCTATTTTTAGTGTTTTGAAAACCTCCATGCTGTTTTCCACAGTGGCTGCACCAATTTACATCCCCACCGACAGTGTAGGAGGGCTCCCTTTTCTCCACATCCTCGCCAACATTTGTTATTTGTTTTATTTTTGATGACAGCCATTCTGACAGGTGTGAGGTGATATCTCATTGTAGTTTTGATCTGTGGTTTATAATTTGATTTTATAGTTTCTGGCTCTGTGCTCAAATTCGCCACTTTGTCATTTAAATTCTTGAAAATACTAGTCAAAGTTAGTATGGAGTCCATGTGTAATAACCCCATATCTAGATGTCACATGGGTCTGTTTTGGTTGTCTGTTTTTTATCTCAGGTTTTGTTCAATTTAAATTCTTGTCATTTTTCTTGCCTGGAGAGTTTTGATTGAATGATTGGTATTATGTGTGAAAAATTTCGAGGTAATTTGAGGCTGGTGATGATGTTATCTCTTTATGGAGAAGGTTTATAATTATTTCTGGCAATTAACTATGGTAGGCCCAGGGATGCCACCAGTACCTGAGGTGTTTCCAGAGATCCTCCTCCTCCAGGGGTCCTAAACATACCCAGGAGGTTTCTAAAGGCTCTGCTTGCCTTCTCAGCTCATGCTTTTGAAACAGCAAATGTTTTGAGTATAAGATAGTGGTGTCATATAATTTTATAAAGAATGTTTTGTTCATATTTTCTAATTGTTTTTTTCTGTGATGGCAGAACTTAACTAAGCTATTCTGTCATTATCTGAAATAAATACCTATTTTTAAAATATTGAGACATGCTTCAATTTCCTCAAGGTCAGTATTATCCTTTTTTATTTTTGCTGTATTAAATCTATAAATGTGAGCTTGGCTTTAATTTTAATATTGGTGCCATTTTTTGTCAGTTTTTCTTCCAGTAATAAAGCAGTATTCTACTTATACTGATTAAAAATGAAATAGATTGCATCCCATTTTGTAATTAGGCCGGTTTAAAGTATGCAATAATTATTTATAAAATATCTTTATGAAGTTGTGAAACATATTTTTTATCCTTCAACCCAGGAAAATATTTCAATTATCTTTAATTATTGCCTCTTTTTATTTTTGTCAGAGCTTTCATATGTTTCAGTCATAAGTATTTGTTTTTATTATCTAAACTTCACTTCTAGCACCTGGCATTTTAAAAATATTTGCCCCTTTTCTTGACATTCTACTCCATTTTGTGCTCCAAAGATTTGATTTTTTGCACTATGTTGATTTTATTGGTGTTAGTTTTTAATAATCCTCACTTATCTCAGTTTTGTCCTATTTCATCTCATCCCTTTTTCCTGTTTTAAGCATTTTAATATTTTTCAATTCTGTATTTTGTCAACTCATCTATGATGACATATTGTTTTCTCCTTTTTTCTGTAGATGACGAATTGTACACGCCTTTGACAATAACAATACTATATGTATGTATGTATGTATTACCAAACATTTCTGTTCTTAATTTTGGATATTTTACTGCTACCCACATATATTAATTCTTAGGAACATTGTTTTCAAAATCCAGACTCTTAGCAATATATATAAACTTTTCCTTCTCAGAGATAAGAGAAAGTTAGGGTAGTGGCAGGTTTAGTTATCTGTCTTCATTCTTTATTTCTCAATAGCTGTATATGGCATCTTCACCTTTGCCATAGCCTCATGGCAAACATGAGGTAGACCTTTCCCATCCCATTAATGTAGATCTTGGTCACATGACTTCTTTTTGGCCAGTGGGCTGTCAGGGGGTATGATACAAGCAGAGCATTGAAAAGTGCTTGGTCTCTTGCATTTCTGTCATTGCCAAGAGAAAAACATATTGTGTGTAGCTCATGGGTCTCTGAAGAATGAAAGGTACTTGGAGTAGACATCTGCAGTCTGAATGCAAGCCCTCTTGATCTTCTCTGAAAGGAGCTAAGCTCTCAGAACTTGTGAATGAAAAATAAATACTTCCTGTCATACACTGCTGAGTTTTGGGGTTGTATGATATGCACAATTTTGTGGAATCAGCTTACTGATACACGTCTATAAATAATTTGTTAGTATTTACTGGTTTTAAAATAACTGATAATAAAGTAACTCTCCCTTCATTCTTTCTTTATTCTTTATTACTATTCACAACTTCAGGACAGAGACTTAGGGCAAACATAATTCTAAGTAAATTCCAAATCAATTCTTATTGGTTCTAAATTTGTTCACTTGTCTGTATTTCTTAGATTTTTTTTCTCTCTTCTGTTGATTTGGACTTACCTATATCATGTTTTTCTTAGAAAAACTCTGCAAAGTAATTTTCAGTGTAATGTCTTTGAACCTGACGAGTAATACATTCAGCAGAACACAAGGGAAAGGTACTTTATCATGCTGAATGACTCATTTGGCAGTTTCTTATCCTACCATTGATTATCTTCCAAAACAAGTCCTTATATTTTTTTAAAAGAATAATTTCCATTTCCATAGTAATCACACTAATTAGAATTTTCCAAGCAGGTATCTTCTTAGAATTATTGTATAACAGTACAATAATCTGAAACTCATGGCACACACTATTGCACCTTAAGTATTTTTGATCCTTAAAATGAACAGTTCAGTGCATTATCTGCTGAGAAATAGTATTATAATAACCACAAGAATCATTAGAACATAGCTAATTTGCTACCATGGGGTGGTTTCAGTACACACAAAAAATTGAATTCTAAATAATAAGAGCAAGACCACAATGTTAAAGTGTTGGCTAGGTAATTTTTTGAATCTTAGAATTTGAGACCTAATTCTTTTTCAGAACACATGCAGATTCCCATTTATAAGCTCACCACATTGAAATGTTATTTTCTCAGATCTTTAGGATACGTCAGTGTCCTTCAGTCTCTACACACAGTCTGACTTTGATAATCCTTTGGTTGTCCTAAAGAAGCTTAATATTTACTCATAGGGCTAATAAAGCAAGTAATCCTAAGTGGGACTGAATGAGAGAAAGAGATAAAAACCACTCTAAATTGGTTTGCTCTAAACTGAAAACAGTGAGATGACTTGTGAATGCTTTATTCTCCTCTACTTAACCCAGTCTCGGGTTGTTCTCTTTGGAGGAACACACTCTGAACCACACCTCAAGATCTTCGTCAGGTAAATCTTCTCATAAGAAGTAGCATAATTATTTTTGTGAAACCTCTAACAGTCCCACACAGACGTAAATGCTTTGCCACTCTGCTTCCCTTCCTGTTGGCTACTCTACTGTTTATTAATTGGCCCTGTGTTACTCTTTCCCTTAGATAGTGAACTCTTTGAGAGCAGAGAGCATGACTCATGCTAATATAATGTTGGGAACTTCGTTGATATCCAAAATATATCTGTAGAATTAAAGGATAATCTCAGACAGAGAACTAAGAACAGAATCTAGTTTTTCCCTTCCTTTACTCTTAACATTGGGAAACTAAACTACACATCTTAATTGAAAATCTTTTCTTAACCACATATATTAGTGTTAAAACAGTTAATATTTTTTACTTCTAGTTTATTTGATATTAAGTTGACATAGAAAACAAAAATTTGGCTTTGTTGTTTGGGCACATGAATGTCTCATGTACACTTAACAATTTTTAGAATTATCTGGAGGACCTGCAGATACAGGCTTTCCCCATTTACTGAGCTATCTAATTGAATCAAAATACTGTTTTTCAGTGAACTAAAATTAGGTTTTCTTTTAAAACATTTTCAAAACCACAGTATGCAGTATCATTTTCCCACTTTCCTATCTCTTTATAAACTTTTCTAAACTTTTTTCTTAGGAATTTCTAGTTCCCACTTGCTCCCACATGGTTTTCATGCTTTGTCAAAAATCATCCTAATTTCTGTTCCTCTCAGCAGTTTGAGTTATTCTGGTTGACATAAACTATCACTTACTCCTTTCTATGGAAAATTTAAGTGTTGTTTGATACTGAATAGCAGTAAACTGAAGGTGGCAAGAGACAGTAGCTTTTCTGCAACAATCCTTTTTTATGACAGATATCCTTCAACTAGTTCCACATTAAATAATTACAATATGCAACAATGAGAATTGGAAAGAGTTAAAAACATTACACGGAAACTGTGTCCCTGCACAGGTAACCGGAGATGGACTGTTGAGGCCATCAGCTGACAGGAGATGGAGTGATGCAAGGCCTCATGCTAATACTTTAGGAAGCCTCAGAATTAAGCTAATCGATATACTTAAAATTTTATTTTTGACAACTGTGAAAGTTGAAGAAGTCTAGTAGTTCTGTGTCAGACTTTTCTTAAGGAAAACTAATATTTGTGAACTTACTCATAAGAAAGAACTGTCCATTCTCTTACAAATCAGTAAGCTGCTAACAGATTCTTATAAGGGATTGATGTGCTGCTGATGGTGAGAGCGAGTGTTTCTGGAGGTTCTGTTTACCGTTATGGCTGCAACTCAGTATGTATTTATATGGCATCATGGTCCTTTACAAAGAGAAGTGTGGGTTTGGGTGATATTAGGAGACAGATGGTTGATACAGCACATAATGGAAAGAAACTTCACTGAAGAAATATATTTACATATTTTTAGACATTGATATATGTTCCAGTGACCTGTGAATAAATCACTGGGACAAGTATGGAACAAATGGCACTGACATTCCAGTGCTCATGAGGTGCTATGTCTGAGTTATTGCTGTAACTCCACACGAGTCATCACACACTTCCGAACCACTTCATGTCACAAGCAGAGTATGCTACTTTCTCTCTCTAATCACACTGAAATTTGCCCTTTTAAATCTTTTAATGCATTAGTGATTTGGGAGTACATGATAAAATCCAGGTAATTTAGTCTTTTCAGAGAAAAAGAAGAATTTGATAGTTCTTCTCTTAAGAAACGTATTCAAGTGAAAAGAGTCTCATTTAAAGGAAAGGATTTAACTGACTTTTAAAAAATATAATTGCTTGTTTCTTTAGTTTTGTGTTCAGGTAGTGATGGGAGTCATTTAACAGCCAAAACTGCAAAGAAAAGAAAGGTGCTGATTTTTGAATTTTGAGGTGTATTCTTTTGTTCAATCAAGTAATTTTACCATATGAGAAGAAATGAGCTATAGATTCTGAAGACACAAACTGAGGATTTAACATCAGAGGACAATGCAAATTTAATTTACCTGACTGCCCTTCAAAAGAAAATTTTAAACTAGTCTTAGCAGATTAAGTAGCGTTATATCACAACAATTTATCTTACTGTAAGTAAGTATAAAATTTACCCAGGTACTGGGAACTTTAAAAAAGGCTCCATCTTTAGATAACCATTTAATTATTTTCATCATTATTTAACTACAATTTCTGAGAAAATATAAGATGTTATTTTGGGCATTCAGTTCACTGAAAGGATGTATGAAATATGTGAGCTTATTTTTTCAATGTTATATTGAACTGATATATGCTAAGGCTTACAAAATTCTAACCTATTAGATATAACTTCTTAATACAAATCATTTTTTTACTTTTTCTTGTTTAAAACTTGGTGACATCATGAACTCATTGGGGGAGCTGGCCATCTGTCATTATCACTCTTATGAAACTGACTTGAGACACTTAGCAACAATGAGACATTTCTCTACAGAGAATTCTAGATCCTATAACCAGTTACAATTACTGTTTCCTTTTTCATATTTGCCTTAAAAATTTGCAGATAGAAGTTGGAAATTTACAGGGAATTTGTACTCCTGTTTTTTATCCTTCTAAATTCTTCTGTCATTCTCCTGCATTTATGAAGCACATGGGAGTTGGCTTCTAGAGGATGGTAATTTTGGACACAGGCATAATTCTTTTTTTAAAAAATTTTATATTGGAGTACAGCTGATGAACAATGTTATGTTAGTTTCAGGTGTACAGCAAAGTGAATCAGTTATACATATACATGTATCTTTTTCAAATTCTTTTCCCATTTAGGTTATTACAGAACATTGAGCAGAATTCCCTGGGCTATACAGAGTTCCCTGTGCTATATCTATTTTGGTTATCTATTTTAAATATAGCAGTATGTACATGTCAATCCCAAATTCCCAATCTATCCCTCCCCCAATCCTTCACCCCTGGTAACCATAAGTTTGTTCTCTAAGTCTGTGAGTCTGTTTCTGTTTTGAAAATGAGTTCTTTTTTTTTTTTTTTTTAGATTCCGCATATAAGTGATATCATATGACATTTGTCTTTCTCTGTCTGATTTACTTCACTTAGTATGATCATCTCCAGGTCCATCCATGTCACTGCAAATGGCATTATTTCATTCTTTTTAATGGCTAATATTCCACTGTATATATGTACCACATCTTCTTTATCCATTCATCTGTCAATGGACATTTAGGTTGTTTTCATGTCTTTGCTATTTTAAACAGCACTGCAATGAACATTGGGGTGCAAGTATCCTTTCAAACCATGTTTTTCTCCAGTTATATCCCAGGAGTGGGGTTGCTGGATCATATGGTAGCTCTATTCTTAGTTTTTTAAGGAACCTCCATACTCTTCTTCATAGTGGATGTACCAATTTACATTCCCACCAACAATGCAGTAGGGTTCCCTTTTCTCCACACCCTCTCCAGCATTTATCGTTTGTAGACTTTTTGATGATGGCCATTATGACTGGTGTGAGGTGATATCTCATTGTAGTTTTGATTTGCGTTTCTCTAATAATTAGCAATGTTGAGCATCTTTCCATGTGCCTCTTGGCCATCTGTATGTCTTCTTTGCAGAAATGTCTATTTAGGTCTTCTGCCCATTTTTTTGACTGGGTTAGTTGTTTTTATGATATTCAGTTGCATGAGCAGTTTGTAAATTTTGGAGACTAATCCCTTGTCTGTTGCATTGTTTGCAAATTTTTGTTCCCCATTCTATGTGTTGTCTTTTCATTTTGTTTATGGTTTCCTTTGCTGTGCAAAAGCTTTTGAGTTTAATTAGGTCCCATTTGTTTATTTTTGTTTTTATTTTCATTACTCTAAGAGATGGCTCAAAAAAGATATTGCTGCAATTTATGTCAAAGTGTTCTGCATATGTTTTCCTCTAAGAGTTTTTTTTTTTTTTTTTTGCGGTACGCAGGCCTCTCACTGCCGCGGCCTCTCCCGTTGCGGAGCACAGGCTCCGGACGCGCAGGCTCAGCGGCCATGGCTCACGGGCCCAGCCGCTCCGCGGCATATGGGACACCCCCGGACCGGGGCACGAACCCGTGTCCCCTGCATCGGCAGGCGGACTCTCAACCACTGCACCACCAGGGAAGCCCCCCTCTAAGAGTTTTATAGTATCTGGTCTTACATTTAGGTCTTTAATCCATTTGAGTTTATTTTTGTGTATGGTGTTAAAGATGTTACGATTTCATTTTTTTCATGTAGCTGTCCAGTTTTCCCAGCACCATTTATTGAAGAGACTTTTTCTCCATTGTAGAGTCTTGCTTCCTTTGTTACAGATTAATTGACCATAGGTGCATGGGTTTATTTCTGGGCTTCCTATCCTGTTCCATTGACCTATATTTCTGTTTTTGTGCCAGTACCATACAGTTTTGGTGACTATAGCTTTGTAGCAGAGTCTGAAGTCAGGGAGTCTGATTCCTCCAGCTCTGTTTTTTTCCCTCAAGATTGCTTTGGCTATTTGGAGATTGATCACATGCTAGGCTACAAAGTGAGCTTCTGTAAATTTAAGAAAATTGAAATCATATGAAGCATTTTTTCTGACCACAACACTATGAGAATAGAAATAAACTACAAGAAAAAAACTGTAAAAAGCACAAACACGTGGAGGCTAAACAATATGCTACTAAACAACCAATGGATCACTGAAGAAATCAAAGAGGAAATCAAAAAAATACCTAGAGACAAATGAAAATGAAAGCATGACAATTCAAGACCTATGGGACATGGCAAAAGCAGTTCTAAGACAAAAGTTTATAGTAATACAATCTTACCTCAGGAAACAATAAAAATCACAAATAAACAACCTAACCTTACACCTAAAGCAACTAGAGAAAGAAGAACAAACAAAACCCAAAGTTAGGAGAAGGAAAGAAATCATAAAGATCAGAGCAGAAATAAATGATATAGAAACCAAAAAAACAATAGAAGAGATCAATGAAACTAATAGCTGATTCTTTGAAAAGATAAACAAAATTAATAAACCTTTAACCAGACTCATCAAGAAAAAAAAGGGAGAGGGTTCAAATCAATAAAATTATAAATGAAAAAGTTGAAGTTACAGTGGACACCACAGAAATACAAAGGATCATAAGAGACTACTACAAGCAACTATATGTCAATTAAATGGACAACCCAGAAGAAATGGACAAATTCTTAGAAATGTACAATCTCCCAAGACTGAACCAGGCAGAAATAGAAAATATGAACAGACCAATCACAATATTGAAATTGAAACTGTGATTTAAAAACTCCCAACAAACAAAAGTCCAGGACCTGATGACTTCAAAGGCAAATTCTATCAAACATTTAGAGAAGAGCTAACACCTATCCTTCTGAAACTATTCCAAAAAATTGCAGGGGAAGGAATACTCCCACACTCATTCATGAGACCACCATCACCCTGATACCCAAACTAGACAAAGATACCACACAAAAAAAAAGAAAATTAAAAGCCAATATCACAGATGAACGTAGATGCAAAAATCCTCAACCAAATACTAGCAATCCGAATCCAACAATACATTAAAAGGATCATACACCATGATCAAATGGGATTTATCCTAGGGATGCAAGGATTTTTCAATATCCGCAAATCAATCAGTGTGATACACCACATCAACAAACTGAAGAATAAAAACCAAATGATCATCACAGTAGATGCAGAAAAAGCTTTTGACAAAATTCAACACCGAATTATGATTAAAAAACTCCCCAGAAAGTGGGCATAGAGGGAACATACATCCACAGACATTACTCTTTGCTCACCTAACTAGTTAATCCCAGCTTCTCAGCCCTCTCTTGCCTTTAGAAGGCTGTTGTAGTCTTGGAGGCATCACCATCAGCCAGCTGCCATTTACCCTCCCAGGAAAATAGCTAAAGCACATTTAGCTGTCTTCTTCCCTGAAATTGAAACTCATGGGCCAGTTGCACATATACTGAATCTTGAGATGCATGTCCCAAGTATTAAAGGATGAGGCCAGAGTGTGGTTCAAACTACATTCATATTTTTTACACATATCATTAGCTTAAACCATGTACTTAGACCTTAGCTTCCTTGGACCCCTCCTGATTGGCCCAGGAAATTGAATGCATAAGGCTATTATGCATGTCCTTTCTTTTGCTTCTCTGGTGTAGTCTGAACTTGCCTATGTCTTTACATTTGTCTGACATGTGGATCTTAACTTTGACTTTGTGTAATGGTGACATATTCTATTTCTAAGAGAATTATCCCTTTTATCATAATCAGTAGCTTTCACATTGGCCTG
The DNA here is from genome assembly GCF_964270905.1 of Leucopleurus acutus. Lineage (NCBI taxonomy): Eukaryota > Metazoa > Chordata > Mammalia > Artiodactyla > Delphinidae > Leucopleurus > Leucopleurus acutus. The sequence continues at coordinate 91,425,323 of NC_139149.1, read as the reverse complement.
TATGTTTTACTTTCCTCTTGCCCTCACCTATTTGTAATCTTCATGACCCTGTCTAAACCGTGACTGAAATAACCACATGGCACAGACTTTCTAGAATCATTTGATTTACACTATATGTCCTATTATCAGTCCAGGTGGCAGAAAATGTTTGCCCACTTTTGATTTAGAAAACAGTGTCTATGTTTGGTCATATCCTACTGCTAGATACCTCATAGGGAGTGAAAGGAATGTCATATTAGCCTCAGTCTGAATGATCATGTATTCCAAATTAGAGTGTCTTACGGAAATGTTAAATATTTGTGTACTAAAGGCTCTCATATTTGAATATCTGTAGATATAAAACAGCTTTCAAAAACAAGATTAAGTAGTTTTGTCTTCTGTAGCATTTTGTAGGCGATAATATATTTAATATTCCATTTTAAAATAGGGTTCTTAGATGTGTAAGAGATGATTCAAGAAATATACTGTTCTTTTTAGGTTCTTCATATGATAAATATGACTTGAAAGCTCTAGGCACTTGTTTTCCTTATTTTCTTACTTCCTATTAGTTCTTCCCCTCAGTCAAATTTGTTTTCTGCTTCCATCACTTTACCAAAGCTACTTTTGTTAAAATTACCAATGTATTAACTTGCTAAAACTGCCATAACAATAACTACCACAGACCGACTGGCTTAAACAGTAGAAGTTTATTTTCTCACAGTCCTGGAGGCTAAATGTCTGAGTTCAAGGTGTCGGTGGGGTTGGTTACTTCTGAAGCCTCTCTCTTTGGTTTGAAGATGGTCATCTTCTCTCTGTGTCTTCATATTTTCTCTCCTTAATGTATGTTTGTGTCCAAATTTCCTCTTTTTATAAGGACAGCAGTCATATGGAATTAGATTAAGGCTCACCTAATGATCTCATTTTAACTAAATTACCTATTTAAAAATTCTATCTCCAGATATAGTCCATGGCTAAACATATGGCCATCTACAAACCAAAGAGATTATGGTGTGTATTACCTATTCACAATTTTATGAAATAGTTTAATTAAAAAAAAAAACTTACAAGATTGACCCTCTCTTCCTTCCCACAAAAAGAAAATGGCAGGAATTTTCAGATAACATTTTGAAGAATGTAGGAAATCTAGTTAATCCTGAGTGCAGTATGTTTCCAAATTCATTAGTTCTGAAGATGTATTTCACAGAACATCTCTTAAAGTTCTACCTGTGATCATCTCCACCAGCAAAAAGATGACAACTTGCTGAAGGCTTAGATGATGTGAGCCTTTTTTAACAATGAAATATTTTTAAATTAAGGTATGTATTTTCTTAGACATGATGCTAGTGCACATTTAATAGACTAATGTATAGTGTAATGTATAATGTATAGTGTAAACATAGTTTTTATATGCACTGGGAAACTAAAATATTTGTGTGACTCGCTTTATTGTGATATATGCTTTATTGTGGTGGTCTGGAACCGATCCTGCAATACTTCCGGGGCATGCTTTTACCAAATATGTTCAGAGTTAGGTGTTGAGTGTGTTTTGTTTTAAATAAGAAGACCAGGGTAAGGAATATGATTTCCCATGTTAGGTAAGTGACTGGGTCATTAGTCCTTTTCTGACTGGATATTAAGAGAAAATGAGGTTTAAAAGGCAAGCTCCCACTTTCACTGTAACAGTGGGAGTAGGAGCATTCAGAGGTATGTTTCTGGCCGACAGGACTGTGGTGGGAAGGGCAAGAGAGCAGAGTGAAGACTCAACCCTGACCTAGGAATGGAGGCTGCTGTGGTGCAAATCCTACTTATGCAAATTATAATTTGAGACTAAACAAGACCCCTATGTGATTCTCTAAAACAACTATTCCATAATTCAGGAAGGGTCAGAAATATCACAAAAGTCAGCAACCATATTCATCTTGAGTGAGATCTCTGAGCCAGGCAAGTGCCCTCAGCTGGGGGTGAAATAAGGGGAAAACGCACCTGGTGCCACTCGTATGATTTCCTTGTCCACAAAATCTCACCCAGTTCCTCACTGTTTTCTTTTTTTAAAATGCTGGATGGTACGATTTAAGCCAAGCTGAGGGTAAGAATGATTTGAATGAGGTACTCCAGAGACTGTCCAGTGTGACCCTTGGTTCATCCAAGTCCATGAATCTGAACCAGGAATGTTGAGTCCTGTGGTCAAAGCTGGGAGATGAGTAAATAAACTCTTGTCCTTCGTTAGGAATAAAAGATGTTTTTTTCAACAAAGCAGCATTCCTATTCTCTCAACTTTCTGAGCTTTCAATGAGACAATAGCTCCAAAGGGCATAAGAAAACTTGAAACATAAAATACAAAGCAAAGAAAACACCCTTGCCCACATTTGTTGAGTAAAAACCTTACTCTTTCAAAGTTGTCATTCCGTTACCTTTTATAAACTTCTCCTTATTATAATAATTTGACAAGGATGAAGTATTTTGACTGAGATCAATTTATTATCCTCCATTCCTGTTGAGAAGAAAAAAAAGCCTAAAACTGAAATACAACTTCAAAGTCACTGAAGTCTCTCTTAACCACAGTAGAAAGATTACATCAAAGTCAGAAACATTTTTTCATCTGTGTCAAAGATGTCATTATTGGATTGTTTGAGCAAGATATTAAACCAAATGAAATTCTGCTCAAGTGTCAATGCACAAGCTCTACAGGTTTTTTTTTTTTTTTTTTTTTTTGGACAATGGAGACACATTGCAGGTTGACAGCAAATAGAAAAGATAGCTTTTGAAATCGTGTTAGTTTGGTGGGGTCTCCCCTACCATTCCTCCATCAAAATGTGCTATCCCATTATTAAGAACTTCCACTCTGCTTTTATGGACTTCATATTCATTCTATTCCTGTCCTAGACGATGTGACTTCTGTTCAAATAAGAACTCTTATCTTTACTCCATTATCTAGACTATCTCAAAAGAATCAAGGTATTTTTGCAGCCTATTTTTATGAGACCATTGAAGCCAATTCTTCAACCTGCCTCTCTATACAATCCCTCTAGCAATTTAACATTTTCATAACAATTTTGAATGATTATTTTCAAATGTTACATATTTTATTGGGTTAACATCATTCATTTTCTAATTAGTAGAAAATCTTTAGTATTGGCATATAAATTTATAAGGATCCATTAGGTCATTCACATTTAATGGACTTTTTCCAATAATCACATCTACTTTCTTTCCACTTAAGATTCTGTTAATCGGGCTTCTCTGGTGGTGCAGTGGTTGAGAGTCCGCCTGCCGATGCAGGGGACACGGGTTCATGCCCCGGTCCGGGAGGATCCCACATGCTGCGGAGTGGCTGGGCCCGTGAGCCATGGCCGCTGAGCCTGTGCGTCCGGAGCTTGCGCTCCGCAATGGGAGAGGCCACAACAGTGAGAGGCCCACGTACCGCAAAAAAAAAAAAAAAAGATTCTGTTAATCAATCTGTTCTCTCACCTACTTACCCCCTAAAAAGCCACAAAAATCTTTTGACATGTTCAACTACAAGGAGCTATTTTGAAAAAGCTCTATGTATGTTGATAGTTTTAACTTATGTTTTTGCCCGAAGTGAATAAAAATAAATACAGATAAATTAAAATATTCATATAAAATAGTTTATTTTATAGTCATAAAAATTCTTGAGAAGTTCACTTGGTCTTTTTCTTCTGTCTTCACTGTAGCCATTTATTAAGCCATTTTAGCATATTTATTAAATTCATCCATGTAGTCCATGTGATTTATACCTTAAAAGAAGTATTTTTCCCCAAAACTTAGCAAACTAGAAAAGGAAGAAAAACTTCTTTAAATTAATAAAGGGTATCTGTTCCTATAATCAACTTTTGTGTAAACAAACCACCTCAAAACTAGTGGCTTTAAAAACAATTTATTATTACCTCTCATGTTACTTTGGGTTGACTGGGACCAGTTGGAGAGTTATCACTTGGAGTTTTGTGGCTGAACTTCGTAGTCATGCAAGATGGCTCACACACAGGCTGGCAGTTGATGCTGATGTTGGCTGAGAGGTACCCGGGCCTTTTACCCAGAGAGCCTACACATGGCCTCTTCATCTTGCTTGAGGCTCTCACAGTATGGCCGTCCCCGGGTAGTTGCAATTCTTACATGGCTGCTCAGTTGTCTTAAGAGTGAAAGTTCCGAGAGACAAGAGGTAGAAGCTGCTAATCTATAAGGGTCCAGGCCAAGGAACCTGATGTTTTCTACCATTCAAAGTTTCACAAATCCCATCCAAATTAAACAGGAGAGGATTTAGAACCCATCTCTTTGTTTTTTTGGGTTTTTTTTTGCGGTACGCAGACCTCTCCCAGTTGTGGCCTCTCCCATTGCGGAGCACAGGCTCCGGACGTGCAGGCTCAGCGGCCATGGCTCACGGGCCCAGCCACTCCGCGGCACGTGAGATCTTCCCGGACCGGGGCACGAACCCGTGTCCCCTGCATCGGCAGGCGGACTCTCAACCACTCCGCCACCAGGGAAGCCCTAGAACCCATCTCTTAATGGGAAGAGAATGTAGGAATGTGAGGCAGTCTTTAATCCACCATAGCATTTAAGAAAAATCTATGACAAAAAAAATAAAAATGAACATTTAGAAGTAGTTTAAATTCAAAAATAAGTCAAAAATTATCTCAACAATATTATTGCTAATAATTAGCTAGGAGGTCCTAACTAATGCAATAAGCAAAGGAAATTAAATATGAGATATAAATATTGAAAAGAAAAATACTGCCATATTTTACAGGCCAAAAAATCATTTCCCTAGAAAATAAAAAACTTGAAAATTCAAACCAATGTTAAAATTCATCAAGATGATAAAACAGAATATTGACATATAAAATAGTCTGCTTTTATAACATTTGCAAAATTCAGTTTAGAAATTTAAGGGGAAGAGACACACGATAACAAAAGAAAAGAAAAGAAAAGAAAAACCAAAAAAATCCCAAGGCTACAAAATACTTAGTAAAATGCATAACAAGAAATTTCTAAGAACTTTATTCAAAGGCATGAAAGAAAACAAATGAATAGAGATTTATGATATTACTGGAGTACAGTACTGGAGTACTGTTTTTCCTCAAACTAGTCTATAATATAATGCAATCCTAATGAGTAACTTAACAGCATTTTTATTAAATTTATGATGTTTAGATAATTTTTGTAAAATTTGATGTTTATTTTAAAATGCATCAAATGAAAAAGGCAATAATAACCATAAAAGTTTTTTAAGTTTACGGATGCTTACTTATATCTAAATATTCCATAGGTCTACATAAGTACGACATTGTTTTATGAATGCAGAAAAAAGGGAAAACAATGAAGAATTTAAAAATAAAAGAACAAAAGTGACTTATGCACACATGGAAATGTAATACATAGCAATCAGTGGTAATAAGTTAGACTATTCAATAAACAAATCTCAGACAGATTTGAGCATTAAATATGAAAAAGCTGATTAGAAATGAGTGTGGGAAAATATATTTGTTAAACAAACAAAAAAAGTAGGGACTTATATGGACATAACTGACAAATAATTAAAATCTTGGTTCACATAGAATCCAAGGTCAAAGTTAAAAGACAATTATTAGAGTAAATGAAATTAGTTACATAGTATGTAATAAACAAATGATTAATATCCTGAATACTTAGTAATTTTAATATAAACACAAAATCTCAAACTCTTAATTTATCCCTCCCCACCCTTCCCCCTTTGGAAATGGCATTTGTTTTTTGTCTGTGAGTCTATTTCTGTTTTGTAAATAAACAGAAATTGTATCATTTTTTAAGATTCCACATATAAGTGATATCATATGATATTTGTCTTTTTCTGTCTGATTTACAGACAGAGAAATTACAAGTTTCGGATTAACATGTATATACTACTATATATAAAATAAATAAGCAACAAGGACTAACTGTAAAGCACGGGGGACTACATTCAATATCTTTTAATGACCTATAATGGAAAAGAATATATATATATATGTGTGTATATGTATAACTGAATCACTTTGCTGTATACCTGAAGCTAATGCAACATTGTAAATCAACTATACTATAAAAAATATCAACACAAAACCACATTTGAATGTAGGGTCTTCTAAATAGAAGAAACATAAATAGCCAATCAGCTTATAAAGATTTTCACTGCCATTTAGACATATATATTAAATCAATAATACAAATAAGTACAAAACATTCTATTTTCCTTAGAGATTAAATATTTTCAAATGCTGATAAATATCTTATTATGACATCATGAGGAAAATTACTCTCATACACTGTCAGTGGGATTATAAATCAACCCAAGTCCTTTTTTGATAATGACTATTACTTTTTTTTGGCCATGCCAAGCAGCATGCGGGATCTTAGTTCCCCTACCAAGGATTGAACCCGTGTCCCCTGCAGTGGAAGTGCAGAGTCTTAACCACTGGACCACCAGGGAAGTCCCGATAATGACTACTGAAATTAAAAATCTACATATTGTTTTTGAGTCAGCAAGTGGGTTTTTTGTGTCTTTCCTAGAAAAATAAATTGGAGAGTCAATATCCTTAGAAGTATAGAAAACTTCAGAAAAAAATGCTATTGGTAGGGAAATTGGTGAATAAATTATAGTCCACTCACACTATGAAATACTATGAAGCAGTTAAAAATGCTTAGCTAGGGCTTCCCTGGTGGCGCAGTGGTTGAGAGTCTGCCTGCCGATGCAGAGGACACGGGTTCGTGCCCCGGTCCGGGAAGATCCCACATGCCGCGGAGCGGCTGGGCCCGTGAGCCATGGCCGCTGAGCCTGTGCGACCGGAGCCTGTGCTCTGCAATGGGAGGGGCCACAACAGTGAGAGGCCCGCGTACCGCAAAAGACACAAAAAACTGCTTAGCTAAATTCTTATAATATGATGTGAAACATGAAGGATGTAGACTGATACATAAAATTGGTCTCTTTTGGTTTTAAAGGGAACACTTTCAATTTAATAAAAAGAAAAGGAAGAAAGGGAGGAAGGAGGAGAGGAGGGGAGGGAAGGAAGTAGGGAGGGAGATGTGGAAGAAGGAAGAGGTGAAGGAGAGAGAAAGAGAGAGATTAGATGAGAGAACTGGAAATTCAAAAAGCATAATTGAATTTCCCAAAATTACAGTGAAATGAAAGAACTGAAACTTCAAGCACAACTTCCTTCATATGCAGTATCTTTCCACCATATACCAATGATTCAATTGAAAGGAAATAAGAACGGGCATAGCCTACATCGGCAGCATCTGGGAAAGGGCATGATACATCCAGTTGAACTACAGGGTTAGTCCTGGCTTTGGATCCCAACTCTGCCTCTCACTGTGTGTTCTCATAAATGTCACTTGCAATTCTCTGCATTGTGCCTTAACCTACCCCAATTTGGTCATGCTCAATATTTAGTCTGTTTGTCTGTTGTTTGTATTTAGTCATTTTCCCCTATTGTATTAGAAAAAAACCTGTCAAAAAGTTTAAACTGAGTGGTACTTAGTTAACCTCCCTCCCCAACACTGCCAACTCTCTAAGAAGTAATAATGAAAGTTCAGTCCAAATTTTGCTATACTTACAAGGATTAATTCAGTAAATATTTATTAGCAATCAGGTATACCATGTGTATGATTTATTCTGCAAGCCAATGAAACACATATCATACTATCTATCCTGAAATATATAAATTATGAACACTTTTGCACTGTGTCTCTGTTTCCTCATGTTTAAAAGAGTAATATTAATATGCACCTCAGAATATTAAAATGAATTAGCACTAAATAAGATGCACTTTGTGAATTGGAAAGCACCATTCAAATATTTTTGGTATTATACAACATGAACTTTACCTCATGTCTTGCTATTCTTAAATCAAAATCAGAAAATATTTCTCATTTTTATTACTCAACAGTCATATTTTTGTCTTCCCAAACCTTCTAAGGCTACCCTACACCTTTTATTTTATTTTTTCCTTTTAAAATATTGCAACAATCCCTTCAACAAATGTGTGGGAACAAAATCAATCTCACCTTAGTTCAAATGTTAATTCAACCCTAAGACCTTATTTGATACCATCCAACATGATGTTTTCTTAATTTTAATGAAACTACAGCCTTTGCCAAAGAGATTATTTGGACTTTGCCCTAAGGGCAAGTTTTCTTTGCTTTTAGTGATTTGTGCCTTTCTCAAGACTGCAAGGCAAACAAAACATAAAATAACTCATCTAAAGTCCTTCCTTCTTTAATCTTCTCATTTTATTTTTATTTAAAACAAAAAATTGGATATACTGAATTTTATAAATGTAACCTTTAGGTTATCCTACACAATTCTTTTTGAATTTTATAATTCCCTACTGATACTGCTTAAGCACAATCCTTTTGCTATTCCTTCATATCCAGTTATCTATTATTAAAGAAATAACTCCCTTATTCTTCCATCTACTAAAAATATTGTCATTTTGTAAAGACCTTACCAAAAAAATCCAACCAATAGGAAGATTAAACCCAGCCTCATCAAGGTAAATAGACAAGCATCAAAGGGACTAAAATTGTTAAATTTGTCTTATTTCTCAGCCCTTTGTCATGGAATTGCTTGTATTTGTTTTCTCTTATATATCAACTGATAGCTGAAGTATTTCCTATTTTTCTTCACTAGCTTTTCTCCCATTCTTCAGCATAAATGCTTAAAATAAACAACTTCTTCCCACATTATACTTGTTGTATGAAGGAAGTCAACCTGAGATGGGATTTTTATTTTTATTCGAAGTAAGTTTGATCACAGTTCATATTCTCTGGGGGGAAAAAGTCTCAGAAAGGACTAGCTTCTTTTTTTTTTTTTTGCGGTACGCGGGCCAGTCCCGTTGTGGAGCACAGGCTCCGGACGCGCAGGCTCAGCGGCCATGGCTCACGGACCCAGCCGCTCCGCGGCATGTGGGATTTTCCCGGACCGGGGCACAAACCCGCGTCCCCTACATCAGCAAGCGGACTCTCAACCACTGCGCCACCAGGGAAGCCCAAGGACTAGCTTCCTTTAAAACAATCTCACTCAGTTGTATGGCAGTAAATCTAATAACTGTCAAACTGTCAGGATAAAATGTCTTACTACATAAACTTCAACATTTCAGATTAAGCACTTTTCCTTATGAAATATTTTGCTCATAATTTTTCTATAACATTGGTTTATTAAGGTTTAAAAAGTTATTATCTAAAATTTCTATTATACTTAAAAATCTAAGAAAAAATTATTTCAGCTGAATTTTACAACAGTCCTATAAGATATATTGCTATATAATTTTCATTTTTTCTATCACTTTAGGGATCTCAAGCCTAGTAAGTATTAATAAGTTGTTCAGCATTTTGATCAAGTTAGCAACATGGCAGGATTTAAGGTAAAGTTAAACCTTAAACTATGGTGTTTGTCTTTCACAACCATAGCAAGCACTGTAGCAATTTATAAGTGTGTGTGTGTGTGTGTGTATATATATATACACACACACACAGTTATACATATACAAAGTTATAATCTGATATATATATATATATATATATATATATATATGCATATGTTTATGATTAACAAAAAAAAACAGAGTTAGAGCTCCCAAATGCCAAAGTTAGAAAAACTGGGGTAACAAAGTACACTCTTTTAGATTTTTAAAAACACACACACTATTTTTTCTATCTAATTGTTCTATATATTCTTATGAACATAGAATTCTACTTTCTCATGATATGGATATATCTAACCTCATGATCAGAAGTCACTCTGTGTTATTATGAACACACATGAGAAGGTCCTGATTATTTTATGGAGAAAAAAGATTCCTTTTTTCCTCACAGCTGTATCAATTGGAAGATTATCTTCTGCATATGAAATAAATTTCATTCATTTATTTCATTCTCATATTTACTCAAAATGTGTTTTTTACTTCTAAGTTTGGCATAGTATTCATGATCTTGATGTTCATGAAATATGTCTAAATCTGAATTAAATGTTTCCTCACATACTACCTTATTTATCTAGACATTACATAAGATCTTAATTAGAATATTAGTATTATAGAGTAAAAGCACTATAGTTATACTCAAAGATTTAAAATACAAAAATTAAAATATTGAAAAATGTCATCAACTGCAAATAAATCAAGATCTTCAACTTCATCACATCAGCCTAAGTCCCCTTTGCCACATGGGATGACATATTCACAGGTCTGGGGAATTAGGCCATGGACAAAACTTTTAATTATTTTTTTGGTGAGGGAGTCATTATTCCACTTACCATGCTCCTATACAAAGGTTGGATTTCTCTGAGCACTTTGATGGTTAAGGTTAAGCTTTTTCTTTCAGTTTTGAGGGATTGGGGAAAATATTCATTAAGATACAAATGCATTACCTAAAAATAACAGTTTTAAAATCATATGTAAAGGAGTTAGATGAAGGATAACTCAAGAAAATAAATAAATAAAATGCCATATTTAAAATCCATATTAAAAGTAGAATTGATTTGACACAACCAAATCATTTATGTAGAGGAGAAATTCTAGGCACTCACCCTGAAATCACAGTTTTTACTCTGATTTCAAAAAGGAAAAGAAATGAAAAATTTGATACAGAAAATGTACAGATTTCAAGATCAAATAAAGGGGCTTAAGCACCGTTCTCATTAATATTAATGTAGTGAGATTAAAAAATCCGCAATTAGCGTTTCCCCAGTGGTGAAGAATCCGCCTGCCAAGGCAGGGGACACAGGTTTGAGCCCTGGCCCGGGAAGAGCCCACATGCCGCGGAGCAACTAAGCCCGTGCGCCACAACTATTGAGACTGCGCTCTAGAGGCCCTGAGCCACAACTACTGAAGCCCACGCACCTAGAGCCGGTGCTCCGCAACAAGAGAAGCCACGACAATGAGAAGCCCGCGCACCGTAACGAAGAGTAGCCGCCGCTCGCTGCAACGAAGGAAAGCCCGCGCGCAGCAAAGACCCAACACAGCCAAAAATAAAATAAATAAATAAATTTATTTTTAAAAAAATCCGCAATTACTGTTAAGTCTCTGATTTTATATTCCAAAATCATGCTCACTAAACATAATAATCTTGTGTAGAGTTTGTGATTTTCAATATCCACATTTAGACTTTTTTCCTAAAAATATATATCAGTATTTCAGTTACATGCACACACATATCATGTCTTGACATATGCTGTTCTTACTGTTTCTAATTTCCATCTTCTATATTCAGCAGTGTGCTATACATTTTTTCACATGATTTACAAATATGTGTTCCTTACCTTATCATGCTATTCATACTTTATATCTAGTATAAAGAATAAATGACCATGTAATTCATATAAAATTAAAAATTACTCTTAATAGGTATATTACTTCTTGGACACAATTATGAAGTCTGAAACTTGAAGTAGTCTGAAAGATATATACAGTACATCATATGTAAGAGTTTTATATTGATGTGTTATTTTAGACTCACGGTAAAATAATATTACTATCGCATGAATGTTTTAAATTTTGTTTTACTTTAAATAAAATATTCCCCCCTATTATGTCATCCTTGCAATGGACATTGATTAATCATTAGGAGTTTTTTAATAATCCATTGTGGATCAAAGATCAAAGCTATGGTAGAAAGTTGAATATAATTTCTATTTGTAGTTGCAAAAGTGCTCACCAAAAGTCATTCAAAAATAATTTGCAATTTCTTCTTCAGCCAACAGTCTTTAAAAGCAAGTTGATTTCACAAAAGGTGAACATTTTTCATGTTTTTTAGTACTGTGCTTTTCCCTGTCCTTCAATCATATGCAACATCTTGTTCAGAAAGAATGACTTGTGATTTGAATAAAATAATGTTTTATAATGATAAAGTTCTGGTGAGAAAAGAAGAAAAAATGTTAACAAGTAATAACTCCCCCCAAAATCCATTTGACCAAGACATGACTCAGCCCAGTGTGGAGTGGCGTGCTATGCTGTTTCTTGCTAGCTTGCTTCACCACCTCCCGAGAAAGGTGAACAATTACTGTTAGAAAAAGTGAACATAAAATTATTGTGGGGAAAAGTTAGATTCATAGTTGTGTAAAAGTTCTTTAAGCCTCTGTCAAAGTGGTATGTTTCCTTAAAGTGAACAAAGGAAACCATAGGGCTTATGGCTTTAAATAGTTCTTTTACTTCTACAAAGGTACTTCAGATCTTTCAATCTATACAGAAATTCTGTAAACAAGTAGACTATTCTTATACAGGCTCAATTCAGCAAATATTTTCCAGAGATAGTTACTGAAATAAAAGTTCAAAGGGCTGTTAATTTTTTGTTTATAAACATTGAGAGCTGGTATGTTTAATGGTCAAATAAGTTTAAGAAACAATGAATTAAATGAAGTCAATTAGCTGTATTATGAATCCCAAGAGTGGGAAAACTATATCTGTATCTATTTTTGTACCTTTCATCACAAATGCCTTAGAATATGCTCCTCTCTCAAATTCTTAAGATGTTTCATATTGCTAACGTGAACCTTTTATTTTTTATTTTTATTTTTTTTGCGGTACGCGGGCCTCTCACTGTTGTGGCCTCTCCCGCTGCGGAGCACAGGCTCCGGACGTGCAGGCTCAGTGGCCATGGCTCACGGGCCCAGCCGCTCCGTGGCATGTGGGATCTTCCCGGACCAGGGCACAAACCCGTGTCCCCTGCACCGGCAGGCAGACTCTCAACCACTGCGCCAGCAGGGAAGTGCAACCTTTTATTTTTGTGCATTTTAAATCTACACAAATGTCACCAGGACAGAAAATTCTAAGAATCACATTTCCTTGGAAATGTTAGTTAACATTAAATGACATGAAAGTTGTCAGTGAACCATGTCTTGACAGTCTGTCCTACTCTAAAGTGTAATGGCATTACACAAGAGATACTGAAGTTTTTAAAGTAAATATTTTGAGCAGAACAGTGCATTCTTTTAAAAAGACAAGATATGAGACAAGACTGCTTTTAAAAAGACAAGATATGAGACAAGACTGCTTTTAAAAAGACAAGATATGAGACAAGACTGCTTAGCTACAAATATTTATGTTGGAGTTTGTAGATGTGATAATGGTATTATTTCTTCTCTGTGTTTGAGATCAACCAAGAGCTATTTAGACAAGTAAATTTGGCTTGGGTCTGGGGCCACCCTCCGGCCCCTAATGCTTCCTTCACAGGTGTCCTTTGACAACTCCCATCCAAAACTCAATTGCAGAACAGATCTACCGGAAAATCATGATGGGAATTACTGCATTACCTCATACCTACTAGTCCCATTAGCCCATACAGAGAATGACAGGACTTCAGATTTACTGATGAAGAAACACTTGGGTCTTCTCCAGCTCAAATTGCTGGATAGAAGGTGGAGCAGGGCAGAGCCCACATGCTCTTGGAACAGATATCTCCCAAAGGATCTGAGCCAGGCAAAACTCACTTTCTTTTCCCAGCTTCACTAAATAAGTCAAGGAAAATTTTAATCCTCTAAAGAGAAATAGATTGGGTGATGGGAGAAGAAGGACAGCGGTCCCTTTGTATAACAGTTTGAAATTTTGTGTGCTCTTTCAAATATTTGTAAATATCTAGATTTTTAATTTTAGCCGAAGTGTTTAGGTACTCATCTATAATTTTGGTTATTAATGAACATGATATCATCTTTTTTAATGGAAAAATTGAATAGCTAGCTAGGTATTTTGGTGGAGATCACTTAACAAATGGGGTGGGGGATTCTTGGGTACTTGAACTCTGTGGCATATGACGCTGAAGCTACATTTCACACTGGTTTGAGAAAAATGTTCTACTACAATTAAACTAATGCATAACACATGAAAAATTTATCTAGAAAGTTGTTTATTAATCATGAGCTCAAATTAGGAGATGTGGCAAAACCAACAACTACAGAAATGTGACTATTCTTATGGAGAACACGATTGTCTATGAATCATAAATGTATATGACTCAATACGTAAGAAATAAGAATTTTTAGTAAAAGATGGAAATATTTCAAATGTTAAAAATTATTTTATTAAAGTCTTTATGAAAAAAATAAGATGGATATGACACATGCTCTGAAATTTCTTATCTTCACATACAAATTCCTGCTGACGGGACTATGATTAACCAAGATCAGGTTAATTGACTCCTGATTTAATTACTGGTAGCCAGGGAGTGGGTTCATATTGTGTGAACATATGCCTGGGCTTGGGGAGGCGGGGGAGTGTGTGTTGGCTGAGCAGACAATTTTCTCTCTGGGTTGTGAGAGTGCAGATGATTTTTGCTCTTTTTCCATTTGTATATGCATTTTTAAATGTTCTTAATAATTAAATGAATAAATTGCAAAAAGATTTTAAAATTTAAAATATGATTATTTAAATATCCTCTTTAAATTCAATTTTCTGTACTTTGGTAAAGAAGTATGTTTAGTTCCATGGACTCATGGAACATGCATTTGTATAGTTTCTTTAGTGGGTTGATAGCTAAACTGAAATATCTGGCCCTTGCTTACATTTTATGATAATCCATATCCTGGTGAAATTTCCAGTTGAAGGCAGAAGTCTTGCTTTCACTGTGACAGGAGTGCTAATGTGAGACGTGGCAAGTGTATTCACAGTGTGGACTTCGTATGCCTTAAACTTCAAACCATGGATACACTTGTACAGTGACATTTTTGAAATGTTTGGGTTTAGTCTACTCTGATTTGTTTTTTTCTGGACAATTTTAAGGAACTTTAAGAAAATTAGTTCCAAGGTACTTTGCGAAATTAAGTCACTTTGAGAAATGAATTTCTGCAGTTACTTTAAAATGGAAGTTAGGTAATGAACTTATATGATTATGTTCATAAAATACCACAGGATAACAAAAATTATGTAAGCAGTATATAATATCTAAATTTTAAAAAATGCCCTCAGCCCATTAAATGACAGCTAAAAAATTTGTTTTTACAAACAAGCAAAATCTTCCTAACCATTTTCTGAACTAGAGAAAATAATACTAGGGACAACAATAATTATAGGTAACATTTATTGGATGCTAACTATGTACAGACTGGTTGCTAATTAACCCTTTTATATGTATGCACTCAGTTAATTCTCCCAAGAAGCATATAGGGGTAGGTACTGTCGAGTTCCCATTGTACAGATGAGGAAACTGAGGAACAGAGGTGAAGTAACATGCCCAAAGTCACACAACTAGAGTAGATGGAGCCAAAATTTAAACCCAGACATTTAGGCTTCAGTTTCTATATTATTACTTTTTATGCTACAGTAAATGTAATGAGAAATAAATATCAACATTTTAAGCCTTGATTTCCCTTTTCAAGTTATTCTAAGCAACTAAATAACGTGGGTTTGAATGTGGGATATTCTAAGATATCTAATTAAACTGTCACTCTTTTTCCCAAATTCACTCAAAATTTATTCTTTGCCTTTGCATTATTGCCCTTTCTTTGATGGCATTTTATTAAGTAAGAGTATGGCATGTTAAGTGGTATTTTCTTCCAGGTTAAAATTTTTGGGAAAACAATTCTCCTTAACATTTGTTTGAGAGATTAGATCTGTTGTCAGTAGTTTAAATTATAAATGTTACATGAAAAGTACATATTTGTACTTCTAATATCTTTTAAATTAACCATTAAGGCAATCTTTATATTCTAGCAAGATTTTGTACCTATAGGTGAAGCAAGAAGTTTACAGAATTGTTTAAGAAAAACTAGGAAAGCCCTGGTCTCCAAATTTGACACTCAATACTATAAATCCTAAAACTAATTAATTGCAGATTTATTCCTGCAGATTTATATTCATGCTTAGCTATTGTATTTTAACCACTAACATCATAAAATTTAATAACAAATTCCAAAGGACTAATAAATAAAACCAAAGCTACCTTTCATAATACAGGCTAAGATAATGAAACCATGTACCATAAGTCTTAAAATCATTAGTGTTTAGTTTAACTGCAGATTAATTTAACAAGTAAAACTTGCCATTTTCAGGAAGTCTAATCTTAGAATAAACCCAGGCTAATTGGAATTGTTTAGTTCAATTAAAAATCAACAAGTACGACACACATATCTGTCTCATGCCTTAATGGAGAGGGTTTGCTGTGAATGGTAGAGGAAACATTCTCTGACCGTTTTAACAAGGATAGTGCTTGCTGCATTTTCCCATATAGCATGTAATACAGTTGTGGTCTGTGGATTTGAGAATGTACTTGTTTAACATTCACAGGCCTGTGCCCATTTACCCCAGGACATGAGTGCCTGGAACACAGGAGCTTCTCAATAGGCACTTTTGAATAGACAAAAGAAGAAAAAATGAATTGATCAATCTTTCCATCTTTTCTATTAAGAAGAATTTCCAGGTTGGAAATGGCCACACAGAAACAAAGAGAAAGCTCAGAAGAAGAGAAATGAGTGAGATAACACATAGCTACTTCAAATGAATGTGAGAGGTAGATTTCATTTCTAGGTGCTAAAATAAATTTGTCTCTAAAGTCCATTCATTCTTCTTACTGATGTGCCATCTTCATGAAAATATGACACAGAAATTAGAAAAATATATATTTCTGTACCTCACATCCCAAAATTTGAATTTCGTTTGGGATAGAGGTCCAGGAATCTTTATTTTGTGAAAACTTCCCAGTCAGATCTGAGAATCATTGCATACAGAATGAAGTAGAGGGATCAAGATTCATTTTGTACATATGGAGATCACATTAACTCCACATGATTTAAAGAAGTGTTGAAGTATTTTCACTGCTTCACATTTGTCACAAAGTGACTGACTGTATATATCATTCTGCTTCAATTACTCCAGTGTTTGAAACAAAAAGTCCAAGAATCCCACATCACGACAGCAATTTCTATTGTTAGTAAAAATTAAACATTCTTAAGTTAAGCCTACTTTTCAGCATCAGATTCCCAGATCCACAATAGAGGATGTCTGTAATACATTGTTTCCTTTTGTCTTTGTCTTAAGTCCTTGTCATCATCAGGATGTCTCTGCAGGAAGCTGCTTGATGAATGGCATGGTGAGGAACTTTATATGGTATTATTGCCTTGGCATACAAATAGAAAGGAATGTGAGATTTTAGAGTTTTATCTTGTCAAATCTTTTTATAGAAGCTGAAGGATAGACATCTAGACATTGTTCTTATGACTTCTGGTAATAAAAATTGGGAGAGTTCAAGCTTCACAGAACTAACTTGTCACAGATAATAGCACTTACCATCCATTCACCTCATACCAATGTCCTACTTTATTCTAAGACACTTCATATATATCACTTAATTTTTTCACATAGGATTTCTATAAGTGGCAGGTCTTATTCCTCTATAAACATAAATCATTATTATGGGAAAGAAGGAAATGTAAGTAGATTGAAGCATAAACCTAAAGCAATCTACATTAGTAGGAAAATGTTCTGGTGATTGTCATTATAGCATGAAGGTATTAATTTTTCCTTTTGTAGTTACAAAACAATGATGCAAAGAAAGTAAATTTATTGTGGTTTTTAATCACATGGATATCATACATTTTTGGTTGGTCAGTTTGCATAAATATCATTAAAATATTATATTTCTAGCAATTAGATATCAAAGCCACTATGTGACATAATGTTAGGTTGCATGATAGTCTTTCCATATTTTTGAAAGCGTTGAACAAATAAGTTTTTCTGTGTCTGTAGAAGACAGTGAGATTTCCCTTGGGTCCACTTTGTGTCCTGCTTGGATATCATTTATGACATTATTTAGGACTTGTGTGAAAAATTTTATATTAACAACACAAAAATTTCTCTTTCTCAGTATTCCTTATATAACATTGCGCAGCATCCTGCTGTTGAATTGCCATTATCATCATCTTCATCAGTATCATGAAATAAAAATGATTGAAATAAATTTAAATGTATAACAATACTAAGTGAAAGAAGTCAATCTGAAAAGACTATATACTGTATATACTGTATTCCAACTATATGACATTTTGGAAAAAGCAAAAGTATGGAGACAGTAAAAAAAAATTAGGGGATGGTAGAAAGGAGGGATAAATAGAGCACAGAGGATCTTTAGGGCAGTGAAAATACTCAGTGTGAGGCTATAATGGTGGATATATGTCATTATACATTCGTTCAAACCCATAGACTGTACAACACCAGTAGTGAATCCTAATGTAAGTTATGGATTATGGATGATACTGATGTTTCAATATAGGTTCATCAGTTATAAAACAATTTACCTCTCCATTGGGTGATACTGATAATTCAGGAGCCTATGATGTGAGGGAGCAGGTATATGTGGGAAATCTCTGTGCTTTCTGCTCAATTTTGCTGTGAACCTAAAACCGCTCTAAAAAATAAATTCTATTAAAAAATGAATGGAATACTAGTAAATAAGAGTTTCAAATTTAGTTGTAATTTCACTGTTTTCCACTGTGGTAACAAATGATATCTATCTTTGTGAAAATAAGCAAGCCCTTTGACCAAATAAAGAAATATATTTTTCCAAACAGTAGCAAAACACATTGAATTAATTTGTTGTTCTGTTTATAGAGTATATAAAGTCAAACCAAAGATATCACTTAGTTAGAGGATTAGGGTTGTAACTAGGTTAAGCACTTATGTTGGATTTTTGAAACAAGTTTTCCCAATGGAAATAAAAAGTATTTCTTCATCTATTATTACTTCAAATGATTTTGAAAAATCCAACCACAACTTCCTCCCTAAAACTGAAGTTATCAATCTTTGAATTGCTACAAATCAGAATAGATACTATAATTAGGATAGACCTAGCCATGTTAGTTAATTCAGCCTGCAAGAATAGGCGATGAGGGTCCATGTTCTGTAGGGCCACCAGCTGTAGTGACACATATACTCAGATGCAGCACCATCTTCAGGGCAGACCACATTACTGGGAGCAAGCCACCCTGAACCACACTTCTGAAGTTGCCACCATCTTTGCCTACCAGACTCTCAACTTAATGAATGTGCTCATGAATATATGCTTGTAACCTCCAACTTGTTCAACAATGAATGACTCTTTGATTAATAGCTGCATGGCTGGATGTACCACAGCCCTGCAACCTAGGAGATGACCCTTATCCAGTAAGAATGCTCTGTGTTGCTTAGTGATTAAAGAATCTATTTCGATCCTGTTTCTTGGGACATTTTGAGTTATCGAGAGGGCCGTAGAAGTAAGAACTGTAAGTATAAGCGCAGCATATTGAGGGAGAAGCTGACAAGGAACTAGTTTGTAAGTAGGGTAGAGTCACTAGAGTGGGGAGCAAGGGAGAGCTAGCTTCTGAGGGGATGATGAGAGGCCCATAACTCCAGCACTTCTTTTGGTTCATCTAACATGCGATTGTATCTTGAATGGTTACAGTCTTCCAATTCTTCGAAGGTTCTGAACAGTTCCTGGGTTTCCTTACTTTCTGGCATTCAGGTAGCAAATCTCTCTCAGGTGACCCTGGTATACCCTGCTCCTTGTTAGACGAAAAACCTTAAAGTGTATGCAATGACAAAAATGAAATAAATAAATTAATGCTACTGCTATAGCACACACTCTAACAGCAAGCCAATCTCACACCATACTATTAACATTTAACTTTATGCTGTTTCTAATGGTGTACAGTCACCAATGATTGTATGTTTTGGCCAAAATCATGTGAGTAGTGTTGAATGCTATTGATTGAAATATCAGGTTTCTTTATGACAGCAGACCTTTTTAAAAAAATTATTACAAAGATAACCAACTAGGAAATCTCAAGAAGGGATTTTAGGATCTCAATTATATTAGAATAGTTATTATTTGAATTAAAGTATAATTAAAAAAATTCTTTTTTGGAAATTTGAATAAACTTAAGGCAGACAAATATGTCATTTTTTCCATGGACTCTGCCTAATTTAAGATTAAATACTTTTGCAAACCTTCAGCCTATTTGCAGTTAAAATTTCATGTCACCACAAGAATTGCTGAGCAGAAACACATATAGAATATGCAAAGTGGTTTTGAAAGTGCCTCTGAGTTTTAGTTGTTTTAGGACTGACATTCCAACGCATCCAGGCAATTAAGTAATAGAAGTAATAAAAGACAATCCTCATCGGAACCATCTGTATATATTGTGGTTATTCTCAGTGATCCAGTGTGCAGTTTCTGTAGCTCACATTAGTTAGCAGAATGCCTTAACTGTATTCAAGTTTAATAAATATGGGTTCTCTTGTCTGCATTTTATTCCCTTTCCCAACTTCCCTACACCATATACTCCTATTCTCATCCCCTTTCCTGTAAAATGCTTTTAATGTATTGAATGTAGAATATGATCACTTACTGTTTTTAGTGCCCTGAGGGCACCCCAGGGGCTTGAGAAAAGTACTATCTCTGTGCACATAGAAGCAAAAATTCAAAATAAAATAGATAAACCCATTCAATTATGCAGATGCATTTTGTCTCCTAGACAAAACCGATACCTTTCTTCAGTAACTAAGATTGACTTGAGCTCTAGAAGAATCTAGATCTATTTTTTATAAAAGATGCCAGAAAGATGTTTTTTTTGTTTTTTTTTTTTCAGAAAGATGTTTTAATTTGATTTAGTTTGTTTATAAATTCAACATAGGGGATATAGAACTCTATTGTTTTTAGACAGAACTGGTTAATACAGGGATTATGACAATATGTATACTTTCCCTACCTTCTACCACTCTGTGGATTTCAAAGCATTTTGCAAATATGGCTTTAATTCACACACCCAGCTCTGTTACATATATGTTTTATTGGGCAAAAACAAAACAAACAATAAAAACACTACAAATATAAAAAGGTTAGAAATATGCTGGCATTTTCACTATAGAGTGGGGAGTACTCTAAATTCAAGAATTTCATAAAAACAATGAGAAAATTTTAAAATGCAGGAAAGTGAGAAGACAGTCAATAAAGTATTACTGCCAAAAAAAAAAGTTTAAGCTCATTCTTCTTTCTTCTTTTTTCTTCTTTTTTTTTTTTGCGGTACGCGGACCTCTCACTGTTGTGGCCTCTCCCGTTGCGGAGCACAGGCTCCGGACGCGCAGGCTCAGCGGCCATGGCTCACGGGCCCAGCCGCTCCGCGGCATGTGGGATCCTCTCGGACCGGGGCACGAACCCGTGTCCCGTGCATCAGTAAGCGGACTCTCAACCACTGCGCCACCAGGGAAGCCCACGAAGTATCTTCTTATATGCTTATTTGCCCATCTGTATATCTTCTTTGGTGGGGATATGTTAAGTTCTTTGGCTCATTTTCTTAGTTGGGTTGTTTGTTTTCTTATTGTTGAGTTTTAAGAGGTTTTGTATATTTTGGATAACAGTACTCTATCAGGTGTGTCTGTATCTATTACAAATGTTTTCTCCAAGTCAGTGACTTGTCTTTTCATTCTCTTGACTTTGTCTTCCACAGAACAAAATTTTTTAATTTTACTGAAGTCCAATTTATCAATTCTTTCTTTCACAGATTATATCTTTGATGTTATACCTACAAAGTCACTGCCAAAGCCAACATCATCTAGATTTTCTCCAGTGTTATCTTCTATGAGTTTTATAGTGTTGGGCTTTACATTTAAGTTAGTGATCCACTTTGAATAAATTTTTATAAGGGGTGTAAAGTAGGTGTCTAGATTCATTTTTCTTTTTTTGCATGTGGATGCCTAGTTATTCTAGCACTATTTGTTGAAAAGACTATCTTTGCTCCATTGTATTACATTTGCTCCTTTTTCAAAAATCAGTTGACTAAATATATGAGGGTCTATTTCTGGGCTTTCTATTCATTCTACTGATATATTTGTCTATACTTTCTCCAATACCATCTTGTACACTCTTGATTACTATAGCTTTATAGTATGCCTTGAGGTCAGGTAGTATCGGTCCTCTAACTTTGTTCTTCTCCTTCAATACTGTGTTGGCTCTTCTGGGTCTTTTGCATCTCCATATAAACTCTAGAATCAGTTTGTCAATATCCACAAAATAAGTTGCTGAAATTTTTATTAAGATTGCATTGAATCTAGAGATTAAGTTGAAAAGAACTGACATCGTGACAATATTGAGTGTTTCTATCCATGAGCATGAAATATCTCTCCATTTATTTACTTCTTTGATTTCTTCATCAGTGTTTTGTAGTTTTCCTCATATAGATCTTATAAATTTTTTGATAGATTTATACCTAAGCATTTCATTTTTTAGATACTAATGTAGATGGTAGTGTGTTTTTAATTTCAAATTCCACATGTTCATTGGAAACATGTTATATAGGAAAGCAATTGACTTTTGTGTATTAACCTTGTATTCTGGAACCCTGCTATAATTACTTATTAGTTCCAGGAAGATTTTTTTCCCTTCTGATTTTCTATGTAGACAATCATGACATGCAAACAAAGGAGGCACTTAGTTTTTTCTTCCCAATCTGTGTACTTATTATTTCCTTTTTTGGTCTTATTGCATTAGCTGGGACTTCCAGTACAAAACAGAAAAGGAGTGGTGAGAAGGGACATCCTTTGGGGAAGGTGTGGGATAACTTAAGTTTTACTCTAGAACAGTTCTGTCCAAAAGAAATATAATATGACCCTTATATATAATTTAAAAAGTAAAAATAGTAGGTAATGTTAATTTTAAGAATATATTTAATTTAACCCAATGTATCCAAATAATAATGATATAAAATATATTAATGAGATAGTGTATATTCTTTTTACTTTCATACTATCTTTGAAAGTCAGTAATTTATTTTTACAGTACATCTCAATTTAGATATTACATTTGTATCAGAAATGCATTTTCATCTGTGCAAATTAAGTCAGTCTCCTAACTCTTGTGTCAATGTGGTATTATTAATATTGAATTCAAAGCAGTATTGCATAAGTTGTAAAGCAACTCTAAATTTATATATGTATAACAAAGCATTCCTCAAATTCGTCTTGTAGATTTTGCAGCAAATTTTCATAATGCTGTTCATTAAAATTAAAATCTTCTGCATATTCAAGTTAGAAAATATTTAAAATTATTTTTACTGATTTGTATTGTCCAAAGTTTTAATGTCAACATAAATACCTGTACCTATCTCCCAAGTCAGAAGTAAGCTTTTCCTTTCATTGGAGCTTTGAATTTAGCTTGTTCATAGGCAGTGTGGTAGCAGCCATGAGAAAACATAAATTACATCACCACGTTTTTTGTACTTTGAATATTGAATGTCTGCCAAGCATTTCTTTTGTTTCAAACAATTTTGTAAAACTATCCTAATACTTAACCAATGAGCATTGGCAAAAAATAGATCATTAAATAATCTTCTATTTCTTTTAGTAGTTTCATAGCTGGGGATAATTCATACGATTTGCATATATACACTATACAATTTTAATAACTGTTGCTAACATATTTTGCACAGCTTGCTTCAGAAAAGAAGAATAAATAAAATTTGAGTATGGATCACAGTGAAATGTTGCAATAAGGGAAATATCAGCGTCTTGTTCTTAAATTTCATTAAGTATCTGGAGCATCAACCATCATAATAAAAACTTTTCATAGCTAGCTAAAGTACTTCTTTAATAGATATGAGATTAAAAATTATCTGCACCCAAGTTCAGTATTTTAGGCCTCAAATTGACAGCGTTCTCTGTAAATGCTGAAGTCCTGATCTGCTTTGAGAAGGAGGCACTCAAAGCTTTAGCGCTGTAAAGACTGCTGAGCCCAGAGCCCTGGATGGAGAATGCGCCTGGCCTCGGAAACTCTTTTTTTTTTTTTTTTTTTTTTTTTGCGGTACGCTGGCCTCTCACTGTTGTGGCCTCTCTCGTTGCGGAGCAAGGCTCCGGACGCGCAGGCTCAGCGGCCATGGCTCACGGGCCCAGCCACTCCGCGGCATGTGGGATCTTCCCGGACCGGGGCACGAACCCGTGTCCCCTGCATCGGCAGGCGCACTCCCAACCACTGCGCCACCAGGGAAGCCCTGGCCTCAGAAACCTTTAACCACACTGTCCAGATCTCGGTGGCTAGTGGTCAGTGCGCGTCTGGACAGGAGGGAAATTTCGGACACTCCCCGGCGACCCAGGGCGTCCCTAGAGACAGGGCGTTGGAACCTCGGACAGAGTAGAGGGAGGCACACACTGTGAGAGCTGGGGGTGGCGTCAATAGTGCCCTGAAAGCGCCGTGCTTGGGTCCCCTGAGCTACAGGACAAGGACTCGGAGGAGGAATGCGAGCGCGTCCCAGCCGCTCCTGCAACCGCGCGGGGCGCGAGTCAGGGGCGGGACGCCAACAGCTTTCCCCGGAACTACGGACCAAGCCGCGAGCGGCCGCGCAGCAGGACGGAGACCCGAGACGCGCGGGGCGCCGGCAGCCTGGCCCCGGGCATCCCCGGCCGACGGCCTCAAACCCGACCTCCCAGCTGCACCGCGCTCCCGTTCACAGACTTGCTTCGCATTGGCCAAGTTACGAGTGTGGAGTTTCCTTGGGGCTCCGTGAAGAGCGTCCCTGCCCCTCCCTTGGGCTGGTCCAGGCTTAGCTGGAATCCAGGTACTAGCCTATGGCCCCCAGTTTCTCTGAGTCTCCGGCCGGGACTCGGCGCCAGGCGCGCTCACGCTAACATATCCACGCACTAACACACCCAGAGCGAGGGAGGGAGGGAGAGAGGGAGAATTGTTAGTGATGGTAGCGGAGACTGCTGGTTTCGTAAAGTAAGGGGGAAAAAAGTATATATATTATACATATATCAGTTTAGACAATGTGTGGGATTATTTCACAACGGTACCTCTCCGATATGAAAATAACCGTTCATCTGCAGATCTATTGAACCAAATAAAATTTAAGATTTGCACTCAGTTTTTTCAATGAGTGAAAAGAAAGAGTGTGTAGTAAGGGACGCTAAAGAAAGTTAGCTCTGTGTATTTCATTTTAGTTACTTTTTATTTTAGCCTCTCTGTATGGTAGGGGGCGCGCTGAGACCGTCCAATGAAAGTCTTAGGCGCATGTTTCATTATTGATTCATATGCTGGTATGATATGAAATAATACAGTACACTTGGCTTTCAAATGACTAGATAAAAGTTCAGTTATTCCCATATCTGATTCCCCTTTAAACTACCTGTCAGTCAATAAGTTACTCCTACTAAAGAAAAGCATCTCTAAGTTCTTTGGCTTTAACCATTGTGGTCAGAGGTATAAAATAGACTTATTCTAAAGCCACTTGTGTTGCGTGCATTAGCTGACTATATGAGCAACAGACTGTTGAATGTAATCTCATAATTTATCTTGAATTTTGCCACTGAGTTAGTAGGAGGAATACTAGTACAGAGGAATCTATCTTTAAAGACTTTGGTACTAAATTTACATGACACGTACAAAACACGTGGTCCTTAAACCCTTTCTATCTCATGGGATACGTGGATAAAATGCTTGAAAACACTTCTTGCTTATAAATGCTACAAATGAACTATAATAATGTATGTTCTCTTTCAGAAGTGTCCCAGCTTCCTTTTTCTAAGGTAATGGAGAGTTGCTGTTTTGTTGAGCAAAGAGAAAACTCACTACAGGATTATATATACAATATTTTGTATTTATAATCACAATTAACTTCTAGTTTTAAATAACAAAACTGTAGTGGAAAATTATTATTTTTCCCAAAATAACTTCAAACTGGGACTTCCTTGGTGGTCCAGTGTTTAAGACTTTGCCTTCCAACGCAAGGGGTGCAGGTTCGACCCCTGGTGGGGGAGTTAAGATCCCACATGCCTCGCAGCCAAAAAACCAAAACATAAAACAAGAGCAATATTGTAACAAATTCAATAAAGACATTAAAAATGTTCCACATCAAAAAAAAATCTTTAAAATAAAACTTCAAACTGATGAGTATTTATGGCTGTAGCTTGTGAATCATATAAAATGATAATTTATGATAATATATGAAAGGTTACCAAGTGTTTCGTGCTTCAAAAAAATCTAAATGCTAAATGAAATTGATGTTTACATATAACACTTTTTCTGACCTTCAGTTTCTTCATTTTAAAACATTGCCATTAGGCCAATCTTTCCTCAACTCCACAATTCTCAGGCTACAATTTTGAGTTATGGTTATTATATTTCATGTATTTATCTGAAGATATTATGCTATCTGAATAATACAAGGATATTCAAATGTTTAATGTACATTAAATAGTGATATTAACACAAGATAGATATAGCAGTTTAGGAAAGAGTGAGGTGAGGATGGATGAAGAGGAAGAAAATATGTTCAATTTTAGATTAGATGTTTGAGTAGCCTCATTGAAGAAGTTTAAGCAGGTTGGATACATTCATATAGAGTTTTGGAAAGAGGACTGGATTTGAGGTATGGATTTAAGGTTTAAATTCAATGAGAGTAGCTGAAACTCCATACGTAAATAAAATTATTTAAGAAGAGCTTAGTGGGAAAAGAAAAGGCCGATTAACCAAATTCGTTCTTTTGGAGAAACAGGCAGACTAAAATTTTATTAGATTCATGGTAGATTAGAAACAGTTTTGTATCAGCTGTGATAGATGCTCAATACATTTTTAAAGGAGAATGTTTGTACTTCGTCTTTCAAAAAAACATTATCCTCTTAATCCCATTTGAAATTTAAGTTTCTAATCGTTTTTAGTCTTGTCTTTAAACAGGTAATTGTGTTCCAAGGAAAAGGGATGTCTAAAGCCAAGTACAGATGATAGAGCTCACATGGATAAAGACACATGAGAGCAGTAGTTGTGTGTTTCTGGTAAAGCATTTTTTCACAACATTCAAAAATGCCACTCTTTTAACTGATATTCAGAGCAGGCTAAGTGTTGTGCTTAACAATTGTACTATTGGCTGATGGGGTATAAGAGGCCCATATAAAGAAAATTATCTTTCAGGGGAAGAAATACAGCAAACACAATGGCCAAAGTTATGGCCTATAATTTTAGACAATTGAATTTGAGTCTGGTCAAGCTACAGGCCAGTGGTAATTAGTATAGCAGTATGTCGTTCAACATCTTGAAAACTCAATTGTTATTCTGTAAAGTGATGATGGCAAGAGGAAACTTTATTGGAATGTTGTGAGGATTACATGAAACAACCCAAGAAAAGCATTTACCCTGGTCAGTGCTTGATATATAGTAGTTCCCCTGAAAGTATAAAAAGTGTTAGTCATCATTAATCACCACCATTTCATTTCTGTTTTATGTACTAATTGTTTATAACCATACTAGAAGAATTATCTTGTTCTCAGTATTGATGAGGCATCCAGTATTTGTGTGTTAATAAAAAAAGAAAAGGAAAGAAATCTCTTTCTTCTCAATAGGTGTATTGCTTATTTCCTTTTTCCCCCTAATCTTACTGCATTGGTAGGATTCCAGTACAAGGCTGAAAGGTAGTGGTTACCACAAGTGTTAAGTCTTATTTTAGTGGTAAGATTCCTAAAGTTGTATTATTATATATATTTTGCGTAAGTTTTTGGTAAGTATAATACCATTTATAAGCTTGATAACTTGACTACATGTCAGAGAAGTTTTGAATTACAAGAGATATAAATTTGAATTTAAAATTTACAAAAGTTAAAGTTACAAAAAATGTAATTTATTTTGAACATATGTAAATAAGTTATGTTGAGATCCTATTCAAGATCTTGCTGAAGGCAAGAACTGATTCTTCATAACTTGCTCACTCTGACTGGCATCTAGTAGATGCTCATCAGATGTTAGATGGTGTCTGTATGACTATAGCTATAAAAGCCACTATACATTTCAACTTGACAGTTCTCAACCAACAGGTCAGACATTTTTGATAAAGATAAGATGATACAGATTGGTCACTTGCATTAATAATATGGTTGGATTGGTTCTGTTTCCTATAAAAGAGTTTTTAAGTTACTTGTATTTACCATGTATTTGAACCAATTGAGTGGGCGTGAGATGTATATGACTTGCCTATTTTTCTGCCTATCCTAAAAGAGAATGTGGTTTCTACAGTTTCAGAAAGATATTCACACATACTATGAGTTTCAAACTGTAACTTCTGGTCTCTTCACATTATTCTGGCAGTTCATTTCCTGGATGAGTAAAATCTGCAAGACACAAAAGTCCTTAATAGCCTTTGGTTGTCATGTACACAAAACTTCAGTGAGTTTTTTTTTTACATTGAATAACATGACCTAGAGCTGAAAGCCTAAAGAAAACTCAAGTGAAAACAATACTTGCAAAATTCTCTGGTTGTTTTTCTGGAGGCTAAAACATGTCTACTAAATCAGTTCCAAATACATCGGATCACACCATTACGCAGCAGATTGGTGATATTAGTCATGGCATTCTGTTTGTAGGCCTGTTGCCTTTGGGACCACACATGGAAGCTGTTATATAGTTACTTGTATCACAAATGCTTGAGACTGTGTTATTCCTCCTAAGTTACCTGGCGGCCATAACCTTGCCTTGACCATCTACCTTCTGCTATGGTGCCCATGGAGAGCATTTTGCCACGTATTTGTCGAAAGATGAACTCAATAGTTCTTGCTGATGTATAGTAGAATTTGGTCTGGAATGTTGGTAAACATGGGTAAAGATTTCTCTCACTTAAAATTCTTTTTTCTTAGGTCTTCTCATTTTCAAAATAACATGTTTTACTGAGATGCCGAGCAGTATATAGATTGTAAATGTCCAATGATTAAGATGAGGCCTTTACCCCAAAGGAGCTTAGGGGAGGACACAGGTGAATTGACAATAATGCAACGATGTGCCCTTTGCCACCACCCTTGACTTCAGTGTTTCTCTGTACTATCTATGACTTTTCTTTGTCTTTTGGGGATTTTGCCCTGCCTCTGTAACTAAGCCACCATTTAATTGAGTAAATAGTTGAAAGCATTTCAGTAATGAAAAAAAAATTGTATCATCCATGATAAGATGTATAATCTCTTTTTTTCTATGCAGTTTTTTTTTTCATACACACACTGTATTTTATTTTTACAAGAGATAAACAAACTGACACCAAGCATTGTAAATGGATGACCACAACGAAAGCAACAACGATTGCAATTACCAAACACGAAACCCACTCATACTATGTCATGATATTGACATTCAGTCCAGGAATCCTCCATCTATGCAGTTTTTTTAAAAAAAATTATTTTGGATTCCTCTTACCAAAATCCCTTAAGACTTATAATGATCAATAATATTATAGCTGTTTTGCAGAAATCTTTGAGTAATTCATAATGAATCTAGTTTCAAAATTTCTTCCAATGATGTGATTTATTGGTTTTACTAGAGAAGTTGTTTGAACGTCTTTTCTTCATTTGTTAAACACATGGACCAAAACAATTAAAATTTTAAGTTTTATCTAGCTAGATAAATTCTCAGAATTATGTTACACTGTGTTGGTATGTGAAGCTATTGTACTTACTTTGATTTTATTGAACCTCATAAATTTGGATGGAAAATAAATTACACTTGCAGAATAAAAATGTTTATCTTACCTGAGTTGTCGCTAAATTAAAGGCAAATATTGAAAAATGAATGCTTTTACATTTCTCTTTATTATAAAACATATAAAAGTAAAGGTGAATACTAAAGATATGTATTTTCTTTTTCTTCAGCCAGTTGCATCTTATTTTTCCCTGCCCCAGGCTCATTATCCTTGTAAATAAGGAAATTTAACTCTTGATTCTCTTTTCTCTTGAATCTTTGTAATTTTCTTTATATAAAAGGATTTGGTCTTCTTTCTCCATTTTTATTGAAAGTGGTATCTTACCACTATCATAATAACCAACCCAATTTCCCCGCTCTTAGAAGAGACACCAATGTGCATGCCATCACATGAAAGTATTCGTCCTGAAAATATCATGCAGTCACTACTTTATTGCCAAGCATCAAACTAGAATATTAAACTAGAATATTTTCATACGCATATTTTGTCAGAAACCAGAAGGCCCAAGGATTCCAGTTTATTACCGATCAAAAAAACCCCAAGTTCTATCTTAAGTAAATAAATATTATGGGAAGTCTAAGTATTTATGTTGAGGATCCTGCCCTCAAAAAGACAAGCAGTTTCATATTTTTCTTTATCTTGTGTTTTCCTTCCTGATGATTTGTGTCATAACAGCAATTTTGAATTTGTAGGGTCTATTGTTTACAAAACACTTAATAGCTAAAATTATACTTAACTTTTTAATGCAATAAAATCGTAAAATTATAAATCTGCTAAATGAACTAAAGATTCCTTCCACCTATGCTTTTTATGTGCTACTATTTATTCCTAGTGTTTACTGTCAATGTCCTTTAGCCTAATTGCAATGAGGTAGACTACAAACCATAGAGAGCCATGGAACATCTCAGAAAGAGAATGTCAGAAAAGACTTACAGGGTTTGAGGTTTGGTTAGGTAATTTTGTTTTGAATTTAGTACTATTTTATTCAAGTTGTTATAATGTATTACTAACATTTGATGATCAAACTGTCCCCAGTTTAGCCAGAGGGGATCCTTTCAAGCTGAATTCTCTGTACTTTTAATGTGTTGTCATCTTTCTTTGAGCACATTCTTGCTTTCTGGCGAAAAAAAAATTCTGGGCTCATTTTGTAGTTTTTCTGGTAAAGATGTAGAATCATCTATTTTTTCAAGGATCCATGTTTGTTTTTAAATACATAATGATGTTTTTAAACCAAGAACTGGACATTATGCCTACTCATTGCTGTTGAGCTGTCCTTTAGAAGTTGCAAGCCTTCAAAATAATTCCAAAATAGTTATATCAGACAGATTCTGACAGTGCAATCATCTAGGTAGAAAATTTATAATATCACTGACTTTGTAATAGCACTGACAGACCCTCACCTTTTAGCTATTTTAACACATTCAGGGATCAGAAATGCACATCTATATTATTCCCATTGTACATTGGAGAGTTTTCTTATGTTAATTGGAAGTCTCCTCATTACCACTTCTATCCTTTTGATCTCTACTACTTGGTCCTCATTCACTTTCTAAAGTAAAAAATACTTTATTTCCCATCATGCCTTCTTTAACAATTCATATTTTTGTTAAGACGTGAGTTTATGTTTGTATTTATTATACATATGGAATTATCTGCTAGCAAAATTTTTCCTTGTTCATGAGATAAAATTACATGTGAAATATCTGAATTTTCTGGTGTTCAGAAAGGAAAACTGAATTTTAAGTGCTCTAGCATCTAAAATATATCTGAAATCTAATATTCTAGTACATAATCTTTTTTCCTATTAAATTACTTTAACATTAAATCTCTATATTGTATCATTCAATTTTTGTGTATAAAATCTGTCTCTTCTGAATCATTGAGCATGAAAACATCTTGTCAACAAAACCAGGAGTTCCATGTGGGCAGTAGTAAGATGTGTGTTTCAATGGAAAACTTTTTGTGTCAAAAACACTATGTTCAGTAGTAGTAGGCTCTGAAATGTTTATTGATTGATTCATAGTGATCGGTTTGGCTATAGTTTTAGATTGATACTGTTTATTGATCAGTTTTAAACTGCAAGTTAATACAAGCTTAGAATGATTAGGAGACCTGATTTCTCTTGCATTTATTAGCTGTGGTACCTTCTCAGGCTGAGTTAGAGTATAATGAGGATAATGTCCTTATCTTGTAACTAAGGTTGTGAGTCTGCATGTTGCCAGGTAACACTCCATCTCTGAAAGCATTTTGTAAACTTCAAGTTCTAGATGAATATTAGGAGTTGGTCAGGGAATCACTCATTGGTAAGATCTGGTTGTTCTATATATATGGAAAAGAAAACCTTGATAGCATGTCTCTGGCTATTCGTGGCTAACAGCTGTGAGCTGTTAGCCATCAGTACTCCCAAAAGTTAGGGGTATGAGTCTTCTGTCCTAAAAGGGATATTTCTATAAATTCTTGGGACAATAATTGTTGTGGTTTTAGGCTGAAAGTGTGGAAATTATTTATTATAAATTCCACCTTTTATCTAGGTAAGTCACAAGTGAGTCACAGGTAAGTCCTGAGTGTGAGAGGGCTTCCTCTATCACCAAAATTAGGCTGCTGTACTTCATTTTAATAACAAAGGTAACTTTTTGTTTGCATTATGCTTAGAAAAGTCTTATAATTTGTTCTGTTGCTCTAGGATTAAAATTCTGACTCTTTTGAAAAATAAAATTATTTTATAAATAATTACAGCAATTCAGAAATAGTTTACCCCAGTTTGGGGGAATTTAAAAAGCTGGAAAGCAAAGATTATAAGGAACCTGACTGTGAAACACCTGGGATGATGATCGGGCATATAGGTACAGATTGATGACGGTGACTGGTTTTCTGTCTCTTCTGCTAGATTGTGAGTTCTTTCAGAGCGTGGGACATGCCTTATTCATCTTTCACCAATCAGGGCATTAGAGTAAATGAGGTAAGTGCCAGGAGAGATGTGTGTACAAAGTACTATGGGAATATGGAAGTGAAGTTTGATTCAGCCTCATGAGAAGTCAAAGAGGTTTTATAGGAGTGATGATTCCTGAGCAAAATTGACTGTCGAAATTTCCCAGGTGGAAAAATCTCAGCAGAACAGCAAGAGAGATTCACAGTATTACTGGTCAAACAGGTGTTAATTTGGAAAGACACAAGGTCAGGAGACTATGTCATATGTTTGGGGAATAGTTAGTAGTGAGGTACCGCTTTTCTTAACAAGACCTGGGCATAAAAGTTTTTGAGTCCTTTGCTTTCTTGGCTTTGTCCTTGAACACAGAGCCACCTGCCAGCTGAAGCCAGAAGGCTGTTTTCAGTCAGTACACTCCTGAGTTATTTCAGCAGGCAGCTGGGCCTTTTCAGAGAACTAGGTTGCCAAGATGTGGGTGGGTGTGCAGACAGTGTGGAGGGGAGACCAGATGTATGCCAACCAGGTCAGTTCCCCAGAGCTGGATGGTGATGTCAGCAGAAAGGTCTGTCTCAGTGAATGAGTAGACAGGCGATGACCAATGCATATATTTAAAGCCTGACACAACAAGTTACTATATTCACTATTTCCCTACATTGATCCAAACTGGCTCTACACTTGTACATCTGTGAGCCTTTCACACCATATGTCCCGATGTTCCATTTAACCTAGTTTTTAGGTACTAGTATCAGGCAGTAGGAACAAGCAAAGTCAAGTTTTATTTGGAGAAGAGCCTCCAGAGGTATTTAGAAATTCATAAAAGAGGAGAGTATACAGTTTTCTATTTAGGACAATGTTGAGCAAGACTTGAAGTTTTTTGCAAGTACAGTTAATGCTGTTTTCCTTTGACTGAATTGAATTGAATTTTAATGGGGTGAGTATCCTCCTGGTGCCCAGCCCAGTCCAGGTGGTGTTACAGGAGGCATCCAAGTAGTTGTGATTCAGGAGGAAAATGAGCTCATCCCAGGGAATAATGGCAAATGAATTGGGAGAATATTACAATTAAAGCTAAGGCTATGTCCTTTGGGAACATGCCTTTCACTGCATGGGTACTTATTCATGGTTGCTGCCATGAATGAAATGAACCGATCAGGACTGCCTTAAAATTCCCCTCAGCTTGACCAAAGTTTAGATAGACTTCTTCCTGCCTGTAGGTCCTGACCTTCCTTTCCTTAGAGCATTTACTTTAAGAAACTCATAATTCTTTCTTTGCCCTTTTGAGATATAAATCTTTAAAAGAAAAACACCTCTTGCCAGTTTTACAACCCAGGACTTCCTTTCTCAATAATAGAAAGTTATTGTGGAAGTGTAATTCTTATAGACTTGTCTTTTTTTTTTTTTGCACGCAATTTTCATATGCAGGGATAAATAAACCAAGTCAAGAGGTGTTCTCTAGACTTGCCAGACAGATAATGTAAAATGGGAAGCTGACTCCATTTCTTATTCTCAATCCAATATGTTTTCTTCTCACTCACATTTCTTGTTTTGAAAAGGAAGAAAGTAAGAAACTGTTGGAGAAAGGCTAGAGGGAAGGATATTGAAATCATCCCAGTTGAGAAACCCAGGTTATCAGGACTTCAGTGTTTAGAAGAGGAAGGGAGATATTTGAGAAATGGAGTAAGAAAGAGGAATCCGGATTTAGCAGTGTATTAGATAAAAAGTAAAACTGACAAAATAGCACATGTTGGGTTTAGGAAGTGAGAAAGATAATAAGGGTCCTCCAAAACACAAGAATATATATAGAATATATGTGATGTATAAGTTGCCTGCCTTGGGGATTTATTACAAATTGTTGGTGTTGGTTAAAAAATGGACAAAAGTGGTCTATAGGCAATTTGAGATACAATGCTTGCTGGTTAGAGAATATGCGGAGAAGGAAAAAGAAAAGCAAAAAACCAACAACAGCAACCAAAACAAAACAAAACAAAAATGTAGGATTGACAAATTAAATGTCCGAGAAAATAAATACTCATCAAAAATAATTGGAGAGGGCTTCCCTGGTGGCGCAGTGGTTGAGAGTCCGCCTGCCGATGCAGGGGACGTTGGTTCGTGCCCCAGTCCGGGAAGATCCCACATGCCGCGGAGCGGCTGGGCCCGTGAGCCGTGGCCACTGAGCCTGCGCGTCCAGAGCCTGTGCTCCGCAACGGAGAGGCCACAACAGTGAGAGGCCCGCGTACCTCAAAAAAAAAAAAAAAAAAAAAATTGGAGAACCAAGAAAAGAAACAATGGAATTTGTACTCAAGAAAACCAAACAAAAAAGCCAAAAAGCTGCCTATGGATACATAGGTAGTTAATTTGTACTGACCAACAGCCAGTCTGAGACAATAGTGCTCATCTCTTGCAGGGAGCCAAGAGTATCACCAGAGCGACTGAAGGTCTCTGAGATTGACAGCATGAACTAATGTATTACATTATTTTGCCATTTCTCTGCAAGGGAAGAAAGGCTACAGAAAGAGTCACATTTGCGTTGAAGAGAAGGGGCAGAGAAAATGTAGACCATGGCAATGATGCTCAGAGAGGAGAAGCTTTAAAAGTCCAGTACTTTACAGGGCCCTGGGGTAACAGAAGGACACAGAGTATCTGCAGAATGAGTAATGCAGAATCAGAACAAATGAAAGGGGAAGTCACAGAAGACAGTATATTTTCAGAGGCAGTCTATGGTAATAATTAAAAGATTATTAATCAGGCATATGTATAGTCAAGCACATGTATAATCAAAATATACATAGCATTTGGACGTTGGATACTGGAAGAGACTCAGTTCTGGTGGAAATATGAACTGTGCAGCCCACCTGCAGAGCTGTGTGGCAGCATTAGTCACATTAAGAATAATTATATCTTAAAACAAATGTCTTATTCCTAGCTACTTAAGGTAGGTGGGTAGAGTTGGATAGGACTGAGAAATAGAAGTGAACAAGTAAATAAAATAAGGGGATTTGCAGACTGATGACATTAGTGAGCCATGAACTGAGCACCGGGATAAACTTTCCAATGAGAGAGAATTTGAGAGCAATGTAAAACACAGTCAGTTCTGTGACATACAGTGCAGTAACTTTCCAGGCAAACAAACTACACTGACTCCAAACCACTCCAATATATGTGGATATTTTCCATTCCCTGGGATTCAATAGGTCTCTTCTTAGCCCACTAACCTCTAGGGCTTCTCCAAGTGTATAAGTGAGAACACTGTTTAGATGGTCTTTGGTAGTATTGTAAGGCAGTATCTGCCTGTCTCCATAGTTACACTCCAAACAGATTAATTTTTATAGATCTGATGTCAAGACAGTGAAATTACTGGAACTTTTTGGCAGTACTTAATGGCAGAGCTCAGTAAGTAGGTTTTTGTTATTTCATGGGAGAGAAAAGAATAAAAACAAAACTAATATCATATAACATGCATATGAAAAATGATGATCTTTTTGTGCCTCCCGGCCAAGAACTGACAGGATTAAAGAGAAAAGCATAAACACAACACATGTTTTAGATTAATTGTAATGATAAAAATCAGAGCACGTCTCATGACTTTCTGGTTTGAATAATGGATGATATTTCCAGAATTATTTTCTTTAAAGATTGTCTAACCAATGGTCTCCTGTTATTCTAATTCAAGACTTCTTCAGCGCTGATTTTTGAGGTGCCTAGTATGAATGAAGAGAACTTGATAATGTTTCTGCATCAGTAATTTACTTTTTCTACAATGAATACTCCTTAAAATTATCCAAAGACATTTTTGACATAGTTCCAGATAAATCAGATGAATGAATTATAATGTGGTTGGAAAAAGTCTCCTAATATAATGGTGAACTTAAAAAGGAAATTTCAGATCAATGTGCATTATTTAGTCCCGATTTTGTAAAAACCTGTGTTTATGGGTTCTTAAAATTTTAGGAAGTATATAAAACAAAATGCAAAGAGTGGTTATATCTGGATAGTTTTTTGATTGTATATAATTTGTAATTTTTTCTTTAGTAAAACCTGGGTTATTTATATAAAATTTTTAAAATTTAAAAATATTAAAATTTCCTTTTCAGAAAGTAAAAGGCAAGACATTTTATCCTATTTGTTTTGTGAGTGATGCTGTCTTACTATGATTTTATTTTCCTGGTTAGTAATGAGTACAAGCATATCGTTTCCTTTATGGCTATTTGTTTCTTTTTTTAATTTTTATTTTTGGCTGCGTTGGGTCTTTGTTGCTGCGTGCAGGCTTTCTCTAGTTGTGGCGAGCGGGGGCTACTTTTCTTGCGGTGCACAGGCTTCTCATTGCGGTGGCTTCTCGTTTTGCGGAGCTCGGGCTCTAGAGCACAGGCTCAGTAGTTGTCACGCACGGACTTTGTTGCTCCATGGCATGTGGGATCTTCGCGGACCAGGGCTCGAACCCGTGTCCCCTGCATTGGCAGGTGGATTCTTAACCAATGCGCCACCAGGGAAGTCCCTGTTTCTTTGTTTTTAATTTTGTGATGAACCTCTTCAAATATAACCCATTTCTCTATTGATATTTTCCACTCCTTATTTGTAAGCTTATTTATATTTTCGTGATTTTACATAAGCCCTTATACTATCTTTTGTACAATTTCCTTATACTATCTTTTCAATTTATTTACTTTTAATTTTTAAAAAATTTGTTGTCAACAGAATTCACTCTTTTAGGCATGCAGTTCTATGATTTTAAATATGTGTAGATTTTCATAACTACCACCACAATACAGAACAATTCTAATAACCCAATGAATTCCCATTAGCTGCCCTTTTGTATTCAGACTCTTCTCCCATCTCTGACCCTTGATAACAACTGATCTGTCTTCTGTACTTATATTTTTAGCTTTTCCAGAATGTCATATAAGTGGAATCATCCTGTATGCCACTTTTTTGAGACTGTTTTTTATTTGGCCTAATACATTTAAGGCTCATCAGTGTTGTGTATATCAATAGTTCGTTCCTTTTTTATTGCTGAGTAGTATTCCATTGTATGGACATATCAGAGTGTGTTGACCTAGTCACTAGTTGAAGGACATTTAGGTTGTTTCTGATTACTGGCGATTGCAAATAACCATCCTGTATTCACACACAGGTTGTGTGAACATATATTCATTTCTCTAGGATAAACAGAATTAGAATTGATGGGTCATATAGCGAATGTGTGTTTAACTGTTAAATAAACTCTTAAGTCTTTTGATGAAAAGAAGTTTATAAATATGAATTTTAGACTCTTTACAATTGCTTTTTTTGTGTGTCTTGTTTAATAAATTCTTTCCTTCCCTCAAGAGAAGAGGGATATCATGGAGAGTTTTCACCTATGTTATTATCTAAAAACTTTACAGCTTTTCCCTTCTCATTTAGATCTTTAAACCACCTGGAATTGAGGCACAAATATTCAGGGTCTTCATCTGTTTAAATACTCTGGCATAATAGTAGGCTAATGTTTTGGTTTTATTTTTCAACTATTTCCCCTATAACTGTAATGTTTCTTTCTAATGTTAAAACTATTTTAATGGGAAAACAAAGTCAAAACAAATTGGAATGAATTTCACAATATTATTGTCATAGAATTGAATTGAATGCAGAAATTCTTACACATGGCTTTTTTTTTTCTTTGCTTTTAGCCTGAATGAAATGATAATAAATACAGATCTCAAAATATGCAGCAAAAGCATGATGTTTTCTATTTGCATTTTTCCCAAGAAAAAATAGCATTAATAAAACATTAGACAAATAAGAAAATCATCAGGAATAGAAAAGTATGACTTGATTGAGATTTAAACCAAACATGCAATATCAAGTTGCTTTATCATTGCTCTTCAAAGAATTACCCTATATGAGCTTGGTTCAGTGTAATGGAATCTTTCCTAGTATATGCTATAATTTTTTTTCACAAAATATTTTTCTGGCCTTATTCAGTGTATAAATAGGAAAATATTAATCTGAGGCTCTTTCCAGGAAACATATTGAGAGCCATTTCTGATATCTTCCTACCTAAATCAAATAAAAGCCATCTTATCTTGAGCTTGCTTTTAGGATCTGTACTACTTCTCAAATATATCCTTCATAGATTGAGCCTTTTGACCTTCAATAATGACTTTATTCTGTGGATGACAGCTGCCAGAAACAAACAAACAATCAATCAAACAAAACTTCATAGACAGAAAGATCTGCTATTCCTGTAGGGATAGGTAGCAGAAATGACCTCCTCACCAAGAAATGCAGTGTGAGTTTAAATTGCCTTGGAGGGTATTAGGACACAAGTTGGTAAAAAATGGTTTAGTTCTTACTGTTCACTGGAAATGGATGCTCCCTCTTGGCCTCACTGCTCTCTTTTCTGATTTTTCCTCTCTTTCCTTCCTGCAATCAAGTTAAACTAACAATGTTTAACTTTTTATTTTGAAATGTTAGTTTAAAATTTTAAGTACAATTTATCCATGTTTTTCCTTGTATGGACCCTGCTTTTGGTGCTGCATCTAAGAAATCTTGATCTAACCCAAGGCCTCAAATATTTTTCTTTTTGTAGACTATGGTTTATTTTTTGACTCTCTAATCTGTTCTATTGAGCTACCTTCATGCCAATACCATACTGTCTTGATTACAGTAGCTTTTGAAATTAGGTGTTTTAGTCCTCCAACTTAGTTCTTTTTCAAAGTTATTTTGGCTCTTTTAGGTTCTTTGAGTTTGCATATGAATTTTAGAATCAGTTTGTTAATTTCCACAGAAAAGCTTCCTGGGATTGTGATCCAGATTGCATTGAATCTACAGATCAATTTAAGTAAAGTAGACATCTTAAAAATATTTAGTGGCACAATCCTGAACAAGGTATATCTCTCCATTTATTTAGGTCTTCTTTAATTTCTCTCAGCAATGGTTTCCAATTTTGTGTTCAGACATAATACAGGCCTTGAACATATTCTTTCAGATTTATCTCCAGGCATTTTATGTTTTTGGTGTTCCTATGAGTGATTTTGCTTTTTCAAAATTTCAATTTCTGATTGTCCATTTCTAGTTGATAGGGTCACAATAGTTCTTCATATACATTGATCTTTATGTTTCACATTGATTTGGGGAGTTTTAAGGTGTTTGTTAACACACTTTCTTCTTTAATAGCAGTAACACTCAAATGCCAGAAAGAGTATTTCCTACTTTTGCCTAACTGTTAAGGATTTTCTTTTTGTCTTTTGTTTTCAGCAACTTGAATGTGACATACCTTTGTGTGTGTGTGTGCGTGTGTGTGCGTGTGTGTGTGTGTCTGTGTTTGCATTTACTCTACTTTTTGTTCTCTGAGTTTCTTACATGTGTGGTTCAATGACTGTTGTTATTTCCAGACAACTCACACCTATTATTTCTTCAAATATTTCATATGTCCTGTACTATCTCTCATCTCCTGAGAATTCAATTATACGTATGTTAAAACATTTGATATTTTCCTACAGCTCTTGGTTGTTTCATTCTGTTTTGGTCAGTCTTTTTTAATCTTTGTATCTGAGTATGAGCTATTTCTTTTGACCTGTCTTCAAGTTCACTCTTTCCTTGGCTTTGCTGATTCTACTGATGAGCCCATTTTAGGCATCTTTCATCTCTCTTACTGTTTTAAGTTTTTGTTTTATTGATAGCATCTTCACTTGATTCATTCTTTTTTTTCCTTTTTATTGAAGTATAGTTGATTTATAATGTTGTGTTAGTTTTTGGTGTACAGCAAAGTGATTCAATTATATATATATATTTTTTTTCAGATTCCTTTCCATTATAGGTTATTACAAGATATTGACTATAGTTCCCTTATTGTTTATCTATTTTATATATAGTAGTGTGTATCTGTTAATCCTAAACTCCTAATTTATCCCTCCCCACCTTTCCTCTTTGGTGAACATAAATTTGTTTTCTATGTCTGTGAACCTGTTTCTATTTTGTAAATAAGTTCATTTGTGTCATTTTTTTAGATTCCATATAGAAGTGATATTGTATATTTATCTTTCTCTGTCTGTCTTACTTCGCTTAGTATGATAATCTCTAGGTCCATCCATGTTGCTGCAAATGGCATTATTTCTTTCTTTTTATGGCTGAGTAATATTCCATTGTGTATATATATATATATATATACCACATCTTCTTTATCCATTCATCTGTCAATGGACTTTCAGGTTGCTTCCATGTCTTAACTATTGTAAGTAGTGCCACTGTGAACATTGGGGTGCATGTATCTTTTCTAATTAGAGTTTCCTCTAGATATATGCCCAGGAGTGGGATTGTTGGGTTATATGGTAACTCTATTTTTAGTTTTTTAAGAACCTCGCTTGATTCATTCTTTTTGTTCCATCTCTTTGCTGAAATTACCCATCTGATCTGGCATGTTATCTACCCTTTCTGTTAGAACCTTTACCATATACATAATAATTATTTAAATTCTTCAGATAATTCCAACATCTGTGCCTTATCTGAGTCTGGTCTGCTGATTAATTTTCTCTTGGCAAAGAACTAGTTTTCTTGCATTTTTCCTATGTCATGTAGAATAGTGGAGTAAGGTAAATGTTTTGCTTGGAAATGGGCATATCTTTCTTTCTGCTATGCATTTAGTGTGAGATTACATTAATCTAGTTGCACTGTGATTGACATTTCTTTTCACTACTCTTATTCTCAGTGCAGGGGACATTTGGCAGTATCTGGAGACTTTTTTTTTTTTTTTTTTTTTTTTGCGGTACGCGGGCCTCTCACTGTTGTGGCCTCTCCCTTTGCGGAGCACAGGCTCTGGACGCGCAGGCTTAGCAGCTATGGCTCACGGGCCCAGCCGCTCCGCGGCATGTGGGATCTTCCCGGACCGGGGCACGAACCCGTCTCCCCTGCATCGGCAGGCGGACTCTCAACCACTGCGCCACCAGGGAAGCCCTGGAGACATTTTTGTTGATCACAGCTGGGCAGTGCTCCTGGTATCTAGTGAGCAGAGGTCAGAGATGCTGTTAACTATCCTTCGGTACTGAGTACAGCCACCACAACAAAGGTTAATCTACCTCAAAATATCACTAATGTCAAAACTGAGAAAGTGCCCTGGGGGTAGAGGGATTTTTATGTTTGTTTATTTCTGCTCCTTTCCCCCAGCAGCAATGGGTTTTCAGCAGTTCCTTAAGAGCTATAGTTTTATTATTGTGGTTTGTTTGTTTTTTCTTCTAATCTTGCCCCCCCACCTTAGATTAATGCTTTTGGCCCATAAAAGCAACTAAGGTGAGGATTCCGAGTGTTTCCTATCGTTCCATAGCACCTGCTCCTCCAGAACTGTGCCACTGCAGGTGAAGAGTGCAGACGACAAAGCTGGCAATAGTGATGGAACACCTCCCCCTATCTACAGCCTCCAGGGCTTCACATTTTCTTGCCTGCATTCAGCCCCCACTAATTCATCAACAGTTCTATCTGAATGTTTACCATGTTTGGCTGGCTGGGCCTCACGTGAGCAGGTGGTCCCAGCCTGTCCAGTGTTTCGCTGCAGGCCCCTGTCTCTGGCTAGTTAAGTGTTATGCTTCCTCAGCTCACGGCTGGGTTTAAGTACACTCATGAACTTGTAATTAGTCTGAATTTATCTTTGTTGTGAGGATAAGGAGCAATATTCTTTCTAGTTCTCTAAATTCCCAAGCAAAAATTGGAAATTACACCATACATTTTTGGAATAAAATTAACCATCAAGAAGCATGTGTTTCTGAAACAGATAACCCACCTCAAATTTTTAAGCTTGTTTTTGACATAAAAACATTTCATATGACAACCTACCTCCTGCGTTTGTTTTTTTCATCACTTGTTTGAGTAAATAAATCCAAGCTTAATTTAAAATAATATTCTCTATGTAGAGAACAGATTTGTGGTTGCCAGGGGGGAGGGGGAGGGGGGAGGGATGGACTGGGAACTCGGGCTTAGTAGATGCAAAAGATTACATTTAGAATGGATAAACAACAAAGTCCTACTGCATAGCACAGGGAACTATATTCAATATCCTCGGATAAACCATAATGGAAAAGAATATAAAAAAGAATGTATATATGTGTATAACTGAGTCACTTTGCTGTACAGCAGAAATTAACATTGTAAATCAACTATACTTCAATAAAAAATAAATTTTAAAAATTAAAAATAAAATAATGTCCTCTATGTTGAAATTTCACTCAATATTTATACCTACTTAAGAGAAATAATAAAATAAAAATATAGTTATGCCTTTGTTGTTGCTTTGACTTGTTTTTAAATTTTACAATGTGAAAATTGATCTATTAATATCTACCAAATCTGCCCTTTTATGCATTTCATTTATCACTTTTGAGACTGCACATATCACCATGCCTATAACTTAGGAGTAACTTAAAACCTGATGGCTAGGGAAATGGCCCTTTGAGAAATGTGCAGAGTATCAGAAATTTCCCTGTTTCTGTGGTTGAAAAAAAGGAGTAGTGTGGAAGTGGGTTACCCCGTAACAGAGATGCCTATAAAAGTCATGAAACATTCTCTGGATAAGTTTCTTCTTTTTTCCTCTTCTCTCCTCTCCTTCCTCCCCCACGTCTTTTCTCCTTGTTTCACTTTTCCTGAAGACTTGACTGAAATATTTTGATCTTTTCTTCTTCATAATGAAAAGCAATTTCTTTCCACTTCATTCATTATTTCAGAGTCATTAATAATTCTTTTAAATGTATTTAAACATGAAATTGAAGGCTGTGTGGTATTAATTATATTTGTTCAACTGAGGCCCCTTAAACCTGAGTTTCTCTGTGTGGGAAGAACTCACTGACAGAAGGGGAGAATGACGGATCACTGTGGGAAGGCTGGAACTTGTCTAAATCTATCAAAATGTCATGACCAAATTAAGGTTTAATTAAAAGCTAAAAAAAAAAATTACCTGATGTTGAATCCCAATTGTTTCAGAAAATAACTCCTTGCAATATTAGAATTTAATATTTGAGTCTCTTTCTAATCCTTGTGTCACAAATTTGATTTTCAACTATAATGGATGCTTGCCTTTTTCAAAACTAGAATGCTGGAAATATCTGACATTTCATCCCTAGAACTTTACTGTGTTATTGAGCTCTAATGGAATTCTCTTGAGTCAACTGGTCAATAATAATTCACTGAATGTTCTCTGGGTAAGATTAGAGCACTTACAGCATGGTAGTAGCCCTGCCATGAATGCTGTTTTCTCTCCTTCTGCCTCACTCTGTTCTCACACAAATTAAAAAGTAGTAGGATGGAGAAACTAAAAGACCATAAGATGTTCATTAGACTGCAGATCTCAGCAGGGACCATGCGTCTTATATTTGTATCAATAAAGTACTAAATAAAATGCTTTTAAAAATCCAAGAAGTGCTAAAAAAAAAAAAGGCAAAAAAGTATAATATTTAGCAATGTTCTTCATTTTTCCAAAGGGATTGGGTTTTGTTTTGTTTTTATATAAATTTATTTATTTATTTACTTTTGGCTGCATTGGGTCTTCGTTGCTGTGCGTGGGCTTTCTCTAGTTGCGGCGAGTGGGGGCTACTCTTCGTTGTGGTGCACGGCTTCTCATTGCGGTGGCTTCTCTTGTTGTGGAGCACGGGCTCTAAACACGCGGGCTTCAGTAGTTGTGGCACTCGGGCTCAATAGTTGTGGCTCACGGGCTTAGTTGCTCCACGGCATGTGGGATCTTCCCGGACCAGGGCTCGAAACTGTGTCCCCTGCATCGGCAGGCAGATTCTTAACCACTGCACCCCCAGGAAAGCCCCGGGATTGGGTTTTAATAGGATTCACGGTATTGTCATATGATATGGGCATATCCAACATAATAATATTTGACACAGTCTTGAAATGCTTCCTTCATCTGGCTTTCAAGACAACACCCCCAGCTGGTTTTCTTCCGTCTTTATTCCCCCACCCTTCTCTCCACTCTTTCCCAGTGTCCTTTGCCAGCTTCCTCTCATCTCCTTTCCTCTATGCCTTGGAGAAGACAAGGAGGTAGTCCAGGATATCTTCTCTTTCATATCCACATGAACTTCCCTCCTGAACTCCAGATGCTTAGAAGGAACTGACTGTTTAACATCTCCACTTAGATGTTTAATACACATCTTGAATCTAACATCTCCCAAACTGAGCAGTCTTCTCCTATCATTTAATGACAACATTATTCTTCTCATACAGTGTAGGCTCACCGGAGCCCCAGCCTTGCTCTGGTGAAGGCAGGGATTTTTTCCATTTGTTGGCTGATGCATCCAAAATGCCCACAAGAGTGCCTGGCATATAGTAA
This sequence comes from Leucopleurus acutus, assembly GCF_964270905.1. Lineage (NCBI taxonomy): Eukaryota > Metazoa > Chordata > Mammalia > Artiodactyla > Delphinidae > Leucopleurus > Leucopleurus acutus. The sequence goes on along the minus strand of NC_139149.1, from coordinate 91,380,710 downwards.
ATGTAAACTAAATATTTGCTGGCTGGATGTGTCTCTGAAACCTAATAATATCAGAAAACTCAGTAAGTCCCAATTAGTATCTGCTGATCAGTATTGGAGCTTAATAACAAGCTCATCTCCAATGACCTACGTTAATTTCATTAAGTTTTTTTATAGTAACAAGGTGTAAAATGCTTTTAATGTAGAATTAAAAGTTACATAGGCATAGGCATAGGCATATTTTACATCTAATCCGGAGATGGGGTTAGTGAGAAATAGTTTCTTACCCTTGGGCCAATATTTAAAATCCTCTCCCACATTCCAGAGCTTATACTGTGCACACCTGTATTTGCATATGGTATTTGCCTTAATATAATATATAAAATAAAACCCACTGATCTTAAAATACTTTGTATTTTAAACAACTAAAGCTATTCTTGTCTTTGATTAGTTAAACGTTGAAAAGAGACAAAAATTTGTCAATTAATGACACATTATTTATTAAATTTTGTGCATTTATTATGTGCCAGACACTGTTTTAGACACTGTAGAATACCAATAAGCAAGACTGGCAAAATTCAAGGTGTTTACATTCTGTTGAGGTAAATAATACTAGAATTTTTAAAAAGAGATAATTTTAGATAGTGTAGTGAAAAGATTAGGGGTGTAATTTGACTAGAGGAGTGAGCAATGTTCTTTGAGAAACATCTATATTGTAGAAAATGTGGGTTTGAAGGGGAAACTATGCTGACCCACAGTATTTAATGCATCCTACTTAGATAACTGGCTGAGGGAGAAGTTGGCAGGGTAAATCTGGTGGAGAAGAGGGGAGGTAATGATCAACTGATGGACCTCTGAGGCCTCAGAGTTTTTTCTGTGACCCATTTAAATCCCTGAGCACTGAAAACTGAAAGAAAGCATGCTCCTCAGATGAAAGAAAGTGTTTTAAAAATTAGGACCCAAACCCACACTGTCAACTGCCCAAGCTCACACCTCACAAATAAATCTTCCCATTAAAAGAAAAGAAATAGTCAAAAGAAATATGTGGAATCTCTAAGAACATCTCTGAAGAAACTGAAGCAAAGGCTAGTGAAGACAAAGTATCACAAGAATTACTGGAGATAAAGGGAAAGGCATTGGACAAATAATTCTCCATAGTCCCAAATGAAATATTGACCACATCAACCATCTAGAAAAATCTCACTAAAGGTGTACAACATAATGATTTGATATTGATATGCATTGTGAAATGATCACTACAGTAAGTCTAGTAAACATCAGTCAGCTTACGTAGTTATACAATTTTTTCTTGGGACGAGAACTTTTAAGATCTATTCTCTTAGTAACTTTCAAATATGCAATATAGTATAATTAACTACATTCACCATGCTGTACATTACATCTCCATGACCTATTTATTTTATAACTGGAAGTTTGTACCTTTGACCCCTTTCACCCATTTTTCCCACCTCCCCATCTCCCTCCTCTGGAAACTACCAGTTTGTTCTCTGTATCTATGAGCTTGGTTGTTTTGTTTTGCTTTTGTTTTTCTTCTGTTTTGTTTACATTCCATATACAAGTGACATCATACAGTATTCGTGTTTCTCTCTCTGACTTACTTCATTTAGCATAATGTTCTCAAGGTCCACCCATGTTTTCACAAATGACAAGATTTCATTCTTTGTTGTGGCTGAATAATATTCCATGGCATATCTATATATCACAATTTCTATATCCATTCATCCATTGATGGACACTTAGGTTGTTTCCATATCTTGGCTATTATAAATAATGCTGCAATGAACATAGGAGTGTCTATATTATTTCAAGTTAGTGTTTTTGTTTTCTTCAGATAAATATGCAGAAGTAGAATTGCTGGATCGTATGTTAGTTCTATTTTTAGTTTTTTGAGGAACCTCTGTAGTGTTTTCCACAGTAGCTTCACCAATTTACATTCCCACCAACAGTGCACAAAGGTTCCTTTTTTTTCCACATTCAAAATTCAAGAACATTTTCTTTCATTTTTTTTAACCAAAAATAGAATGAAAAAAATGACTACAAATAGAAAACATTTCTATTAATCTACCCTATTTTCAGAGTAAAGATACTTGTTTGAAAACAGTACAAATGATTTAAAAAATGATTACTCATAATTGAAGGATTTCAGACTTTTTCTTCTGCTCTTTTCTATATTGTTTGATGTTATACAGTCTTATATAATATGTGTATCATATATTTTAAAAAGTTTAAACTCAAAAACCTTACACAACTCTAGTTAAAACTATAATTTTATTTTTTGAAAAAATTAAGGAGGAAATAACTAACACATTTTTAAAGACACAGATATGTAAACAGTGATTATCTCTAACAAAATATAAGCAGTGATTAACTCTTGGTGGGATTTTGTAATTTTTATTTCTTATTTATGCTTCTCTTTGTTTCCCCCAATTTCCATAGCAGACATATGATATTTGAAATTAAAATGCATATGTATTAAAATGAAATGTTACCTTCAAACACACACACACATATATATACACATACATAAAACCAATGCATAAGTTCTAGTCCAAAGATCCCTAGGTTGTAGATATGTACAAAAAAGAATGGTGTGAAAAAAAGTATTTCATATAAAATTCAAAACCACAGCATTAAGAGCTTTGTTACGTTTTGATTTGATTTGTTTTATTTATATCTTCATTTTACTTGCAATGTCTTTATCATTTTTATTGAAGTTGGATTATAGGAAAAAAGAAGGGAGATAAATGGGGAAATTATAAAAAGTGAAATGACTCAGGGAATAGAAAGTGAAAGAAAGGTATTGGCAGATAAGGAAAAAAATAAATGAATCATGGAGCTTACCCATCCATGTCTCTCATTTTGCATCAGGATTTGATAAAGCAAATGACAAACAGTTGTCATGAGTTAGGTATTTCTATTTAAAAACCCACTGGTCCATAAATGAACCTCTATTAGACATTCTATTTAAGTTAAGATAATAAGGATGGTAAATATATGTGTCAACACCCAACATCCTGCTATCCATACAGTTCCATGAAGGACCCATATTCTAACAAAACTGACTCTACCAAACTAGTACAACTCAAGTTTCCATTTCAGTGGCTGAGACTCTTAACATGAATAGACCCATTGATTCATTTTTCATGTACCAGAAACTGTTCAACAGAAAAGGGAATCATCAGTGAACAAAACAAGGTTTATGTCCTTATGGAGCTTAATTTTAGTGGGTGAAGACAGGCTATAATAAATAAACAGTTTAGAATATGTTAGAGGGAGACAATTTCTACAGGTTAAAAAAAAGAAGTAATGGTGACCAGTCATGCTGGGGCAGGAGGTGAGCTGGAGTATGAAATGCAGATTGCAGTATCAGATAGGATGTTCAGAAAGTGATATTTGAGTAGATTTGAAGGTTACAAAATTGCTAGTCAAGAAATCTGGAGAAGAACTTACCAGAGTTACAGCTAAAGAAAAAGCTCTAAAGTAAGAGTGTGCTGGCTTCCTCCATATAACTGTTTCAGAGTAAAATAATGGGAGAATAGTAGACAAGGAGGCTAGAGAGATAACAGAGAGTCAGGTTATGTAGGGACTTGTGAGCCATATTAAGGACTTAAGTTTTTACTTTGATTGAATGGAAATACTTTGCCAGAGTTTTAGCAGAAAAGTAACATCATGTAACTTATGTTAAAAAGGATCACGCTGGCTGCTGTGTAGAAAATAGACTAGAAGGAAAAGGTAGAAGCGGAGAACCTTATTATGAAAATATTGTAGCGATCCAGACAAAAAGCAACGGTAGGCTCAGTCCTGTGTGCAAGTATCAGAGCTAAGGAGAAATGATGTGATTATTTGATATACATTGAAAAAAAAGCTGAAAGGTGAGTTACATATAGAATAGTAAAAGAAGAATAGTCAAACATAACCCAAGAGTTGTTGGTTTTGATTTTTTTTTTAATTTTGAGTAACAGGAAGGATGAGGGATATAAATTGAGAACCAGGTTTTGAAGGAGAGAGTAGCATGATTTGGCAGCCTAAAAGGGGAAAGATATTTCAGGTAGTTAACAACAAGTGAAATAGCTCAAATCATTGATCAGAGCATTAGGTGAGGCTTAAGTGGACACAGCTGTTTTTTTAAAGGACCAATTTGTTGCTGCATGGCAACTCACACTATATCCGGTTTTAAATTTATTTATACTCTACTTCTAAAATTGAAGTAAAACTGTGAATACCAACAAAGCAAACATGAAAACAATGAAAAAGACAGGAATCAAGTTTTTTAAAAGAATAGTCAATAATGGAGGTAATGACCAAATTTTCTGCCACAAATACTTAAATTGTCCCAAGACTGCTGCTATGAGCAGTTTTGCCACGTGCTTTCTCTAGCTCAATTATTGGCCCTTCCTTTGTTTTGCCTGCTTGCTAATAAACCTTTATGTTTAGCCAAATTTTATATCCTTTCCACATGGTAGACATGGGGTTAGGAAGAGGCTGGACATGGCTTCCTTTTAATTCCAGTCACCACCAGAGGCCAGCAGTACTTCCCTGAACATTGTTAATCAGCCCAATTGTAAAGTGAGTGCCCAACAAAGACACAGCCAATTGAAACAACGTATAGACAAATAGAGTTGAAAGTTTGGCATTTTCTTCTGAAGCCTTAGTGACTGCACTTTCTATTGGTTACCCAGCTGATCTCTTTGTTTCTTCCTGTCAGCATGTGAGGTCAACAGCCACAAAGCAACCTCTACACTTTTCAAGTTGATTTTAAAACCAAACCATGGTCCCAAACTAGACATAGGCCCTCAATTCCTAGAAATGTAATTCATTCTATGAAGAGATGGGGGAAGACAAAAGTGTAGGTCTCAGAAAGTTGGGATGTTTAGTTGCTGACAGTGTAAAAGTGGGGGAATAAAACCCACTACCCATTGAAACAAAGACCAACACTCTCAGCGACATTTTTGAGCCCCTACTCTGCAAGAGGGAACTCATTTAGATACCAGAGAGACCAAATGTCTGAAACATAGCTCAGAGCCTTTAAGGAAGATAACAGAAATGTTAACAGGAACACAAAAATTGAGAAGTTAAAGGTTTGAGAGACCAAACAGAGAAACATTTAGGATTGTATTTACCTTTCTTTGTCCCTTTCAACTAGAGAGCATTGTATTTCCTCTGGGGAACAGAGATGACAGTAAAGACTTCATTTGATTTGAGCTATTAAAAAGGACAGAGCTGATTGAAATGAGGGTTTGAGTTGCCAAAAAGCTCTCTTCAATCTTCAACTCCTCCTAGCCTGTTTTAGAGCACTCTGTTCTTTCTGTCCTATTTTCCATCAGTATTTCTTCATACAAATAATATGCTGAGCTCTAAATATAATTTTAAAATAAATGAGGGAGAGGTCAGGGGAAAAAAAACTGATTGTCAACCAACAGATTGTGTCTTTTCCCTGAGAAATCACTCTTGCAAGGAACACCAACAAAAAAATAGGCCCTTTTAAAAATCACAATTTGAGGTAAGAAATATTTCCATTTAACTTTGGCTTGAATGAGCTCTGACTTGTTTGTACTGTCTGGGGTCAAATTCCATACATTTTTAATTTAATAGCACATCCCTGTGACTACATTACCTTGCTTTTTAATACAATTTTATTTTCTGGACTTGAGTATTTGGAACCAGAAACTTAAAGGGTTGTGTTGCTAAGAGACCGAGTCTTAGGTTGAAAGACGAGGATTCTCGTCACACATCTGTTGCTGACTGTATAGGACATTGTGGAAACCACTTATACCTTATGCACATCCACTTGTTCAAAAACATTATCTTTTTATCAACTTTGCTGCTAAAGGATCAAATATAAAATCCTACTGTAGTGCAGGGAATTAAAAAAAGTTATTAGTAAGAAGAAATAAATTGGTTTTAAAAATGCTAAGATTATTTTATCTGTGGCATTGTGAGCCACATACCCTGAAGCCTTCCTCTGTGTTTTGGTTTAACAGCTTCATTAAGATATAATTCACATACTACCCAACAACTCACTGACCCCTAGGCAACCACCAATACACTTTCTGTCTTTATAGATTTGTCTATTCTGGAAATTTTCTATTAATTGACTCATACAATATATGATCCTTAGTGACTAGCTTCTTTTGCTTAGCAAACGGTTCACCCATGTTGTCACATGTACTTCATTTATTTTTATTGTTGAACAATATTCCATTGTATGAATATATCATATTTTTTCTATCCATTCATCACCCAAATATTGGGTCGTTTCCATCTTAGGTTAGTATGGACATTTGTTTGTAAGTTTTTATGTGGACATATCTTTTCATTTCTCATGGGTAAATATCTAGCATTGGAATTACCGGATAACATGGTAAATCTAAGTTTACCTACTAGAGGAACTGGCAGACTGTTTTCCAAAGCCACTGTACTATTTACATTCCTACAGGCCTTGTATGAGAGTTCCAATTTCTCCACATCCTGTCCAACACTTGTTATTATCTGTTTTTTTATTTTATTTTATTACAGCCACCCCAGTGGATGTGAAGTGTTATCTCATGGGGGTTTTGGTTTTCATTTCCCTGATGGCTAATAATGTTGAGCATCTTTTCATATTTTCTTTGGAGAAATTCTATTCAGATCCTTTCACTCATTTTAAATTCAGTTCTGTGTCTTTTTAGTATTGAGTTGCAATAGTTACTCTGTGTTTTTACAAGTGTCCAAGTCCTGTTACTCCTGATACAGCTGATTTTACTTGATGAAAGTATCCACTTGCTCTCAGAAAGCCACCTTCTCTTGCCTATGCATTTTCCAGCAAAAGTTCCTCCATTCATAAACCAGGGTTTTCACTGTAAATTTAAGCTGGTGTTTCAGTCTAAGCAAAAATGTATTTCTAGAGATGAATGAACTCACTTTATATTGTCAGAAAATAAAAGCTATTTAGCCCGTTACACTTCCCTTATTTGCAGTAGATGCTGCAGAGCTTGGAGACCATTACTTCACTGCCCCAAAGTGCTTTTGAGCACTTTAGTTGAGATCTGCTCAACTAAAGTGCGTTTTGTTTATTTGAAATGGGATTTGGTTTGTTTTAGACTTAAATGCCTCTTTCCCTGTATACTTTAATCTCTAAATCATCTCAATTCCTTTCAGAAACAGACATGACAAATCTTTGATATAAAAATGCTGGCAGATGTGGAAAATGTACTTAAAGTTCTTATCTTTTAAAGAAAAAAGTCACTTTTTGTTCCCTTTGTGCCATAGAAAATGAGCAGTATCCTTGAGACTGAAGTCTAAAACTACCTGTGGTGTATTAAATCATAAAGGTCTAAGTGTCTTCACCAACAAAAAGGAAGCCGTAAAGTCTTTCTGAATGTGAGAAGGTTGAGAGTAGAGGGAGATTTTGAATTGATGAAAGTGAGATACAGTAAATTCTATCATTTATAGTGACCTGGGACTGCCTTTCTTCCCATTACCTACTTTTGTTATGTGGAGGTTATCACATAGTATCCATTCTTTTCCTGCCCCATAGGTAAGGCCTAGGCAAGATTTCAGGTTAGATACGGATTTTTTTTTTTCAGATAGACACCCCTCCTTTCCTTTCAACAATCATGTATTTAATACTATCTCTTCCAGTTCCCACTTTCCTCACCAAGTTATTTTTGATTATTAGTTTATTCTGCAATTCTACCACTCAGGAATATTTTCATTTTTAAAGAATATTCTTAAAAAAGAAAAAGCTTTCATAACCATAAGAATGCATTTCTCCCAGTGATCTAGTATTCTTCCAGGAAAATGTTTGTTGATTTATTAAACATTTTTATATTTTTCTGAAGATGGTAGTGTAGCCTTAAAAAAATATGCACAACATGAGAGTTGTGACTTAAGTTTTATTTGGGGCAAAATGAGGACTATAGCCCTGGAGACAGCATCTCAGATAGCTCTGAGAAACTGCTCTAAAGAGGTAGGGGGGGAAGGTCAGTATATATGTGATTCTGGTGAAGAGGGAGTACATGAAATCAAGCACATATTTTTTGCAGAAGGTTTCTGCTAGTCACAAGGAGCAGATGTCACAATGAAGGATTTTAGTGCTTTTCTAGATATGAGGAAATACAAGAACTGGGCTTATAAAATGGGCTTCTGAAAATTTCTAACTATCTGAAGACCTGTTCTGCCAGTTTTTCCCAGAGCACAGAGTGCCTCATCTCTGTTCTCCACCCTGAACTCTTTTCAGGGGGTGTTGAAAGTCAGCAGCTGCAAAAGCATGTGATATAATCCTTGTAGAGGTAGATGGCAAGCGCCAATGGCAAGTACCAATTTGTAGTTGACAATAGCAAGTAATTTTTGTGGTCCCACTCAAATCAGAGAGAAAATATTCTGCAATTGTCTGCATACATAACTTTTTCTTAACCTCAATTTTTTAATCAAAAACTGTATTGCCCAATTTAATCACTCACCTAATTTGTCCCCCTTAGTCATCAGTACTGATGAATAAGTCAGTTCTACATTCAACAGGAAATTTGTTATCTTGGACAATTATCAAAAAAGAAATGTCAAATGTTATAGCAGTTTCAAAAAAAAAATTCCAAAAATACTTCTGAACCATAGAAATGTAAATAACTTCCCAGCAGGACTATTTGAAAAGTCCAGCATTAATATCAGTGTAACTATTTTAAAAAATATGTCATGTTATTATAAAAATAAAAGTTTTTACAGGTATCAATTTTTGTTATTTTCCTAACATAGAGCATGGACTATTTGTGCTTGGCCTGAGAGAAGTGAAAACACAGCACAGTGGTTATGACCAAGATGATCTCTTACTTTCTCCAGATTGTCTCATGGCCTATTGGAAAACAAAGTGCCTCTTGGAAACCAATCTGCTATGCTCTCTGCTTGAATTGAGTAAAGGAAGGAACTCTAGGAGAGGTTCTCCAATGGCTGTAAATTTTAAAAGAGAAAAGGTATGTTGCCCATTTTCTCACATTGATTTAACTTTCCAGATTGAAGATTTATTTATTTTTAAGGAATGGGCTTCTGGCCTTTTCAAATCCTGCAAACTTTTTGAAAAATGACTGCCATCATTAGACTGTCGATCACAGGCTCAAAAAGTGAAAACTCAAACAGAAATATATCAAAACGAATATGTTTTAGAGGCTTAACTTTCATGTAAGATGCTTTCAGTTGCAAGGAACAGAAAATTCAATCTAAAATGGCATAAGAAAAAAAGGGGAATCATTGGTTTAGTGTAGACACCAGAGCTTGGTTCATTCTCATTCATATCCAGTGAGGAATTGAAAGAAAGTTCAGTTCCCCAAAATTTTCAGTTTGCAGACTGAAGCTCTTTGACCATAATGGGCTGGACTTGATTACGTGCCCAAATCCATTCCACCTAGTGTCTGGGATTTGGAAAAATATAATTGGATTAAACTCATGAGGGCCTTCTCAGGAGCTTAAGATAGAAGCGGTTCTTCCCTTTCTCAGATACGCTTTGGGCTCCATGTAAAGGAAACTCCACCTCAAATTAGCTTAAATTATATTTAGTATCTCCCATAGTAGGAAGTTCAGAGAGGGGAGTCTCCAAGTATGGTTAAAATAGGACTCCAGCTTCTCTGCAGTTTCCTTGGCTCTGCCTGTCTCCATGCATTGGCTTTCTTAAGATGGGATAGTTTCTGGACTTTTCAAGTACTATAAACCTACCCATGAAGTTTCAAGATGGCTAAAATAGCCACTCGGATGACCCAGCAGGACAAAGAAAAAGGTTTTACTCCAAAACTAGAATAACATTAACTCAAGATTTAGTAGGTTTGCACCAGTTCAGGTCATATGTCAACTCTCATCTGGTATCAGTCACCAGGAGAACTCCATGATCTGTCTGGCTGAAAGCTGAGTTCCGTCATTGGATAGGCAGGCAGGATCATCACAATTGGTCTAGGACTAGTAACCACTTTTGAGCTGGAGGTGGGACCACCTTCCCTGAGAATCACAGAGCACGTGGAGAAGGCTGAACCCTTGAACAGGGTTCACATTTTGTAAGGAGGAGGAAGGAGATAATAGAGGAGGATATTCAGCCATCAGTGGTCAGGACACACCCACATTCAGAAAGGAAGAGACAGTAGTTGATGAGGAATACAGAGATAAATTATTCTTGTGACAATGCTCTTTTCTTCTTCTAACATTTGACTGATAATATGCATAAAACTTGCCTGAATAAAATATGGTAACTCAGGAGTACCACTCTGGAAACAATCAGATTTCAATCGCAAAAAATATTCAGAGGGACCACCACTTACCTGGTTTCAGTTCTGGATAGAATTTGAGGACCCTGATGATGTTCAGTGATTTTTTTTGTTTAGAGTTCCAAAAGCTCCTGAATAAATTTCCAGGTTCTCTGCATTCAGTCAACACTGATGCCCAGAGAGAGACCAACTCCTTTCACTGGATGAGCCTTCTTTTATTCGTAACTTATTTCCTGGTTCCTAAAAGAGAAATTTCCATTTCACACTAGCCCTTGTGCATCACAATGCATTGACTGGCAATAATAGCATCTGCAGCAAAGGAGACAAAACAACTCAGAAGTTTGTTTCTCAGATCAGAGCAGATTTCAGTTCAGATGTCACCACCCTCTTCCTGGGTCCCTCCCTTTCTCCATTGATCAGCTTCCTTTCTGAACAAAGGAAGAACAGGACCAGGATAAGTGAAACTTTATAAATGGATGATAAACCCTGATTGTACTTTGAGAATACTTTACAGGCTGAAATAACTTACTAATGGAGTTAAAATAGGAAGACGTTGTGTGTAATCTTATCAATATGTAATAGAGACATACTGGAATTCAGAGAACCAAGATTTTCTGTTCTAAGTTTTTTTTTTATTATTTTGTTATTTAGTGATGGCAACTCATTAGGTAAAACCAATCCAATAGTGGAAAGATTAGATTGTTATATTTCTTAAATCTAATATAGTCAGCTATTAATCTCAAATACAGTCCTTTTAAATTAAGAAAAGAATGAAAATCACACTAGCATTGATTACATGCTAGCTACTTGACTAGACGGTTTGTCTCACTTTTCTCAATATCCTCACTTGACTGATGAGTAAATGGAAGGCTCTGAAATCCATGATTTACCTAATGCCTTCAACATAGCAAATGTCCCATTGTGAACCACCAGGTAGACAGAGCAATCGATTTCAATGAGGAAAGGAAAAGACACATACTAAACACCCAGTCTGGGTCTGTGCAAGGCAAATCCATACAGTATGTCACTCCCTCCATTTAGCATACAAAACAATCATGACTCTGAAAGGTTTGATGATATGCCCAAAGCCACAGGTCTGTGCATGGAGGAGTAAGGAGCTCAAGTCAGGGGCTTCTGACCCCAAGGTCATTCTCACTTCACTATATCATGTGATAACTTGTGCTGAAGCACAGCAGAATAATATTGAGGTATTCTTCCAAGAGCTGAGCTGTTAGTAGTTGGGAATACCAGTTTTAACAGATATAAAGCACATAGGCACAATTAAAGACAAAGACATGGGAAAGGTGTAGCTTTTCACATCAGTTGAAGGATGTGTGACGTCCTTTCCTCCGCTAATGGCTGTTCTGAGGACAGCATGTCTGTAGTCTGAGAGTTTCTGAAAAGGTAGTTTTGAAAATGCTTCACTGCCTTCCTTTTTCACGAAGTTGAAATATAAACTACAAAACAGTAAATAAACTCTGAATCTTGCTGACAAATCTACTCATTCTGCATGCTCCTTTTTCCCCTCTCTAATTTGATATTATAATCGATTTGGCTAACGTCTGACATAAACTTGTGAGTGAACATAATCTGAACATATGTATCACAAGTGAGCCTCTTGTGTGAAATGTACACTGCTTGTCACGTTGAGCTATTATTAATGTATATTGGTTAGGAATCAAATATTTTGGTTTCTCTTTTCCCATTTAATTATTAAGTATGACATTCAGTTCCTCTACTGTCTAGGGTAAAGGATTTTTCATGAAATCAATCAGTACACATAACTCTTGAGAAAGTGACTCTACCTCTGAAGTGCCATAGACAATTTATCACCTCATTATTTAGTCTTTTATCAAAATTCTAGTTTCCTTGGGGCTTCCCTGGTGGCGCAGTGGTTGAGAGTCCGCCTGCCAATGCAGGCGACACGGGTTCGTGCCCCGGTCTGGGAGGATCCCGCGTGCCGCGGAGCGGCTGGGCCCGTGAGCCATGGCCGCTGAGCCTGCGCGTCTGGAGCCTGTGCTCCGCAGCGGGAGAGGCCACAGCAGTGAGAGGCCCGCGTACCGCAAAAAAAAAAAAAAAAAAAAAAAAAATTCTAGTTTCCTTGACTGTGGAGAACTCCTTCGGTCAGTCAGCCTGACAGCATCTTTTTCTATGGCTACAAATGTGGCAGGGTAAAAATAATTGCATGTCAGAACAAACATCCTGGAAACTTTCCATTGGCCTCATCTTGTTAAAAAAAAAAGTACTTGAACTGAGTGTTGAAAACCAGCCCCTGATTTAAAACAGAAAAAAAGTTTCCCTTTTTGATATGTCTTTTTCTTTGCCTTTATTCTATTAGCATTTTGTTCACAAAGAACAGCATACAATATTCAGGTTTTCTGCTGCGCATGTTAATAACTAGTTCATGGATTATCCAAATTCTCTAGGTTTTATTTTTCAAATTCCACAAAACGCTACTCTCATTGAACTATTTGACAAATATTTTCAAGTGTTTCTGCAAAATATCAAGGCTTGCATCCTGAAGGGAAAATCTCTCCCTTTGAATTACTCTATAACTGAAATTCGGGACGTAACTGTCATCCCATATTTGGAGCAAGAATTTATTCTTTGTACCTAGCAAAAGCCCATGGATGTGTCAGGACCATTAATAAGGCAGGAAGCATCCCTCTTATTTTATTATCCTTCCTCCCGGACCATATATACATCCTTTAAATTTCAGGGATTATCAAATTGAACTCCATCTTATCTGATTTTTTTCAATAGTTGAAAAAGTAGAGTAAACACATAGATGGAAAAGAAAACCCCTGTGTATGAATGAGACCTGGTGTCCTCTTGTTGAATATTTGCAATCTGAACTCTATGCACAATACCCTACATAACCTTTTTTAAAAAGAATTGTACAGCCTGTATTCAGCTGCAATTCCTCTTGACATTCCAGCATTGGATGACAGTGGCTTCCAGAACATTCAACTATTCTTTCTCACTTTCCATTGTACTTATCATTTTTTATCTCTTCAGCAGTTTCCTGTCTTTTTCTCATCATTACATCTCTTAAAAAATCTGGTTGTTCTAAATACTAGCATGTGATGTCGCTCAACAATGGTTATTAATATATTGATTTGGCCAGAGTAGTTAAAGAGTCAAAGATGAATATTTTTAGCCAGTTATTTTTCAAGCTCTTTATAAAATCTATAACAATGACAACAGTGTTTGAAAAGTTAGGGGAGGGAAACATGGCAGTTTCCAGAATGAAAATGCTATAAATGAAGGGCCATGCCTGGACAGGGAGAGGGAGAGGAGGGAAAATTAGCTGAGGAAAGCAGCGACTTGTATCTATAGAAGGTCGGGTAACTCACATGTGTTGTTGAAACTTCAAATTCAGTGTAGTTAATGGAACACCCATATGATGAGACAAGATGGGGACCCACTCCCCCACTGCCTCAGTCAGTGATAGGTGAAAATTATAATTTCACTGAGTATCTCCTCATAAGGCAATGGATGTCCAATGACTATGCAACACTTAAACATGTTCTCTGCCATCTCCTAATTTTTAGGATTTCATATAACTCAAGTATCAGACTGAGCTGTATCTGCATACAAATTACGACTCACCTTTTTAGCCTGGGGGTCCGATCAATAGAATTATAAAAAGAGGCATAAAGGTAATCTTAATTTTTCTAGTAAGCAAATTAAAATAGTTAAAAGAAACAAGTAAAATCAACTTTAATAACAGATTTTATTAAACCTAATATATCCAATATATTATCAGTTCAACATTACATTAATTTGAAAAACATTCAGATATTTTCCTTTCTACTTTTCATACTAAGTCTTTGAAATCTGGTGTGTGTTTTACACTTATGACACATCTTCATTTGGACTTAGCCAAATGAAGTCTAGCCAAATAGAGTCATGTGATAGTGACTACTGTATTAGCACAGATCTAAATGTCCTTAGAGCTTCTTCAAATATTTTGTAATGTGCGTGTGTGTTAGGAAAGTAATATGTTAAATAATTTGACTACTTTATTCCTATAATATTTGGGATTTCGGAAACAACTTATTTCTTAGCTGCTAGATATGTATTATTTTCAAGTAGAAAATAATTTGCAGTGGTTCTTTCCTAATCATGGCCATTCAGCTCACCAAGAACTTATTTCACCAAGAGGTTGCCATTTTCACAATTAAGTCAAACCCCTAAACTGGGAAGTAATTTGTTTTTTCTCAATTATGTGTAAACATCTGAAATCAAGAAGTCTAGTATTTTCAATTAAAGAAAATCTAGTAGGGTAATAGAACACCTACTTAGATTTCATTTGATAAACTTCATCTCCCTGCAAAGAAATTTTGAATTCAATTAAATGATTAGTTCCCACATTACCTTTTTCTTTCTTGGTGCTATGATTACTATCAAATGTTGATTCATGAGCTAGAGGTAATCAAAATTGATCCAAGTCTGGTGACAGTATCAGCATAGCCAATAGTAGATTTAAGAACTTTGCCTGATTGTATGTTATTTTCTGGATCATGTACCTTATGTCTTTACTTCTGTCCCACTGTGCTCATTTTGATCAGTGCACACTACCTGAATGCTTTGTACCTCCCTTAAGTAGAAAAATGTTTGGAAGAGTCCTTTGGGCTGTTCATTAAGGTGGCACTTGATTCTTATACTTGTGCTCTGGATACGCATATATTAGTAAACCTATTCAGGCAGTCACATGTATTCACACCGAAGATATGTCAGACACATCTGTCTCTATCTAACTCTGTCTCCCTCTGCAATTTCACTTAGCCATCTTACTGAATGCAAACTCCAAAAGGGAATTCTCCTAAGAAAAGGGTACTAAAAAGGTGACCAGCTGTTTCACCAGCAAGCTTACAGAACAGTTTTCTAGAAACTATTATACGATATGCAAAGCTAAAATGTGTGATTTTAAAATAATAAGTCATTTAATCCACACCACAAACTTATGAAATGAAGAGTACTACTACACCGAGTTTTACAAATTAGGAAACTGAGGCACAGAAATGCTAAGTAACTTGCCGACCACCTAAATCTAGTAAGTGGATGTGGACCCAGGCATTCTGGCTCCAGAGCCTGTCCTCTCAACTGCTACCCCACACCACCCTTTCCACTGACACTTGTAAGAAAATGCACATTATTCCGTTTTATTTTTGCTGAGCCCTTCCAAGGAGTCTGAAAGGAAGAGAGGACCACGTTACTGCATCAAACACACAGGAAATATTTTATTAGCTTTTAGATGGAAAAAAGGATAGAGTAAAAATATTTCAGTAGAAATCCACGGCCCTTCTCAGAGAGCCCACTCTGGCATCCAGGGCCCCCCAGTCGTGGTAGTGCCTGTAGTCCCCCGGCCTCACTAGGTACTGCCGCCCGCGGTAGTTGGGCATCTCATAGAGGACCCACCAGCCCTCCAGCACGTGAAGGGAGCGGATCTCATTGAAGTGGAAGAGGTCGCGGAGCGAGGAGCAGTCTTCCGTGAGCTCCACCATCTGGCCTCGGTAGTCCTCTCGCTCGTACATCCTCAGCCGGTGGGAGCTGGTCTGGGTTCAGCAATCAGCAGATGGGAAGGGTCAGAAAACCTAGCCTTTAGCAACCAATCACTCACACCGCCGAGGGAATGGGCATTTTTTAAAAATCTTTTCTATATCAAAGATGACAAATTAAAAAGACAACCAACACCAGGGCCACTGGGTATAGTTGGGTAGATTGCACACTGCAAAACTGAAGAGGGGGCCATTCACATAGATCAAGATATTCATGGTGCTCCATAGTTTTCTAGGGCCGCAACCTACATGAATCATATTTAGTACCTACTTAGTACCATTCTTAAGTGACAATTTTTATATATAATTTGTGCTCTCTCCTTTATAGACTTACGGTAGTCTGGAGCTCTCCTTGGAGGATATAAAAATAATTAGATATTAAAATAAAAAGGCAAATCTATCCCTGGCAAAAGGCATTATTTTGGAACGCCATAGCATTAGAAGAGGCTGGGAAGAGAGGAAGTCGAATTGCTTTCCCCGAAGTGAAGCACAGGAGGTGGCAGTCCAGCCCAGGCAACTCCTTAATCCCTTCCTTTCTGCTTTGAGTCCTGCTATTCTAAAATCCCGAGAAGCAAGAGCCATCGTAACGATTAGGTTTCAGTTCTCACCTCTAATATATGGTCTGGCAAAACACTTTTAGGTAATTAATAAAAATAGAAGCTCAAGATCATGAAGGAGGCCTGTCTAGATCAATAGATTATAAAACCTTTAGAAAAATGTAAGGGCAGGCTGTCAGTCCTGGGCAAATCCTGTCTGTCTCTTCCTGAGTACTTGTTCTTTTATCTGCTTGTTCCTTCCCAGCAGGTACCCACTCAATTCCTTCTTCCTTCTTCCACCATTAAATCCTCATTAGGAAAGGTTCTCATAAGCAGTTCATTCTGAGGTATAAAAAACTGCTAATAAGGTATCTTCCATGGTTTGCAAAAGACTCACGTGTGCGTTATCTAATTTGATCTTCACAACAGCCTGACACACGTGGAGCAGCCATTCTAAGTCTTTTCTTCTTTTAAGAGAAACTAATGACTAGAGCTTTCAGGCTGTAATCAAAGAGTCAGGGAAAGTAAAAGTCCAGATTTCCAGGCTCCTAATGCCAGTCTGGGTCCTATCAAGGCTTTCAACCCTCTGAGGGGGTTTCAAATTTCCCCAGAGTGGTACATTTTCCATAGGACTCTGTCATAGGCAAACAAAAGCCTCCCTAACTGTGGAATTCCAGGCTGCTCAGGCTTTACTTGGGTAGCAGTGGGCTTTGCAGGTGCTACTAGAATCACATTGTTGGTTGTTTGTTTTGCCTAATCAAAAAGCAGAACTTGAGGGACACTTGATATTCATAATGGTTAATATTTGGAGGAGGGGGTAGTTTGCCAGGTGCTGGGCAATCTCCTTTTGACCTCATCACAGCTCGATGAACCAACTGCCCTTATTAACCCCGCTTTACAGATGAGGAAGGAGAGAAGTAGCCCAGTAACTAGCCTAAGGGCACCTGGGTGTGAGGAGTTCACCTGTTGCTTATTCCTCAGCGGTGGCACAGACGCTCTAAACTAATGCCGTGCACCACTTTTGCCCAGTAGAGGTGAGCTTAATTTTAGCAAAGGAGAATACAATTTCAATTAAGAGCATTGCATCGCTCAATTTTTCGGTGGAAAGAAACCTTAAAGACATTAATAAAGGGAAAGAGAACCCGGTTAGAGCCAGCAAAAGAAGGCCACCGTCGTGCAGCCTGACCACTGTGTCTGGAGCACTGGTGTGACCCGAGGGCACGGCAGGCCCAGGGGAACCGGACTCACGTGGGGGATGAGGCGGCAGGAGCGGACGGAGTCGTTGAGGCCCATCCACTGCTGGTAGTCGGGGTAGTCGCCGCGCCGCAGGAAGTACTGGCAGCCCGAGTAGTCGGGCTGCTCGTAGAGCATCCAGCAGCCGCTGTCCACCCGGATGGAGTTGCAGCGGCCGAAGCAGGGCTGCAGGTTGGCGTGGTCGCTGCTGCACTCGTAGTGGCGGCCCTGGAAGCCCCGGTCCTCGTAGAAGGTGATCTGCAGGGAAGGGAAGGACAGGGCTCAGAGGCCTGGGCTCCAGCCCGGCTGCGGGCCCCTCCCGCCGGCGTGGGGCTCACCTTCCCCATGGCTGCTGGATGCGGGGATGCGAGTTCAGTGCGGTGGGGCGGGCGCGCGGGTCTATATAGCAGGAGGGCTGCTGCGTTGGCAGGAACGACACAAAAGGGGCCCCCGCGTGAGGAGGATTTCCTCTCTCTCTTCTATATAATGACGGCGGGGGTGGGCGGGGGACTTATTGTATGTTTTCTCTTAGACTCTCCAGAGCTTTCGAACTGATGACCCGCGTAAAACTGTCACTTGGTGCCTCTGGGGCCTTTAAATGAAGCCTATTCAGGAGATTGGAAGCGAGCAAAAGCGCCTAACGGGGTTAATGCTTGTAATGAAATATTTTTTAACCTTTTTGAATTTCGAAATGATCTCTTTTTGAGGAACAACACCGGGTAGTGACCGGGTCAGAGGTCAGGATGGGCTCCAGCGGGAGGCGTTTAGATGAGAGAGCATTTCCTTGGTGTGAGGATGTGGGACGTGGGATGCACCTGCCTTCTCCGCAGGACATCTGAAGGAGGATGGGATTCTCCTCTAAGAGAACCTCCTACCAGCCTCCCCGCTGATGAGCGGGTGCAGCAGACAACACACCGGAGGAAAGGTGATGAGGGTTGGACCCCGAGGAAGCCCTCTTTAAGCACCTGGCTCGGCTCTGCTCCCTGGAGACTGGACCAGGGCCGACTCCAGACTCAGCTGCTGCCTCCGGCCCACCAGCAAGAAGCCCGCAACTTTGGAGTTCATGAGGGGACTCATGGGTGGTTGTTAGTCACAGGTAAATTTCTAGTTAATAGTTTTGCTCAGTGCTAAGCTTATTTGTTTGGATCTAGCTACTGACAAATGCAAGTTAACCTGCAGGTGTAACAAAGTTTTAAATGCCACCATTTTGCAAAGCTTCTGCCTTCTCTGCCTTCCCCAGCCCTGGGCAAACCCTGAGCACTCGTTAGTTAAGGCTCTGACTCCAGGGGCTGCAGGTTTCCTCCCTGCCCTCAAAGTCCCCCTTTCCTCCCCTCACCCCCAGCAGCTCCTGGTGCCCTACTCTCTTTAGAGCAGGCTTTCTCAACCTCAGTTCTACTGTGACATTTCAGGCTGAAAAACTCTCTCTTGTGGGGGGCTGTTCTGTACATTGTAGGATATTTAACAACATCCTGTCCACTACCCACTAGATGCCAGCAGCACCCGCTTCCTTCCTCCCCAAGTTATGACAACCAAAAGTGTGTTCAGATATTTCCAAAAGCCTCCACGGGGGACAAAATCAATCCCTGTTGAAAACCACTGATCTAAAAGTGCTGGCCATATACCTGGCATTCTCACCAGCAGTTACCCCACTGCGTTAATGAGATCATTTGCAGGCTGTGTTTGTGGAACTGCAGAAATTCCTCAGAGATGCTCTGGGGCCACTCAAAGAGCAAAGAGGAGGGAAAAAGGGAGTGTGCCTTTCTTATACCCTACTTTAACCAGAGCGTTTCCACTTGTACCTGTTTTATATAAAACCTTGTTTGAAAACAGGGTTTTATCACTAGATGATGATAATTAAAAAAATAAATTTGAAGACCATTGGTTTAAGGTATTGTGATTCTCATAATGCCCTTCAAAATACAAATATTTTACCTACTAACCACAGTACATAATGAAATTGTTTTCCCTTTACAGATCAGTGTAGATGAGTTTCCCAGGACAGCTTGCTAATTTCTTGTGAAAAGATCTTGAGAGAACAAAACACAGCCCTGATAAGTCCTGATGTGATAGAGTCTGGAAACATTGGATCATGGTACTAGGCCAAAGAGAAAAAGAATGAGATGGATATCACATGGAAAGTTCAGAGGTTAGTCTGTGAACAGTGCACTGGGGAAGTGGGGCTGTGAAGAGCTGGCAAAGAGAATGCACTAAAACTGGGCTTTGACAAATTCACAAATTCACAATCTGGTCTAGAAGCTGCAGTTTGGGGCTCTAATCTTCATCTGAAGATTAACGTAGAGTTTTATTGTTTTGTTTTGTTTTTTTTAGATCGTTGAGGATTAGTGCAGTTATTCATGATCCTTTTTTAATTTCACCATTACCCTCAATCTTCTAACTTGCTGAGTTTAGTGCTGAGTAGATTTCTTCTTAAGTAAAACTTTTCAGGAGACTGAAAATGGATAGCATCAATTTGTATTAGTTAGGAAATCATGGGGAAAGATTTTAGTACTGTATGAACAGAAAAAGACAAGTAGTATAGAGACACTGGGCACAGAGGTTAGCTAGAATATAGTCTGTTCTTATCCTGTGTACTCCAAATGTGCTTACTAAGGCATTTAAGATTTTTATTGAAGCTCTTGCGTAAAAATAGCAACAACAACAGTCTTTTAGAAAATAATGCAGGGTAAAGTGGGGAATTGAAGGACTGTCAAATAAAGCATGTAATACTAAGTATGTTGGCAAGAAAATGTGAAAAACTTGAATCACCAGAGTCTGTCTTCTAAAGGTTTTCCCAAAATGATGTGGCAAACTTTCTTCCAGTTGACTTATTATTTGAACCTTTTGATCAATGTTTATTTTCCCAAGATATGTGTATCAAATAATGAATTTCCTAGTAATTGTATTCTTTCTTGAAGTATTTTTAAGGCATCCTGAGAATAAAATATTATTACTTAAAGCCAACAAATTATATTTTTACTCTAAATCATATACTATACCATGAAGTTCTGCAATTGAGTTTGTTTCAATCAAAAGCAGCTGCAATTCCCTAACACTGGTCACAGAAAGGTACCAAGGTTCTCAAGGGAGCTAAGTATATATATGCAAAGCATTATTAGCCTGAGATATTAATCAGTTGAAGCAAAGGAAACTTTCCATCACAATTGTCTTCTATCAAGGCGTTACAAACCAGCTGCATATTTAGTATGAGAATATTTGCTTTTTTAAAAAATATCTTTATTGGAGTATAATTGCTTTACAATGGTGTGTTAGTTTCTGCTGTATAACAGAGTGAATCAGCTGTACGTATACATATATCCCCATATCCCCTCCCTCTTGCGTCTCCCCCCTACCCTCCATATCCCACCCCTCTAGGTGGTCACAAAGCACCTGATCTCCCTGTGCTATGTGGCTGCTTCCCACTAGCCATCTATTTTACATTTGGTAGTGTATATATGTCCATGCCATGCTCTCACTTCATCCCAGCTTACCCTTCAACCTCCCCGTGTCCTCAAGTACATTCTCTATGTCTGTGTCATTATTATTATTTTTTTTAGATTCTATATATATGTGTTAGCATACAGTATTTGTTTTTCTGTTTCTGACTTACTTCACTCTGTATGACAGACTCTAGGTCCATCTACCTCACTACAAATAACTCAATTCCATTTCTTTTTATGGCTGAGTTATATTCCATTGTATATATGTGCCACATCTTCTTTATCCATTCATCTGTCAATGGACACTTAGGTTGCTTCCATGTCCTGGCTATTGTAAATTGAGCTGCAGTGAACATTGTGGTACATGACTCTTTTTGAATTATGGTTTTCTCAGGGTATATGCCCAGTAGTGGGATTGCTGGGTCATATGGTAGTTCTATTTTTAGTTTTTTAAGGAACCTCCATACTGTTCTCCATAGTGGCTGTATCAATTTACATTCCCACGAGCAGTGCAGGAGGGTTCCCTTTTCTCCACACCCTCTCCAGCATTTAGAATATTTGCTTTGAATAAATTTATAGCATTCATGTTAAGAGCAGAAAATAATTTGAAGGCAATTCATGCTTGATCAATTTGTGAGAGCAGCTGTGAAATGCAGACTGTAAAAAACATGTATAAATTATCTGCTCTTTATGTCAGCATGCTAAGATAAATGCTAAAAATGAAATAAAGTTTCTAATTTCAAGGCAATAAGAAGAAGAAAGAAGAAGTACATTGCATCATATGGATTTTAAGTTATTCAAATTCTACATACATCTGTGATAAAATATATATTTACTAGAGCAACTTCCTCCATGGTCCAGTGGTTAAGACTCCACCTTCCAAAGCAGGGGGCATGGGTTCAATCCCTCGTCGGGGAGCTAAGACCCCATCTGCTGCATGGTGCTGGCCAAAAAAATATATATATATTATATATATAAAAAATATAATATAATATATATTATTATTAAGTTTAACAGATAAATTTACTCTTCCCTCATATTTTATATATATATATATATATACACTGGAAAAGAATTCTACCCCAAAATGGCAGAGGAGAAAATAAAGTTAAATTTAAAGTGTAAGATTAAGAGAAGAAAAAGAAATAAAAGGAATCCAAATCGGAAAAGAAGAAGTAAAGCTGTCACTGTTTTCAGATGACATGATACTATACATAGAGAATCCTAAAGATGCTACCAGAAAACTACTAGAGCTAATTAAGGAATTTGGTAAAGTAGCAGGATACATAATTAACACACAGAAATCTCTTGCATTCTTATACACTAATGATGAAATATCTGAAAGTGAAATTAAGGAAACACTCCCATTTACCACTGCAACAAAAAGAATAAAATACCTAGGAATAAACCTACCTAGGGAAACAAAAGACCTGTATGCAGGAAACTATAAGACATTGATGAAAGAAATCAAAGATGCTACAAACAGATGGAGAGATATACCATGTTCTTGGATTGGAAGAATCAACATTGTGAAAATGACTCTACTACCCAAAGCAATCTACAGGTTCAATGCAATCCCCATCAAACTACCACTAGCATTTTTCACAGAACTAGAACAAAAAATTTCACAATTTGTATGGAAACACAAAAGACCCCGAAGAGCCAAAGCAATCTTGAGAAAGAAAAGCGGAGTGGGAGGAATCAGTCACCCTGACTTCAGACTATACTACAAAGCTACAGTAATCAAGACAGTATGGTACTGGCACAAAAATAGAAAAATACATTAATGTAACAGGATAGAAAGCCCAGAGATAAACCCAAGCACATATGGTCACCTTATTTTTGATAAAGGAGGCAAGAATATACAATGGAGAAAAGACAGCCTCTTCAATAAGTGGTGCTGGGAAAACTGGACAGCTACATATAAAAGAATGAAATTAGAACACTCCCTAACACCATACACAAAAATAAACTCAAAATGGATTAAAGACCTAAATGTTAGTCCAGACACTATCAAACTCTTAGAGGAAAATATAGGGAGAACACTCTATGACATAAATCACAGCAAGATCCTTTTTGACCCACCTCCTAGAGAAATGGAAATAAAAACAAAAATAAACAAATGGGACCTAGTGAAACTTAAAAGCTTTTGCACAGCAAAGGAGACTATAAACAAAATGAAAAGGCAACCCTCAGAATGGGAGAAGGTATTTGTAAATGAAGCAACTGACAAAGGATTAATCTCCAAAATTCACAAGCAGCTCATGCAGCTCAATATCAAAAAGCAAACGACCCAATTCAAAAATGGGCAGAAGATCTAAATAGACATTTCTCCAAAGAACATATACAGATTGTCAACAAACACATGAAAGAATGCTCAACATCATTCATCATTAGAGAAATGCAAATGAAAACTGCAATGAGATATCTCATACCAGTCAGAATGGCCATCATCAAAAAGTCTGCCAACAATAAATGCTGGAGAGGGTGTGGAGAAAAGGGAACCCTCTTGCACTGTTGGTGGGAATGTAAATTAATACAGCCACTATGGAGAGCAGTATGGAGGTTCCTTAAAAAACTAAAAATAGAACTACCATACAACCCAGCAATCCCGTTACTGGGCATATACTCCGAGAAAACCATAATTCGAAAAGAGTCATGTACCGCAATGTTCATTGCAGCTCTATTTACAATAGCCAGGACATGGAAGCATCCTAAGTGTCCATTGACAGATGAATGGATAAAGATGTGGCACATATATTCAATGGAATATTACTCAGCCATAAAAAGAAATGAAATTGAGTTATTTGTTGTGAGGTGGATGGACCTAGAGTCTGTCATACAGAGTGAAGTAAGTCAGAAAGGGAAAAACAAATACTTTATGGTAACACATATATATGGGAAAAAAATGGTCATGAAGATCCTAGGGGCAGGATGGGAATAAAGACACAGACCTACTAAAGAATGGGCTTGATGACATGGGGAGGGGGAAAAGTAAGCTGGGACAAAGTGAGAGAGTGGCATGGACATATACACACTACCAAATGTAAAATAGATAGCTAGTGGGAAGAAGCCGCATAGCACAGGGAGATCAGCTCAGTGCTTTGTGACCACCTAGAGGGGTGGGATAGGGAGGGTGTGAGGGAGGGAGACACAAGAGGGAAGAGATATGGGGTATGTATATATATAGCTGATTCACTTTGTTGCAAAGCAGAAACTAACACACCATTGTAAAGGAACAATACTCCAATAACGATGTTAAAAAAAAT
The DNA here is from genome assembly GCF_964270905.1 of Leucopleurus acutus. Lineage (NCBI taxonomy): Eukaryota > Metazoa > Chordata > Mammalia > Artiodactyla > Delphinidae > Leucopleurus > Leucopleurus acutus. The sequence continues at coordinate 91,356,451 of NC_139149.1, read as the reverse complement.
AAAATAAAAAAATAATTCATCTGACCTTAAAAAAACAAAATAAATAAAAGTGTAAGATTATTTTTTTCTATGTTAAATTGCTAAATTATTTTTTCCAAAAGGATTAAAGCAGAATATATTTTAAATATCCTATGTCAAATAATTTAATAAAACCAAGAAAAAAGATATTAAAAATAGGGAGCGAAATTGGTGAATATTTTTATTGGAAAATTTTAGCCGTTATCTTTCTTTACCAAATAGTCACAAACAGTTAAACCAGGAATTATAGCAGACTTCTGAAAAAGAAGTCATCTTAAAATATTAAGGCCTAAGCAAAATAAAAACATAAGCTAAGAAACACTGCAAAGAAATCATGATTCATATTTCACCTTTCATTTCTTTGTGCTGTTTTCACTCATGTCCTAAGAAGCATCATCTTTTTGAAAAAATATAAATAAGGAAGTCTAATCATATTATAGCCTAGAGAAAAATTTTTTCAATTGTTTATTCTCTTTTTCTCTAAGAGCTTTTTGTATGTCATTATTAAATAAATAGTTATGTAAATCAACCTCGACAAAATGAAATCTACATTTTTTTCTGAGAAAAAAATGAAAAAATACTAATATAATTGGCCTAGATATCAAAAAATAGCAGAAATTTTTCATTTATAATAGGAAAAGTTTTTTAAATTGGCTGCCACAACAGAAAAGAATAATACTGAATTCTAACATTAAACAATATTGCTTACTAAAACACTGCAACAGAATATATGATAATATATTTTAAAACATTTGAGTTGTGATATATAATAATATGATATATGATATATGATGAAAATACATTTAGTATTACAATTAACTCTACATTAGTAAATAACTCACAAAACCTCTCTGGTTTACTTTTTCTACAAAATGAGGGTGTTCAGTTTAGAGATATCAGAAGCTTTAAAGGTTATCTTTATCACATAAAATTCTATTCATCACTAAAAAAAGAGAAACAAGTGTCAGCTAGTACAAAAATAGCCAGACAAGTTTTATGATCCTTTTTTTTAAACTGAAAATTAGGATACGAAAAAAGAGTACATTGTACTTTCTGTTGTTCTGTCAGATTATTATTTAGTTTAACAGATAAATTAACTCTTCCCTCATATGCAAATTACCTTAACAGAGAACTACTGCATCGTAGAGAAATTTATTTCAGACTCCTATCATCTTAGTGCTGAGACAATCAAATTACCTTATCTTAGAGAACAAGAACATAAAGCAGCAGCTAAGATAACTGAATGATTCTTCTGGCAGTCCCACCCTAGTTAATATCTAATTTCTAAAATTCTTCTCAGTCTTCTTCCTATTAAATTGTTTCCATCAGAACAAATTATACCTCATCTCTCCAAACTTGAATTAAATTGCCATGATTATAAAACCTGCCTCAAAAGAGGAGCTAAACTTTATCCTTTTACTATTATGATTTGGAAAGAAAAGTTTATTCTTACCAAACGTTTGTACTACTGTCCTAGGTGTTTGGAATAATTATTGCACAAAATAGGTGGAGATCACCACCCTCTTGAATTTTATTCTAGCCAGTGAATATGGACGTTAAAAGTAGACAAAATAACTAAATTATAATTTTAATGTAATAAGTCATGTGAAAGCCAGAAAAAGAAGGTTTTCCCACACTGGATGGTGAGATCATGAACTAATATTGGCCCTATGGGAGCTCCTAGAATCATTTAACCTGCTTCTTTCTGGTATTTATTTCTCTACGTTTGATTCAGCATTATGAAATTGTCTTACTTTTTCCTTTTCAAATAACTATTTACTAGTGTAGCAATCAACCCTCCTTCCTTACTAACCTTATCCAATGAAGAAGAATGTCATGTCATGTTGTGTTCGTTCAATATATGTCCATTCACGAAACGTATCTTTTGAATCTTCCTTTACCAAATTCTAAATTAATATTGTTTATTGACAGGACTTATCATGAAAATGAAAAAAAAGCAATGAGTTAATAGACAATAAGTATTCTAGACTTTCTTATATTATCCAATTCTTTATGAAAAGCCTATTTTGTTTAATTTGGCCAAACGTGTGTCACTCTACAAAGCATGTTAATGTGTTAAATAGTAAGACTAAACATATACACTGATAGCTAGTATGATTTTGGAGTAGTTCATGACTTTGGAATGCTAAGGAATCAATGAGCTTTTTATTTCTAACTCCTCTGTTGACTCTTTAAAAAGTTAATAACAGATTCATGAATTTAAAAAGTTACTTTTAAGAGCTACAGGAAATTCTTTAGTAGATCAAAAGCTTAATATGCTGGTTAATTAAAATGTTTGTAAAACTGGAAGACAAATCCATGGAAAGCTTATTATTTCCTTTGTAAGTGCACAAAACATCACAAAATAACAGTGGGAGCAATCAGTTTAAAAAGTTTATGATGATGAGATTGAGAAAAAACAGAACAGTCAACAGATGGCCCCGGATAAGCTCAGACACTTGCCAAAATCCTCCATGAAATATTTCCATTGGCTGGGCTATCAAACACTAGAAGTTTTCTAGGGAAACAGATAATATGGCAATCCATTCTGCATTTCTAACTTACATAATTTTGGAAGAACTTTAACTGTGGTTGGTAATAGAATGATGTCCTATTGTAGAATTTGAGCATCTCCAAATAGATTTTATGCAATTGTCTCCTTCTGTGGGTTATCAAATCAATATATACTTGTCATCCTATGTTTATTTTCTGGGTGGATATCTAAACTCCATTGTTGATCTGTTAAGAGAGAGCAAGATTGAATAGTTGCTGGTTTATGTCTAAGTGTGGTTATGCCCATTACAAAGAAAGAGAGTTAATAACATTCATGGATATTTTAGAAAACATTGATAAATTTAATTTGACTCTTCCTTGAGCTGTTCCTTGGCAGTAGTTCAATTAACATATTAAAGAAATATTATCCTTTCAAAAATATAATTTTACACTTAAATCTTTTAAATGTCAACCTCCCACACAATGACAGTTACTTATTGTTCCATTGTCTTTTTGCCCAGTATTAATTAATTATTTTTAAAATGTATTTGTTCTGGGTGAAAACGTTGTACAGATCATAACCTATAATTTTTCAGTTGAAAATATAAAAGTAGAATTCATGATTTTTGTTTTTATCCAAAGTTGCTTCTCCTTGTCAAGCTTAATTGAAAATCTAATAAGAATAAGGGAAAATAAAGTTAACTAAAAGACAGAGACAAAATACTATGAAGGTAAAACTTCAGATTACCTGCAGTTATGCACATAATTTCTGATTAGGGGAGGGAACTGCTGAAATCGATTAGAAAACATTATGCTCATTCTTGATTTAGTTGTTTTCCTTGAAAAACTGTCAAAAATATTATTCATGTAAGTTTGGAAAATACGTTTGCCACCTGTGAAAAGCACATATTGAATAGCTGAAGAAGTTAATTCTGTTTTGCTTCTCTTGACTTGTGCAAACTAGGTCAGACCTCTCAGTTATCCTGACCCACCTAAAAAGGTGATCTTCCTGGGCATATGCATGGCCTCGTAGCACAGTGGCTGGGAGGAGAGAGGTCTTTGTGGGCAGCCCAGTACTTCAAGGTTGTGTGGATCCCCCAGGATAGGGTCAAATTCAGACCTGCTTTTGTAAATAAAGTTTTGTAAAGACGTTTTTGTGACTAAACTTTTACAGGTACTTTCATTCGTTTCCATATTGCCTTTGGCTGCTTTCATCCCACTATGGCATAGTTGCATAGTTGCAACAGAGATCAAGTGGCCACAAAGCCTAAAATATTGGGTTGGCCCTTTAGAGAAAAAGTTTGAAGACTCCTGATCTGGGGTGAGAAATTTCACTGTTTTGTTCGTTTGTTTGTTTGTTTTTGTTTTCCCTTGGGGCATGCCATAATGCTTCATTTTTCATTATATAAAGGACATGTTCTTAGAAAAACAGGATTCATGGTAATTTAGTGCAATTTAAAAAAAAGCATAGCTTTCCAGGTAGGTGGAACATCACCCCATGAGAGCACCATTCTTAATAACCTTAGTAGCTGTAATATTCTGAGTAATTTTTTTAGTCTCTCTGAACTTCAGTTACCTGATCTATAAAATGATACTAACAATAACTGCTTTGCAGGTCTTTTGTGAAGATGAAATGAGATAATCTGTGAACAGGCTAGAAGGAGCCTTGTGGGGAGTGAACACATGTTAATCCCCCCTCACCTGTTCCAGATGCACCAAAGGCCCCCAGAATCCAAATCTGACAAATTCTCATTTTTTGATGGCACAGGCTTTTGTGTGTGTGTGTGTGTGTGTGTGTGTGTGTGTGTGTGAATTTCTAAATTTTTGCAATTTCTAAGGCAACATTGGTAACACAGAGATGAAGATCCTTTCCCACGGCATGACTGGCAGGCCCTAATGAGCTGGTGGGGGAAGGGGAGTACTAGCATTTCTGGAAATGTTTGGGGGGGGGAATGGGGGCAGGGTGGGGGAGGAAGGGGGAAAAAGTCATTTCTTCAGGGCCTAACCTGATTAATAAGGTGATGAGTTTGAGATCATATGGGGGTGGATTCCTCTGCTTTCTCTTTGCTTCCTGAGGATTCTGGGTTATTTTTTTTTTTTATTAAGGAATATATTTTGTATATACCATTGGCAAATGATCACCACACTGTCTAGTTAACATCTGTAACCATACATAGTTACAATTGTTTTTTTCTTGTGAGTGGTGTGAACCTGCAGAGCATGAACTCTCCCATGTCTCCTTGGTGCAGCCCACCCTGCACTCCACCAGCTTCACACTTATGGTTGTGACTGCAACCTGGCTGTGGGCATGAACCAGAAGACTTTGCTCTGAACAAGAACCCAAGTTAGCCTAGAAAAACCTAGTCAGCTGTCTCTGCATACAACTTCTGTGGGCTAGTCTGGGAGGATGGGATTAAAATGAGCAGAAAATGGAGATGACATTCATATAAAATACTAGAATAGACTAGATGATGATAATCAAAACATTTCTGCACATATAAATATCTGCAACAACACACATACAAAGAAAACTGAATATATTACTCAAATCTAAATTAAATATTGACAAAGAAATTGCAGGTATAAAAAATTGAATAAAATATTTTTAACCTGGGACATAAATGAACCAAATTTTCATTTTCTTTTTTTAATAGTTATGTTCAATTTTTTTTGTTTGTTTGTTTTTTGCGGTACGCAAGCCTCTCACTGTTGTGGCCTCTCCCGTTGCGGAGCACAGGCTCCAGACACGCAGGCTCAGCGGCCATGGCTCACGGGCCCAGCCACTCCACGGCATGTGTGATCTTCCCAGACTGGGGCACGAACCCGTGTCCCCTGTTGAGGCGGACTCTCAACCACTGTGCCACCAGGGAAGCCCTCAGGTTTTAAGAGTTGGGAAAGATATAAATCTCAGGTAAGTTTCTCCAGGAAGGAAACTTTTAGCAGCTGTGTCCTGCTTCATTAATCCCCCCAATGAAGCCAACTTTTCTGTTTCACAGAACAGTTAAGGATGGGTCATTGCCCAGAAAGCTGACTCAGATACTAGTACATCCAGGACTGAGCTGGAATTTCTGCCCAGGAACTAAAGAAGCTATAGAAAGTCTTCTGTTCTGAGCTGGGCATTACCCTTCAGCAAAAATTGATCAGACCAAATTTACTAAAGAACCATCAGACTGGTAAAGCAATGGTTGAAGGGCTTAGAAACTTCTAGGATGCAGAAAAAGACAGCAATGCAGGGACATCAGAGTTGTGTTGAAATGTGTTAAGAAATGTCACTGTTAGGCACGTTCCGAAGTGTAGAACTGACAACATGAGTAGAAAACAAAGAGAGTGATGTTAGCTCATAGTAGAACTTTTAACAAGGCTGCCCAGAGCTGGCGTGGCATACTCTATGAGGGAGTGAGTTATTTTTCAGTAAAGATAAATCAACGTGCTATATCTTAACAATCAGCATGAGAGGATAGATGGGATTTAAGTGTCTGATGAATGGTTAGACTACATGACCTTTAAGAACTCTTTCTACTCTGAGATGCTAGGATTCCAAAAATAGTTAATTAACCCAAGGAAACCTTTGAACTGCTCTGTAATGGTTCCTCAGGAAGGAGGGAATTAACCCCTAAAGATATGTAAATCCAGAAATCTTCACAGATACAAGCTTATAATGAACAATGGGAATCAAGTAAAGGAACTAAGGCAGTTCTATCGTGTACAGAATTTGGAATAATTCAATTCATAGAATAAGGTTCTCTGTGAGCAGGATACTCTGAGAATTATGAGGTGAAGGTTGGAAATTAGGGAGAAACAATTAAAAGGACCATGACTACACATCTGCTCAGTGAAGAGAGTATTCCAGGTCACGATTCCAGGCCAGAAAGTGACTTTGGTGACTCTGAAGCTTCAGAAAGATTTTGTTCTCCACCAATTAACAGTCTCCATCCCATGCTCCCCATCTTTGCATGTAAAGGTAAAATACGATTTTGTTCATCAAAAGAACAAAAACGTACATATGTGCTAAAAATTGAGATTCTTTTTTAGATTTCTCTAATCGTAAAACTCTATAACTTCATCAAAGTTGAATTATTCTTGTGAGTGTGTGTGTCTGTGTGTGTGTGTGTCTCTTCTTAGTGGCTTCCCTAAGCACTTATGATTCCTTGAGGCTTTGTGGGAGAAAGGAAAAATACTAATTATTTAAAAATAGTAATAATAATAATAATAAATAATATATAATAATATATAATAAAAAATAATATAATATATAATATATATATTATTATATATAATATATATAATATATATTATATATTATAATATATATAATATATAATATATAATATTATAATATTAAATATTATATATATTATATTATATATATTATATATATAATATATATAATTATATATATATTTATATATAATTATATTATATAATTATATATATTATATACTATATATATTTTATATTATATATATTATATATTATAATTATATATATATTATATATTATATATATTATATAATTATATATATATTATATATAATATATATAATAAATATATATAATATATAATAATATATAATAGTATAGTTTAGTTAATATATATTAACTAACTATAGTTTAGTTAATATATATTAATAGTATAGATATATATATTATATATAATATATAATATATATATAATATATATTATATATATATTATATATAATATACATATATTATATAATTATATATATTATATATATTATATATAATATATATTTTATATAATTATATATATTATATATATAATATATAATATTATAATATTAATTATATTATATAAAAATATATAATATTATATATAAAATATATAATATTATATATATAAAATATAATATATATTATATATTATATATAATATATAATATTATATATATTATATTATATATATTATATATATTATATATTATATATATATTATATATTATAATTATATATATTATATAATTATATATATATATATTATATATAATATATATAATAAATATATATATAATATATAATAATATATAATAGTATAGTTTAGTTAATATATATTAACTAACTATAGTTTAGTTAATATATATTAATAGTATAGTTATATATATTATATATAATATATATATAATATATGTATATATTATATATAATATATATAATTATATATATTATATATATATTATATAATTATATATATATTATATATAATTATATAATATACATATATTATATAATTATATATATATTATATATATTATATATATATAATTTTTATATAATTATATATATTATATATATTATATATATAATATATAATATTATATATATAAAATATAATATATATTATATATAATATATATAATATATAATATATATTATATTATATATATAATATAATTATAATAATTAAAATATAAAATAATTATATTTATATAATATAATTATATAATATAATTATAAAATAAATATATATTATATATTTATATATATATAAAATAAATAAAATATAAAATAATTATAATATTAATTATATTATATAAAAATATATAATATTATATATATAATATATAATATTATATATATAATATATTATATATAATATATTATATATATTATATTATATATTATATTATATATTATAATATAATATAATAATAATATAAAATAATATATAATAAAAATAATAATAATAATAATAATTAAAAAAATATTCTGTGCATCAGTCTACTTTTCCTGACTTCTGTAAAAGCAAAGCTTATCTCACTGCAAGGCATGAAAACTCAGGTCTGCAGTGGTCAAGCATGAAACATCAAGTGGGCAGCCGCCTGCACTACAAAGCACCTGCCTAGTGACGTTGCCTTTCAATCGGTGTGCAGGCCTGTAGGACCAAACAAAACACCTCAGAAGGCTGGTTGACCTAAGAGTCATTGGTTTGCAACAAAAAGGTTTCTAATGTTTAGTTCTTCTTAGAAATAAAACGAGGAGCTGCCTAGCAAGAAAAATTGGCTAAGGCTCACAAAGGTGGACGAGTAGCAAAAACTCCTCAACAAAAATGGTGAGGATTAAAAGGCTAAATGAGTTAGTGTTGCTTTTCCCAGTTAGCTGTTCCACCAGTTCATGGTCATATACTCTAGACTGTATGGTGATGGTCTTGAAGTGTTGCAGCTGAAGGGATAGGGTGATCGGTAGAAGGGAGAGCTCCACACGTGAGGCTCTCACTTTTACAGACGCTGCTGGAACCCAAAGAGCTTAAGTGACATGTGCCAGGGGAACCAGGTCTAGAACCCAGTTACCATGTGTCTCAGAGTAGCTTATTATTTGATATTAGAGACTGGAATATAAATTGCTCTTCCTTTTGTTTCTATGAAGAAGAATCTCACTTTAGGTGAGTGTCTATGATAATCAGTCATTGGCTTGGGTCTTCTCCTTTTTGGTCACCTTCTTCCTTACTGGCCAGTTGCTTGGAATTAGAACTTTATTAGGTCTATCAATAACAGGACCAGGGCAGATAAGAACCAGGTGACAATTTTGGCGACTGCCAAAAAACAGGTAGATGTCCTTTTGGTTTGTTTTAACTTTTCCTAATTGCTTTGGATTCATTAGAGAAATATCATACCACTGACATTTCAGCCAGTTACAGGAGAACTCTGGCAATGCCTTCAGACCCTTCTGTGGTCTTTTAGTCAAATTCTATTCAATCTAATTCCTGTTAAGATTTTCAGAAGTATAAAATTTATCTCAGGCATGTTCCCCATTATCTTTGTTGCCTTAATGTATAACATTTTATCACAGAAACTGACTTAACTAAATGTTATTCTTTATTTTCTTTATTAGTTGCAGAATTGCAAGATACATCAAAAATCTTTATGACTTACTGTCCCCATTTAATTGAGCTAATTCTTCCTCTAATTCATAATGAAGGTGTGTTTTAGTGTCATTATGAATATTGACTAGATTTCCCATACTATATATCAGTAAGTTATATTATGAGATTTGTGCCTAAAACTTTTAGGTACTAAGATCTCAAAGCATGTAAACTTTCTAAGAATACAGCTTTAGCCATTATTTAGGTCTGTTATTTCTGGTTGCCACCGTTCATGCGTTAGTTCTTCTCTGAAGAATTTAATTCTCTGAGAATTTATATTATGCTTATTTCTAACATGTAAAACCAGCATTGTAAATGTGTTTTGATTTAATTAAGGCCTATAGCATTTTGATCAAATTTGTTGAATTAAAATAGCTATAGACCTTCAAATGTGGATTCAGGATGATTTTATAAAAATTTCTTTCCCCAAAAAAACTTCTTGGCACCCAAAATTCTTCTATCCCCAGCCAGTTAATCCATGGAAGAAGCCAAAATAGCCTCAGAACCAACTACCCATATTAGACCCAAAATGTATCAGCAAAAATCCTCAAATGTGGGGGGATATTTTTAAAATTTGTTCCATTAAAAACAACAAAACACTGTTTCTATTAGTGATGTGGTCAATGGCCATACTTCTTGTGCTGAGAAAGATAATTTTTAGGAATAAAACTAGCAAATCAGAGATTGAGGGCCACAGTGTGGCCTGCACACATTCAGCAAGATGCTTAGCAGGTGGGAGTTTGTGGCTACTTGCTGTGTGGCTCAGGGCTGGGACAGCCTTAACTCAGTGGAATATATTTGAGCTATTTGCGGTAATCTCTATGTCTGCTTTCCTCTCCAGACCCTACACAATCCTGTGGGCTTCATGGATCATCAAAGCAACATGCTTAATTTCCTCCACATATTTTAACAAAATGTTTGGTGCCTCTCCAAATTATAAGTAAAATTAATCCGTGTGTTACTTTGTTGAGCTATTGTTTGATATTCAAATGGAGAGCATTCAAAATTCAACATTTTTGAGCTGAAAGATATCTCAAAGATAATCTAATCCAGCCCCAGCATTTCATTAAGGAGAAACCCAAAGCCCAGGTGATGTAACTTTTCCATTGTCTCACCGCTAGTGTGTGACAGAACCAGGAATACTGATCAACATTACTTCATCCTCTCTTTGGTTGGTTTGTGACAAATCATGCAGCCTCAGGCATGAACCCTGCCCTTTTGGATATCACTATTTAAGGAAAGAAAACAAGAGTAGCCACTCTGCAGATATATTATTTAGTCACATGCCCTACACAATTTTGTATTATTATAGTTTCTTCAGTGCAGTATTGCCAGGGACTTATTCCTCTTCTCCTTCCCTCCTGAAAAACATCAGAAATGCAGGAAATAGGTTGTTGCCATAAAGTATATGAGGCATAATTCTCAACAAAATACATATCTTAAATATCAAATGTGTAAACTTCATAGGAATCCTATGGCTGTCATGAGAATATGCCTTGCAGACCACCAACTACTGAAACAGTCATTGACCACGGGCCCAGCTGCTACACTGAAATTCATCACTACCTTCTGATGACTGACAGCAGCAGGGGTACTCGGGCAGGCCCATTGGTAGAGACATGGAGCTCATCTGATGACTGGATTTGGCTCATGGACTCCCCGATGGCCTTGTTGAACCTTCCTTAGGTTTGACCACAGTGTAGAGGGCTACATGCTAGTGTGCAGTACTTCCTCCCATCCTGTCCTCTTCATTTCCCTGACTCCGGTTCACACTTGCTCACGGTCTGACAGCTCTCCCAGTCCTTTCTCAGCACCTTCTCTATCTTCTTTCCCATAGGAATTTCCTCCAGTAAAATCTTTACACATATAGCTCTCTGGGCTGGAGAGTTTAAGAATCCTCTCCAGGGTTGCCAGAAAAAGGCTATTCAACCCCATTGCTGTTGTTCAACCTCTTAGTTCTTCTTCTTCTTTCTACTTTTTTACCTCTGTTGACCAGATAGCAACTTCTGTCCCATTGGCTTCAGTCCAATAGCCATCCTGTCCACATTGAACATACCTCTGCAATATATGCACCATTAGATTTCAATTTTACTACACAAATCTGTTTACCTGGCTCCATAGGCTATCCATCTGCCTCCAGGATAGGATTAGAAGGCTTTAAATGGCAGCAGAAGGAAATACTTTTAGTCTGTTCTAAAGTAGCAGTTATCTTTAGCCATAATTTAGAAAAGCAACAACATTTGATAAATAGGAGCTTTAAACAGATCCATCTCCATAGACCTTTTGGATTCGAAATTATAATAAAAATCTTTAAAGTCAAATAATACGCAAGCAGAGTACAGTGTACAGAGCTCAGAAGCATTAAAAATATTGTATGAATACAAAGGTCTATTATTTACTGAATAACAGGAATAAGAATGAGTCTCGAAGAGTAAGAAATGTATTACAATTAGGGCCCGCTGGACGGCTACCCCGAGATGGCCACTAGAGGAACCACCGGGGAAATAACATCACTGGAGTCCAGAAAAAAAATAGAAGTGAGAAGTAATGAGCAGACTGTGCAATATCAGAACAAACAGAGCGGGAAAATAATAGCACTCACATCTAATGCCCTAGTTATTACTTGGAAAAAAGGGAAAATGAAAGGCTCGTCTGTGAGATTAAAGGAGGTGCATATGTTAACGGCCTGCTCTCAAAGCATGGGGGAAATCACCTCTGTAATTCCAGCTTTCTGTCTGATACTGAAAACATTAATGGTATCAGGTCCCTTTGCACTGCCTTTCATGTGAGATGCTCTGTATTTTAAAGATCATTAAAGCCATAGGATAATTACTGAATCTGAATTAAAAGAAGCAAAGTAGTTATGAAAGGAAGGAAATGATTCCATGCAGTCATCAATTCCAAAATCTATTCAACTTTACAGTGAAGGGAAGGACATTCTTCCCTTTTCACAGGCACTTGGATTTTCCACTGGCCTGGCTTCGACTCTCATTTACTCATTAACCAGATTCAATTTATGGGAGCTCCAGCTACACCAGTTTTCTTTTCAGAAAAATCTTCTTAGAAATAGTGTGGATATTTTTTAGGTGTGATTTTCTATGGAGGTAAAAGCTAGTATGGGTCAAAGATATAAGTAATAATAACAACAAACTGATACAGCTGCACACTGCTTTAAAGTATTTATTTGTATTTACTCTTGTATTCTTCACAATGACCCTTTAAGATATTATTCTTATGCCCATTTTATAGAAGCAAAATTGACACATAGGGAGGTGAAGGAATTTAATCATAATCACACATTTTGATCACAGAAAATCACATCCTATGTGGCATTCACAAAATGTAGTCAAACTGAGCAATCTGACTCTGAATCTTACACTCTTTCCTCTGGGACCCTAAAGTTCATGCTTTCTCAGCACTGGTACTTCTCAAAATAGCCCTTTGCTCTACATTATTTCTCAAGCTCTCTTTCCAAGGGCTGCTTCCCACCTGCTCTCAAATACTCTGTCCTCTTCACTTCTAAAAAAATATTCATTTGAATCCACCACCTATATGTGGGCTGGTCTGTACTACCCTCTGTCCTTCAAGTGTATAATTCGCTGAAGATGTTCTCTTTACCTGATATGTCCACCCTCCCCCTACACCATCTCTTTCTTAACAGACCCTGCCTATGCCATCCCTGAATCTCCCCATCCACACCTAAATAACTTCTTCTGTCTGAAACCACCTATGACCTCCTGCTAACCAAATCCAGGGGATTTGTCCTTGGGTTAACTCCCAACAGCATCTGTCACTATGCCCTTCTCATTACTTGATTCTCCATCTGGAAGTTATATCAAACCTATCCTCTCCTAGATTTGTTTCTTTCTTTTCTAATTTTAGTTTTTCTGTTTTCTCACTGTGGGTATTTTCAAATGCTCTCTCCTTTGTTCTGGGTATTTCTCTCTATAGTTTCGCTTTCTCTTCATGTTCTGACTTGGTCTTCCCAAAATCTACATCTCCATAAGGTGTGACTAAATCAGTTACAAAGCAACTAAATGAAGAACTTTGGGTAAGGACTGAGCATCATATATTTTAAAATCTATCCAAATGACTGGAATGTACAGGCAGAGTTGAGAAACACTGACAGAGGTCTACCTCTTGAGATTTTAAATCAATTTTATTTATTTATTTTTAAAAATAAATTTATTTATGACTGTGCTGGGTCTTCACTGCTGCGCGCAGGCTTTCTCTCGTGGTGAGTGGGGGCTACTCTTCGTTGCGGTGTGCAGGCTTCTCATTGCAGTGGCTTCTCGTGTTGCAGAGCACAGGCTCTAGGCGCGCAGGCTTCAGTAGTTGTGGCAGGCAGGCTCAGTAGCTGTGGCTTGCGGGTTCTACAGCACAGGCTCAGTAGTTGTGGTGCATGGGCTTAGTTGCTCCGCGGCATGTGGGATCTTCCCAGACCAGGGCACAAACCTGTGTCCCCTGCATTGGCAGGCGGATTCTTAACCACTGCACCACTAGGGAACTCCCATAAATTTTAATGTTAAGGGAAAAAGTCATTAGATAATTTACAGTGTAATCACCTATTATAACAAGCAGTAGGGCATAGGGAGAAAGAGCTTCTGGGGGAGGCAATGGTTCCTATTGTTAAAGGTTCTTTCCATGTACAAGCCACAGCATTCATTATTTTAGTTCAGTAAATGGATTAGATCATCATCCAATGAACAGGGTCCCTCTTGTATGCCATGTTACCAGAGATAGGAAAAATCATCTTTTTACTTGAGTTCCATGGACATAGACTCCAGAATATATGCTCTGCTAAAAATTAGGGGAGATGGGTGTGTTTGGCAATGCCCAATAGAAACAATTGTAAAGAGAATGTTAGATAAAATATATCATTATATATCTTTTGGCCCATCCTATAATCATGTTTCATTGCTTTCTAAAGACTTTCACTTATCTCTTTTGAGAGCCTCCTTCCTTTGGCTTCATCCAAATACCATCTTTCCCACTTTATATTACTGGGCTATTTAGCTCTGAAATCTCCTCTCAGCTACAAGCCCAACATTGCATACTAAAAGATTCTGCTATGCCCTGCCACAGGAAAACAGCAAGGGACAAAAATAAATAAACTGGAAGATGCTTTGAAATTTTCATATTGTCTCACCAGTGCCTGTAAGAAACAGACATATTATCCATTAATACAAATCATGGGATAGCCTTTAGAATATAAAAGGAGTCACAATCAAGTTTGGTTTAAAAAACTAATTTTTCTCTGACTTACAAAGATTTGTTTTTAATTACAGATATAGAAAATGTTAATAGTCTTTATCTCTAGGTAAGGCAGTAGAGATTTTTATGCTTCATTACATTTTCGTGTATTTTTTTGAATATTTTACAATAAATGTATGTAAATTTTATAACCAGAAAAACCATGACTGTGAAAAACACTCTAGTCCTATTTTTTCAACTGCGCTTCATTTCTCTATTTCCAAATTACTGCAGGATACTTCCACAAGAGTGATCAGAATTAATGAATCCCACTGACCTTTCAGATCAGCCCCCTTTCCTAGTACTTCATTGTAGTCTCCTTTAAATTTTAATTTTTCTCCCTTTCATCTTTCATTCATGCCCCCGTCCATTCACTCATTCAATAGGGATTTATTGAACTTCATTACAAAAAACACTGGGCTCAGTGTTGTCTAGGCAGTCTATAAAAATCTTAATTATGGAGCGACTTTCAAGATGGCAGAGGAGTAAGATGTGGAGATCACCTTCCTACCCACAAATACAACAAAAATATATCTACATGTGGAAAAACTCCTACAGAACACCTACTGAACACTGGCAGAAGACGTCAGGCTTCCCAAAAGGCAAGAAACTCCCCACATACCTGGGTAGGGCAAAAGAAAACAGAAAAAAGAAACAAAAGAATAGGGATGGGACCTGCACCAGTGGGAGGGAGCTGTGAAGGAGGAAAGGTTTCCACACACTAGGAACGCCCTTCGTGGGCGGAGACTGTGGGTGGCGGAGGGGGGAAGCTTCGGAGCCGCGGAGGAGAGCACAGCAACAGGGGTGCGGAAGGCAAAGCGGAGAGATTCCCGCACAGAGGATCGGTGCCCGGCACTCACCAGCCCGAGAGGTTTGTCTGCTCACCCGCCGGGGCGGGTGGGGCTGGGAGCTGAGGCTCGGGCTTCGGTCGGAGCGCAGGGAGAGGACTGGGGTTGGCTGCGTGAACACAGCCTGAAGGGGCTAGTGCCCCACGGCTAGCCTGGAGGGAGTCCGGGAAAAAGTCTGTACCTGCCTATGAGGCAAGAGACCATTGTCTCTTGGTGCGCAAGGAGAGGGGATTAAGAGTGCTGCTTAAAGGAGCTCCAGAGATGGGCGCAAGCCACAACTATCAGCGCAGACCCCAGAGATGGGCATGAGATGCTAAGGCTGCTGCTGCCGCCACCAAGAAGCCTGTGAGCAAAAACAGGTCACTATCCACACCCCCCTTCTGGGGAGCCTGTGCAGCCTGCCACTGCATGGGTTAAAAACAAAGAAAAAAATATTAAAAGCACCAAGGGAAAAGCAACAATAACATACAAGGGAATCCCCATAAAGTTAACAGCTGAACTTTCAGCAGAAACTCTGCAAGCCAGAAGGGAGTAGCAAGACATATTTAAAGTGATGAAAGGGAAAATACTACAACCAAGATTACTCTACCTAGCAAGGATCTCATTCAGATTCAATGGAAAAATTAAAAACTGTACAGACAAGCAAAAGCTAAGAGAATTCAGCACCACCAAACTGGCTTTACAACAAATGCTAAAGGAACTTCTCTAGGCAGGAAACACAAGAGAAGGAAAAGACCTACAAAAACAAACCCAAAACAATTAAGAAAATGGTAATAGGAACATACATATTGATAATTATCTTAAACGTAAATGGATTAAATGCTCCAACCAAAAGACATAGATTGGCTGAATGGATACGAAAACAAGACCCGTATATATGCTGTCTACAAGAGACCCACTTCAGACCTAGGGACACATACAGACTGAAAGTGAGGGGATGGAAAAAGATATACCATGCAAATGGAAATCAAAAGAAAGCTGGAGTAGCAATTCTCAGACAAAATAGACTTTAAAATAAAGACTATTACAAGTGACAAAGAAGGACACTACATAATGATCAGGGATCAATCCAAGAAGAAGATATAACAATTGTTAATATTTATGCACCCAACATAGGAGCACCTCAATACATAAGACAAACGCTAACAGCCATAAAAGGGGACAGTGACAGCAGCACAATAATAGTAGGGGTGTTTAACATCCCACTTTCACCAATGGACAGATTATTGAAAATGAAAATAAATAACAAAAAACAAGCTTTAGATGACACATTAAACAAGATGGACTTAATTGACATTTAAAGGACAGTCCATCCAAAAACCACAGAATACACTTTCTTCTCAAGTGCTCATGGAACATTTTCCAGGGTAGACCATATTTGAGTCACAAATCAAGCCTTGGTAAATTTAAGAAAATTGAAATTGTATCAAGTATCTTTTCTGACCACAATGCTATGAGACTAGATATCAATTACAGGAAAAAAATGTAAAAAATACAAACACATGGAGACTAAAAAATACACTACTAAATAACCAAGAGATCACTGAAGTAATCAAAGAGGAAATCAAAAAATACCTAGACAAATGACAATGAAAACACGATGAGCCAAAACCTATGGGATGCAGCAAAAGCAGTTTTAAGAGGGAAGTTTATAGCAACACAATCCTACCTCAAGATACAAGAAATATTTCAAATAAACAACCTAACCTTACCCCTAAAGCAATTAGTGAAAGAAGAACAAAAAAAAAAAAAAACCCAAAGTTAGCAGAAGGAAAGAAATCATAAATATCAGATCAGAAATAAATGAAAAAGAAATGAAGGAAACAATAGCAAAGATCAATAAAACTAAAAGCAGGTTCTTGGAGAAGATAAACAAAATTGATAAACCATTAGCTAGACTCATCAAGAAAAAAGGCAGAAGATTCAAATCAACAGAATTAGAAATGAAAAAGGAGAAGTAACAACTGACACTGCAGAAATACAAAGGATCATGAGAGATTACTACAAGCAACTCTATGCCAATAAAATGGTCTACCTGGAAGAAATGGAAAAATTCTTAGAAAAGCACAACCTTCCGAGACTGAATCAGGAAGAAATAGAAAATATAAACAGAGCAATCACAGGCACTGAAATTGAAACTGTGATTAAAAATCTTCCAACAAACAAAAGCCCAGGACCAGATGGCTTCAGAGGCGAACTCTATCAAACATTTAGAGAAGAGCTAACTCCTATCCTTCTCAAACTCTTCCAAAATGTAGCAGAGGGAGAAACACTCCAAAACACATTCTACGAGGACACCATCACCCTGATACCAAAACCAGACAAAGATGTCACAAAGAAAGAAAACTACAGGCCAATATCTCTGATGAACATAGATGCAAAAATCCTCAACAAAATACTAGCAAACAGAATCCAACAGCACATGAAAAGGATCATACACCATGATGAAGTGGGGTTTATCCCAGGGATGCCAGGATTCTTCAATATATGCAAATCAATCAATATGATATACCATATTAACAAATTGAAGGATAAAAACCATGTAATCACCTTAATAGATGCAGAAAAAGCTTTCGACAAAATTCAACACCCATTTATGGTAAAAATCCTCCAGAATGTAGGCACACAGGGAACTTACCTCAACATAATAAAGGCCGTTTATGACAAACCCACAGCCAACATCATTCTCAATGGTGAAAAATTGAAACCATTTCCACTAAGATCAGGAACAAGACAAGGTTGCCCACTCTCACCACTAATATTCAACATAGTTTTGGAATTTTTAGCCACAGCAATCAGAGAAGAAAATAAATAAAAGGAATACAAATCAGAAAAGAAAAACTAAAACTGTCACTGTTTGCAGATGACATGATACTCTACATAGAGAATCCTAGAGATGCTACAAGAAAAGTACTAGAGCTAATCAATGAATTTAGTAAAGTAGCAGGATACAAAATTAATGCACAGAAATCTCTTGCATTCCTATACACTAATGATGAAAAATCTGAAAGAGAAATTAAGGAAACATTCCCATTTACCACTGCAACAAAAAGAATAAATACCTCAGAATAAACCTACCTAAGGAGACAAAAGACCTGTATGCAGAAAACTATAAGACACTGATGAAAGAAATTAAAGATGATACAGAAAAATGGAGAGATATACCATGTTCTTGGATTGGAAGAATCAACATTTTGAAAATTACTATACTTACCAAAGCAATCTACAGATTCAGTGCAATCCCTATCAAACTACCAATGGCATTTTTCACACAACTAGAACAAAAAATTTCACAATTTGTATGGAAACAGAAAAGACCCCGTATAGCCAAAGCAATCTTGAGAAATAAAAATGGAGTTGGAGGAATCAGGCTCCCTGACTTTACCTTATACTACAAAGCTATAGTAATCAAGACAGTATGGTACTGGCACAAAAACAGAAATATAGATCAATGAAACAGGATAGAAAGCCCAGAGATAAACCCACACTCATATGGTCACCTTATCTTTGATAAAGAAGGTAAGAATATACAATGGAGAAAAGAGAGCCTCTTCAATAAGTGGGGCTGGGAAAACTGGACAGCTACATGTAAAAGAACACTCCCTAACACCATACACAAAAATAAACTCAAAATGGATTAAAAACCTAAATATAAGGCCAGACTCTGTAAATCTCTTACAGGAAAACAGGCAGAACACTCTATGACATAAATCACAGCAAGATTCTTTTTGACCTACCTCCTAGAGAAATGGAAATAGAAACAAACAAACAAAAAAACCCAATGGGACCTAATGAAGCTTAAAAGCTTTTGCACAGCAAAGGAAACCATAAACAAGATGAAATGACAATCCTCAGAATGGGAGAAAATATTTACAAGTGAAGCAACTGACAGAGGATTAATCTCCAAAATTTACAAGCAGCTCATGCAGCTCAATATCAAAAAAAACAAGCAACCCAATCAAAAAATGGGCAGAAGACCTAAGTAGACATTTCTCCAGAGAAGATATACAGAGTGCTAACAAACACATGAAAGGATGCTCAACATCATTAATCATTAGAGAAATGCAAATTAAAACTACAGTGAGGTATCACCTCACGTGGGTCAGAATGGCAATTATCAAAAAATCTAGAAACAGTAAATGCTGGAGAGGGTGTGGAGAAAAGGGAACCCTCTTGCACTGTTGGTGGGAATGTAAATTGATACAGGCACTATGGAGAACAGTATGGAGGTTCCTTAAAAAACTAAAAATAGAATTACCATACGACCCAGCAATCCCACTACTGGGCATATACCCCGAGAAAGCCATAATTCTAAAAGAGTCATGTACCACAATTTTTATTGCAGAACTATTTACAATAGCCAGGACAAGGAAGCAACCTAAGTGTCCATCAACAGATGAGTGGATAAAGAAGACGTGGCACATATACACAATGGAATATTCCTCAGCCATAAAAAGAAACAAAATTGAGTTATTTGTAGTGAGGTGGATGGACCTACAGTATGTCATACAGAGTGAAATAAGTCAGAAAGAGAAAAAAAAATACTGTTTGCTAACATATATATATGAAATCTGAAAAAAAAAAGGTTCTGAAGAACCTTGGGGCAGGACAAGAATAAAGACGCAGACGTAGAGAATGGACTTTAGGACAGGGGGAAGGGGAAGGGTAAACTGGGAAGAAGTGAGAGAGTGACATGGACATATATACACTACAAATGTAAAATAGATAGCTAGTGGGAAGCAGCCGCATAGCACAAGGAGATCAGCTCGGTGCTTTGTGATCACCTAGTCCCATGGGATAGGGAGGGTGGGAGGGAGACACAAGGGGGGGGATATGGGGTATATGTATACTTATAGCTGATTCAGTTTGTTATACAGCAGAAACTAACACATTGTAAAGCAATTATACTCCAATAAAGATGTTAAAAAATCGTAATTATTTCCTTCTTTATAAGTGTCTACCTCGAAGAAAAAACAAGAGTCTCTATGTTCAAATCTCAGCTCCTCCACAAACTCTAAAGACTGAGTAAGGAACAAGTGGGAAAGTTTTAAATTTTGCTGATCACCCATATTTTCTAAAGTGTAGACAAAACGTGAGCTACTGGAGAGGTGAAATCCTAAGGAAGGTTTCTTGCTGGAGGAAAGTAAGAAAATCCAGTTTCAACTCTCAGGTAGATGTCAATAGAAACCTGGCGTCTTTAGAAAATACCTCCGTGCTTCTAACGCAGAGGGCACGGTTTCTATCCCTGGTTGGGAAGCTAGGATCCCAGGATCCCACATGCCTAGGAGCCAAAAAACCCCTCATGCCCATTCCCACCCCCTGACCCAGGCAACCACTAATCTACTTTAAAGAAAAAAAAAAGTTTTTTGTTTGTTTGCTATTCTTTTCTCCAGTTTTATGGTTCTCTTCCTAAAGAAAAATAAAAACAGAGACTTGAGGATGGATTTTTTTTCTAAAAATTCAGATTCAGCAAATGAGTCTTTAAAAATAAAGATGGCTAACAGACTCAATCATTTTTCCATACATAGGGTTTCCTGTGTTCTATTCAACACCTCAGGCCACGTGATGGGCCCTTTACCTGGGCTGAGGCTTGAGATTTCTAGAGCTCACAATCCTCATTATAGAGAAACACATATGCCCGTCAATATCCAAATGCTGAGGACATTTTCTAATATAAAACCTTCTTATCTCTAGGGTGCTTTCACAGACGATCTGAAAGTCTGCTCTGAGATAGTGGTCTTTTAATCCAGCTAACAAATTGCTTAGTTCTTAGAGGGAATGCTTCAATATGAATAAGCAAGTGATACCTTTTGTGCAAATTAAATATCATTTCAAACCCCTTTTCATACTTTCACTTTATTAAGCCTATTCAAATGATCTCCTCAACGGATATTTTTATTTGGCACTATCAGTGTAAACAAAATGTGTTACAGTAAATATTTGTTAACCAAATTTGCTATCACCCCACAATGGAAGAAAGAACTGCTCTTAGAGTATTTTGATTTGTGCATCTGGTTTGCTTTCATATGAGGCCATTTCCTGCCTTTAGTGGTCACTGATGACTCATTGGTTCATGATTCTACACCAGATAGAACTTATTTATCTCCACACGTAAACAGACCCAATCATTCCTGTTATGTCTTCACGTGTACAGTGACATTTGAAAAATAATTTAACAAAAGCTTAGCATCAAAATGTTAATTCAAAAAACATTTTTTATTGTTTGTTCAACTCATGTTCAATAAACAGAAAGGAGTAAGATAAAAAGAGAAAGGAGGAAAGAGCCCATCATGTGAAAATGTGAAGGAGCTTTCCATCACATTACCCACCAAAATCTCTCTCTCTCACACATACACACAACACAAACACACACACACAACACACACACACAAAACTCACACTTCTTAGGGGCTCCATCACTCTTTTTTTCTCTCACACTCTTTAAGAATGATGATTAAAGACACCGTCATAGTAAAAAAAAAACAAAAACAAAAAAAAAAAAGAGCCACATCACAGTTTTCTCTAATAAAAATCTAATTAATAAAAAACCAAGTTTCCAAACAATTTTGAAGGACTGTAACACTCCATAGTTACTCTATACATCCTTAAATCAGGATACCTTATATGCAGGTATGACCACATCAGGATATTGGGAGCAAAGAGAAAACTTAAACCTACTTTTCCTTGTCCATATTTCCTGTTCAGAAGCCCTGTTCAGATTGCTTCCACATCTAGCACCCCAACTGTTAGAGCTGCCACCTCGTTCTGATGGGGCTTGGCATTCACGAGTCCCTGGGGACCATGCAAAATAAAAAGGTGGTGGGATTGCTGGGTCATATGGTAGTTCTATTTGTAGTTTTATAAGGAACCTCCATACTGTTCTCCACAGTGGCTGTACCAATTCACATTCCCACCAGCAGTGCAGGAGTGTTCCCTTTTCTCCACACCCTCTCCAGCATTTATTGTTTCTAGATTTTTTGATGATGGCCATTTTGACCGGTGTGAGGTGATACCTCATTGTAGTTTTGATTTGCATTTCTCTAATGATTAATGATGTTGAGCATTCTTTCATGTGTTTGTTGGCAATCTGTATGTCTTCTTTGGAGAAATGTCTATTTAGGTCTTCTGCCCATTTTTGGATTGGGTTGTTTGTTTTTTTGTTATTGAGCTGAATGAGCTGCTTGCATATACCCTGAAAAAACCATAATTCAAAAAGAGTCATGTACCAAAATGTTCATTGCAGCTCTATTTACAATAGCCAGGAGATGGAAACAACCTAGTGTCCATCATTGGATGAATGGATAAAGAAGATGTGGCACATATATACAATGGAATATTACTCAGCCATAAAAAGAAACAAAATTGAGTTATTTGTAGTGAGGTGGATGGACCTAGAGTCTGTCATACAGAGTGAAGTAAGTCAGAAAGAGAAAGACAAATACCATATGCTAACACATATATATGGAATCTAAGAAAAAAAAAATGTCATGAAGAACCTAGGGGTAAGACAGGAATAAAGACACAGACCTACTAGAGAATGGACTTGAGGATATGGGGAGGGGGGAGGGTAAGCTGTGACAAAGTGAGAGAGTGGCATGGACATTTATACACTACCAAACGTAAAACAGATAGCTAGTGGGAAGAAGCCGCATAGCATAGGGAGATCAGCTCGGTGCTTTTGGACCACCTAGAGGGGTGGGATAGGGAGGGTGGGAGGGAAGGAGACACAAGAGGGAAGAGATATGGGAACATATGTGTATGTATAACTGATTCACTTTGCTATAAAGCAGAAACTAACACACCATTGTAAAGCAATTATACTCCAATAAAGATGTAAAAAAAAAAAATAGAATACCAAAATAAATAAATAAAATTGTTCCCTTGATTAAAAATAAATAAATAAAAAGAAAAAATAAATAAAAAGATGGCTCTATTTAAGTGCACAAGCACTCTGAGCAACACTTCCCTCTGGCTCAGCACAGAGTGGATAAGCAAAAACACCCAGCTCTCAGGTTTGGTCTGTCCCCTGTGAGGGACTGGACTGCACATCTAACATCCTGACTTTCCCAGCTGCTGCCTGAAGGTCGGGCTCCCTCCCCACAACAGCCTATTGATGTAACTTTATTTTTGATAATATTTGTTTTGCAAATGATTTGATAAATCATATCTTTCAGAGAACTTTGAATTTGACTACTTGTAAGCCATTTTGTCATTCTTTGTCTGACCAATATACCACTTCCATTTCTATATGGAGGAATTTCCCAGTTATGTGTTTAGACCGTGTGAACGTGTCCTGAATTGCTGCTTGCGCTCAGATACATCTTTTCCCACTTCTAGGTTCTTCATTTATTACAAGGGCTGGATGTTTGGGAACTACATTTCCCAGAATCCCTTTCCAGCAGAGTTCTGCCTATATTTAAACAATAAGGCATTACACAAAATTTAGAAAGTTGAAAGAACACAGAAGGTCTTTTTTCTCTTCCAGCAGCAATGAGCTTCAGGAGACACTGTTTTAAGAGCATCATCTAAGAATTCCACCACAAACTGCCTACACAAATACTCAGGCAGCTGCCATTCTGGACCCTAAAACACATTGGTACATCTTGAGTGTCTGAAGGATAGAAGGAAAATGTGAAACTGGAGGTGGTGCCCCTTACTCTCTAATCTCATGCTCTCCAGTGCTTTTCTAAGCACCTAAATTCCTGTCCTAAACACTATCCTATCTGAAATACCTAGATTCAGTACTCCTTTGTTGCCTATAAACTGGCTGATACAAAGGAATTCCCCACTTTGTCTTGTAGAAGTACTGTAGGCAAATTCTACTTTTCCTTACCATTTTAGACAGGGCTTAAGCACCTTAACTAGCCTAGTATCATCTCCTTCCTGGGAGGCAAAGATAAAGAAGCAGTAACCATCAGTTGATGTGGTATCCAGGCTAACCAATTACTGATAGGTTTCTAAATGAAAAGTATTGCTGTGCTTTTTTAAACTTTTTATATCTACCCAAGTTTGGCCAATTTTCCAAGCCTGGTTTTCTACTCCATTATCAATGTTATATATTTCTAATACATTTCCTTTTTTTTTTTCTTAAGAGAAACAGGGCCAGTTTCTGTTGCTTGCAACCAAATTTGTTGATGATACAAAAGGAGAAAAAGAAGTCAGATCAATAGATCCATTGTTTTATTTATTTGTTTGTTTATTTATTTATTTTTGGCTGCGTTGGGTCTTCCTTGCTGTTGCTGCCCGCGGGCTTTCTCTGGTTGCGGCGAACAGGGGCTACTCTTGGTTGCGGTGCACGGGCTTCTCACGGTGGTGGCTTTTCTTGTTGCAGAGCACAGGCTCTAGGTGCGCGGGCTTCAGTAGCTGTGGCACGTGGGCTCAGTAGTTGTGGCTTGCAGGCTCTAGAGCACAGGCTCAGTAGTTGTGGCGCATGGGCTTACTTGCTCCGTGGCATGTGAGATCTTCCCCGACCAGGGGTCTAACCCGGGACCCCTGCACTGGCAGGCGGATTCTTAACCACTGCGCCACCAGGGAAGCCCAGATCCATTGTTAATTTTGGAATTCCTTGCAGCAAACGTTAATTTGGAAGTACTGTTCTCAGGGGAACTGAAATATGAAAGTGGTTTGTTCCATAAATGGTTTTTGTAAATTACATCATATGAATATGGGCTTACTATCTACCCTGCTTATATGAAAGGTGGTCTCTGTTTCCAAGACATTAACATCATAATGTCAGTGTTACTTTTTCTCCTAGAGAGAGGAAAACCACAGGTCTTTAGAATCTAGCCTGGGAATATTATTAAAGGATAACAGGCAAACCTATTTTGGATGACAATAGTAAATCTTGTGTGATTGATTTATTTTAAAGTAAGTTTTCAAAGCACTGGAAAGTAGATGATGAAATATGTCATTTAAAAGTTCTCTAATTCAAACTTCACAATATTATTCAATATGTTTGCTTTTGACTTTTAATTCAGAACCCACCTATTAATGATGATAGGCAGTTTTGAAAAATGCTTTTCAGAGTTTCAGAGTTAATTGGCTATATTTTTACTTCTGTTATTAAAACATGCTATTTATGTTTTTAATATTTCCTTAAAGAAATCGCACCAATTTCTTTCCATGCTTATTGTAAGCTATATAATTTAAAATCTTACTTTTCTTTTGAGATTTTAAAACTTTCTCAAACTGAATTCCCTATAACTATAATATAATGCCACTTAGACTTTGTCTTACTTCAAAGCAGGACAAAAATCATTCTTAATGAAATCTGCTTTGTATTACCATATGTCTTCATTTAAGTTTGTTTGATTTTTATTTTTCTAATTATCAATCTAATAACTTCTTTCATTTTTCTTGAGTTTATTCTTCCATTTTTAGCATTTCTTCAGTTTATCTTTTAATCCACTGAATACACAACTTTTCTTATTCTCCCTATGCATGCTATTGTTTTTGTTTCAAGTTCAACACATTTTGGTTTACTGAGAGCTGTAGCTAAGCTTCCCCCCACCCACAAAAGAATAGGAAACTATGCTGATGTCACTTTTTTCTGTTTGTCTTTAAGTAATGCTACATTTTATCCAGCCCCATTTTTATTGAAGAAACTTTAAAAACTTACTTGTGTCAAGGAATACTGGTATACAGCTATCTATCTATGTCTTTGATTGACATGGGCACAGAATTATAATATGTTTAGCTTTGTGATTTTAAATCCAGGTGGATGAAGAAACAAATCAGTATGCTCCAGACTTTACACTGCTTTTCCATATTTAACTTTTATATTTTGTTTAAAAATCTTACAATTTTTTATATTTATTTTTATAAAAGAACACTGAGTGTGTTTCTGAATTTCCAGCTTTCATTAAGAAAAACTGAAACTGACCCACGTGCTTCACATTATACACTGGACAGGGTTTGCAAATAGATTCCTATATATCATGAAGCAGGGCATTAACACTTAACTAGAAAATGGAGTCACATGGAAACTTAAAGATGACAAATGCTCAGCCAATCAATATACAAAATTATGCATTTAGTAAATCTTTAGCTTTAGATAGAAAAAAACACAGACTAGAATAAAGAGATGGATAAGTAATTAGCAGTTGTGTTTAAATTATGAAAATATGGGTAATATGTGACCTTTGCTTTTCATGTCTTATTTGATTTTTTCAAGTTATTGAATAGTCTGTATTACCTTACACAGGAATTAGCAGGGGAAAGGGAAAGAAAGGAAAGATTCACAGTGCTCAGAATGCTGGTGGGACAGCTGGCATTATTAGTCAGGTGTCAGGCAAGGATTGGAAAGACAGGCGCGTATAAGAGGTGAGAAATAAACAGGAGAGCAGGAACTAGAATAAGAAGGATTTGGAAAAGTTGGAGGTCTGGCATCTTCCCAGACTGATCATTTATTCAGAACTCCTACATCAAGCCTATTTGGTCCATAATATAATTCCTGTCCATTTAGAAACTGTATTGAGACACAGACAAGCTTGTGTCCAAGCTGGCTGCACTGTGTTTTGCAGAAGGAGGAAACTGTGATAAGAACATGGAGATTTCCACTATTGAGATATAGGTTGCAGATATGAACCCTGAAGTGTGGGCTACAGTGGTAATTTCGACGAAACTGCAGGAATAAGTCAGTGCAAAGAGAAATCCATGATATCATGTTTGAGATATTAAAGAGATTTACCAAGTCCTCAATCCTATCTGTTTGAATTCTGCTCTTTCCTCCTATACACTCCCCACCCACTGCTCACCTGTTTACTAACCTCTCATTCTTTTCTCCCCTAGTTTTATTGAGATGTAATTGACATATAACATTGTGTAAGTCTAAGGTGTATAACATGGTGATCTGATATATGTATATATTGTGAAGTGATTACCACAATAAGATTAGTTACCACATCCGTCACCTCACATAGTTTTTGTTTGTTTGTTTTTGGTGGTAAGAACATTTAAGATCTACTCTGGTAGCGACATTCAACTATATAATACAGTGTTGTTAACCGTAGTCACCATGCTGTATATTAGATTCCAGAATGTATTCATGTTGTAAGTAAAAGTTTGTAGCTTTGACCAACAGCTCCTCCATTTCCTCCACCCCTAGCCCCTGGCAATGACCAATCTTCTCTTTGTTTTATGATTTCAGCATTTATTCACAAAAGCCAAGACATAGAAACACTCGGAGTGTCTGTCGACAGATGGAGGGATAAGATATTTATATAAATAAAATGGTTAATGGTTAGTGGTTAAGTAACACCAGTGCCTTCAGAGTCAGGATATGGTCTAGGATTCAAACATAGGAAATTTCCATCCAGGGACCACACTAACCATTATGCCACTAACCATTGTGCCATCTTACCTCCTACCCATTTTCCTTATCTCCTTTGCTGAGCTTCTCCACAGTTTGAACCTAAGTGCACAGATAATCCTACATCGTAGCAGCAGTTCTTATTGGAATAAATGTTAAAGAGCCTCTGGTGGAAATTTTATAGCATCAGAATCTCATCTTCACGATTGATGATGTCGTTGCTTAATTGTCTCATTTTCCAGGGTCACTAAACGCTGTCAGGCTCTATCTGCAGGAATCTGTTTGCTAAAAGGCTCAGCAAAGAACTTGATATACTGCTACTGCATCAACATAGAACTGAAAACATGCAATTTTAGAGTTTTCACTTTTAAATCTTTATGTAGTTAGCTTGATACATAAAATTTACATTTGGACATTGTCCTAATAACTTTCTGTAAGAAAAACTAATTGCATTCTGAGAGATCAATTACTTAAGCCTTAAATAACCAACTTACCGTGGTGAAAACCACTTATTTCATTTTCCCATAGTCATTTTTTTACATTATATAAAATGCACTTAGCTCTTAATGGCAATACTTTTACTTCTTTCTATGGTAATTCACATATATTACTTAATTTTTCACATGCCATTTTTATGAGAGCTGCAGATCTCATTCCCAGATAAGAAGAAAGCATTATTATATGAAAATAGGAAAATATAAGTGAACCTAAACAAAAACGCAGTTTCTGGGCTCAGTGTCAGGGAACATGGAATAGACAAAATTGTCCCTATTCTTCCTATTAAGTACAACTAACAACCCTGGACATTATACATAAAACAAACATAAGAAGACTCTGAAAGGTTAAAAACAAGAAGACAGATCATCTAGGGACCTAAAAACCTAAATGGCATGCTGGTGAGTTCCATGGGTTTTCTTTTTGCCTTGTGTATCCCAGCCCAAGTACTACAGAAGCTGGCAGCATGGAATTGCCGATGGGCTCAGACAAACAAAAGTCTCAAGAAAAGAAAAGCCTGGTTTCCCTAGAAAAGAACCAGGAAAAGGGCAGCCTAGAAAGACAGAAAACTTTCAAACACAAAGAAAAACTACAGCCCCACGCCCACCTCCACCAGCAAAGGCTGAGAGGAGAGACTAGACTTCCACCCTTGCTAGGCTTTGCTGAGCTGCCTTAATCCCCGACCAAAATGGTACCAGTCAGAGAGGGTAAAGTGGGAAGCCAGGTGGTAAGCAGGCCTCCCTAACTCCCATGGCATCAGTGGAAGGAAGGAAGGAAGGAAGGAAGGAAGGCAGGCAGACAGGAAGGCAGACCTGAATAAATATAGAGTTTCTCTAGAAATATAACCACAGCTTAATTTCTTAGTTTCACTGCTGGTCCTCAGTTATTTTCTGATTTTAAAAAATGATCCTTAATTGACGTGTGTGTGTGAGGGAGAATGAATATATATGTATGCAAATTCAAAGAAAAACATCACAAATATGATGCACACATCTTGCTGATTTTTTTCTAATCAAGGTTCATTAAGCAGAAAGAAAAACTGTATACAAAAGAAGCTATTTCTGACCAAAACATATTCATTTATATATGAATATGAATAAACTACTAATTTGAAATTTGCATACTTTAATTATCTAATCAAATTTATATATGTTACTGTAGCATTCTCTAATTTTGCATAATAAAAATTTTATTTCATCCTATTGGACAAAAATATATCTAAATTTTTACCATCTATCATCTATCTATCTATAAATTTGATGGTTTTTAGGAAGACAAAAAATATATTCAGACTTATGATGCTTCCTGTTAGATTATTGTAAATATAATTGTGCAATTGCATGAGAATTTTCATGACTCTTTCTAATAGTGAATGTATAATATAATATATATCAATGTAATATACATCCATTGTAATAACTGGATTCACTTTGTCTGTATTTACTATAGCTATGGACTGAATTGTGTCTCCCTAAAATTCATGTATGGAAGCCCTAATCCCCAGTATGATGGTATTAGGAGGTAGGCCCTTTGCAAGGTGACTAAGTTTAGATGAGGTCATGAAGATGGGGCCCTCTTGATGGAATTAGGGCCTTTAAAAGAGAGACACCAGAGTGCTCTCTTTCTGTTTCTCTCTCTCTCCCTTTCTCCATCTATTTCTATTTCTGTCTCTCCAATCCAGGAAAAGAACTCTTACCAGAAACTGAACTGGCTCACCTTCAGACAATGAGAACATAAATTTCTGTTACTTAAGCCACACAGCCTGTGATATTTTGTCACAGTATCCCGAGCAGACTAAGATATTTATCATTAATCTTATGTCCACCAATTTTTTTCTTCCTTGTTTTCTAAGTTAACTACTCCCTCATCTGTGCTCTTTATTCCTCTCATTTCTGTCTCTGGATGAATATTTCTCTAAAAGTTAGTGTTTAGGCAGTATAATTAAAAACATATCTTCTTTCAGCCCTCTATAAATGTAGAAGAAAGAAAAACAGTTTTATTATTGAAAAAGCATTAAACCAGAATGTGAGGCACATCACAGGCAGCCCACTAAAGAGGCTGTAGAGTCAGAAATCTCACCTTTTTACAGCCAAGCAGTTACAACCCATTACACGCATGTTCTCAAGAGAAACGACAGATAATCCTCAAGAAACAGGACTTGCCAGCATCCTTTGTCACACATAGTTCATCCTAAATTCACCTGCTAACTGTGATGACCTTCTCTGTTGGTTAATTGGCTTTATTCAAAGGAAAAATAAACTTGTCACATCTTTATGACAGGAAGTAGTTTTGCAACTTGGAGCAAGGTGCCCACTGAGGTGAGGCTCTTACCTTCCCACAAAGACTGGGAGACAGGGGTGCTGTCTTCCTTGATGATTACATTTCAAAGACACAGTTTCCAGATTCTTGAGAAAGACATTCCTGGTTTGAAAAGCTGCTAAGAGGCTTATTTGGTTTTTAAAATGGCTCAGATACTTTTCAAAGAGACAGAGAAAGAACTTAAAATGACCACGTTTTCTAAAGTAAATGCATGATGAAAAAGGAGTAAGGAAAGTTCTGTCCTTATTTTCAACAGGGAGAATTAAGCCTCTCATTTTTAATTTGTATTTCCTTATATAGTAGCATCTATCTTTTTTTTCACCTTCAGTTTCTCCAGCTTTATTTGCCCTTACTCCTCAACATGTTTAAGTTCCATGCTTAAACTCATGAACAAAACACAAAAAAGAAGGGGCTTCCCTGGTGGCGCAGTGGTTGAGGGTCCGCCTGCCGATGCAGGGGACACGGGTTCGTGCCCCGGTCCGGGAAGATCCCACATGCCGCGGAGCAGCTGGGCCCGTGAGCCATGGCCGCTGAGCCTGCGCGTCCGGAGCCTGTGCTCCACAACGGGAGAGGCCACAACAGTGAGAGGCCCACGTACTGCAAAAAAAAAAAAAAAAAACACTGAAAAGAAGGAGAAAGTCTTCTTCCTCAATCTGCCTCTAAACCATCCATTCCCTCTTTCACCAAGGATGTTTAATTTAGAAAACTTGCACAATGTAATAGTCTAGATGCATAATAATTACTTTGTAGAGTTGAAAAGTAATTTTTCTCAAGTCAGGTTTAGAGGAATATTTAACCTACAGTAAAATTCACCCTCTTTAGGTATACCTTTATATGAATTTTGGTAAGCACATGTAGTTGTGTAACCACTACCAAAATTGAGCTATAAGACGCTTCCATCACTACAAAGCCTTCCCTCTTCTCCACTTTTAGTCAATCTCCTTAATACAAGCAACAGTGTTTCCTGATTCTGTCTAGTGGCTTACAGTTTTAACTCTGTAAGAAAGAAAAGAGAGGACGGGATGGGTTGGTGCCTCTCAGCGTCCCTCGGTCCTCCTTCCAGCCCCGGTCTTACTCTTTACCACCTGGTGGACCATGGACAATGGTCCTTAAATAAGATTTTCTCTTCTTGTTTGGGCCACCCAGGGGTCCTATTCTATTATGTCACGGTAGCCCACACTCAGCCTTTAGCCATGTATTAACTTTATATGCTTCCTGCTTATCTACTAATATGCCTGCTGGAAATTTTTTCTCCAGTTTTGCCACAGGGCAGGGAATTTGCTTAGCTCCTCATTCAGCAGTCCCAGAAGCCCCGCTTAGCATCAGCTTTTATATATTCTGCTCACACATCAATCCACCTAAACATCAACTAAGCATTTCTGTCTATTATATGTCAAGAAATGTTGTAGACTACCAAGACACAGCTGTGCAAAATAGACAGTTTTCCAGTTCTCAAGAAACTTGTGGAAGGAAAATTAATTAATTAATTTCTAGTAGCAATAAGTGCATTGAAGAAAGTAAACCAGAATGACTTGTTATGATTATGATTACAATTGATACTACAGAGAATGACAGGAGGAACATGTATGTTTCCATATGACACAGTGTTTAAAATAGTCCTATCAAAGTTACATTTGTTCTTTTATAGGTATTTTAGGTATCCTTTTGCTTAACATCAATTTATTCTGTTTTCTGAACAGGCTACAAACTTTTCTCACTTGCAGGACTCTTATCTTCTTTTTCTTTTATAATTCCTTGATCAGGCAATTCTTTCTGTAATGTGTCTTTAAACACGTAGTTTCTTTTAATAAACATTATCTGATTTTTTTATTTAAAAAATTTTTTAAAATAATTTTGTTTATTAAAATAAACAACTTTGGAGAGGAGTGAAGATGGCAGATTAGAAGGATGCAGAATTCACGTCTCTGCACAACTAAGGCACCTACCAGGCACCGGTGGGGGATCACGGACACCAAAGGGGATGGGAGGAAGCCCCAGTGACCGGGTAGGGTGTGGGGAGTGGTGGGGAGTGAGGGGGGAGGAGAAGTGGAGGTGGGATGGGACTGGTGCCCCTGAGGGGCAGCTGGGGGAGGGGAAGGGATCCCACACCTGAAGGGGGAAATTTGGGAACCACTGGGAGGGCAGAGGATCAAAAGAGAGCGTGGCCAGGCTCCCTTCCCCACTTGGACCCCCAGGAACCTGCTGAGATCTCCGGCCTGATCCTCTACCCACTGAGGCCCCCTCCAGCCGCATGGATCCTGAGGGAGTGAGAAGGAGGGAAGGGGGAGCAAAAGTAAAGGCCGGACGTCCGGGACCGGCACCTCTGAGGAGCAGTTGTGGGCGGGAAGGAGTTCCATACCCAGCAGGGCCCACCCACGGTTAGGGGTCCAGGGGCAATGGGGGAGACCCTGGGGGAGACGTGGGGGGATGCGGAGGAATGGAAGGGAACACAGCCAGTGTCTTCCCTGTCCACTTAGTCACCAGGGACCCTGTTGGGCTCCCGGGCCTAAACGTCTGCCTTCGGAATCTCTCTCCTGCTGTGCAGAGCCCAAGCTCCACCCCTACACCCCACCCAGGGCCCCACTTCTACACCCAGAGACCCCCTCAGGGACACCCTCCAACCATGCTGGGCCTAAACCTCACGCACACACCGTCACTTGGGGCCCTACCTCCAAACTCGGAACTCCACATTCCAGAGGCAGCCCTTTGGATGTGCTGCCTCTCCGCTTCCGGGGGGGGGGGTCCTAAGCAGAGGCCCCGCCTCTGTCCAAGTTCCACTTCCGCCTAAACTCCACCCCCCCATAGCCAAGGTGTATTCTCTGTTTTTTTCTTTTTTCCTCTTTTAGATTGGGGTTCTGTTATGCCTTGTTGATTCATTTATATTTTTATTTTTTCTAATAAATCTCTGATTTTTCTAATTTTATTTTATTCTTTATACTTTGTTATTGTTCTCCTTTTGGCTTGTTCCACTTTTCTTTTTTTCTTCTTTCTGTTGTGGTTTTGTTTCACCTTATTTCAGTTGTTGCAATTACGTTTTTATTTTTCCTAATATATTTTTATCTTTCTAATTTTATTTTGTTTTTTATTCTTTGTTATTGTACTGCTCCTTTTTTTTTTTCTTTTTTTGCCTCACCACGTGGCTTGCAGGATCTTGGTTCCCAGGCTGGAGGTCGGGCCTGAGCTCCTGTGGTGGGAGCTCTGAATCCAAACCACTGGACTAATAGAGAACTTCAGACCCCAGGGAATATTAATCAGAGTGAGGCCTCCCAGAGGTCCCCAATGACCTGCAAACTACAGTGCTGCATGTCTCAGGCCAAATAACCAGTAAAACAGGAATACGGCCCCACACATGAAGAAAAAAAAAAAAAAGAAACGACAAAAAAATATGTTACAGACAAAGAAGAAAGATAGAAACCTACAAGACCAAATAAATGAGGATGAAATAAGCAACCTACCTGAAAAGAAATTCAGAGTAATGATAGTAAAGATGATCCAAAATCTCAGAAACAGAATGGAGAAAATACAAGAAACATTTAACAAGGACCTAGAAAAACTAAAGAGCAAACAAACAGTGATGCACAACACAATAACTGAAATAAAAAATATTCTAGAAGGAATCAATAACAGAATAACTGAGGCAGAAGAACAGATAAGTGACTTGGAAGATAAAATAGTGGAAATAACTACTGCAGAGCAGAATAAAGAAAAAAGAATGAAAAGAATTGAGGACAGTCTCAGAGACCTCTGGGACAACACTAAATGCACCAATGTTCGAATTATAGGGGTCCCAGAAGAAGAGGAGAAAAAGGAAGGGACTGAGAAAATATTTGAAGAGATTATAGTTGAAAATTTACCTAATATGGGAAAAGAAATAGTTAATCAAGTCCAGGAAGCACAGAGAGTCCCATAAGGATAAATCCAAGGAGAAACACGCCAAGACACATATTAATCAAACTATCAAAAATTAAATACAAAGAAAACATATTAAAAGCAGCAAGGGAAAAACAACAAATAACACACAAGGGAATCCCCATAAGGTTAACAGCTGATCTTTCAGCAAAAACTCTGCAAGCCAGAAGGGACTGGCAGGAAATATTTACAGTGATGAAGGAAAGAAACCTACAACCAAGATGACTCTACCCAGCAAGGATCTCATTCAGATTTGATGGAGAAATTAAAACCTTTACAGACAAGCAAAAGCTAAGAGAATTCAGCACCACCAAATCAGCTTTACAACAAATGCTAAACGAACTTCTCTAGGCAGGAAAACACAAGAGAAGGAAAAGACCTACAATAACAAACCCAAAATAATTAAGAAAATGGGAATAGGAACATACATATCAATAATTACCTTAAATGTAAATGGATTAAATGCTCCCACCAAAAGACACAGACTTGCTGAATGGATACAAAAATAAGACCCGTATATATGCTGTCTACAAGAGATCCACTTCAGACCTAGGGACACATACAGACTGAAAGTGAGGGGATGGAAAAAATATTCCATGCAAATGGAAATCAAAAGAAAGCTGGAGTAGCAATTCTCATATCAGACAAAATAGACATTAAAATAAAGACTATTACAAGAGACAAAGAAGGACACTACATAATGATCAAGGGATCGATCCAAGAGGAAGATATAACAATTGTAAATATTTATGTACCCAACATAGGAGCACCTCAATACATAAGGCAAATACTAACAGCCATGAAAGGGGAAATCGACAGTAACACAATCATAGTAGGGGACTTGAACACCCCACTTTCACCAATGGACAGATCATCCAAAATGAAAATAAATAAGGAAACACAAGCTTTAAATGATACATTAAACAAGATGGACTTAATTGATATTTATAGGACATTCCATCCAAAAACAACAGAATACACATTCTTCTCAACTGCTCATGGAATAGTCTCCAGGATAGATCATATCTTGGGTCACAAATCAAGCCTTGGTAAATTTAAGAAAATTGAAATCGTATCAAGTACCTTTTCTGACCACAACGCTGAGACTAGATATCAATTACAGGAAAAGATCTGTAAAAAATACAAACACATGGAGGCTAAACAATACACTACTTAATAACCAAGAGATCACTGAAGAAATCGAAGAGGAAATCATAAAATACCTAGAAACAAATGACAATGGAGACACGACAACTCAAAACTATGGGATGCAGCAAAAGCAGTTGTAAGAGGGAAGTTTATAGCAATACAATCCTACCTTAAGAAACAGGAAACATTCAAATAAACAACCTAACCTTGCACCTAAAGCAATTAGAGAAAGAAGAACAAAAAAAACCCCAACTAGCAGAAGGAAAGAAATCATAAAGATCAGATCAGAAATAAATGAAAAAGGAATGAAGGAAACTATAGCAAAGATCAATAAAACTAAAAGCTGGTTCTTTGAGAAGATAAACAAAATTGATAAACCATTAGCCAGACTCATCAAGAAAAAAAGGGAGAAGACTCAAATCAATAGAATTAGAAATGAAAAAGGAGAATTAACAACTGACACTGCAGAAATACAAAGGATCATGAGATATTACTACAAGCAACTCTATGCCAATAAAATGGACAACCTGCAAAAAATGGACAAATTCTTAGAAATGCCCAACCTGCCGAGACTGAACCAGGAAGAAATAGAAAATATGAACAGACCAATCACAAGCCCTGAAATTGAAACTGTGATTAAAAATCTTCTAACAAACAAAAGCCCAGGACCAGATGGCTTCAGCGGCAAATTCTATCAAACATTTAGAGAAGAGCTAACACCTATCCTTCTCAAACTCTTCCAAATATAGCAGAGGGAGGAACACTCCCAAACTCATTCTATGAGTCCACCATCACCCTGATACCAAAACCAGACAAAGATGTCACAAAGAAAGAAAACTCAGGCCAATATCACTGATGAACATAGATGCAAAAATCCTCAACCAAATACTAGCAAACAGAATCCAACAGCACATTAAAAGGATCATACACAATGATGAAGTGGGCTGTATTCCAGGTATGCAAGGATTCTTCAATATATGCAAATAAATCAATGTGATACACCATAATAACAAATTGAAGGAAGAAAACCATATGATCATCTCAATAGATGCAGAGAAAGCTTTTCACAAAATTCAACGCCCATTTATGATAAAAACCCTCCAGAAAGTAGGCATAGAGGGAACGTTCCTCAACATAATAAAGGCCATATATGACAAACCCACAGCCAACATCGTCCTCAATGGTGAAAAACTGAAACTATTTCCACTAAGATCAGGAACAAGACAAGGTTGCCCATTCTCACCACTATTATTCAACATAGTTTGGAAGTTTTAGCCACAGCAATCAGAGAAGAAAAAGAAATAAAAGGAATCCAAATTGGAAAAGAAGAAGTAAAGCTGTCACTGTTTGGAGATGACATGAAAATATAATAGAGAATCCTAAAGATACTGCCAGAAAACTACTAGACCTAATCAATGAATTTGGTAAAGTAGCAGGATACAAAATTAATGCGCAGAAGTCTCTGGCATTCCTATACACTAATGATGAAAAATCTGAAAGTGAAATTAAGAAAACCCTCCCATTTACTACTGCAACCAAAAGAATAAAATATCTAGGAATAAACCTACCTAAGGAGACAAAAGACCTGTATGGAGAGAATTATAAGACACTGATGAAAGAAATTAAAGATGATGCAAAGAGATGGAGAGATAGACCATGTTCTTGGATTGGAAGAATCAACATTGTGAAAATGACTCTACTACCCAAAGCAATCTACAGATTCAATGCAATCTCTATCAAACTACCAATGGCATTTTTCACAGAACTAGAACAAAAAAGCTCACAATTTGTATGGAAACACAAAAGACCCCGAAGAGCCAAAGCAATCTTGAGAAGGAAAAATAGAGCTGGAGTAATCAGGCTCCCTGACTTCAGACTATACTACAAAGCTACAATAATCAAGACAGTATGGTACTGGCACAAAAACAGAAATATAGATCAATGGAACAGAATAGAAAGCCCAGAGGTAAACCCACGCACATATGGTCACTTTGTATTTGATAAAGGAGGCAAGAATATACAGTGGGAAAAAGACAGCCTCTTCAATAAGTGGTGCTGGGAAAACTGGACAGCTACATGTAAAAGAATGAAATTAGAACACTCCCTAACACCATACACAAAAACAAACTCAAAATGGATTAAAGACCTAAATGTAAGGCCAGACACTATCAAACTCTTAGAGGAAAACATAGGCAGAACACTCTATGACATAAATCACAGCAAGATCCTTTTTGACCTACCTCCTAGAGAAATGGAAATAAAAACAAAAATAAACAAATGGGACCTAGTGAAACTTAAAACCTTTTGCACAGCAAAGGAAACCAAAAACAAGATGAAAAGACAACCCTTAGAATGGGAGAAAATATTTGCAAATGAAGCAACTGACAAATGATTAATCTCCAAAATTCACAAGCAGCTCATGCAGCTCAATATCAAAAAAACAAACAACCCAATCCAAAAATGGGCGGAAGACCTAAATAGACATTTCTCCAAAGAAGATATACAGATTGCCAACAAACACATTAAAGAATGCTCAACATCATTAATCATTAGAGAAATGCAAATCAAAACTACAATGAGATATCGTCTCACACCGGTCAGAATGGCCATCATCAAAAAATCTAGAAACAATAAATGCTGGAGAGGGTGTGGAGAAAAGGGAACCCTCTAGCACTGTTGGTGGGAATGTAAATTATACAGCCACTATGGAGGACAAAATGGAGGTTCCTTAAAAAACTAAAAATAGAACTACCATACGAGCCAGCAATCCCACTACTGGGCATATACCCTGAGAAAACTATAATTCAGAAAGAGTTACGTACCAAAATGTTCATTGCAGCTCTATTTACAATAGCCAGGACATGGAAGCAACCTAAGTGTCCATTGACAGATGAATGGATAAAGAAGATATGGCACGTATATATAATGGAATATTACTCAGCCATAAAAAGAAATGAAACTGAGTTATTTGTAGTGAGGTGGATGGACCTAGAGTCTGTCATACAGAGTGAAGTAAGGCTGAAAGAGAAAAACAGATATCGTATGCTAACACATATATATGGAATCTACGCAAAAATTAAAAAAAAGGTCATGAAGAACCTAGGGGCAAGACGGGAATAAAGACACAGACCTACTAGAGAATGGACTTGAGGATATGGGGTGGGGGAAGGGTAAGCTGTGACAAAGAGAGAGAGTGGCATGGACATATATACACTACCAAATGTAAAATAGATAGCTAGTGGGAAGCAGCTGCATAGCACAGGGAGATCAGTTCGGTGCTTTGTGACCACCTGGAGGGGTGGTATAGGGAGGGTGGAAGGGAGGGAGATGTAAGAGGGAAGAGATATGGGAACATATGTATATGTATAACTGATTCACTTTGTTATAAAGCAGAAACTAACACACCATTGTAAAGCAATTATACTCCAATAAAGATGTTAAAAAAAAAAAGAGTACATACTGTATGATTCTATGTATATAAAATTACAGAAAATGCAAGTGATCTACAATGACCACAGCAGATCCAGTGGTCATGTGGAACCAAGCAGAGGGTGAAGATGAGAGGGAGGATCACAAAGGACATGAAGAAATTTGGGGGATATTGGATGTGTTCATTATCCTGATTGTGGTGATTGTGGCTTTACAGGTGCATATGTGTGCCAAAACTTAACAAATTGTAGACTTTAAATATGTGTAGTTCATTGTGTGCTGATTTTACCTCAACAAAGCTGTCAAAAACAACAAACAAAGAAACGAAAAGAACATACATATCTACATGTATGCATGCTCGTATTTGCCACTGTATTGTAGAGGCAGTAAAGCAATAGTTAAATGCTTGGCATTTATAAATATGTAAATTGAAGATATGTGTATATCAATAAATATATATGTATCAATATATGTGTGTATATATATATATGCAGGTACATATATATTTAGAAGATATATATACATACACATAAAGGCATATATTAACATGTATATGTTAATAGCATATAACATTTTAGTTGTCTTTATCAGTGATCAAAGGATTATGAGGTTAAAACAGATAAACCACAGAAAGTGCTTAGCAGAGGATTATACTATTAGGCACATATTAAACATGTTTATTTCTTTATAGTCATAAATTTTATATATTGTTTGTGCCACTACAGATGATTTGGGATTGTGAATTATTTTAATAATAAAGGTAAAAATTTTAAACATTTATTTAAAGTAAATGCCTTATTAAATGGCTAAATGAATGCAGATATAAAAGTAAGTAAACTTCTCCAGAGACTTTAAAAAATAATCACTAATCAGGCAGAAACATAAGTTTAAAATCATCAACAAATCTAGAGCATCTGCACAAAATCTCTGAAGTTTAATAGAATAACAATTTATCTTTCAGGAAGTAATTTGACATAATTTATGAGAACTGCAATTATCTAAATTGACAGGCAATTAGATGAAAGAAACTAATTTTAGTGGAAAGAAAATAGACACGGTTTGTGTAAATATGGATGACCTAATGGACTGCTAACAAACTCATATTTCAAAGGTTTTCTACTAATTAAAATTTTCATAAAGTTAACTAAATGAAATGTATGACATTTAGAAGTCATCTTTCAAAATTGCTTCAAAAATGTTAAATTACTTTTGGAAAATTTGCGAACTGTAACAAATTTGAGAGGAGGCAAGAGAAGCATTTCCTTTTTCTATTAGCTCAAAAGGATGGCTATTTATTTATTCGGAAATAGAATACACATGTTCAAGGGCAAGAATAAGAAAAGATAGCTCCTCAAAAGCAGAGATGGGATTCACAATAGTGGGGTGGAAAATGTTGATGGAACATTTCAAACAATATTCTTTTCAGCTTTGATGCTTAATTTAAATTTCTCTCTATCCAAAACTCACAGTGCTTTTGTGCTAACATTCAGAAATAATTTAACTTGGTTTA
The DNA here is from genome assembly GCF_964270905.1 of Leucopleurus acutus. NCBI lineage: Eukaryota > Metazoa > Chordata > Mammalia > Artiodactyla > Delphinidae > Leucopleurus > Leucopleurus acutus. Next base: position 91,315,839 of record NC_139149.1, on the reverse strand, counting down.
ATACCATGTTCAAATAATTGATAATTATCAATTATCTTTCATAAAATGAAAAAATGTTGTCTTTAATTCAATATTTTAATATAATTGAGAGAGATTTCAATTATATTGAATTAGAACCTCTTTTTTACTTTTAGGTTTTAAGTTCATTTCTTAACTTGATATTAGTGGAGACAAGTGAGTCTCAGAACACTTTAAAAATTCAAATTACTTTTTTTTTTAAAGATTTTTGTGTGTGTGTGGACCATTTTTATAAAGTCTTTATTGAATTTTTTACAATACTGCTTCTGTTTTCTTTCTTTATTTTTTGGCCACGAGGCATGTAGGATCTTAGCTCCCTGACCAGGGATCAAACCCACACCACCTACATTGGAAGGCAAAGTGTTAACTGCTGGACCACCAACGAAGTCCCTCAAATTACTTTTTTTTTTTTTAACATCTTTATTGGGGTATAATTGCTTTACAATAGTGTGTTAGTTTCTGCTTTATAACAAAGTGAATCAGTTATACATATACATATGTTCCCATATCTCTTCCCTCTTGCGTCTCCCTCCCTCCCTCCCTCCCTCCCTCCCTCCCTATCCCACCCCTCCAGGCGGTCACAAAGCACGGAGCTGATATCCCTGTGCTATGCGGCTGCTTCCCACTAGCTATCTACCTTACGTTTGGTAGTGTATATATGTCCATGCCTCTCTCTCGCTTTGTCACAGCTCACCCTTCCCCCTCCCCATATCCTCAAGTCCGTTCTCCAGTAGGTCTGTGTCTTTATTCCTGTCTTACCCCTCAAATTACTTTTAAAGAATGTATAAATGTATAAGAACGTGTAAGTTATAAAAGGTAGCAAGATGACAATCTGTTTTTTACAATTCTTAGCTTGTCCTCTGGAGCAAGCATTGCATTGAAAGCTCAAGAATAAGAATAATATAAACACTACTTTATGGAATAAAGCATCACTATTCCTAGCAGAAGACAAGAATCCATTTACTTTCTTGGGCTCCAGCACTCTTAAGTTCCTGGTTTAGAAACATTGGCTTTGTGAACAAAACTGGTGTGTTATAGAATGGGTTCAAGATTTCTTTTCCAAATCCTTTCTCATCTCAGCCTGGTTCAGGAGATTTGAGCATTTCTCAACGCAAAGTTGAAAGGGAAAAAAAAGGTTTGTAAGGAATACTAAGGACAAGGAAGAAACGAAGATGCCCTCTGCCTTAATTGTTTTCACCGAGGTGAGGATATCTGCCTGGCCCAGATACTCCTTTCTCAAGGTAAATATGACTGGAGTTAGATGGGAGATCAATGGTGTTCTTAGATTATGACATGGATGCCTCAGGGGAATCACAGAGGAGGTGTAGCTAGTTGTTAGAGCGTTGCCTGCACAGGCGCACTTTGAAAGCCCACCATTCCCAGGTTAGGGGGCCCACTCCTATACACCCACATTTGTCCGTCAGAAACAGGCCATCTCATAACCAGTTCCACTTCCCCAAGGTAATTACATCAGAAACAGAAGATTGTCCCTCATTAACTCGCTTAAGTCCCTGTAAGTCCAGAATTATTGTCATAACTATCTTATTTTACTTGAAGGGTCAACACAGTTGACAGCCAGATCTCCTCATTCATTTTTTAAATAGAATATACTCAATAATTTAACTTGAAATATTCAATACTTGCTTTTACTTCTCTTTTTGCAAAGGCAGGTAAGAATACCAACATTCTTTGGGAAATCCCTCATACTCATAGGCTACTACATTCTCTTCCCTTTTCTTCATCTCATCAAAATAAAATAATCACAATCCAAATTTTTAAGAATTCTTTTTTACATAATACATGTTCAAAAGTAGGAAACATAACCAAACTAACTATATTTCTTACCCACTGCCAAAATATTTCTTAAAACTCTTGCCTGCTTTTTTTGGAGTATTTCTCTTGAATTTTGTTTATAAAACCATATAAAAATTGTGAATTATTAAAGGATATAACAGAATCTCTACATACAGCATATACATGTATATGCGTGTATGTGTAAATACATGTGTGATTATATCTTTTTATATGTGCATATACATATTATATATACACACATACATGTTTAATTTCTACCTGCAATGCATGATTCTTCTACCTCACTCTGTGGAGACAGCCTAGAAACCTTTTAATTCCTAGAAGATGACCCAAGTTATCTTTTTACTGACACAACATTAACCTTGTTATTTAGCTAATACCAGCATTTATTGAACACTTAGGATCATATTAAATTTTATTCTAACAACAATCCCATGAGGTAAGTTTTATTACATAAATATATTTTATTCATGATAATTTTGAGAAATTATTCAAAGTTACACAGCTATTAAGAAATTCAAACTCAGCTCTTTCTGACTCTAAATGGATGCTTATAAATACCACATAATGTGACTGACTTCTGATGGGTACTTCAGAGCTAACTTTGCATGGCAACCTAGGCAGTCACTTTTATAGGTAATACCTCTTAAAATAGGTCCCTTGTCCTAAAATATCTCCCCTGGTTATGGTTATACCTAAAATCCCACAGTATGTCATACTCCTTAAAGCAATGTATTCAATTACATATGTGAATGCACGTTCTATTCTCACCTCTCTATCTTCTTTTACTCTTGTCTCAGATGAATAAATATTTCTTCCTCTTGCCTAGGTAACACTTCCACCTGTATTTTCGTATCCATCATTTCCTGCTTCCTGTAGGACAGTAGTTCTCGGACTGTGCCACATGGAGCCTGCAAATATTTTTGCTGAAAACAAAAACAATTGCAATATATTTTTATCAAGTCCATGACATCTCTGTACATAAAATGGTCCAGTGTTAACATCCCAGGCGATAACACACAAGCAAGATACATATACACACCTAATCTCTTAGTTATTCACACTGATAATAAGTGTTTGCATCAGGTGACTATGTTTAACCCATTTGTCAACTTTTAAGCAGCAGCCCTATTCACTTTGATAATGCTTCTTCCAAGAAGAAGCAGTGTCTTTGTCACACGTTTTGTCTCCAAATAACTGGTTATACTTATTGAAATAGTTCTCTGTATACTGTGCTGTGGGATATTCACATGCTGCTAATTTAGAATGAATCCATTCTACCTCTGACTTTCCTGGAAAAAAATGTAAGTGGATTTCACTAACATTTCTCAACTATAGAAACTAAAAAACTGCAATTACTAAAGGAACGTCTGCTGAAATGAAAGAAGCGGGCAGATCAGACAGGCAATTTCACTGGTGGCATGCAGCCATTCAGTGTAGGGCACACAGGCCTTCAATTTCATATATACGGAGGTAAACATAATGCAAGCATTTTCACTTTTGTGTGCATATCTGCATAAAACATCCATGGCACGTGGATCATTGTATTTCCATTTCAAAGTTTGCAATAACTTTGATACAGTCTTGCTTTTACAAATAAGTACTGATGTTTATCTCAGCTGAATTCCTTAAGAAAAAGGAACTAGAAATTATATTAAAACAAAGTGGCATATCCAGCTTGCCACTGAGAAGACTTCTCATGTGTCAGAAAGAATCTATTTTCGTACTTTACCTTTTAACTATTTGTGCTGTCTTTCATCCTGAACATTCTTGATCAAGGTTTAACCCGGCACACACAGAGGAGCACATGTTACTTTTGTGATCATCTGTTTGCTGCTTTGATCTGCTTCTGGATCTAGAGGAAAAAATAAATAAGCAGAAATTAGTGTCCTTTTTATCACACATCTCTGACCTTGGAAGACGATCCAAGGGCTCCTTATTTCCAATAAATCCAGTAGAGATACTCTGGCTGACAGTAAACCTATGGGTTTTGTATTAGTCAGGCTTCTCCAGAGAAACAGAACCAATAGGATATATACACACACACACATCTGTGTGTATATATACACGTGTATATGGAGAGAGACAGAAAAAAAAAGAGATTTATTGATATTTATTATGAGGAATTGGCTCACATGATTATGGAGGCTGAGAAGTTCCAAGATCTGCAGTCTGCAAGCTGGAGAACCAGGAGATCTCATAGTATAGTTTCAGTCTGAGTCCAGCTTGAAGACAGTCAGGCAGTGAGAGCAAATTCTCCCTTACTCAGCCTTTTGTTCTAGTCAGGTCTTCAACGGATTAGATGAGGCCCACCCATAATGGGAACAGCAATCTGCTTAACCCAGTCTACCAATGCAAATGTCAACTGATCTAGAAACATCCTCACAAACACACCCAGAATAATGTTTAACCAGATATCTGGGTAACCTATGGCCCAGTCAAGTTAACATATAAAATTAACAATCACAGGTTTATCATCATTTTAGTTTTTGCTGGGAGGCAATGTAGCCTAATGGTTAAGAGCCTATCCTCTGAATGTAGTCTAACTGGGCCAAAAACCCACTTCTTGTGGATGGACCTAGAGTCTGCCATACAGAGTGAAATAAGTCAGAAAGAGAAAAACAAATACCGTTTGCTAATACATATATATGGAATCTAAAAAAAAAAAAAAGGTTCTGATGAACCTAGGGGCAGAACAGGAATAAGGACGCAGATGCAGAGAATGGACTTGAGGACACAGGGAGGGGGAAGGGTAAGCTGGGACGAAGTGAGACAGTGGCACTGACATATATACACTACCAAGTGTAAAATAGATAGCTAACGGGAAGCAGCCGCATAGCACAGGGAGATCAGCTCGGTGCTTTGTGACCACCTAGAGGGGTGGGATAGGGAGTGTGGGAGGGAGATGCAAGAGGAAGGAGATATGGGGATATATATATATATATATATATAGCTGATTCACTTTGTTATACAGCAGAAACTAACACACCATTGTAAAGCAATTATACTCCAATAAAGATGTTAAAAAAAAAACACCTCTCTGATCCATCTACCTCATGGGGTTATTGTAAGCATTCAATGAAAGTGTATAAACAATAGAGGATAGTTTGCCATTATTATTGAATTATTACAGTAGTCTTTGTAGGAGTCTCCAGGGTACCTGACTTTAATCCCCTACTTTCCAAATTCTTCTCTTTTTACAGGCATAAAACTGTAAATTTGGGAGAGAAATAGAGCAAGTGGGAGTGCAGAACCTCATTGTAATTTTGAAGCTGACTGAACTTTGATAGAGGCCTCAGTCTCCAGAGGCCTGACCTAAAACACTGTGTAACTACCACACACGGAGAGCAACATGTGGCCAAGAATGCTGTCCAGAGGCTGCTGTCCTGATGGTCACTGTCATCTTAACCTCTGTTACACCGAGACTTTATGGGCCATAATTCTAGGATAGCTCTAATGGTCAGTTTGAAAGTTGATTACGAGTTATTTTGAAGGGGATTTTAGCAGTTTTAACTGCTCCAAGATCTTTTTATAAACACCATCATGTGTGAAGTAAAGTAGATGATGGGGTGTATAGTTAATATAACCAAATTCTAAAATCGACAAATGTCTTTTGTACTCCTTGAAGTAATCCAGCTTTGCAACTCTCTGTGAAGTCATGATATTGGTTAAGAAAATCTTTCACCATCCGATTGTTTATTTGCCGTCAACTTTCACCAACAGGGAGAGTGGGATATCTCAACTCAGGGGAGCCAAAGCGAAGGCAATTCCAGGGCACTCTCAGATTGCCTTCTGTGTGTGAACAGGAGAGAAATCCAATAACTCAAAATTTAAAATAAAATCTAAGAATTTCATTTTTTACTGGTTAGGTTTTCTAACTGGTCAAAGTGCCATATGCTGCCACATATTGTCCATTTTTTCTCAGTTGGACTTTGAACTCAGAAAATGGTTAGGACATAATTTTTCTTTTTCAGTGCAGTTTAATGGGTTACATTTATAGAGTTCTTTATAGTGTTCAAAGAGTCTTCTGTGTTCTCATGCAGTCTCTCATTATCTTCGTAAATTTAATATACAAGGTGTGTGGGACAGGCATTATTTTCACAACTAAGAGAGGGAGGGTGAGGGTGGAGAGAGAGGTTCTTTGGGATTGAGTGACGTAGCCCTGAAGCACTAACCTGGTTCACAGTCATGAAAACTCCATAAGGAAAGGTAAGTTGGTCACTCATGCATGCTCTGCCCTGAACAATACCTGGCACACAGTAGGTGCCAAAAACTTTATGTGGGATAATCAACGAATCTGATTAGAAGAAGAACTGGGAATAGAATTTAGTTCTGCCAACTTTTATGTTGCACCTTTTATACTGGCAAGAGTCCTTCTCTGTCCTCATACTTCCCCGATTTTCCTCCGTCTATTCTTGATGCAGCTGTTGTTGGGTTTGCGGAGGCAAGGCCAGTGAGCCCTCTCCACTGAGGGGTACCGGAACCCCAGCCTCACAGTGATGGAGTACAGAAAGGAGGGGCGTCTATGGGGGACTCCTACCTGAGAGACTAAAGCTGACGCCCTCTGAGATGCCCAAGGTCGTCAGAAAAGAAGGTCCGCTGGGTCCCTCTGTCCTGAGGGCGCTGGTCTCACTTTGTTGCTGGTCACGGTGGTGGAGCGGGATTCTCTAGTGGAGGCCCCGCATCCCCTGGCCCGCATGTGGCCGGGCTAGGCTAGCGCTCTGAGGCTGCCACAGTCGCGGCCTCCGCCGTGCGTCGGGCTGGCTGCGGGGCACGCGGGACAGCTGCCCTCCCCTCCCGGACGCTGCCGCTGTGCCCACCCATAGGCCAGGAAGTCGGGCGGGGCTTCTACGGCGCGAAGCCAGCGAGGTGCAGGAGGCGGAGCCTGCTGGGGGCGTGGCGGCCGCGCGAGGAGTCTGCTGCCCAGGCTACGCTCAGACGGCGCGGCTGTCTGTCGGCGGCCGCGGCCACAGCAGGAGCACCTTCCGCTCTTCCTTTTCTTCTCCACCTCTCTCTTCTCTTCCACCTCTCCCTCTCTCTCCATTCCCGGCCTCCCTTTCTCTCGTTTGTTTTTTTTCTTTTCCTTTCCTTTACAGCATTTGTTCTCCAAGTCACAGATTCCAACCTATTTGCGCCCAGGTAAGATATCTGTCACTACTTCTGCTACGGTGCAGGGAGCTTTGCACATCCCTCTCCCGGGTGTCTCTTGTGCAGCAGAAGCCTCAGCTGGGAAAAGGTGGGGGAGGGGTCTCCATGCCTTGGCAACTGGCCAGGTGGACCGAGCTGTCTGGCCCCCACCTGGCAGAAGCATCAGTCTCGGCCTCTCCACGTGTCATCATAGACGTCGGTACTGGGCTCTAGAAAAAAAGAGTGCCACCTTGTTAAGGACCACTTTAAAGTGCCAGGGATTACTATTACCTGAGGTAAGAATGTAGAGTTATGCACGGATAATGGGGGTGGGAATTCGAGATGAAGCAAACTGTGGCAGTGACCTGCTTGTTGTGGAGTGAGGGGAGCTTTGGCACTTACAAATAATTTTCCCTGCAAGCGCTCTAGAAACAACTTGAAAGCTAGGATAGATAAATATTCAGATTTCTAAAATGCAAGAAAAATCAAGATTAATGCAAGTGGATGGTGGGGCATGAAGTAATGAGAATGGAAGAGTTTTCCCCTTTTCCGAATTTTAGTCTTTTCTCCTCTATTTCTCCTCGTTTATTAAAACGAGAGAAACAAATATCCATACCTTATATAATCCATTTTTTCTTCTTTTTAAAGGTTGTTTCAGAGCTGCTGTGATGGCTGACATCTTTCTCCTTTTCTTTTGTTGGGAAATTAGATAGAAATTTTGAGAAAGTGTGTATAAGAGGGCAAGAGTTTGGAGGTGTGTGTCCTGGGAAGGGAAAAAGTAAAGTGACCCAACTCAGAAAGACCATCCTTGAAAACTGAAAAATTAGTATCATTCTACCTGGTACTACCAGGCTTTAGGATTATGTCAGCAAATAAAAACCTTTCAGTTGCAACAAGCCCACAGCCAACTGCTGTGAACCCCCTTATTATAGTGCTTCCAGGATATAGACCCCAAGGTTGAGGCATACATCCGTGTATACACACAGACATATGTAATGTTACAAAACAGCAATGAACTTTTTAAAGAAAAATAATTTGAGAGCTTAGAGATCGAACTATGCATGACAATTGTAAAACGAACCAAAAGGATGTTGTGGATGTTGGTAAGAGTATGTGAAATTAATTTTAAATGTACACTAGATTTTAAAAAGACCAGCCAGGATTGAAAGTAGTTGCAAACTCAAATGGACAGTTGAATTTAAGTGATATTACCAGGAGTTTCTTATATTTGAGAAAAAAAAATCAAGCTTTCTGGTAGAAGAATGTCTTCTGCTACTAAAAATACCAATTTAAGTTTATTTTTAAATTACTTAAGGTCTCTTTTGCTTCACACACTTGATGACTTTGTCTCTCCATCCAATAAAAATTAAATTAAATTCCATTGTCATGTGAGGTAGTTCTCCTCCAAATCCACATAGGTTCTTGAGGATGAAGTGTGCAACAGAAATGGATCCAATAAGTAGGCAATTTGCCAATTCACTGCTCTTAACTCTTCTGAAAGCAGAGGGGTGAGGTTGTGTTAAAGCCTTTTCTCCATTCCAGTTCCTCCATGAGTTCCAAATCTCAAACAAGCACAGATCTGAGACTGGCTAAACATGATTGGCACTGCAGAGTGTCCTCTGACCTCATCTAGGATCTTCCAAGGATCAGTCTATCCTGCATTTACAGCATACCCGATATGGGGAAAAGCAATATCAATGTGCAAAGTCTGAACATTGGAAGGGATCTGATAGGGAATTAGATCAAGTAAAGGATATACTGATTTAAACAATTAGTCCAGGGAACTAGACTAGGCATCATAGAGATGTTTATATGATAACAAGGAAGAAGGAACTTATACGTCAGAGAGCCTCACAATGGAATGGGAAAGACACACACACACACACACAAACACACACACATTATACCTGAACAGTTCTTTGTGCTTTGTTTCCCATATATGTGAAATGGGGATGATGATAATGAAGACGATGATAATACAAATAGTAATAAAGTAGTATCTTTCACTTAGTATTTTCTATATGCCAGGCATTGTTCTCAATGCTTTACTTGTATTAAATTCATTCATATCTCACAATAGCCTTATAAGGTAGCTACTGTTTTATCATTACCCCAGTTTACAGATAACGCGTGAAGTGACTGAGTAACTTACACCCAAGATCTCTCAGCTGGGAAGTGACATCATGATTAGTGGTCCACACAAATCACAGATTTTTTTTTACTTCATTTGGAAGATTCCTTTGGATCAAGTTATTATCATTGCTATGCCATTCATATGGAATCATTCTACTACTCCTTGTGGTGCATGGTTCTGAGGTGCCACGGGGGGTGGCTAGTCCATACAGAGCTGAAAGGAAGGACCAATATGTGAAGAGTGTTAAAAATAGCGCCAGGTGTTTTAATTAAATGTGACAAGAAGTTGAGAGTCACCAAGCAAAGGTGACTATCTACATTATATTTAAAGAATCAGGTGACTGTAATAGTATAAAAACGAAGGAAAATTAAGGGAGTACAGTGAAGACAGCATATTAGTTCAGGTGTTAATAGATTAGAGCTGAGAAATAAGGAGAAAAGGTCAATCCAAGATTATAATGCATAAGAATATCTATATCAAAACGTGGAAGGTAAGTAAGAAGGAGGGAGCAAAAGGCAAAGCTGTCTACAAAGTTACAAGCCTTGTGTGCAGGCAATTGTGTGCTAGAGAAGGAAGACCTTTTGATTTAAAAGAGAGACTCACTGTGTGATAGGCAATGACATGTCCATGTGGAAATGTCCTGTAGAAGTGTTGTCCCATTATGTAGGTATCGAAGATTGGTTTAAGTAATACCTGGTGTCAATGATCTTTAACCAAAACCAACCAAACATGTCTGTATTTGAACAATTGAACAGAGTTAAACTAATGGCCTTTTTGAAATGATAGAAAATATACACCACGGGAAACCATGGATGGTTTCAGTTAGAGGGTGTTAGAAAGGATATATAGGATTCAGACATAAGTTAGGTGACTGGGGGAGGGTTTAAGGAAGCAGGACTTTGCTTTGGTTGAATGAGGTCAGGAAGCAAAGGTAATTACCTTTGTGATTGAGGATCGTAACAGTTCTTATCTAGATGAGAAGGATGGAGCAAGACTGGAGCTTAGTTGGATTAAAACATTCAGCATTTTCTTATAGTATGAGCCAGAATGTGAGAATAAGAGAACGTTGGTCATACTTTTAATTTGCACAGTGTTCATGCTTTTGTTGTTCTCATACTTGATTTTAGATCAGCTTTATTTTGTCTTAATCCATCTCAGTTACAAAATCGCTTTGTCCGACACTGGAGTTCTGAGAAATTGTTTGTAAGGCCAGGCTAGCTGTGAGGAAAGACCAGCTCCTGGCACCACTGATTCTTAATTAGTGAGGAGCCATATGAATCATCACAAAATCAAGTCGTATTCTGTACAATTTTATTAAGTATATATTTTTGTACTTGATTGCCTCAAAGTTAGTAATCCAAATCTAAACCTAGGCATTTTGGTCGCTTTTTAAAAAATGATAGTATTTTTTTAGACCATCTCATTTTCCAAACACACTAAATAATAAAAAAGAATTACTGAATAGTTTTTGTGTTTCCAGATTTTTATGGATCCATAATTTATGATCAAGTATATATATGTTCTCTCATATAAAGAATAATTTTAATTTGCTGGGTTGCATATAGAAAATTGCATTTTTTTCTCTTAAGACTGAATCAAATTTGCACTACTTCTCATTTCATATTTCAGGGAGACTTGTTCTGGGAAGGAAGCCTGTGGTAGAGCAGGAAAAGTTTATACTCATTCCCAACAGGTGACCTTGTTACTCAAGGAATTTCTGCAATTGACAGTTTCTGTGGTAGAAATACTTTTGCCATGACCCATTCCAAGATGACAATATTTTATTAACCAGCTCACAGATTCCTAAAATTTTATCAGTCAGTCTCCTGATGCAGTATGAGTCAGCTCCAACACATCACTGTTACTTCTGACACCCTGCAGAATAATTGGAAGGGGCAGAGGCACAAATACAATAGAGGAATGTTTGCCACAGGAAAAACAAAAACAAAAAAAGTTTCAGAAGTCTCCCAGGGTCCCCATACTCTCAGTCGTAGAAATTTAGAACAAAGAGTAGAAAAACAATTCAAAACCACTCCTGGCATAAGGAGGTCCTTTGGTTTCCAGCATTGGAGGCTGACACTTCAAAGGGTGGGTCTGAGGGTTGCAGTTTACAAAGAAGACAGAACCCTAGCTCTTTCCACGTTCCTTCCCCACTCTTGAAGCCAGTGAAGCCTAAGCGTGGAAAGACTATCATGTGTATTGGAAATGTGGTTTCATAACTAAGATCAAAGCTTTAATTTAGGGGAAAATTAAAATTCACTCAAGCAAAGAGCCCAAGATCTAGAAGTTGTAGCGTCTGCTTAGAAGTCTCTTAATTGTGTTCAGCTCCGCTTAGCCATTGGGTCTAAAAATAAAACAAGACTAGAGTCTCTTTTTTTAGCATTTCCTTTTAGTTTTATTTTATTTGGGTCTGTAAAGTTATTGGCACATTTAGAATTAGTAAAGGAACATTGAATTGAAAACTGTTTCTTCAGCAGAGCCAAGTTAGAAATCTTATTTTTCTCTTTGGGACAGAATGATGCATATTCACTAATCACTTTTGCTTACTTAATGATTATGTTTTGGGGTTTTTTGTTGTGTTCAGATCATGGAAATGGAAGCAAAGGAAGACATGTCCATTCTGGCCTAGAGCCACCACTGTGTGGTGACAAATAATCTGGAACCTTCTTTGTAGTAAAGCTGTGAAGAGAGATGCTTCCAAATACACTGACCAGGACATGGCCTCTCTTCAAGGAGCCTCTGGCTGAAGCAGAACTTTCTTAATTTTCCTAATAGCCATTCTCCTATAGAGAAATTAAGATTATATTTCTACTTATTTTGTTTGATTTAAACACTGTTCTTTCAAAGACATTGGGTATGAGTGCCCTCTGCTGTAGAGAAGTCTAGGGAAATTGGCAGAAAAGAGCTTCAAGGGTTAGAGACTTGTTTGCTGAGCGGTGATATTGTTGGTAAATACTTAAAGCTTTGTGTCCAAAGCTATTGGTTTCTTTTATAGAAATATTCAGAAAGCATTGCCATTGTAATTTGGTAACATTTCAAGACATTTCTGGAATATACTTCCTTGTTTTCTTTTATCTAATTTTCCAAACGAACAACTTGCTACTGTCCCTTTCATTGGCACAAACTGCTAATGAACTCTACAGAGCCCCTAATCCTATGCTCGGGCTGGGAGTTCTGTGGGAGGGAGTAAACAAAATAAGAGAAAATCTGGCAAAAGAAATGAAACAAATATGGCAACATGTTTTTAAAAAATATATTATAAAAGCCTCTGTTTTCTAAGGCAAAGCCTCACATTGTAATAGAGATTTACATAAATATTGACAACCATGGGGAAAAAGACATATAGAGGGTGCAGCACACTCTTATCAGGAAAACGTATTGATTTCTTTTACGTAGTGTTGATAGGTAGTTCCAACTACAGTGTTAAAAAAAAGAAAGCCAAAAAAAAAAAAGAAAACTGAATGAAACCATGAAGGGCATGGAAGCTCTCTTTGAACAAAGCCAAACTTTCTATTTCCATGATGGTGGAAGAGGCGGCATTTACATTAGAAACGTGCCATGTATACTCTTCTGATTTTGGTGTACCTGCTAACTGTGCCTTGGGTTGCCATTATATATGTACGTGATTATTGCTCTTTGCCAGGACTGTGTGGGAAACGTATTTTTGATTGCCTATAGAGCCCCAACATCAGTCTTTCCTTACCTTTCCTTGCAGTGCCCAGATCCTCCTAGTGTTTGAGTGTCTGCATTCAGAGCTCCAGGAGTGAACCTGAACTAGTTTAAACCAGTTAAGATAATCCCATACTTTTCTCCCCCAGTGATTGGTTCAAAGATAGGCATGTGATCTAAAATAATCCAATACCAGTGAAAACCAGGTCTTTTGTTCAGATGGTTTGGAGAAGGACACTATCTAATCTCCCTGAACGTGAAGGAGGAAACATGGTGCCCTGGATACTGTTAGCATCAATCATGTGTTTAGGAAAGGAGGTATCCTTAAGATGAAGCTGACACTGGAAAGGAAGAATTAAGGAACAAAATGGAAAACAGAAAATAGATCCCAGATTCTTAGCGAGTGTCCGCTGAGTCTCTGAATTAAACCACCAGCAAGCCTGTCTACACACTGTGCCTTCCAATCACATGAGGTAATAAATTACCTTTTGGTTTAAGACACCATGCTTTGGATTTGCAGGTATTTGCACCACAGTAAGCCCTAAGTGACAATAGGTTACTTTTTTCTGAGAACTGTTCTCAGAAATAGACTGAGACTGATTCTTTTCTCAACCCCCCACCTTATTGGGGCTTTGTAAAGAGAACGTTCACAAGTAGGCACTCAATATTGCTTCTAGAATTGCTGCATGCTGTGTTATTTTTTCTTTCCCACCTTCTGTTTCAAAATAGAATCCTCCAATCCAACCCAACTGTCTTATTAAATTTTAAATCTCCATTATTTTCTCACTCTTATTTGTATCTAGTGTCACAGTTTGACTCATTTTTGTCATTAGCTTCGATCCCTTTATTCCTTCTTCAGGCTTCTCATTCAGTATTGTTTTCTTAAAAGTACTTAAATTCACTTTGTAGTTAGAATGAGAAGCTTTTTCCTAGCTGTCAGAATTTGTTTCTACAGCTTGGTGTTATGACTCGAGGCAGAGTTCCTGGGGACCAGTAAACACAGAACAATCTATTCCTCAGTTCATTGCTCCCTGTGAGTTCCATACTCCCTTCTTCATTATGTGTTTATATTCTCTCATTAAATTATAAATCCTCCTATAGAGTAGCTCTAGCTTGGTCTTTGAGCTGGAACTCAATAGGCGTCAGATAAACCACACTGTCCCTAAGTAAGAGAGCCCCAGTAAGAGGCTAACTCTGCTGAAGCCAATTCCTTCAGCCTTTTAAGGGACAAGCGTCTCTCAAACAAACCAATCTGAAGTAAAGCACTAGTACTATAAATGTCAGTAAATTAGAACCTTATTGTGCAGCCATTCAAAAATATCTGTGGAATTTTTTGAAATATGCTTTGATAAAAAAATTTCCATTCTTGGAATCCATCCTGAGAAATCATTCCATTATTTGTCATAGAAGAAAACACATAAATATTGACCAATATGGGATGAAAATACTCTGTAATCTTTAAAAATAGTGATTAATATCAGAACATGTTTGTGATCATTTTATGGTAAAAGTAAATTATAAAAATGTGAGCCCAAACACTATTATTGGAAATTACAGTTGGCACAACCATTTTGGAAAAAATATTGCAATTTATAGTAAAAGTTGTAGATGTACCTATCCTACAACCCAATAATTCCACTACTACATATAAACTCTAAAGATATTCTTGAACAGGAACACTAAAAATGTAAAAGAATATTCAAAACAACTTTATTCATAATAATGAAAAACAAGAAGGAATCAAAATGTCCATTAAACAGAATAAATAATTGTGATATAGTCATAGAATGGGGCACAATAAAACAGGAAGAGTTAATGAATAGCTACATATGTTAACAAAGACATAATCTTAAACAAGAAAAAAATACATACAAAAAATGATTTTATTTAATTAAAAACCAAAAAATGGGCAAATCTAAGCAACATATAATATGTAAAGATATGTAAACTATAAATCAAGGGAATAATACTATAGTAAAATAGTAAAACTATAAAGCAAGGGAGTGATGAGCACAAAATTTAGGATTGTGATGAAGAGAGAGGAAGATGTGATTAGAAAAGCTTTCACAGGTGCGACTAATGTTCTAGCACATGTAGTGGATACCGTATTTGTTTTTTATTCTTCTTTAACTTATTCACACATGTTATATATATTATTTTTGTACAAGTTGTATTTCATTTTAAAACAAGTTGCATGACAATAGGTTTAGTATAATCCCATTTATATAATATTATGTATAAATGCATTTGTATATAATTGTATATGCATGCCTTGGTCCTAGCAATCTTACTTCTAAGAATTTGTACTAAAGGAATAATTGTATGTATGCAAAGATGTATGTAGCCTTAATTTTCAAAGCTTTATGGGCCTATGAATATAGATTTGATCACTATAATTGTTGACTAAAAAATATTCACAACCTCAAAGTTGAGTTATGTTTTATTCGGCAGACATATACTGAGGACTTCAAACCTGGGAGGTGGTATCTCAAGTAACCCTGAAAAATAAAGGAGTTTTGTGACAAAGGGTATGAGCATACTACCTCTCAGAGTGTATTATGCAATATAATATGTTCTGAAAATAACAATATAAATGTAATTTACCTATGTTTGTTCATAACAGTTTGGGTTTTTATTTATACATTAGTATGCTTATATAGTTGTATTGTTGATAAAACATTAAGAAGGTATCCTAAGTTCTTTTAAAATTATTATTACATTTAAGGTAAAACCATTCTTTTCATTATGTCAGCTTGCTTTCTCCTATACTGTATTGAACCAGAATTTGATTATAGGACATTTCTTTTTACCCCATCCTTTACTCTGAAAAATTGCAACTTTGTAAAAAATGAATTAATAAATTACTTTTATAAATCACACATGTTGTTTACCTAAGGCTTATAGCAGTATCTGAATTGGGCCTGATTCCCATGGTGAAGCACTTTGTTCCTTCACCTAATTACAGCAGGACTGAACTTCACAAGTAATCAGATAATCAAAAACCTCTCCAGCAATGTGAGTAGGTGGAATACGTACAATTTAAGCCTATTTAACAAAATATCTATCCTCAAGTTTTAATTCTCCAAAATGCTGTGAAAAATAAATTGTTGACAGTACCATATGTATAATATTTATAAAAGAACTATGAAAGAAATCTGAGTTCATGAAGAAAAATAAACAATATAAATTTTCCTATTTTGCTAAAGAAAAATATACTCATGTATTTTTCAAATACATGAAAAGTGTATTAGTCATATCTCAGATTTTTAGGAAAACCTTCATATTTATAAGAAATCAGAAATGAAATCTTTTAAAATATTTAAACATATAATGAAAAAATTTTAAACATCAAAGTAAAATGTGCTTGGTTAGTTTTTCAAAATAATTTAAAAGTTCATCAATTATCTCTTGCTGTGTAACAAATCATTCCATATTTAGTGGCATAAAACAATATTTTCATTATACTCATGGATTCTGTGGGTCAAAAATAAGCATAGCACACATCAGGAAAAACTTGTCTCTGGGGCCTTAGCTGGGAAGACTCAAAGGCTGAGCTAACTTGATGGATGGTGACTGGAAGGATATGGTGATGCTTTCATTCACATGTCAGAGTGTTACTGTCAAGTATATCATGGATCTCAGGTGGTCTTTCAGATAGAATATCTGCATGCGACCTTTCTCTGTGATATCTCTGAGTGGCTATTTTGGTCTTCCTCACAGTATGCAAGTGGCTGCTAAGAACAAGTTTCTCAGGAAGCAAACCTGGATGCATGACATTTTTATGATCAACCCCCAGAAATCACATAGTGTTTCTTCTCCCCTCTGCTATTGGCTGAGGAGCTCACAAAAGTCCTGCAGGTTCAGGGTGGTTGGACATAGAGCCAGCCCTTCATAGAGGAGTGGCACAGTCCCATTGTAAGAATAGCATATTGGGTAGAGTATAGATCAACATGACCATCTTTTGGAAATACAACCTACTGCAGTCTTTCCATAGAGACATAATAATTCACCTCTCTCCCACATAAAATACACTTATATTCTCCCACAATGTCCCCAGGACTCATCAAATTGTGAGAATGAGTTTTATTTTCATATCCCATAAGTACTGGCTCCTTTGTTTTTAAGTCACTTTCTTAGCTTATCTCTCTCTTCTCTCATTTTCTAGTAAGAAGCTGATAGCCAGATATCTTTTCAACATTGCTTGTTATTCTTAGCTAGAGCTTCATATTTATTAGGTATATTTTCTTTTTTCATGTTATTGCAGAAAATAATTTTTCTAAACTTCTACCTCTACATAACCACTCCAACTTTGACTAACAATCTCCTTAAGGCTCTTCCAGCTTCTTCCTAGTCCCAAAGCCAATGCTACCTACATATTTTAGGTTTTTGTTATGTTAGCACCCTGCTCCTGGTACTAAAACCAATATCTATTGCTATCATAATAAACCACCTCTAAAACTTAGTGATGTAAACCAGCCATCTTATGCTCAAGGACACTGTGGGTCAGGAATTTGAGTAAGGAATGGCATGGATGGTTTGCCTGGACCCTATGGTATCAGGGTCCTCAGCTAGTAAGATCCAAAATCTAAGAGTGAGTGTTAAATAAAAATATGAAACTGCAAGGGTGTAAAATAAAACTGTCTCTCAGAAAGGAAGATGTTACCAAATAAGGCTGATTCTGAGTTCACATCTCTCTTTGACTCACAAAGTAGATTGCATGTGTTCGTTGTTTTTGCTTTTGTTTTTATGATTGGTTGCTTTCAAATATAGTACTTCAACAGAACAGGAACCATTTTTAAAGAATTGTAAGATGTGTTGCATAATATCTTGGAGGATTCAGGTCAGATGACAGGCAGTATCATGTGTGAGTATCCCAATGATATATAGATTTTTTTTGTTTACTATCTTCTACAGTGCCATGTTTATTCTCTTAAGAAAAAAGTGCCTTTATTGTGCTCCTATCACATTCTACCTGCACATGTTGTAAATTATAAAGATGACAGAAAATCTCTCATCAAACTAAGTATAGGAAGGAAGCCTATTAAACTAATTAAAAACATTTGTGAAAAATCTATAGGTAAAAATTATACTTAGTGATGAAATACTAAAATCTTTACCCTTAAGAACAAGGCAAGTGTTATCTGCTGTCACCACTTCTATTCACCATTTTACTAGAGGTTCTACCATATGCGGTGAGGAAAGAACAAGAAATAAATTAATCCAGACTACAAAAGAAGATACAGAATGTTCTTTATTCACAAACACCTTGATCGTCTACACACAAAAAGAAGTATGAAATCTACAAAAAAATTACAATACTTAGTGATTAAGTTTATTAATACACAAAAATTAGCTGCACTTCTACACTCTAGAAATATACAATTGGAAATTGGAAATTGTAACTAAAATATAATATCGTTTACAATAGCATCAAAAATGTGAAACATTTAGGGATAAATCTGACCAAAAAAATTGTCATTATATAAACTGAAAACTACAAAACATCATTGATACAAATTAGAGAACAATATTCATAGATCAGAAAACTCAACATAGATAAAATGTAACTTCTCCCAAGTTGATCTATAGATTCAATACAATCTCAATCGAAATCCCATTAGGCTTCTAAAAACAGAAATGATTAGCCTATTCTAAAATTCACTTGTTTATTTTTGTTTTTATTTTCATTACTCTAGTAGGGGGGTCAAAAAAGATCTTGCTGTGGTTTATGTCAAAGAGTGTTCTATCTATGTTTTCCTCTGAGACTTTTATAGTGTCTGGTCTTACATTTAGGTCTTTAATCCATTTGGAGTTTATTTTTGTTTATGGTGTTAAGGAGTGTCCTAATTTCATTCTTTTACATCTAGCTGTCCAGTTTTCCCAGCACCACTTATTGAAAAGGCTGTCTTTTCTCCATTGTATATTCTTGCCTCCTTTATCAAAAATAAGGTGACCATATGTGCATGGGTTTATCTCTGGGCTTTCTATCCTGTACAATTGATCTAGATTTCTGTTTTTATGGCAGTACCATACTGCCTTGATTACTGTAGCTTTGTAGTATACTTTGAAGTCAGGGAGATTGATTCCTCCAGCTCCATTTCTCTTTCTCAAGATTGCTTTGGCTCTTCAGGGTCTTTTGTGTTTCCCTTTTGCACAGCAAAGGAAACCATAAACAAGATAAAGACAAGCCTCAAAATAGGAGAAAATATTTGCACATGAAACAATGGACAAAGGGTTAATCTCCAAAATATACAAACAGCTAATGGAGCTCAATATCAAAAAAAACCAAACAACCCAATTAAAAAATGGGTAGAAAACCTAAATAGACATTTCACCAAAGAAGACATACAGATGGCCAAGAGGCACATGAAAAGATGCTCAACATCACTAATTATTAGAGAAATGCAAATCAAAACTACAGTGAGGCATCATCTCACACCAGTCAGAATGGCCATTATCAAAAAATCTAGAAACAATAAATTCTGGAGAGGGTGTGGTGAAAAGGGAACCCTTCTTCACTGTTGGTGGAAATGTAAATTGATAGAGCCACTATGGAGAACAGTATGGAGGTTCCTTAAAAAGCTAAAAATTGAACTACCATATGACCCAGAAATCCCACTCCTGGGTATATACCCTGAGAAAACCATAATTCAAAAAGAGACATGTACCACAATGTTCATTGCAGCACTATTTATAATAGCCAGGATATGGAAGCAACCTAAGTGTCCATTGACAGAAGAATGGATAAAGAAGATGTGGCACAGGGCTTCCCTGGTGGCGCAGTGGTTGAGAGTCTGCCTGCTGATGCAGGGGACATGGGTTCGTGCCCCGGTCTGGGAAGATCCCACATGCCGCGGAGCAGCTAGGCCCGTGAGCCATGGCCGCTGAGCCTGCGCGTCCGGAGCCTGTGCTCCGCAACGGGAGAGGCCGCAACGGGAGAGGCCACAACCGTGAGAGGCCCACGTACCGCAAAAAAAAAAAAAAAAAAAAAAAAAAAAGGTGTGGCATATATATACAATGGAATATCACTCAGCCATAAAAAGAAATGAAATTGAGTTATTTGTAGTAAGGTGGATGGACCTAGAGTCTGTCATACAGAGTGAAGTAAGTCAAAAAGAGAAAAACAAATACCATATGCTAATGCATATATATGGAATCTAAAAAAAAAAAATGGTACTGATGTGGCAGGACAGGAATAAAGATGCAGACATAGAGAATGGACTTGAGGACACGGGCAGGGAGAAAGGAAGCTGGGGTGAAGTGAGAGTAGCACTGACATACATACACTACCAAATGTAAAATAGATAGCTAGTAGGAAGCAGCCGCATAGCACAGGGAGATCAGCTCCATGCTTTGTGAGCACCTAGAGGGGTGAGATAGGGAGGGTGGGAGGGAGACGCAAGAGGGAGGAGATATGGGGATATATGTATGCACATGGCTGATTCACTTTGTTGTACAACAGAAATTAACACAGCATTGTGAAGCAACTATACTCCAATAAAGATGTATAAAAAAATTCACATAGAAATACAAATGACCTAGATTAGAAAAAAAAAAACTTTCCTAAAGAAGAATAAAGCTGTAGGACTTAACATTATCTGATTTCAGAACTTATTACATAGCTGCAGTCATCAACACAGTATGGTATTTGTATAGATATAAAAGTAGACATGAATTAGTGGACCAGTATATAGAGTCCGGGTATAGACTCACACATATATAATCAATCAATTGACAGAGAAGCATAGTCAGTTCTGTTCATAATGAAGGTCATTTCAAAAAATATTGTTAGAACAACTGGTCATATGCAAAAACAAACATAACTTTGATGCATACTTTACAACATAAAAAATTAACTCAACATGGATCATATGTACATGTGGGATACTTTACCTCTAGGTAAATCAGGCTTATTTAAATTTAGTATTTAAATTTAAATACTGGAATTTAGATAGAAAGCTGAGTCCCAGCACTCATGGATGTAGATATAGCATCCTAGACAGCACTCCTTTTCTCCGCCCATGATGCTACTGGTGTTGGTGGTGCTACCATTTGCTCTCCCACTCTGTTCCCCACACTTGGTCCTCAATGTTGCAGGGGTAGCCCCAGTGGACTCCTCTCAGACATGTGTCCTCTCTCTCCATAGCCCACTGCCTTCTTCGGTTCTCCCTCTGTAGCACCAGGGCCTTGGCAGGACTCTTACCTCCTCAGCAACCCCCACTTAAAGATTTCCCTTTAGTTTAATCCAAAGTTAAATCTTAAAATTACAAAACTTCTAGAAGAAAACAGGAGAAAAGATTTAGTGACCCTGAGTTAGACAAATATTTCTGTCACACTTCTATTATTTCTAAATATTTCTATTATTTCTTCGATACAGCAGCAAATCAGGATCCTTAAAAGAAAAAAAATGACAAAGTGAACTTCATTAAAATTAAGAACTTCTGTTCTTCAAAAGACACCATTCTTAATGAAAAGACAAACTACAGACTGTCAGAAAATATCTGCAATCTCATATGTGATAAATTGTTTTAGCCCAAAATATTAGAGAACATTCAAACCTCAATAATAAGATAACAAAAGTCCACCCCCCAAAAAATGGGTGAAATATTTGAACAGACACTTCACCTAAGAATAAATATAGATGGCAACTAAGCACATAGGAAGATCCTCAACATCTTTTGTTACCCAGGGAAATGCAAATTAAAATCATAATGAGATACTACGACACACATATTAGGATGTCTGAACTTGAGACTGACCATACAAAGTACTGTTGATCATGAAGAAAAACTGAAACTCACATACACTGCTGATGGGAATGTGAAATTATACAACCACCTTGGAAAACAGCTTGGCAGTTGTTTTTTTTTTTTTGGCTTAAACACACACCTACCATATGATCCTCCCTTCCACTCTACTCAGGAAAAATGAAAGTATATGTTCATACAAAGATTTGAATATCTGTATGCAAATGTCCATGTCAGTTATATTTGCAAAAGTCAAAACTGTAAACAATAAATGTCCATCAATAAGGATTTACTTTATATGCCCAATCTTTTTAATCATACACATTGTAATAGAAATATAATGAATTTATAGTGGTTGCTTGCTGTTTATCTCAGTTGTGAATCCGACTAAGCCAATTTTATCTTTCATAATTGTCTATTTTTAATGAATATCGGAAGCCTTTAGGTAAGAAAAAGATGAGAAATCAATACCTTACACCTGGTGGTAGGTTACTACGAAAGTAAGTCCTAAGATCAAAGTATGCCATACATCAAAAACATCTACTAGGAAAGGGTTTCAAAAGGAGTTTAACTGTTACTGTAAACTTGAACTCCCCTCTCTCTTTCCTTTTATGCTTTCTGAGTAGCATCTTGCTAGTTTATTCAGAAGCCAAAACGACAATATTCTTTTGCTGTCATCAATTAACATTCTGATTGGATCATACAATATAATCTATTGTCACATGATGGATGACAATAGCAAAAAAGGGAATTCTGAACTGCACGTGCTACTCCAAAGGTAGGTATAAAACCTAACCACTAGCCTCACTTGGTTCATAAACCCTATTCATACAATAGGGTAAAGATGCCTGTACCACATGTAGCCAATTTACATGTTCTGAAAATTACTCAACTCATGAATAATTGATTAATATTCCTCATATTTACTAATGAATTCCTTAGTGTACAGATTTGAAATGTAAGCCAAAGCAGCTAGAGACTTTTGGTTGTTTCCTGGTCTTAAAGTGTGTTTTTCTGATTGAGACACTTCAAATTTAACTAACTTCTCCTTTAATGTAGATAAAAATTACTCTACATATATACATACCATATTGTAAATGCTGAATCATTTTTTTAAAATTTATAACTAAATTTTTATGCTAATAATGCTTTTGTAGACAAAACAAAGCATCGTTTTGAATCCTTGTATGCTTTGCATATTTATTTACCCCCAATTTCGTCGCAGAGCCTATAGGTTCCAGACATTTAGAGACTTATCTTCATCAAAATATATTTATTTGTGCTCTAATTTCTTTCAAAACACTCTATTCCTACTGGTACCAATCTGTTGCATTATCTGTTGTTGAAATAGCTAGCTTAGTCATATCAAGCCCTCACTGGTAACAGTGTTACTTTGATGGGCTTTAGCGAAATGGACACTTTAGTGACCTCACTGTGTTAATGTAAAAATATCATTGGCAGCAAGAACATTTCCTAGTACTTCTCAGCACTACCTACAACTGATTGAATATGGCATGTTGAAAGACTGAAAATTAAAGTAATCAGCAGTTAGTTTCACGGGCCTGATTAAGATGTACATCATAGATTGGTCATTAGGGGGATAAACAAGTGAATGTGACTGACAAGTGTAGTGGGAAGAACTCTAAGATGGTCCCCAAGATTCCTATCCCCTGAGGTACACACTCTGTGTAATGCCCTCCCTTTGGGCATAGACTGATGAGATAGTTACTTCCTTGATTAGTGTATGTTAATATGACAAAGGTAGGGTGATTGTGCAGGTGTTATTAGTGCTCTAAATCAGCTGGCTTTGAGTTAATCAACAGGGAGATTACCTTGGGTGGACCTGATCTAATCAGGTGAGCCCTTAGAAAGGGAGTCCAGGCCTTCTGTAAAGAGATTTAAAGTAGAGACATTCTTCCGCTCGCCTTAGAGATAAAAAAAGCCCATGTTGAGAACTGCCTATGGAGAGGGCCAGGTGGCAAATACCTGAGAGTATTCTCGAGGAGTTGGGAGGGCTCCCCAGCCAATAGCTAGCAAGAAAAGAGGGCCCTCAAGCACATGGTCCCAAGTAAGTGAATCCTGCCAACAACCTGAGCGATTTGGAAGCACATATTTCCTTAATAGAGCTTGAAGATGGAGACATAGCCAGAGGACACACTGATTTCAGCCTGGTGAGAATCTGAAAGAAAGCCTCTGCCAACATGGCCAACTCCTGATCCATAGAAACTGAGATCATAGACATATGTTGTCGTAAGGCATGGATTTTCTGGTAATTTAATTCATAGCAGTATAAAACCCATACACTAGTACAGAGATGAAAGCACAATCCCTGGTAGGGCTCTTTGCTTCCTCTGGATGGAATACTCCAATTTGGGAATTACTGCTCTGGCAGTATATGCTCTTACGCCAGGTGACATAAAAAGCTGCCAGTGTGAACAGATATTCCAACTTTCCATGTCATCCATGACTGTTACATCAGCAGCTCTCTCTCGGCTCCCACCTAGAGCTGTGTGGGAAGTCACTTATGATCAGCTGATGGAGAAGGAAGTGACCCAATGGCCCAAGCTTTTTGGGTCATGGATAGGTCAGCTTGGTATGTGGGTACAAATTGAAAATAGATAGTGGCAGTTGCATTATACCCTCACTAATGAATGGCCTGGAAAGATAGTGACAGATGAAATCCTCCTACTGAGCAGTATTTTGGGCAATGTACCTGTTTATCCATTTTCTGTGTGCAGATAAGTGACCAAAATTTAGAATGTACAGGAACATGTGGGCAGTAGCCAGTGGTCTGTCCAGCTAATTAGTAGTAACAAAGGAAAAACGTGGAAATTTGGGGGCAGAGGCATGTGGATGAATGTATAGGAATGGATACGAAGTGTAGAAGTCTTTATATCACATGTAAACGCCCAACACTGTAAAAGAGCATTTACAATAAAGAGACACAAGAATAAATATATAGATTAAATGACTTGTTGGGTTGATACAAAACAGCATTTGCCACCTTAGTGCTGGCATGATAGGCATGTGAATGAAGTGGCCATGGTGACAGACATGGAGACCATGCATAGGCTCAGCGCCAGGCCCTGTCCCCTTCCAAAAGCCATCTAGCTACTGCCTCTGCCAACTGCCCCCAACATGCCAACAACAGAGGCCAATGCTGAGCCCCCGATATGGCATATTTCCCTTGAGGAGACTGCTAGTCACTTGGTGGCGAGTTGACTGCCTTAAGTTCACTATTGACTGGAAGGACATGCAAATGGGTATGAATTTGCCTTTTCTGTATGTAGGGCCTTGGCTAGTCCCACTATCCAAGGGTTTATGGAGCATTTGATCCATTGTCACAGGATGTTGTAAAACATCGTATCAACCAAAAGTACTGCTGCACAGTAAAAAAATGGTGTGGGAAAGGGTCTGTGATCATGGATCCACTGGTCATAGTCATGAGTCACCACCCAGGAGTTCTTCTGGAATCAAAGAACTTTATATGATGCCAAGTCCCCAACAGTAAAATACATGGTTCTGGAAGCAAAGGGATGGAGAGGAGTGATTCCACTTACCTCTCCTTTCAAAGACCAACTTAGGAAATTTGTGCTTATTGTCTCCACAGTCCTGTCTCCGGGGTTAGATGCCCTGGTTCCCAAAGAATGAACACTTTTACCAGGGTTTGCAACATGCATCTTGTTGAACTATCAGCCTGTGTCCATGGACCAGCAGTCAAGAAGATAGCATAGGATGTTTGGCATCCAGGTGACCCTCTGTCACCTCTTGGTACTCCCCTCTGTTCAATTCTGACAGTAAATAGAGAAATGCAGCATCTGGAATCGAGAAGGCCATGTTGATCAGGGGCTCAGGTGCTGTTGAATGAAAAAGCTATCATGAATATTTTCCATTCCCCTCTTCTAGCAAGGTCACTTTCTTTACGAATCTTAATGTTACAGAGTATAACATCTTAACTTCTGTTTTGATTTTTATTTTATTTTATATTACATTAGGAATTACTAACAATGGTTATTTAACTCCAGCTCAGAGAGATGAGGTTCATTATTTCCATGTAGAAAAAATAATGAAAAATGGGAGCAAGATGCTACTTGAAAATCATTTTAGAAATTAAATATTTATTATGCTGCAATTTGGGAGGGAAATATTCTCTAAGAGTAAAATTTTGACCATGACTGCTGATTGATTTCCTTGATCTTTTTTTTTTTTTTTTTTTTTGCGGTACGCGGGCCTCTCACTGTTGTGGCCTCTCCCGTTGCGGAGCACAGGCTCCGGACGCGCAGGCTCAGCAGCCATGGCTCACGGGCCTAGCTGCTCCGCGGCATGTGGGATCTTCCCGGACCAGGACACGAACCCGCGTTCCCTGCATTGGCAGGCGGACTCTCAACCACTGCACCACTAGGGAAGCCCCTGATTTCCTTGATCTTTAAGAGTAGACAGTTTGTTATGACACTTACTAAGATGATAAAAGGTTTTTGAAGTAATTTTCTCTAAAGAATAATAGTACTTTGTTACATAATCTCAGGGTCAGTAGTAGATTTTTATGTTAAAATTAGATGTAATCTAAAAATATTAGAAGCAGTCTAATAAAGTTGATTTTTTAAACCATATTTCCTACAAAAAATAAAAATGAAAGGGAGGATTTTAAAGCCATTTGGAATGTTTATTTCTGAGTTTTCCTTTTCCTCCCCCTTGTTGTAAAGTAAAACAGTAGAATGTTAAGATTTGAAAGTGATTTTCAAATCATTTGTATAAACTCCTTCACTTTTTAGAGAAAGAAACTAGAAAGGTTATTTGAATTACCTAAGGTCATGATGGTTATTGCCAGAACTCCCAAATATAATGTGTCAAAATCTATTGTAAAATATTCTCTGTCACTGTGTTCTTGGAATAATTATGGTAGATGTTTATTTTTTCCATATTTCTTGATGACAAATTTCTTGCCTTTTTAATTTGTGTGCTTGTTTTTTTCAATATCTAAATACACTTTAGCCTGTAGTCTGCACTTCTATTTCCTTTCCTGAAAAAAGATATAATATTTAGAGAGGCTTGCCTTACATGTGCCTATATAATATTAAAATATGAAAGAATCACACATAAAAAAGACTATTCACTCAATATATTCTTTTTTCTAATTCACAGGATGTTTAAAATTTCCTACCCATGCCTCTGACACAAAGATGTTGCTCCAAAGGATACCAGCGTCCACAGCTCAAAGAAGAAAAGTAGGAATATAAACAGATTTCTACTAAAATTCTTATTTTGCTTAGATCTTGATATCTCTCAGCTCTTGGGTAGTTTTTTGCTAGACACAGGTGTTTTTTGTCTTTTTTTTGTTTTTAATTCTTACTTGAACTATTAGTGATTCAATGGAGCTTGTTAATGTTTAGAAAATTTCTAATAACCTACTATAGCTGTTTTTCCCCTGCGTTTTGCTTGTACTTTCCTCTTTTTCTTTAAAATTACATGAAATCTAATAGTTTAAATGTATTACTGTTTGATATCTTTAAAAATAACTTAGTAGCTATAAAAGAGAACACATGAACTTAATTTAATTTTTGGTTTTTCTGCATTTCACCCCTTTCTACCAGAATCCCTCTCCTTTATACTTTCTTTACAGATGTAGTCCACACTTTGGAAAATTTGAGGTGCTTGTAATGCAGTGCTTCTATTTGACATCTCTTTTTCAGTGCTTTACAATTCAATTTGATTTTTATTATCTTTTTTAGCATGCTGCTACAAATGGGATTTTATATAATTATTGCTTACTGTATAATATGCATTTCATAATGTCATTGACAGATGAAGTGAAAAAGTGAATGGCCCTCGTATGATTTCCAGCTTTGAATATGTGTGCTACAAACTTCAAAAATAAGCACAGTTCTATTTACATTTGCAAAATGATTTGTACTTCCTTTATAGGAGAGGTTTCTATGTGGATGATAAGAGGTATTCTCTCTGCTGCAGCTTATTAATTTCCATACTAATAATAACACTTTGCCTTTATGTGTCGTATTTCTGTTGGGAACTTCAGCACTTTCCTGTGACTGGTGTCAGGGAATTACAGCTGCCTCTATCTGGGAACACTTCAATTACTTAATTATAGATGATTTTGTGTAGGGCATCATATATTTTATGCTCAGCATGCTTTAAGAACTCTTCAATAAGGAATATAGTTACTAAAAAATGTATTGTTTGAATCTTGGGCATAAACAGCTTCAGTGTTAATCAAATAGATTGAAGTAATAAAACAATATCTGCTACTTATTGATTAGAGAATTGTTTGTCACATTCTTTGAGAAAACATGCTAAAAAGCTTTAGCTGAAAGTAATTTAGGGTCTCAGTTGTTTATTTTCTCTGCCAAGTCACTTAGGAATATATTCATTTTCTTAACTTTTTGCAGGTCTCCATTTACATCATTTTGCATCATTGCCTTTTAAAATGCCTCCCAACTCAATCGTAAGCTTGACTATCAAAAAGGGCCTTAGGGAGCAAAAATAGATTTTGTGCCTGTTAAACTCTGTAAAATGACTCATTCTATCTGTCTTTACAGGTCAGCATGAAAAGTAAAAGAATTTCATCAAGATTTTTCTACTTCATAAAAGGATTGATGCTGTTTATTGTTAATTTCATGGAAACCTATATTCAGCTAAAAACTTTGCATATTATAAGCTTGATGTTACGTTCAGAAATGAAAAGTATCATGGATGGCTAAAATAATCTATAGTGAGAGGAAAAGCACATCCTCAAATATCACTAAAAGAATCGTTAAAAAAACCTTGAAAATAGAGTCCAAACTAAAGTCATCATCTACAACCAACTGTAAATTTGTAGAAGCCCATTTGCAGCATATTCTTTCTCCCATACCTTCAGAATCCCTGGCCCTGGTGTTCTGTATCCTTAGCTGAAATCTGGTTGTCAGAATCTTCAACGGGGGTGCCCCAGACATTCTTGATGGTTTTAGAATTGTGCCATGAGCCAAATGTTTTCCCATTTCTGCACATCAAAATGTCTCATCTGGGGACTTCCTTGGCGGTCCAATGGTTAAGACCTCATGCTTCCAATGCAGGTGGCACCAGTTAGATCCCTGGTGGGAAACTAAGATCCCGCATGCCTGTGCCGTGTGGCCAAAAAAAAAAAAAAAGCTCTCATATGTATGCTTAATTTTCTAAATAGCTGTCTTCTTGTTTGTAAATGGTATGCCAACTAGATAAACTTGTTTTCTAGTTATAAACTAATATATCTATTCTTGATTTATTTTTTTAGATGTTCATTTCTCTCTATATTGTGGTTTATAGGAAATACATTAACCTAATGGTTTCCAATTTTTTTTTTAAGAAAATATTATTTTTAGCCACTTTCAAAGAAAATCCTATGTTTCCTCTACTATATAAAGCAAGTAAAAGTACTCTACTCTGGAGCATAGAGGGCAGTGACAACTCCTCTCTCTGACTCTTGCTGCCTGAGATGGCTCAGAGGCACTTTTGAGAAACTCTAGAGCTCTATAGAAAACAGTTGTTCAATCTTCCTTGAGTTTCTCCATGGTTGTAGGGATGGAGGAAATCTGTATGGGGAAGGGGCTGATAATCTCATCCAAGCATCAAGAAAGACCAGCCAAGTCAATTACACAGGAAAAGGAGAATCTAGATTTAGAAAATGGGAGTCTAGGATTAGAAAAAAAATTGGCAATTCTTTAGATGTGTATATCATTGACCCTGAAGAATTCCATTTTCATTATCAAAAAGTGGTCATGAATGTTCATTGAGTTTATGGTGTTATTCAAGTTTGCTTTGACACCTAAAGGGCCTTTGAAACATGTTTGTCTGTTGCAAGTGTTTAATGAGCTTGATTAAAAAAATAAAACAATTGCAAACTGGAAAACAAAAATGAAAACAGTATTCAAACCACCTCCTTAATTTAATTTATTAACTAATGTGGAGGAATTTTAGAAATAGACAGACAACCTCTTTTTAAGTACACATTGAGCACATGCCATGACTATAAAGATGAATACGATGAACATATATGTGATTATTTCATGAAGAGGCTGAACCTAAATAATTACACACAGATATTTTCTGAAGTGATTTCCTCATTTAAATCCTCAAAAAGATTGTAAACTAGAGAATTTGTTGGAGTAAAATTTGATTAATAAAATCAACATTAAAAGAGTGCTGATCCCTACATCTTGGAAAATTATAAAACGCCTCCTTATTTTTCTATTTCTATACCTCTTCCCATTGTCTACTGCATTGGTAAAACCTTATCATGAAGAACTGATTAAAAGTTTAAAAACAACTTAATTTTGCTTAACATACAATTTGTCACTTAGTTTAAAAGAAAGTAAAAATATAAAAGGAGCTAGAAGACAAAGCAAAATCAGAGTGTTACTAGAAACTTTGAAATCTCCTCAAGTATTCATTAGAGACTATCTGGATTTCATTTTTCTTTCTTTTCTTTTTTTCTTTTTCTTTTTTTTTTTTGCTTTTGCTGTTTATAGCTGAATGCCATCCTTAGAATAACACAGCTGCCAGCTATTTTGAAGAATGAAAAGTGAAAGCAGGACGCATTAGAAAGATGTACCAATGTTGCTCTGAGGCAACAGTGCTGATGTGTTTATGAGCCCAGGCCTCTATGAAAAGTGTTGGATGTTAATAATCTTACTAACCCTACAAGAGTTTTCTAGTTTCTTTTCTGTACTAATCCTCCACAATTTCCCCAGAGATAGTTAACATATAAAACTTGGTTCCATTTTAGTTTTACATATGGTGGCTTCCAAGAAACTAGTCTATAAGCTTGCTCTAAAAATCTTATGGTTATATCCTGTGTATTATTTTATTTTAATAAGCTCCTTTTTTTTTTTTTGAAAATTGTATTAAGTGGAACTTCCAAGTGAAATTGAATCAGAAGATAAAGTTGATACTAATGGCTTAGAATACAGTGCCTAGTGCATGGTAGGGCCTGGTGTCTGTTAACTGGTTGAATAATATGTTAACATATACGTTTTCCAAGGATTAGGTGTATAAAAGCAAGTATAATATAAAGAGGTCACCCAGACATCTTTCAATTTGAGAGTTACAGAGCAACCAGTTATTGCATACTGATAAAAATGAACATAGTTATAAAGAAAAAGACATGCTAAAAGAAAAATGCAAAAATGCTGAGTTGTAAGCTCATTACTGGAAGTGCTAAAATTGTCCCTCACAAGGATAAAGGTTTACAACTTTTACAATATGTAGGGCACATAATTGATGTTTGATAAAGATAACAACACAGAGGAAGAAAATAATAGGGAGTAGATCATTATCTGAATTTAATATCTCTTTGGGGAAGACAGAATAAGGACTTGGTGAGCCGAATGGCCATGATTAAGCAGAACTATTGTGAACTATTTTTCTTCTTAGTATTGGCTAGATGGAAACACTACTTGCTTAAAAGACTGGAAACCTGAAAGCGTTTAAAAAGAAACCAGATTGTTTATGCTTACAAGTCTCCTCCCACCACACACAAGTACATGTACCACCTCCACACATACACCAACAGGTGCAAAGGGGCTCTGAAAATATTCCAGGTTGAAAGCAGAACATAAATTTACTTTTTAGATGCAGTGTCACCTTCCAGCACTGTGGTTCCAAATACTTCAGACTGAAAAGTGACTCATATCAGACCCAGAAAATTAGGGATATGGAACATGCTTGAGCAGTTTTTATATAGTTATGCTTGTTCTTATTAAATTTCCATTCCTATTACTCATTGCCACCCCTCCTTCCTTGAAGTGTTTGTTTCAAACTACATAACAAGATCACATAATTGCAGCTTGAATCCTAAGGAGGAGAGAATCAATTAAACTGGCACATTCCCCAGATACCACGATTGCCATGGGGGAGGAGTGGGTGCCCAAGCTGTCACACTGAATGTCTGCCAACTTAGCTACACTGGAGTGAGGACCCTGCATGCTGTCAGGCACAGACTCCTGCCTCGGGTCCTCCTCTTCCTACCCCATGATTATCCCTCTATTGTAGCAGTTTTTTATTCTGGACATGAACATAAGCATTCACATGTTTATCTCTTCTAATATTTTTAACTCCCTGATATGGAGATCAAGTTTTAAACACATCTGTATCCTCTGAAAGGATTAGCAGAGTATGTCTGATGCAGAGCAGGCCCAGTGAAAGTGTGGTGATTGGATGGTGACTGAATGAGTGAATGAATGCAGTGAAAGAATAGTGACTGGATAAGGGAGGGAGAGAAGGAGTGTGTTGGGACAGGAGAGTTACATTTAGAATATCCTTTTCTGCAGACAGTGTCTTGACTTAATTAAGATCATAGTAGAGGGTATTAGCAAATGCCTTCTGAGCCCAGAAAGATAAGGCGAATGTGCAAAATTTCTGGGAGTAAACCCATTAGTAAACCAGCAGGGAGTGTTGGGGCCTGCGACACACACCATCTAAAAGCATTCTAACTCAAAAAATTTATATATATATATATATATGTGTGTGTGTGTGTGTGTGTGTGTGTGTATATATATATATATATACACACACACACATATATATAACCTCTAGCTAAATCTGAAGGCAGGCTGCTTTGTCACGTTAAGGATGAACTCTAATGATAGATATTTTAAGCAAAGGAGTAGCCCCTGGGATCCGTGTTAGTGGAGGATGCCTTTTACCGTGTATTATTTTGTCTATGGAATGCCCATAACTATTGCTGAGCTAAAGTGGCAGGGCTTATATTGCATTTAATTTTATTTTTCTATCTTGGGTAGAAATAAGAGAGGAGGAGAAACTAGTACCGCATTTTTTTTTTTTTTTTTTTTTTTTTTTTTGTGGTACGCGGGCCTCTCACTGTTGTGGCCTCTCCCATTGCAGAGCACAGGCTCCGGACGCGCAGGCTCAGCGGCCATGGCTCACAGGCCCAGCCGCTCCGCGGCATGTGGGATCCTCCCAGACCGGGGCACGAACCCGTGTCCCCTGCATCAGCAGGCGGACTCTCAACCACTGCGCCACCAGGGAAGCCCTAGTCCTGCATTTTAAAAACATTTTTACTATTGAAAATATCAAGCATGTACAAAAATAAAGAGAAGAGTTTAATAAACTTTCAATATCTCCATCACCCAACTTCAAAAATTTTCAACTCATGGCCACCTACTCCCAACAGGGGTATTTTAACACAAACCCTATATATTATACAATTGTACCCATAAATATTTCATATACATAAATATATACGTATGCATATATGTAAACATAAATTACAATGCTATTGCTACATCTAAAATTTAATAATTTCTTAATATTATTAAATATATAATCCCTATTTGAATTTCCCTGATAGTTTTGGAGGAGATTTCTATACTTCATTCGTTTAAATCAGAATCCAAATAAGGTTTACAAATTACATTTGTTTGAATTGCCCCTTAAATATATTTTATTCTATAAGCTACCCCTCTTTCTTATTTTTTCCAATTTATTTGTTGACGATATTAAGTAATGTGTCTGGAAATTTTGGTCTGGTGTTGCTTTTTGCATTCATATAGTGTCATTTAATATTCTTCTCTGGCTTTTCTAACCTGACATTTAAATGATAATTGATCTCATTCAGGTTCAATTATTTTAAAGTAAGCTTCTTGGGCTTCCCTGGTGGTGCAGTCGTTAAGAATCCTCCTGCCAATTCAGGGGACACGGGTTCGAGCCCTGGTCCAGGAAGATCCCACATGCCGCGGAGCAACTAAGCCCATGCGCTACAACTACTGAGCCTCTGTGCTGCAGCTACCAAAGCCCATGTGTCTAGAGCCCGTGCTCCACAACAAGAGAAGCCACTGCAATGAGAAGCCTGCACACTGCAACGAAGAGTAGCCCCCACTTTCCGCAACTAGAGAAAGCCTGCATGCAGCAACGAAGACCCAACACAGACATAAATAAATAAATAAATAAATAAATAAATGAGTGAATGAATGAATGAATGAAGTAAGCTTCTTATCAATGTTCACAGCTACTGATTTGAGCATGATTTCTTCAACTTTTTAATGGATAGGATTTAAACATCTGAATATTTTTTGAATTTTATTTGTTTATTTTTTATACAGCACGTTCTTATTAGTTATCTATTTTATACATATTAGTGTATATATGTCAACCCACATCTCCCAATTCATCCCACCACATCACCCCTCGACCCACTTTCCCGCCTTGATATCCATACATTTTTTCTCTACATCTGTGTCTCTATTTCTGCCTTGCAAACTGGTTCATCTGTACCATTTTTCTAGATTCCACATATATGCCTTAATATATGATACTTGTTTTTCTCTTTCTGACTTACTTCACTCTGTATGACAGTCTCTAAGTCCATCCACGTCTCTACAAATTACCCAGTTTAGTTCCTTTTTATGGCTGAGTAATATTCCACTGTATATATGTACCACATTTTTCTTATCCATTCGTCTGTCAATGGGCATTTAGGTTGCTTTCATGACTTGGCTACTGTAAATAGTGCTGCAATGAACATTGGGATACATGTCTCTTTTTGAATTATGGTTTCCTCAGGGTATATGCCCAGTAGTGGGATTGCTGGATCATATGGTAATTCTATTTTTAGTTTTTTAAGGAACCTCCATACTGTTCTCCATAGTGGCTGTATCAATTTACTTTCCCACCAACAGTGCAAGAGGGTTCCCTTTTCTCCATACCCTCTCCAGCATTTGTTGTTTGTAGATTTTTTGATGATGCCCATTCTGACCGGTGTGAGGTGATACCTCATTGTAGTTTTGATTTGCATTTCTCTAATAATTAGTGTTGTTGAGCAGCTTTTCATGTGCCTCTTGGCCATCTGTATGTCTTCCTTGGAGAAATGTCTATTTAGGTCTTCTGCCCATTTTTTAATTGGGTTGTTTGTTTTTTTAATATTGAGCTGCATGAGCTGTTTATATATTTTGGAGATTAATCTTTTGTTCGTTGACTCATTTGCAAATATTTTCTCCCATTCTGAGGGTTGTCTTTTCATCTTGATTATAGTTTCCCTTGCTGTGCCAAAGCTTTTAAGTTTCATTAAGTCCCATTTTTTAATTTTTGTTTTTATTCTCATTTTTCTAAGAGGTGGGTCAAAAAGGATCTTGCTGTGATTTATGTCATAGAGTGTTCTGCCTATGTTTTCCTCTAAGAGTTTTATCGTGTCTGGTCTTACATTTAGGTCTTTAATCCATTTTGAGTTTATTTTTTGTGTATTGTGTTAGGGAGTGTTCTAATTTCATTCTTTTACATGTAGCTGTCCATTTTTCCCAGCACCACTTACTGAGGAGATGGTCTTTTCTCCATTGTATATCCTTGTCACCTTTATCATGATTAGTTGACCATAGGTGCATGGGTTTATCTCTGGGCTTTCTATCCTGTTCCATTGCTGTATATTTCTGTTTTTGTGCCAGTACCATATTGTCTTGATTACTGTAGCTTTGTAGTATAGTCTGAAGTCAGGGAGTCTGATTCTTCCAGCTCCGTTTTTTTCCCTCAAGATTGCTTTGGCTATTCGGGGTCTTTTGTGTCCCCATACAAATTTTAAGATTTTTTGTTCTATTTCTGTAAAAATTGCATTGGTAATTTGATATGGATTGCACTGAATCTGTAGATTTCTTTGGGTACTATAGTCATTTTCACAACATTAATACTTCCAATCCAAGAACAAGGTATATCTCTCCATCTCTTTATATCATCTTTGATTTCTTTCATCAGTGTCTTATAGAGCATACAGGTCTTTTGTCTCCTTAGGTAGGTTTATTCCTAGGTATTTTACTCTTTTTGTTGCAGTGGTAAATGGGAGTGTTTCCTTAATTTCTGTTTCAGATTTCTCAACATTAGCGTATGGGAATGCAAGAGATTTCTGTGCATTAATTTTGTATCCTGCTACTTTACCAAATTCATTGATTAGCTCTAGTAGTTTTCTGGTAGCATCTTTAGGATTCTCTATGTATAGTATCATGTCATCTGCAGACAGTGACAGTTTAACTTCTTCTTTTCTGATTTGGATTCCTTTTATTTCTTTTTCTTCTCTGATTGCCGTGGCTAGGACTTCCAAAACTGTGTTGAATAAGAGTGGTGAGAGTGGACATCCTTGTCTTCTTCCTGATCTTAGAGGAAATACTTTCAGTTTTTCACCATTGAGAATGATGTTTGCTGTGAGTTTGTTGTATATGGCCTCTATTATGTTGAGGTAAGTTCCCTCTATGCCCACTTTCTGGAGAGTTTTTTTAATCATAAAAGGGTGCTGAATTTTGTCAAAAGCTTTTTCTGCATCTATTGAGATGATCCTATGGTTTTTATTCTTCAATTTTTTGATATAGTGTATCACATTGATTGATTTGGGTATATTGAAGAATCCTTGCATCCCTGGGATAAATCCCACTTGATCATGGTGTATGATCCTTTTAATATGTTATTGGATTCTGTGTGCTACTATTTTATTGAGGATTTTTGCATCTATATTCATCAGTGATATTGGTTTGTATTTTCTTTTTTTTTTTTTTTTTTGTAGTATATTTGTCTGGTTTTGGTATCAAGGTGATGGCAGCCTCGTAGGATGAGTTTAGGAGTGTTCCTTCATCTGCAATTTTTTGGAAGACTTTGAGAAGGATGGGTGTTAGCTCTTCTCTAAATGTTTGATAGAAATCACCTGTGAAGACATCTGGCCCTGGACTTTTGTTTGTTGGAAGATTTTAAATCACAGTTTCAATTTCAATACTTGTGATTGGTCTGTCCATATTTTCTATTTCTTCTTGGTTCAGTCTTGGAAGGTTATACCTTTGTCCATTTCTTACAGGTTGTCCATTTTATTGGCATAGAGTTGCCTGTAGTAGTCTCATAGGATGCTTTGTATTACTGCAGTGTCCATTGTAACTTCTCCTTTTTCATTTCTAATTTTATTGATTTGAGTCCTCTCTCTCTTTTTCTTGATGAGTCTGGCTAAAGGTTTGTCCATTTTGTTTATCTTCTCAAAGAACCAGCTTTTAGTTTTATTGATCTTTGCCATTGTTTTCTTTGTTTCTATTTTATTTATTTTTGCTCTGATCTTTATGATTTCTTTCCTTCTACTAACTTTGGGTTTTGCTCATTCCTCTTTCTCTAGTTCATTTAGGTGTAAGGTTAGATTGTTTATTTAAGATTTTTCTTGTTTCTCAAGGTAGGATTGTATTGTTATAAACTGCTTTTGCTGCATCCCTTAGTTTTGCATCGTCATGTTTTTGTTGTCATTTGTCTCTAGGTATTTTTTAATTTCCTCTTTGATTTCTTCAGTGATCTTTTGGTTATTTAGTAACGTATTGTTTAGCCTCCATGTGTTTGTGTTTTTTACGTTTTCTTCCCTGTAATTTCTTTCTAATCTCATAGCATTGTGGTCAGAAAAGATGCTTGATATGATTTCAATTTTCTTAAATTTACCAAGTCTTGATTTGTGACCCAAGATGTGATCTATCCTGAAGAATGTCCTGTGTGCACTTGAGAAGAAAGTGTAATCTGCTGTTTTCGGATGGAATGTCCTATAAATATCAATTAAATCTCTCTGGTCCATTGTGTCACTTGTTTCTTATTAATTTTCTGTATGGATGATCTGACCATTGGTGTAAATGAGGTGTTAAAGTCCCCCACTATTATTGTGTCACTGTCGATAGCTGTTAGCATTTGCCTTTTGTATTGAGGTGCTCCTAGGTTGGGTGCATATATATTTACAATTGTTATATCTTCTTCTTGGATTGATCCCTTGATCATTATGTAGTGTCCTTCCTTGTCTCTTGTAACATTCTTTATTTTAAAGTCTATTTTATCTGATATGAGTAATGTTACTCCAGCTTTCTTCTGATTTCCATTTGCATGGAATATCTTTTTCCATCCCCTAACTTTCAGTCTGTATGTGTCACTAGGTCTGAAGTGGGTCTCTTGTAGACAGCATATATATGGGTCTTGTTTTTGTATCCATTCAGCAAGCTTGTGTCTTTTGTTTGGGGCATTGAATCCATTTACATTTAAGGTAATTATCGACATGTATGTTCCTATTACCATTTTCTTAATTGTTTTGTGTTTGTTTTTGTAGGTCCTTTTCTTCTCTTGTGTTTCCCACTTAGAGAAGTTCCTTTAGCATTTGTTGTAGAGCTGGTTTGGTGGTGCTGAATTCTCTTAGCTTTTGCTTGTCTGTAAAGCTTTTGATTTCTCCATCAAATCTGAATGAGATCCTTGCCGGGTAGAGTAATCTTTGTTGTAGGTTCTTCCCTTTTATCACTTTAAATATATCATGTCACTCCCTTCTGGCTTGTAGAGTTTCTGCTGAGAAATCAGCTGTTAACATTATGGGAGTTCCCTTGTATGTTGTCATTTTTCCCTTGTTGCTTTTAATAAATTTTCTTTGTCTTTAATTTTTGTCAGTTTGATTACTATTTGTCTGGGCATGTTTCTCCTTGGGTTTATCCAGCCTTGGACTCTCTGCACTTCCTGGACTTGGATGGCTATTTCCTTTTCCATGTTAGGGAATTTTCAACTATAATCTCTTCAAATATTTTCTCAGTCCCTTTTTCTCTCTCTTCTCCTTCTGGGACCCCTATAATGCAAATGTTGGTGTGTTTTATGTTGTCCCAGTGGTCTCTTAGGCTGTCTTCATTTCTTTTCATTCTTGTTTCTTTATTCTGTTCTGCAGCAGAGAATTCCACCATTCTGTCTTCCAGGTCACTTATCCATTTTTCTACCTCAGTTATTCTGCTATTGATTCCTTCTAGTGTATTTTTCATTTAAGTTATTTTATTGTTCATCTCTGTTTTGTTCTTTAATTCTTCTAGGTGCTTGTTCTTTAATTCTTCTAGGTCTTCGTTAAACATATCTTGCATCTTCTCAAACTTTGCCTCCATTCTTTTTCTGAGGTCCTGGATCATCTTCTCTAACATTATTCTGAATTCTTTATCTGGAAGGTTGCCTATCTCCTCTTCATTTAATTGTTTTTCTGGAGTTTTATCTTGTTCCTTCATCTGGTACATAGTCCTCTGCCTTTTAATTTTGTCTTTTTTGTGAATGTGGTTTATGTTCCATGGGCTGCAGGACTGTAGTTCTTGCTTCTGCTCCATGTGAATTTTTAAGAAAAAATATATTATGTACTCATATTGATATTTCCACTTCAAATTTAGAGCTGAGATGAGTCTCCTGGAGGTAGCATATAGTTGTTTTGTTTTTTAAATCTTTCCAGCCACCTGTGTCTTTTGATTGGTGAATTCAATCCATTTTCTTTTGGGGAATTATTAATAAATGAGGACTTAGTACTGACATTTTATCTTTTGTTTTCTTGCTGCTCCACATCACCATTGTTTCTTTTTCCTTCTGTTTATGTCTGACATTTTAGTTTTGTGGTTTCCTCTGATGTTTTTCTCAGATCCTTTCTTTTTTGTATTTCGGATCTCTGTTCCACTTTTGTGTTTTGTGGTTACAATGAGTTTTGGATAAAATGTCTCATAGATAAAATATTCTTTTTTCTGCTGATAGCATTTTATCTTCATTTGCCTCTATGGGTTGTGTCATTTTCCTCTTCCACTTTTGTGCTTTTGGTGTCTCGAATTATCTCATTTTATTTTGAGTTTGTTATCAAATTGAAAAATCTATAGTTATTTTTCCTGCTTTTTTTCCTCTTTAAACTTTATGATATAATTAAGTGTTTAACAACCTGTTCTGATATAAAGTTGCAGTTTTCTGATTCTATTTATCACCTTACTCAAAATTTTGTGTATTTCTGCCTTTTTGTTTCAGGTAGCAGAGCTCCTTTCAACATTTTTAGTGGTGATGGACACACTCAGCTTTTATTTTTCTCAGAAAACCTTTATATTTATCCTTCATATCTGAAGGATAACTTTTCTGGATAGAATATTCTTCTTGACAGTTTTTATCTTTCAGTATTTGAGTATGTCATTCCACTGTCTCCTGAGACTATTTTCTGCTGAGACATCTACTGATAGCCTAATGGAGATTCCTTTGTAGGTTACAGTCCTTTTTTCTCTGCCTGTCTTTAAAATTGTCTCTTTGTCATTGACTTTTTTTAAAATTTAATTTAATTTAATTTTTTGTATAACAGGTTCTCATTAGTTATCTATTTTATACATATTAGTGTATATATATGTCAATCTTAATTTCCCAATTCATCCCACACCCAACCCCACCTCCCCTTTCCCCCCTAAGTGTCCATATGTTTGTTCTCTATGTCTGTGTCTCTATTTCTGCCTTGCAAACTGGTTCATCTGTACTGTTTTTCTAGATTCCACATATATGAATTAACATATGAATATTAGCCATAAAAAGGAACAAAATTGGGTCATTTGTAGAGATGTGGATGGACCTAGAGACTGTGATACAGAGTGAAGTATGTCATTGTTTTTTGACGGTTTTAATGTAATGTGTATTGGAGAAGGTCTTTTGGGTTGAGATAATTATATGTTCTTTTAGCTTCATGGATTTGTGTAATCTTTTCTGTCCCCAGGTT
This sequence comes from Leucopleurus acutus, assembly GCF_964270905.1. NCBI lineage: Eukaryota > Metazoa > Chordata > Mammalia > Artiodactyla > Delphinidae > Leucopleurus > Leucopleurus acutus. Next base: position 91,275,830 of record NC_139149.1, on the reverse strand, counting down.
GGTAATTAGAGGCCTTTCTTTCGTTTTTCAGTAGGTGGCGCTATAGCACAAGTTTTGGGTTTCCCTTACTGGGCTGCCTCTGGCTATATTTGAGAACCTGCATTTTACCCCCACCAACACCGCCGCTGGAAAGGTCGCCTGGTGCCCTCCTTGTCACTGCTTGTGCCTCTAGGGTTGCTGGTGCCTTGTTGCTGTCCCTGTCACTGCTGTAGTTGGTGTCGCTGCATGGGGCACCAGAATGGTAGGCACCTCTGCTGCATCTGGGGTCGCCTTTGTTTGCTGGTACCACCAACATGGGGGGAGGGGGTGGGTAGTGGGGAGAGCCAGGATTGCAGGCACCTCCACTGTGTTCAGGGTTGAGGGAGCTGCTGCTGCAGGTGGGTGGGTGGGTGGGAGGGACGGCTGGAGTCACACACGCCTCTGAAGCTAGAGGGAGGCCCAGGCCCAACTGCCAATGCTGCTCCGTTCCCTATGGCCACCAGCACCACTGCGGCCAGGAGGCCAGATTTGTATGCATTGCCTCTCCTGCTACTACTGGATTTTCTGGGTCTGTAGTCTCAGCTATGGAGGCAGGAAGGCCAGGATTGCAAGCACCACCTCTGTTGTTTCCTCAGTTCCACTTCCCCTATGTGTTCCAGTCGATCACTTTTAGATGTCCAGATGTGGGAACTCTTCAGCATCCTGGTGTGCTGGGAAGAGGAACCTCTGATGAGATATAGGTGTTTTACTGGTTGTAGATTGAAAGGGAGAGACAAAGGGAGCATCTCATGTCTTCAAGATGCTGATATCACTCTTCTTTTCATAGTTTTAATCATCTCTACAATTTTGATGTCATGAAAAGATGTATTTATCTGTAATTAATACATGGGAATTTCCAACAAACATAAAGCCAATATTGTATTATGCTGATGTAGTTAACTTGCACAAATTTGATCTAACCAGTAAATTCCTTGGGATTTTGCTGTGCAATTCACTGAACTATTTTACTAAGAGCTTATGGATACCGATTAATTTAATTTAAAAAAAAACCTTTGTTCTAGCTAATAGGGGAGCTGAATGGTAAAATTAAATAATTGGAATGAGATTAACTAAATTGGTTGACTCTTCAGATATAGTATTCTGAAAAGCATCCTTACTGATAATAATGTGTCATCTTCAGCTTAAATTTAACATAGCACGTTTCATAAAAGTGTGTAGTTTGTGGTACACATATGTCAGTTATGCTCACTCATAAAATAATGTAAGGAATCATCCTAGGATGCTTTCTTTTTTTTTGGCCGCACCACACAGCATGTGGGATCTTAGTTCCCCTACCAGGGATCGAACCCGTGCCCCCTGCAATGGAAGCACGTAGTCTTAACCACTAGACCATCAGGGAAGTCCCATAGGATGCTTTCTATTGTTTAAAATAAACTAAATGAATGAACAACTTCTTAGGTGCTCACTTTTAATTTACCAAAGTATCTGGAAAGATACAATAATGGGAATAATAAACAAATACATGCAAGCAAAGCGTGTTAACTATTTATCTGGCTTTAAAAAGGATGAATAGTGGTAGAGGGTGTTGATCATTGGCAAATCTATAAATGAATATTCTGAATCAGTTGCTCCAAAAATATTAACTCTGACACATATGCTGTTAATAAGTACCCAAATGTTCCGAAATTGTTTTATCTCTTATCATGCCACATATGAACCTCTGGTTACCTGCCTGACTCCTGAAGGGCAGTTAAATGGATTCAATAATTGTTTCTTGAGCTGAAATAAACTGAAAGGTATCATAACTATTAGCATAAGTAATACATTCTACCTTAAAACAGTTGTTAATAGAAAAATACTCACCCAAATTTTGAATATTGCTGTCAAAAACAAGATATCCAATTAGCATGTACTTAAGAAATTAAAGATTATAATCTTTCTTATATTATTTACATGGTATGGTAGACAGAAAAATGGCCACTTAAAGATGTTCATGGGCTTCCCTGATGGCGCAGTGGTTGAGAGTCTACCTGCCGATGCAGGGGACATGGGTTCGTGCCCCGGTCCGGCAAGATCCCACATGCCGCGGAGCGGATGGGCCCGTGAGCCATGGCCGCTGAGCCTGAGCGTCCGGAGCCTGTGCTCCGCAACGGGAGAGGCCACAACAGTGAGAGGCCCGCGTACCGCAAAAAAAAAAAAAAAAAAAAAAAAAAGTTCATATCCTAATCCCTGAGATGTATGAACATGTTACTTTACATGGCAAAAGGGACTTTGAAGATAGGATTGAATTAACGATCTTGAGACGGGGAGATTACACTGGATTATCTGGGTGGGCTTAATGTAATCACAAGTCCTTATAAGGGTGAGGCAGGAGGGTCAGAGAAGGAGATGGGATGATGGAAGCAAAGGTCAGAGTGTTGTGAGAATGAGGGCCACGCGCCAAGGAAGCAGTCATCCTCTACAAACTGGAAAAGACAAGGAAATGAATTCTCCACTAGAGCCTTCAGAAGGAACATAACCCTGGGAACACCTTGATTTTAGGACTGTGACCTCCAGACTATAAAATAACAAATTTTTGTTTTTTTAAGCCACTGAGTTTGTGGTAATTTGTTACAGCAGCAGGAGCAAACTAATAGGCTGCTTAAAGCAGAGCAAATTAACACAGCACAAGAAAACAAAATCTGGTAAGTTCTTTTTAAATTGATTTTATCCTAAAAATTGACCTGACTTGGTTAACAATTAAGGCATAAAGAAGAAAACTGAAAGGAAAATGGATTCACCAGCAGGATATGACTTTCTTTACATTTGTGCTAATGAAAGCTGTGGAACATTCCTAGATTTACACTGCTCTCCGTGTACTCGTTGGTGGCAAAAGAAGGACATCAGAAGTCCTCAGGCTACGTCCTTACACATGCCTGTCTCACAACCATCTCATTCATTGTTTTCATGGCTTTTCTGCTTTCGCATATAATAAAAGGGATAGCTAAGTTACTAATATTTGAGAACCACTAGCAATATCTAAACTGTAGGTTTGATTGTCCTAAGTCAAATTTTTGCAATTTTTCCCAGCTTATTGAAAATTTAGGTCATGAAGAGCTGGGTTGGAAGCCTGCCTTTTCTACTCACGACCATGTATCCTGCCTATAGTGTTTAACCCTCCTAAACCTTAGCATCCTCATCTGTAATATGGGAAAGGAGAGCTATTGTATGCTTGATAGAAAGTAGTTCAAAATATGTGTTCAGTAATGTAGAGGGATTCTTTTCCTTTCATTACTGAAATCAATTGCCCTATTATCCCATTAATTTAAAGCTCTGAACCTTACTGTAGTAAAAGCATTAGAATATTTAGCTCAGCTTGCTAGTGCAGAAAACTGGATATAAAAATAAATATCTGTTTAACCTTAAGAAGTTTCCTTAAACATTTTGACTCTCACTTCTCTCATCAGTAATAAGGAGATGATGAGAAATGTGAAAATATGATGACTCCTTTCTGGCATATCATAGGTGTTCAATAAATGTTATTTTATTTTCTTCTCTTTATTTAAAATAATTTATTTTAAAATTATGGAAGCATATATTACTTTGAAAGGACAAAGGAATACTAAATATTGTGGTTTGTTTCACTTAATGAACAGCCATCACTATCTAACAAAATAAAGAAGAAATATCTTAGAACAGATATTTTTGGTTCTTTGAATTCTGATAATGACCATGGCAGATAGACAGGATTTTGCCCAATATATTCCCACTTCAAATTCATAAGCAAGTTATTTCACAGTTTACCAAATGCAGTCATTAAAAAAATCCTAATATTCACTTAGGAATAATCCTAGCATTCACTTACAATATTTAGTCTATGCTAGCCCTGTTCATCCCCCTTTCCTCGACAAATATAATAAGCAGAACAGGAGATGGGATGATGATCTGAACTGAAATCTGGTCTGATCTGAAAAACAAATTCTTGGCTTGGTTTATTTCTTCTGATAAACTCTGCCCAATCCTATAACATCTCCACGTTGAAACTAATCTTAAATACTTGAGCCCAGACACCAAAACCTCCTAAATAGTTAGTTACTACAAATAAGAGAAACATAATGGGCTGTAGAGCTTTTATTTTCTGTCAAAAATAAGACATATTCATACTTAGAGACAGACTTTTTTTATCATGAGTCTCAAGCAAGAGTTTGATATAAGGTCCTTGTTTACAAAGGAAGAACACTGAGCTATGTATAAATAGCCTGGTGAACATGGAATGAAGAAAGTGTTAGGCAATCAAATAAAACACTATGCAGTGACTTAAAATACTAAGAAACATGATTCAAAGACAAAAGAACATGTCTGTGTATTTTGATTGCATTTATTTTTGTTTCTTTCTTTTATTTATTTATTTTTTATACAGCAGGTTCTTACTGGTTATCCATTTGATACATATTAGTGTATATATGTCAATCCCAATCTCCCAATTCATCACATCACCACCAACGCCCTCCCCTTGATTGCATTGCTAAGACATAATGAGCTTGAGTTGGTGGTTAATCAAACACAGCGGTTTTCTAGCGAGCCACTTTATCTTATTCTTTGTTCTCCAATTACTTCTTAAATTTGATCGTTTGATCATAAGGCTGAAAAAGAAGAACTTCATTACTAATGAATGGAGATATAGAGCATACAAATGGCTTGCACACGGACTGCTCGTGATTAGATGAGGGCAAAGTCAGATTTTCTAATTTCCAATGTAGGACTTGGTCCTTTAGCAACACTTCCTTTCTGGGCACTGGTTCAAATCTCCAGTTCCTTTTCTAGGAGTAATATTACTTTTAGACGCACAGTCCTTGATACCAAATTAAGATTTGTCAAGCAGAAGTTTTACAAGATCCCCTTACCAGATGCAAAAGAGATTAAAAAACAAAAATTGCTTTTGGCATTCCTTGACAAAGAAGCAAGGATTATCAATGTCTCTTCTCCTCCCAACACCCACCCAAATAAGCCTTTTTTGGGAATGGAAACCTATTAAATATGTAAGAGAGAACTAGAGATTGAGAGGGGAAGACTAGTTAAGAGCACAGTCCCAACAGCTCTGGAGGATTTGGACCTGATGTAAGAGTTTAAAAAAGAAAGACAGATATACAATAGTGTTTGGCAACTATACAAAACCACCAATATATGTATATTAATTTATTCTAATATTTGATTACATATAAATATTTAAATATTGATAAATATATAAATATTCAGGAAATAGTAATTTATGAAATAGTTTTTGATATCTGATGCTCAGTAGTATTAGAAATATATATTACCCATGAGTATCCTGGTCTGATCTAAGATTGAAATTATTGATCCTTTTTTCTATATATGGTGCTTTATTCGTTATGTCAGATTGATATAGTCTTTGCTGCCCTTAATTATATTTAAGTTATAAAAAATTAGTCTTATAGGCTATTAATCTAAAATTTATTTTTAGCATCAGAAAAATATTATATAGTTTCCTTATTGTTATGCTAGTTGCTCACAGTTTGTTCCCCCTAATTTAACCCCACCCCCAAGTAGAATGTAAGCTCTATGAGGGAGGCATTATATTTTGTTGTCATTGTTCACTTATCTAACCCAAGTGCCTTGAAGAGTATCTGACAAGAAGAAAAACTCAATGATATTCATTGAATCAACTGATGAGTCATTTATGATAAGAATAAAGTGGCAAAGTCTTTGTGTGACAGCAAATCACTTACGCTTTTACACAAAGGAGAGTTAAATGGTGACAGCTCACTACAGTCAAAATGTATGCTCTGAATGATAGTGCGTGAATGGCCTGGCGATTTTCACTTGACATGGCAACTGTCTTTGCCAATGTCTTTTAATTGTAGTATATAGAATGCCTCAAGTAGGCTTGTCTAAGAACCAATGTGTTTTTAAATCTTAAGTCTTACTCATGACTCCTTTGGTCTTTGTCATCTTTTTCAAAATCATGATACAAACCAAGTAAAACGGGATGGGATGATTCAGCTCCATGATTCATCCATGTTTTTCCTCTCTGTCTCTGTTAATCTTTTTTTTTTTTCCCTCTTGGACTTACTCTACCATAATTTATCTTTGATTTTATACTTTCCCTTATTTCTCTCCCTGTCTTTTCATTTTCTCTAATAAACTAAAATTCTGTCAAGTTTATTATCATAATTCCTTTTTTAAATTATTATTTTTAATTTTTATTTTACTTTTGGCTGTGTTGGGTCTTTGTTGCTGCACACGGGCTTTCTCTAGTTGCAGTGAGCGGGGGCTACTCTTCATTGTGGTGTGCGGGCTTCTCATTGCGGTGGCTTCTCTTGTTGTGGAGCACGGGCTCTAGGCGCACGGGCTTCAGTAGTTGTGGCACGCGGGCTCTAGAGCGCAGGCTTAGTAGTTGTGGCACACGGGCTTAGTTGCTCCGCGGCATGTGGGATCTTCCTGGACCAGGGCTCAAACCCGTGTCCCCTGCATTGGCAGGCGGATTCTTAACCACTGTGCCACTAGGGAAGCCACTGTCCGGTTTTTAAAATAAACAAAATGAAGAAATAAATTAAACATAAAACATTGTGTACTGTGTTTCATCCAAAATTCTTATTTTTTATATATAATTATCTTTCAGTATAAACTATAAATTATTTATCTTTGTGATGGAAGCCATCTTTCATATATATGTATGTGTCTGTACACCTTTTTTTTTTCAAAAATCAGACAAGCTTATTATAAAAATTGAGAAAATATAGAAGAGTACTAAGAATTCAAAAATTTCACTACTCAAGAACCACCATTATTAAAAAGCGATTACAGAATCTCAGTTTAAGACATGTTAAGCCTAAAATGTCTATTAGACATTTAATAGAAATATCAAATATGTAGTAATATGTATCAACTTGGAGTTCAGGAACGACGTTCAATTTGGAGATGTATGCTTGAGAATCATCAACACATAAATGGTATTTAAAACCATGAAACTAGATGAGATCATCAAAGGAGGGAGCATAGATAGAAAGATATCAGATGTAAAGACTGAGCCCGGAGACACTTCAGTGTTAAAAGATCAGGGAGACAGGAGGAACCAGCAAGGGAGACTGGAGAGTGAAAAGAGAACAGAGGGGGAGGACAACAAGGAGAAGTGATGTCCCGGAAATCAAGTGAAGGAAGTCACTTCATGGGCTGGCCAATGGTGTTGAATGCTGCTGTATCCTCTGTGATTTGTAGATATCATAACCCTCATTATAATCTACCTGAATTGTGAAATAATAAATATTATTAACATTACTCAAAATTGTGTTGAGCACTACTTAGCGTCAGGGATATGATGGGTTGATGCAATTATATATCCTGTTCCCAAAGGACTTGCAGTCTGATAATGATCTCCTGTTCTTTGGAGATTCTTCCTCTTGTGCGGAATGAATGAGAGACAAGAACGATGAGCATCACTGCCAGTAAGAATCCCACAGTATGAGTATCTTCATCTTCTCCAAAGAATATTCAGTAGTTTACATATCTGACATTGATGTCAGATAGTTCAAGATTTTCAATAGAGGCAATTATTCTAGATGAAATTTAAATCTGTATCATCAAGATTATTGTGAGACTAAGGTTATAAAAATTAATAGTGCAGAGTCTTTCCTTTAAAATTTCTTAACATTTAACATCAAGTAAATGTTTAGTTTTTAATTAGAGGTTAATTTGGTTCATGACTTTTTCATAGTTTTAGAAAATCTTCAAGATTTCTATGAAGGTTTTATACTTCATACTTTTTATACTTTAAACATTAAGTTGTGCAGACGTAGAGAATGGACTTGAGAACATGGCAGGTGGGGGAAGGGCAAGCTAGGATGAAGTGACAGAGTAGCATGAACATATATACACTACCAAATGTAAAATAGATAGCTAGTGGGAAGCAGCCACATAGCACAGGGAGATCAGCTCGGTGCTTTGTGACCACCTAGAGGGGTGGGATAGGGAGGGTGAGAGGGAGATGCAAGAGGGAGGGGATATGGGGATATATGTATACGTACAGCTGATTCACTCTATTATACAGCAGAAACTAACACACCATTGTAAAGCAATTATACTCCAATAAAGATGTTAAAAGAAAAAAAGAAAACAACATTGAGTTGTTCCCACAGAGAGGATTTTGCCATAGGGATCTCACTTGAACAAGTATAATTAATATCACATAGCCTTCAAGTTTATACTTAAACACATTTAAAATAATTATTAAAACTTTTGAAATGATGAAAATATTGGATGGGAATTTCTTTAGAAAAGAGACTGAAGTGTCTCAGCTCCAACTCTAGGGAAAGTGAAAGAAGAAGGAGAGGAGAGGAGATAATTTGAAAGGGGAGGGAGAAGGAGGAAGGAAAAGAGTAGAAAAGGAAAAACCTATTCGGAGACTATTTGATAGCTGGAGCTTCTGTCTATAGTTCTTGCTTCTCTTCCTCCCTCAGTTACTCTCAAATAGCACATTTAGAATATTCTAGATGACCTTGTCATTCATGATTTTCCATTTCCTTGGAAAACAGAAGATAAATGAGAAGGAAAATTCTTCTTTCTTCACAGTTCAATTATGTTCATTGTTTAAATAACATCTTTATTATCACACATTTTTCAGCAAACTGCTCTAATTATAAGACTGACACAGTTAAAAAGATTAACACAAACACACAGATCACTAAGCATGGAAAATCATAGGCCAGTCTTCAAGTTTTAAAGCTACTCATTACATTTTTTTTAACATCTTTATTGGAGTATAATTGCTTTACAATGGTGTGTTAGTTTCTGCTGTATAACAAAGTGAATCAGCTATACGTATACATTCATCCCCATATCTCCTCCCTCTTGCATCTCCCTCTCACCCTCCCTATCCCACCCCTCTAGGTGGTCACAAAGCACCGAGCTGATCTCCCTGTGCTATGCGGCTGCTTCCCACTAGTTATGTATTTTACATTTGGTAGTGTATATATGTCAATGCCACTCTCTCACTTCATCTCAGCTTACCCTTCCCCCTCCCCGTGTCCTCAAGTCCATTCTCTACCTCTGTGTCTTTATTCCTGTCCTGCCACTAGGTTCATCAGAACCTTTTTTTTTTCTTTTAGATTCCATATATATGTGTTAGCATACGGTATTTTATAATGTTCAATAAATATGGTGGAAGCATTTATACCCATATCAGACAGTGGCTTTGCAATTTCAAATGTACTATGATGAGTATTTTAAAGGTGATTTAAGTACATAACATACATACAAAATTGCATTTATATCATAAAGTGAACGTGTACAGATCTCTTACAACTATATCAACATCATTCAGAGAACCAAACAGAACATTACCAGTATCCCATTCCCCCTTCTATCTACTAACTTGCCCTCTAGGGCAAAAAACACTCTCCTGATTTTAAAACCATAGATTAGTTATGTCTGTTTTTGCAGTTTATATTAGTGTGGTCATAGTTTATTAAATGATTTCATTTCTGGCTTCTTTCACTCAACACAGTGATTTTGAGACTGATTCCATGTTTTTGTGCTTAATTGTAGATCATTCTTTCTCAGAGATGTATAGCAATGAATGCTAAAATACTATACAGCTGTACAGCATTTCATTGTGTGACTATACCACAATTTATTCATTCATTCTACAAAGATGAGCACTGGGGTTGTTTCCAGTTTGGGGATCTTATGAAAAATAATACTATGACATTCTAGTAAATGTGTTTGTAAAAATATGTACATACATTCCTGTTGGGTATCCCTAAGAGTGGAATTTTCTGAACCATAGGTTAAGCATAAGTTCAGTATGTATAAGCATATAGTAAATACAGCCAAATTGCAGCAATTTACAACCCTAGGAGAAGATATGAGACTTAAGGATGCTGCTGCACATCCTCAGCAATACTTGGTATTTTTAAAAATATTTTTCATTTTTGTCATTCAGATGAGTATGTGGTTGGAGCTCATTGAGATTTGAATTTGCCTTTCTCTGATGACTGAGAAAAGTTGCACATGCTTTTATAAATTCATAGGCCATTTCAGTATCTATTATAAAATGCCTGTATCAGACCATAAGATATTTTAGCTATTTTTATGGGGTTGTCTTTTTATTAATAAAATTGTAGTTGTTATGTACATATGCTTGGTTAGAGTTCTTTGTCCTTATATGTAGTACCAATATTTCACACTGTGCTTTTAGATTATTATGTTGTGGAATTTAAAAGCAATTCAAAGCAATAACAAAGTTTTCTCCTTTCACTATATTTTTCTCTTTAATAAATAAATATTAAGTGATATATGTTCATAGAAAACACTACTTAAAATTAAATTTTTGTGGTTTAAAATATTTTCATCATTATTTAGCAATAATCATTCAAATTAATTACCAAAGAGCATATTCAAGAAATAGTTTGTCATTTGAAGTGTTTCAGTTTCAATAACAAATTATGGATTTTGTTGTTTAGCTCAGAAACGTATATTCTGTGATAATAAAGTTTATTAATGTATAGTGTATTATGTCCCTTCAAAACACTGCTGTCACTCTGAGACGCCCCCCCAAATGATGACCTCATTATCAATTCCACTACCCACATGGAGGATAACTCGTGCCTTTTACAAGCTGACTGAATTCTGATCTTATTTCCTAGTCCTCTATTCCAGCCTGGTGGCCTGTACAGAGCTCACCTGACTAGGGCTATTTCCCTTCCTAGAACACCTTTCCTTTTCTCTGTGATTCTTCCAATTATTTTGCTTATTTGATTTGTATTGATCTTCAAGGCAGATTCTTGTCTGATCATCATCTCTGCGAAACTTTAATTGTATTTGTAATTGACCTTCATTCATCACTCCATTCTGCAAACAACACCTTCATGTTTCTCTTTTTTTTTTCCATTTAAAAAACAATATATTGGAAGGAGCTTCAAGATGGCAGAAGAGTAAGACTTGGAGATCATCTTCCTCCCCAAAAATACATCAGAAATACATCTACATGTGAAACAACTCCTACAGAACACCTACTGAACGCTGGCAGAAGACCTCAGACCTCCCAAAAGGCAAGGAACTCCCCACGTACCAGGGTAGGGCAAAAGAAAAAAAAAAAAAACACAGACAAAGAGTAGGGACGGGACCTGCAACAGTGGGAGGGAGCCGTGAAGGAGGAAAGGTTTCCACACACTAGGAAGCCCCTTCGTGGGTGGAGACTGCGGGTGGCGGAGCGGGGGAGCTTCGGGGCTGTGGAGGAGAAACCAGCAACAGTGGTGCGGAGGGCAAAGCAGAGAGATTCCCACACAGAGGATCGGTGCCGACCAGCACTCAGCAGCCCAAGAGGCTTGTCTGCTCACACGCTGGGGCGGGCGGGGGCTGGGAGTTGAGGCTCGGGCTTCGGTCAGAGCACAGGGAGAGGACTGGGGTTGGCGGCGTGAACACAGCCTGAAGGGGCTAGTGCGCCACAGCTGGCCGGGAGGGAGTCCAGGAAGATGTCTGGAGCTGCCGAAGAGGCAAGAGACTTTTTCTTGCCTCTTTGTTTCCTGGCGCACAAGGAGAGGGGATTAAGAGCGCTGCTTAAAGGAACTCCAGAGACGGGCACGAGCTGCGGCTATCAGCACGGACCCCAGAGACGGGCATGAGACGCTAAGGCTGCTGCTGCCGCCACCAAGGAGCCTGTCTGCAAGCACAGGTCACTATCCACACCTCCCCTCCTGGGAGCCTGTGCAGCCCGCCACTGCCAGGATCCTGTGATACAAGGACAACTTCCCCGGGAGAACGCACAGCGCGCCTCAGGCTGGTGCAACGTCATGCTGACCTCTGCCGCCGCAGGCCCGCGCCGCATCCGAACCCCTCCCTCTCCCCGGCCTGAGTGAGCCAGAGACCCCGAATCAGCGGCTCCTTTAACCCCGTCCTGTCTGAGCGAAGAACAGACACCCTCAGGTGACCTACACACAGAGGCGGGGCCAAATCCAAAGCTGAACCCCGGGAGCTGTGCGAACAAAGAAGAGAAAGGAAAATCTCTCCCAGCAGCCTCAGGAGCAGCGGATTAAATCTCCACAAATCAACTTGATGTACCCTGCGTCTGTGGAATACATGAATAGACAACGAATCATCCCAAACTGAAGAGGTGGACTTTGGGAGCAACGACATATATATATTTTTTCTCCTTTTTCTCTTTTTGTGAGTGTGTATGTGTCTGCTTCTGTGTGTGATTTTGTCTGTATAGCTTTGCTTTTACCATTATCCTAGGGTTATGTCTGTTCTTTTTTTATTATTACTTAAAAGAAAAATTTTTTTCTTAATAATTATTGTTTATTTTTTATTTTAATAACTTTATTTTATTTTACGTTATTTTATTTATCTTCTTCTTTCTTTCATTCTTTTTTTTCTCCCTTTTATTCTGAGCCATGTGGAGGACAGTCTCTTGGTGCTCGAGCCAGGCATCAGGGCTGTGCCACTGAGATGGGAGAGCCAAGTTTAGGACAATGGTCCACAAGACACCTCCCAGCTCCATGTAATATCAAACAGTGAAAATCTCCCAGAGATCTCCATCTCAACACCAAGACCCAGCTGCCCTGAATGACCAGCAAGCTACAGTGCTGGACACCCCATGCCAAACAACTACCAAGACAGGAATACAACCCCACCTATTAGCAGAGAGGCTGCCTAAAATCATACTAAGGCCACAGACACCACAAAACACACCACCAGACGTGGACCTGCCCACCAGGAAGACAAGATCCAGCCTCATCCACCAGAACACAGGCACTAGTCCCCTACACCAGGAAGCCTACACAACCCACTGAACAAACCTTAGCCACTGGGGACAGACACCAAAAACAACGGGAACTATGAAACTGCACCCTGCAAAAAGGAGACCCCAAACACAGTAAGCTAAGCAAATGAGAAGACAGAGAAACACACAGCAGATGAAGGAGCAAGGGAAAAACCCACCAGACCTAACAAATGAAGAGGAAATAGGCGGTCTACATGAAAAAGAATTCAGAATAATGATAGTAAAGATGATCCAAAATCTTGGGAATAGAATGGAGAAAATACAAGAAATGTTTAACAAAGACCTAGAAGAACTAAAGAGCAAGCAAACAGAGATGAACAACACAATAAACGATTTTTTAAATTCTCTAGAAGGGATCAGAAGCAGAATAACTGAGGCAGAAGAATGGATAAGTGACCTGGAAGATAAAATAGTGGAAATAACTACTGCAGAGCAGAATAAAGAAAAAAGAATGAAAAGAATTGAGAACAGTCTCAGAGACCTCTGGGACAACATTACATGCACCAACATTCGAATTTATAGGGGTCCCACAGAAGAAGAGAAAAAGAAAGGGACTGAGAAAACATTTGAAGAGATTATAGTTGAAAACTTCCCTAACATGGGAAAGGAAATAGTTAATCAAGTCCAGGAAGCACAGAGAGTCCCATACAGGATAAATCCCAGGAGAAAAATGCCAAGACACATATTAATCAAACTATCAAAAATTAAATACAAAGGAAACATGTTAAAACCAGCAAGGAAAAAACAACAAATAACACACAAGCGAATCCCCATAAAGTTAACAGCTGAACTTTCAGCAAAAACTCTGCAAGCCAGAAGGGACTGGCAGGACATATTTAAAGTGATGAAGGAGGAAAACCTACAACCAAGATTACTCTACCAAGCAAGGATCTCATTCAGATTTGATGGAGAAATTAAAACCTTTACAGACAAGCAAAACCTAACAGAATTCAGCAACACCAAACAAGCTTTACAACAAATGCTAAAGGAACTTCTCTAGGCAGGACACCCAAGGGAAGAAAAAGACCTACAATAATAAACCCAGAACAATTAAGAAAATGGTAATAGGAACATACATATCGATAATTTCCTTAAGCGTAAATGGATTAAATGCTCCAACCAAAAGACATAGACTGGATGAATGGATACAAAAACAAGACCTGTATATATGCTGTCTACAAGAGACCCACTTCAGACCTAGGGACACATACAGACTGAAAGTGAGGGGATGGAAAAAGTTATTCCATGCAAATGGAAATCAAAAGAAAGCTGGAATAGCAATTCTCATATCAGACGAAATAGACTTTAAAACAAAGACTATTACAAGAGACAAAGAAGGACACTACATAATGATCAAGGGATCAATCCAAGAAGAAGATATAACAATTGTAAATATTTATGTACCCAATATATGAGCACCTCAATACATAAGGCAAATACTAACAGTCATAAAAGGGGAAATCGACAGTAACACAATCATAGTAGGGGACTGCAACACCCCACTTTCACCAATGGACAGATCATCCAAAATTAAATAAATAAATAAACACAAGCTTTAAATGATACATTAAACAAGATGGACTTAATTGATATTTATAGGACATTCCATCCAAAAACAACAGAATACACATTCTTCTCAAGTGCTCATGGAACATTCTCCAGGATAGATCATATCTTGGGTCACAAATCAAGCCTTGGTAAATTTAAGAAAATTGAAATCGTATCAAGTATCTTTTCCAACCACAATGCTATGACTCTAGATATCAATAACAGGAAAAAATCTGTAAGAAATACAAACACATGGAGGCTAAACAACACACTACTTAATAACCAAGACACCACTGAAGAAATCAAAGAGGAAATCAAAAAATACATAGAAACAAATGACAATGAAAACACAATGACCCAAAATCTATGGGATGCAGCAAAAGCAGTTCTAAGAGGGAAGTTTATAGCTATACAAGCCTACCTTAAGAAACAAGAAACATCTCAAATAAACAACCTCACCTTACACCTAAAGCAATTAGAGAAAGAACAACAACAAAAAAAAAACCCCAAAGTTAGCAGAAGGAAAGAAATCATAAAGATCAGATCAGAAATAAATGAAGAAGAAATGAAGGAAATGATAGCAAAGTTCAATAAAACTAAAAGCAGGTTCTTGGAGAAGATAAACAAAATTGATAAACCATTAGCCAGACTTATCAAGAAAAAAAGGGAGAAGACTCAAATAAATAGAATTAGAAATGAAAAAGGAGAAGTAACAAATGACACTGCAGAAATACAAAGGATCATGAGAGATTACTACAAGCAACTCTGCCAATAAAATGGTCTACCAGGAAGAAATGGACAAATTCTTAGAAATGCACAACCTTCTGAGACTGAAGCAGGAAGAAATAGAAAATATGAACAGACCAATCACAAGCACTGAAATTGAAACTGTGATTAAAAATCTTCCAACAAACAAAAGCCCAGGACCACATGGATTCACAGGTGAATTCTATCAAACGTTTAGAGAATAGCTAACACCTAGCCTTCTCAAACTCTTCCAAAATATAGCAGAGGGAGGAACACTCCTAAATTCATTCTACGAGGCCACCATCACTCTGATAACAAAACCAGGCAAAGATGTCACAAAGAAAGAAAACTACAGGCCAATATCACTGATGAATATAGATGCAAAAATCCTCAACAAAATACTAGCAAACAGAATCCAACAGCACATTAAGGGATCATACATTATGATCAAGTGGGGTTTATCCCAGGAATGCAAGGATTCTTCAATGTATGCAAATCAGTCAACGTGATACACCATATTAACAAATTGAAGGAGAAAAACTACATGATCATCACAATAGATGCAGAGAAAGCTTTTGACAAAATTCAACACCCATTTATGATGAAAACCCTGCAGAAAGTAGGCATAGAGGGAACTTTCCTCAACATAATAAAGGCCATATATGACAAACCCACAGCCAACATGTCCTCATTGGTGAAAAACTGAAACCATTTCCACTAAGATTAGGAACAAGACAAGGTTGCCCACTATCACCAGTTTTATTCAACATAGTTTTGGAAGTTTTAGTCACAGCAATCAGAGAAGAAAAAGAAATAAAAGGAATCCAAATTGGAAAAGAACAAGTAAAGCTGTCACTGTTTGCAGATGACATGATACTATACATTGAGAATCCTAAAGATGCTACCAGACAAATACTAGAGCTAAGCAATGAATTTGGTAAAGTAGAAGGATACAAAATTAATGTACAGAAATCTCTTACATTCCTATACACTAATGATGAAAAATCTGAAAGTGAAATTAAGAAAACACTCCCATTTACCATTGCAACAAAAGGAATAAAATATCTAGGAATAAACCTACCTAAGGAGACAAAAGACCTGTATGGAGAGAATTATAAGACACTGATGAAAGAAATTAAAGATGATACAAAGTGATGGAGAGTTATACCATGCTCTTGGATTGGAAGAATCAACATTGTGAAAATGATTCTACTACCCTAAGCAAGCTACAGATTCAATGCAATCCCTATCAAACTACCACTGGCATTTTTCACAGAACTAGAACAAACAATTTCACAATTTGTTTGGAAACACAAAAGACCCCAAATAGCCCAAGTAATCTTGAGAAAGAAAAACGGAGCTGGAGGAATCAGGCTCCCTGACTTCAGACTATACTACAAAGCTACAGTAATCAAGACAGGATGGTACTGGCACAAAAACAGAAATATACATCAATGGAACAGGACAGAAAGCCCAGAGATAAACCCACGCACATATGGTCACCTTATCTTTGATAAAGGAGGCAAGAGTATACAGTGGAGAAAAGACAGCCTCTTCAATAAGTGGCTCTGGGAAAACTGGACAGCTACATGTAAAGAATGAAACTAGAACACTCCCTAACACCATACACAAGAATAAACTCAAAATGGATTAAAGACCTAAATTAAGGCCAGACACCATCAAACTCTTAGAGGAAAACATAGGCAGAACACTCTATGACATTAATCACAGCAAGATCCTTTTTGACCCACCTGCTAAAGAAATGGAAATAAAAACAATAATAAACAAATGGGACCTTATGAAACTTAAAACGTTTTGCACATCAAAGGAAACCATAAACAAGACGAAAAGACAACCCTCAGAATGGGAGAAAACATTTGCAAATGAAGCAATTGACAAAGGATTAATCTCAAAAGCATACAAGCAACTCATGCAGCTCAATATCAAAAATACAAACAACACAATCCAAAAATGGGCGGAAGACCTAAATAGACATTTCTCCAAAGATATACAGATTGCCAACAAACACATGAAAGAATGCTCAACATCACTAATCATTACTGAAATGCAAATCAAAACTACAATGAGATATCATCTCACACCAGTCAGAATGGCCATCATCAAAAAATCTGCCAACAATAAATGCTGGAGAGCGTGTGGAGAAAAGGGAACCCTCTTGCACTGTTGGTGGGAATGTAAATTGATACAGCCCCTATGGAGAACAGTATGGAGGTTCCTTAAAAAACTAAAAATAGAACTACCATACGACCCAGCAATCCCACTACTGGGCATATACCCTGAAAAAACCATAATTCAAAAAGAGTCATGTACCAAAATGTTCATTGCAGCTCTATTTACAATAGCCAGGAGATGGAAACAACCTAGTGCCCATCATCGGATGAATGGATAAAGGAGATGTGGCACATATATACAATGGAATATTACTCAGCCATAAAAAGAAATGAAATTGAGCTATTTGTAATGAGGTGGATAGACCTAGAGTCTGTCATACAGAGTGAAGTAAGTCAGAAAGAGCAAGACAAATAGCGTATGCTAACACATATATATGGAATTTAAGAAAAAAAATGTCATGAGGAACCTAGGGGTAAGACAGGAATAAAGACACAGACCTACTAGACAACGGACTTGAGAATATGGGGAGGGAGAAGAGTGAGCTGTGACAAAGCGAGATAGAGGCATGGACATATATACACTACCAAACGTAAGGTAGATAGCTAGTGGGAAGCAGCTGCATAGCACAGGGAGATCAGCTCAGTGCTTTGTGACTGCCTGGAGTGGTGGGATAGGGAGTGTGGGAGGGAGGGAGATGCAAGAGGGAAGAGATATGGGAACATATGTATATGTATAACTGATTCACTTTGTTATAAAGCAGAAACTAACACACCATTGTAAAGCAATTATACCCCAATAAAGATGTTAAAAAATTTATTTCATTTTCTCAGGTATACTAGATTTCTCTTTAAAGCAACATTAATGTAAGAATAGAACATTAAAATGATATAGAGAAAATAGCTGTACATTTTGAAAGAGTAACATTTGCATACATTATTTCCATGATATTGGAAATAGATTAGACTTTGAAGTAAGCTGTGCACACATAGTTCACTTAAAACAAAATATCTCTCAATGTGTTTATTTTCCCCTAAAATGTATTAGAGCCACTTTTCTTAGAATACTAATTAGGAATAAGAATTTTGCAGAGAATGCTTTCGGTGATGAATTCTTCTTACTGCACACTGTCTGCTCACCATACTGAACTGCTAATCATAATCATAGATTTTATGAGATTACTACAATGTACTAGGAAAGAGCACAGTCTCTAAAAATTATATAGACCAAGGCATCTTTTTCACTAAGCGTGTCTCTGCCAGAGATGTAACTTCCTTTCTATCAGAAATGGGGTTGAACAGACCATGCTGCAAGAGGGATTTCTTTTTATTTAAGCATAGTCTCTATTCTTCTACCCACCTATGTAGCCTCATTATCTGAAAGGTCACTAAACATCTCTGTGATATTTCCTTTCGGCTTCCTGAAAAGTGCTTTTAGTTTTACCGTGTTTAAATGCAATTTTGGTTAACCAGAAATTGTCATTCTCTCTCGTTATCCATACATCAGAGAAGGAGAGTTTGGAGAAAGTAAAGTGAAAGAGGAAGATCAATTTAATATTTGGTTCATTTTCATGTTATTGGGCTGTGATGACCTAGGGTTGACCTATATAACTTTTCAAGATGGTTTCTAATCCAGCCCAGCCAATATAAATAACTTTGTTAAGTAGACTTCATTTGCTGTCTGAGCAGGATGACTTAATAGGCCACAGTTTACATCTCTCTGGTGACTTCTGTTAGAATCATGAGGTTTTGTGCCAAAGGATCCTTTCATTTTTGGTAGCCCATCTTCTCTCTTGGTCTTCATTATCGTCTCCTCTCCTTTACTAGACACACTCAGCATTGCACATGTGGGCTGGAACCACACTTCAGGCAGTCCAGCTGATGGAAAAGAAAGACAGCATTGAAGTGAGAAGAAAATGAAATACATGCTTTGAGTTTGTAAAAATTCAAATCAAATTATAATCCAATCAACCTTTTCTCAAATCAAGTATTTCAAAATAAGGATGACGCTCTCACTGGTAGAATGTATATGTCTGTTAGATTGGTCATAATGCACCTAGTGTAGATGCCTCAAAAGGGCAGGAGTACCAGAAATATACAGAGTTTCAAGTCACCTTTGTAGAAGTGTGCTCTCATGGCCACCCTACCCACCAATTCTGGTGCTTACTGAGCTACAGTGAGCACCTGGAACATGAACTTCTCCTGAGTCTCAGTTGGCCTCTTGTTCATGACGGGCAACAGGACACTGCACAGCCGGCTGCTAGAGTAGACACAGGTGGTGTAGCTCAGGGTATTGCAATGGAACAGTGAGTGTCTGATATCTCACTGTGCTTGTGGATTGTGGAGACCACCAAGACTCTGCCAGATGTTGGTCTTCTCAGGCCAAGGAAGCCTGAATAATGCAGTGCACACCCAGAGCTGAGGAAGCACTAGAATAACCTTAGAGAGGATGAAGCTGGACAAGTATAAGATGAGCCTGATTTTTCCATTTTCATACTGTTCTTGTCTATGAAGTTTAAAAAACTCACAGAATGAGTTGGCAAGTGTTTTGGTTATCTACTGCTGCATCCAAACAAACAAATAAACAAAAAGCCCAAAATTTTCTTGCTTAAAACAACAACAATAAGAGGATTCCCTCTTTCAGGAAGATAAAGTAGACATCATTTCCCCTGTCCCTCCCATGAAGTAAAACAAACATAAGCCTTTGAAAGGTAAAGATTAAAGGCAGAAAAGCTAGGACTTGGGGGTCCAAAAGAAAGACATGGTGAGGAGTTTATGAGGTTTTTGTTTTTCTTCTCATGTATCTGAGGCTGAGGCTGGCTGAAGAAGCCAGCCAACTGGAAGCAACCAACAGTCACAGAAAAAATGCCTCAACAAAATCCTGCTTTCTCTAGCCAGAGTATCAGGAAAGGGGGAGCAAAGCTCTAGCAGGACTGCCACAGAAAAGAGAGAAGACAAAAATCTCTAATACCAGGAATGAAAGAGGGAATATCACTATAGACCCAGCAGACATCAAAAGGATAATAAGGAAATTCTACAAACAACTATATACACATATTTTACAAGTCAGACAAATGGATAATGTTTTTGAAAACACAAATTAACACACTCAGCATGAAGTAATTCAAATAGTCCAATAACTATTGAGGAAAGTTAATTTAAAATTTTTAAAAACTCTCCCCCAGAAAGAAATCTTCAGGTCCAGATGGTTCTGGTAGAAAATTATACCACCAATGTAAAAAATTAACACCAATTCTATAAAATCTCTTCTAGAAAATATAAGAGGATAGAGCTCATTTCACTTTATGAAGCTAGTATTACCCTGATACCCAAATCAAAGATAATACAACAAAGGGAACTACAGACTAATATTCCTCATGAATATAGATGCAAAAATCCTTAGAATATGTTAGCAAATTGAATTTGGAATATATATAAAAATTATATATGTTGACCTGGTAGAGTTTATTGAAAGGATGCAAGTGTTTCAATAGTCAGAAGTCAATCAATGCAATCCACCATATTGACAGACTAAAGAAGAAAAATTACACGATCATATCAGTTAATATAAAAAAAAGCCATTGACAAAATTCAACACTCATTTATGATAAAAAACTTTCAGAGAAATAAAAATAACGGGGAACTTCTTAAACTTGATAAATAGCATCTGCAACAAAAAAGAAAACATAGCTAACATAATATGTAATAGCAGAAGACTGAATGGTTTTTCCCTAAGATTGGGAAAAAGTTAAGGATGTTTACAATCACTAGTCTTATTCAGCTTAGTACTAGATATTCTTGCCAGTGCAATAAGGCAAGAAAAGGAAATAAATGGCATACATATTGGAAAGGAAAAAATGAAACTGTCCCTAGTTATATGGACATATACATAAGAGATAAATAAATAAATAAATAATGAGGTTAATCATTGGATTGAACTTTCCATTTAGGACACTTGTCTCTTCCATTTGCAGAAAATTCTCATCATCTATTTCATCTCTTCCATTTTTGCTTCTCCACCATTTTCTCAATTCTGTTCTTCTCTAATTCTTATTAGAAAGATCTTGGAGTTTCTAAATCTCTTTTAAATGCCTGAAAATAGTTCAGATGTTTTATCTCATTTATCTGGATGCTTTTTAGTCAACACCTCAATTCTGTTTTCCAACTTAGTTGTTTTTCATGTCTGTGAAAACTAAAGTTTATCTTGGTTGTGTCTTATTTTTTTATTTTAATGACTAAATTTTTATTGCCAAAATTTTTTTTATTATTTTTATATCTACTAGTACTTATTTGAATTCTACTCACTGTTTTCTTTTATTTTTTTTAAAAAATTCTGGTACACAGTAGTTGAGAATCCAATTTCTGAAGCCAGATTTCATGGGTTTGAATTTGAGGTCCACTATTTACTTACTATGTTAGGCCAGGCAGATCACTTAAACTCCCCTCTCTTAGTTTTTCCGTTGCTAAATGGAAATTGTTCTCTTAAGGTTTTTGTAAAAAATATTGAGTTGTTAAATGTAAAGCTTTTAGAACAATGTCTGGCATGTAAAAGTGTCCTCATAAATGTTGGCAATATTATCATTCATTTTTATTAATGTCATTTCTTAATTTGCCTCTTCTAGAGTCTAAAAGAAAAATTTCAAACATTCCTCATGTTTTAATTTCAGCCAGACAAAATGCATATTCTGTTTATAAATCTCTTGTTGATGTTGTTACCAAAACCTTTTTTTCACTTACATGCTTTGGAATTTTCATTTGAAAGTTCATTTTGAGTAGGAAATCTGAATTCCTTTTCTCTCTTTTTCCTTTCATTTCCTACATCTCATGTTCATCACTTTCCTGCAATCAAGTCCTATTCCAGAGCTTATTGTTCTATATTGTAAACAGCTCGCACACAAAAAAGTTGAGTGACATTTTGATGTAGCTTTGTTCCTTCATTTCCCATCTTAGCTACATGTTTAAAGTTAAAAACAAAAATCAATTCTACTGATCAGGCTTTCTTCCACGTTCAGCCCCTTCCCACTCCACTCCCAGAGCCAAACATTTATATCTCCTAGGAGAAAAATCTTGGTTATAGGTTCAGCTGTCAATCTCATGATTCTATGCTTCTCTCTGAGGCTCAGAAAGAAGTTTAGTACACCCTGTTTTACCCTTGTTTGGTTCTTGGAAGAACACTTCAGGAGGTTTATTTTCCCTCTAATTATAAAAGAAATGTGGGTGTAACAGAACTACAGTGGAACTCCCATCTAAGGCAGAAAATGCAGAATTCCATCCTCATCGCGAAGTACCTTGGCAAAGAACTTCCCTGAATATGTTAGAACCTCTATAGAAAACTGAAGACAGAAAAATGAAGGTCAGAAAAACAGGGTAAGGAGAAAATTTTTGTTTTTGTTTATTTGCTATAAAGCAAACATGTTTTTCTTTAAACTTACTCTATAAAAGTTAAAACATGGTAAAAGAATTACTTACTGTATCAATATAGTTATAGCGTTCTTTAACATGAAATTCATTATTTCATGATTATTACTACAATATTCTTTCCAACTCCTTTAAAAATCCACTTGTTGTGTCCCTAGTGTGTAATATAGCACATTACTGCTCAATAATGGAAGCCACACACTCTGAATTTTGTTCCAGTTAATATTGGCATTGGGACAATATTTTCCTCTTGAAATTAAGCAAAGTATTTCCTTACCCATTTTGCAAATATGTTTTGTAGTCGCAAGTAAAATATGCATCATTAAAAAGGAAATTATTTTGATTGATTTTTTACCTTGTTTATATAAATCTAGAACTACCTGTTTTTTAGCTCTAATTAAAAAGAACAAAATTGATTTTCTAATCATAGCCAATTTTATAAAAATTGGTTTTATAAAAAGGACATAATCTCCCATCAAGACATAGGAAGAGCTTGAACTATTCCATTTAGGATGTTCTTCATCTCTAATTCTCAACAGCTCTGAATATTAGCTTTATCTCGTAATTGGCTTTTAGTGCTTCTGGCCAAGCAGGCCCTGTTGAATAAAATCTGAAAGTGCTCTGTTTTATAGATCATTTGGAAAGTAGTATGATCTTGTTGCTTTTTCCTTAACACAAACTGAAGTGCCTCCTTTCCTCTGCAATCACTGCTTTGCCTGGAGAATGGCTTCTGTGAAAACACTGCAGGAAAGAGTCTGGCTTCAGAGCTATGGCTCCTGTAAATTCTGAAAAGGACCTATGTGTTCCTTAATTGCCCTGCAACATACTCTTATAATATATACTGAGAATCTTATAAATGTGATATCTAAGGCTAAAATATTTGGCATAATACTTTCTTGCCAGATAAATGGCTTGAGAGAAAGGATAACAGCTTCTTATTAGTGCTGGGAAATAATGAGGTTTTCAATCCTCTCTATACACTTCTGTTGGAAAGGAACATGATATATTTCTCAGTCATTCTCTAAAGATTAAAAATCTAACCTTAACCCTAGTTTGAAATCAGTGAAAGTGATTTTTTTCAGAGACCCAAATCTGAAGACTTTTGTAGATCTGACTTTGTTGTCCCTTCCCAGGGTTATAAGTCAGTAGCAGGAATTCAGAGACACAGACATTTTTCTTCATACAATTCAATGATCTTACATGCATTTTCTCCCTAAGAACAAGAATGAGAGGAGCTCACTCTTAATATCCTCCACATGGGCAAAGAGGCTTTGGCTACACACAGTGGCTCTGTCACTGGAATGTGAACTCCATGAAGGCAGAACATATTTTCAGTTTGTTTACTGCTGAATCCCCATTGCCCATAAAAGTGCCTACTGCAAAGTTCAATAAATATTTATTGAATAAATAAATAAATTTATCCATCCATCCATTCATTTTATTTATTTATTTATTGTTGACTGCATTGGGTCTTTGTTGCTGCGTGCAGGCTTTCTCTAGTTGTGGTGAGTGGGGTCTACTCTTCGTTGTGGTGCACAGGCTTCTCACTGCTGTGGCTTCTCTTGCTGCGGAGCATGGGCTCTAGGCACACGGGCTTCAGTGGTTGTGGCACGTGGGCTCAGTAGTTGTGGAGCACGGGCTTAGTTGCTCTGTGGCATGTGGGATCTTCCCGGACCAGGGCTCGAACCTGTGTCCCCTGAATTGGCAGGCAGATTCTTAACCACTGAGTCACCAGGGAAGTCTCCATCCATTCATTTTTAATTCATTTAATCTCTTTGGATACTGACAGATATTTAATGATTTAGATAGTGTCATTACTATGATTTCATACATGAATTTCGTGTAGGAATATCTTACTCTGGATGACTGAGAAAGTATATCCTGAGAAGGAAGCTTATTTGATAATACTTGAATGGAAAGAGCAATTCCAGGATGGAAGGGTGAGGGGAAAGAAGGAATGAGTCAAGAAAAGTAAATATGAGGGCAACCTTACTGAACAGATTACATCTTTATAACAAGTGCATTTTGTTCTCAGTGTCAGGTGACATCTTCCCAAGATATCTTTGGGGAAAAGGGAGGAGAATTTGTCCACTGACTTCCTCCTCTCCCCTGTCTCTCATTAGTCCAAGCTAAATCTTCCACACTTTCTGGTAGAGTTACGTGACCTCTCCAAAGAGTTGTTTGAGAAGCAATGGTCCTGAAGACCCTGATCCAGCCAGTGTACAGAGGTGGTGATTACCCCACCAGTGGGCACTGTGTGGGTAGCTGTAGTGGCATACTGGCTCCCGATCTTAGGCAAAACAGAAACTATTTCTCAAACATCTCCGTCCAGAAAACTGGATAAGTGTACCTGTCTAGGTTGAGCATAAACTGAATTTGCTACAACTAGTAATCCAAATCCCAGTCCAAGTATTCTACAAGGTATGAGTGGCTGAACTGGGACTTGAACCTTAGGTGTTTGATTACATACCTACCTTGTTACACATGAAGTTTTCTCCTCATCTATTTCTAGTTTTCAGTATATATATTTAAGTCAAGAGGGAACTGTGCAAAAAAAAAAGGGAGAAAGTAGGATTGAAGTCATATTAAGTACACACACACACACACACACAAACACACACATACAGAGCAGTGTTTTTTGAAGTCTGCTTTTTCTCAGAAGTTCTCAGGTTCGTTAATCAGTAATGCATCTTCAGACAAACAATTAAAATTTAATCTGAGGAATCGGGTTCATCTGTTTTTATGTTTAATATATTGCCGTGTTTTCTTTTTAAACACATTTCGCTACTAAAAAAAAAAGTTTGGGGAAGAATAGAATTGAAGACACCATCGACTGTAAGTCTGTTATTTACTCACTGAAATCATGTATATGGATAATTAACACTTTGGAATAAACAGAAAACTTTTCTGTTCATTAAACTATAAGGGGTTCTGAGGAATCAGAAGACGCCCAGAGTTTATAGCTAATTTACTCTCCTTTAACTTCTGATTATAGCATTTATATAGCATTAGGATCTAATTTGAGCATGAATCATAATTCACCTGGGGACAGTTGTGAAAATATTCTGAGCTCTTTGCTACCAGTGGGTGGAGTAGAAGATAGTTATTATAGGTGCCCTAGGACACTGCCAAGATAAGAACCAATAACATTTAAAAAGTAACGATTAAGACGCAGTTTGTAATAGCTACTTCAGAGCTCTTCCTAAAGACCAAAAAATGTGTTGGGGCAGTGACGCTTACCCATTTACATAACAGGAGATCATCTAATCAGACTAAGAACTAACTCACTAAGGTCTAGAGCCTCTTTTCGTGACACAGGACTGCATACAGCTACCAGGAGGAAACACTTGAGTTTTACTCTGTTAAAGCCACCCTCTGGAGCTGCTGTTTCATTTCTGATACTACCTATGCTCATTCTAGTAATGGGACAACATATGAGAATTCACTAACCTTTCTGTCTCAGCCCCTTTCTTCCCACCATCCAAAAGATTTTATCTTTACTTGCCAATTTTTACATCCAATGCTTTATTTTTTCTAAAAGTTTTATCATTTTAGTTTTTATATCTAGTTCTATGATCTCTTCGAGTTAATTTTTGTCAATGGTGAGAGGTAACATGTAGATATCCAGTTTTTTCAGTACCAGTTATTGAAAAGATTATCTTTTCTCATGTGTCAAAATTACATTAGCACATTTCTGTAAAATAAACTGGCCATATATAAATGGCCTATTTCTAAACTTGCACTTCCGTTCCATTAATCAATATCTTTATGCCAGTACACTGTACCTTTGAAATCAAGTAATGGAAGTTTTCCAACTTTCTTTTGCCTTTTAAACAATTATTTTGATTAATCTAGATTTTTGGCGTTGTCATACAAATTTTACAATTGGCTAACAACATTCATAAAAAATAAATGAAAAAAGTTTACTGGGAGTTGCAATTTTCTGTAAGATGATGCAGCCTCATTTCTCTCTGATGAGTACAACTAAAATCCTTGGACATAATACAACACGTAATCATAAAATTACTCTGAAAGGTAGAAAGGCATACTAACTAGGGACCCCAGGACTTCAGGTGGAGCTGCCTTATTGCCTGGGCAGGACACTTAATAGGCTCTGTTCATGCCCACAGTCCCTGTAGATGTTCAACAATCATTAGATTAAGCCAGTACATCATGTCCAGGGATGAATGGAGTCACACAATCTCTAAGACTCCCTCCAACCAGGAGGCAGAGCTGTGCTCATACAGTCCTTGTGTCTGCAGCCACATGCAGTAGGGTGATGGAGGGGTGTAGTTTTTTCTGTGGTGTTCAGCTGGACCAAAGCCTGCGCCATCAAAATGTCTATCCTGCAGGACCTCCTTCTCTCTCAGTCCCCTGCCCAGAAACAGCAGGCTTATCCTGCTTTGTTTTCATTTTGTTTCTGTCTGTGCCTGTTAGTGTTTTAGGGTTGTGCACTTCTTCTGTGCCAAGACCAGGACAGATAGAAGACAAAACAAAAACAAAAAACAGGGGGCTTACCACCGAATTTCTCCTTGAACGCCCGAAGTTTCTTGACAGACTACTCTCTTATCTCTCCCTTTTAGACTCTTCTGCAGTTTGCTTCATTCATCTTTACCATGATTTTAACTATCATAAGACCTCCACAGTTAATTTCTGGTAATTCAAATTGATAAATCTGATTTGAGATACTTTATGCACAGAAAAAAAAGCCTTTCTTTAATTGTAATCAGAATTTATGTATGTATGAACATATTTGAATTTAAAGTTTGGAATCAGGAAAATGACCTTAGTTTATTGTAAGGATAGATCATTTTATATACGTAGAGATTTTTCTCTCTCTCTCTCATTTCCCAGGGATAAATTATTCCCTAATTTGTGAGGTCCTAATGACATAGTTATGCTATGAATGATTTTTCCTTAGATAAAATTTTAAGGATTTTTCAATGTAATGACTACACACAAAAGGATAAATAAATAACTTGTATAATATTATTTTGAACTCTTTAGTTAAATATTTTGGCTATATCTTGTCTCAGCTATGAAAAAAATTTTAATTTACAGCAACTCTTGAGGAAAAATAATTCCTTGTTTTGGGGAGAATTCTAATTTTGTAAGTTAGACTTAACATGATTTTTATTCTGTTTTCTTTTATTTAAATTTTTTCATGTATTTGTTATTTTATCATAATAATTTGCCTCAAAGATGAGACCAGACCAGTGTCTATATATCTTAATGAGTAGAAAAATCTGTGTAGAAAACTCTGTGCCCTTTTCATAACAATAACTTTTTAAATATAATCAATTTAAATATTTACCCTATAGCAGCAATCTTAAACAATCACAAGCTGTGCTGCATATGAGTATACTTATTGTGGGGCATTCCCTCTAAAAATAGTTATCCCATGTTCCTTTTTTTTTTTCACTCTAAGTATCTTACAGTTTTGTCAATTATATCTCAATAAAACTGAAAAACATTGACAACAATAGTACTAAAAAAATCATCATGAAATACTTCTAACTCCACAGAAAAGTGTAACAAATAAACAGGCATTTGACACCTGATTGAAATGTCAATATTTCTCCAAATGTGCTTTAGATCTGTTTTAAAAGTAAATAAAAACTGATATATACAGTTGAAGCCTGCATTTGCACATTCCCTATCACATTTGCTCCCTCTCCAGTGAAGCTGAGATGGGTCCTCCATGCACAAACAACATTGATCTTGTGTTTTATAAATTAATAGTAAACTCAATTTCAGTTGAATTTACTATTATCAATAGTACTCTTATTATGATTCATATAGATCTAATAAGGTTTCTTAGCTGAGATTTAAGTTCTAGCTCTTCTTCAAATCTGCCAATTCCTTGGTCTACTCCCCAGCTCATGTTCTTGAAGGAGCACTCCCCATGCAGCACAGCAGTCACATCGATAAGGAGCAGGGCGACCTGTGGTGGCTGGTACAGGCAATACAGGCATGGCTTCCTGGAACTGCCCTGAAACCCAGTTGCTCAGTCTCCTTTTTTTTTTTTTTACATCTTTATTGGAGTATAATTGCTTTACAATGGTGTGTTAGTTTCTGCTTTATAACAAAGTGAATCAGTTATACATATACATATGTTCCCATATCTCTTCCCTCTTGCGTCTCCCTCCCTCCCACACTCCCTATCCCACCCCTCTAGGTGGTCCAAAAGCACCAAGCTGATCTCCCTTTGCTATGTGGCTGCTTCCCACTAGCTATCTATCTAACGTTTGGTAGTGTATATATGTCCATGCCTCTCCCTCGCTTTGTCACAGCTTACCCTTCCCCCTCCCCATATCCTCAAGTCCATTCTCTAGTAGGTCTGTTTCTTTATTCCTGTCTTACCCCTAGGTTCTTCATGACATTTTTTTTTCTTAAATTCCATATATATGTGTTAGCATATGGTATTGTCTTTCTCTTTCTGACTTACTTCACTCTGTATGACAGACTCTAGGTCTATCCACCTCATTACAAATAGCTCAATTTCATTTCTTTTTATGGCTGAGTAATATTCCATTGTATATATGTGCCACATCTTCTTTAACCATTCATCCGATGATGGACACTTAGGTTGTTTCCATCTCTGGGCTATTGTAAATAGAGCTGCAATGCTGGAGAGGGTGTGGAGAAAAGGGAACCTTCTTGCACTGCTGGTAGGAATGTGAATTGGTACAGCCACTATGGAGAACAGTATGGAGGTTCCTTAAAAAACTACAAATAGAACTACCATATGACCAAGCAATCCCACTACTAGGCATATACCCTGAGAAAACCATAATTCAAAAAGAGTCATGTACCAAAATGTTCAGTCTCCTTTTTAATGCCATTGTCATTATCAGAGACCCCAGCTCCTTTACTCTCCTGTCATCATGGTCACTATGTCCTTATAGTTCTCAGCATGAAAGTCACAGATAAGGGCATACAGACATTGTTCATGGTGCAATGTAAATGAAGAGAACATATTAAATTAATAGTTTTAGATAAAATTAGTCATGGGGAGAGAAAAGGTAAAAGTGAGACCTCCACCTCCATAAAAAAGCAGAAATTTAGTAAACCCGATGAAAGGAAATACATAGTTCTGTGTTTCCAGTGAAAACAACTAGGCTAATAACTACAGTATGATTATTTGCAGGCTCATTTCAGCTTGATCCTACTTTATTTTTATTTTGACCCTAATCTAAAGTAAAACAGTATAAACTCCCTCATAACTGTTCAGTTTCAGTTAATAATGCTCAAAAAAGAACCATCATGGGAGGGAGCTGAACATCATTAAAACTAGGATCTTTCACATTTCCTATCCATGCTTCTTAAAGAAAAATGAGAAGTTTTATTGATTTCTTTTTTAATAGGCTGTTGAAATGTATTTCCTAGGTGTATTCAAGAGCAAATAGAATCAAGAAAAAGAGCTTAGAGCTAACATAAATATCTTTGAATTTTAGAGTTAGCATAAATATCTTTGGAATTGTAAAAAAAAAACACAAATATTACAGAAAATCTCTGATAACCTAGCAAATAGGTTATTTCTTTCTGTGTTCAAAGACAACATTATCTACCCCCAAGTCATAAAAATATTTTATTGTATTTTTTTCTGAAAAGTTTACAGGTTTAGCTTTAACTTTTACATCTCTGATCCATCCTAAATTCGTTTTCATGAGGTAGAGGAAGAGGATCATTTTTAAAATGGATATTCAGTTAGTCCAGAAACATTTGTTGAAAGTTTTCCTTTCCCCACTAGATTACACTGGTTCTTTGTTGAGAATCAGCTGAGGGTACAATAGCATTTTTTTAAAAAATCCCCACAGAAATATTCTTCCCAAGAAGAATAAAGTCAACCATGAACAGAAATGCCCCAAACTGCTATTTCCCTAGCATAAGCCCATCTATCATCCACCCACACCTACATATACAAACAAGTATAAATTATTTGTAATGAGGATAATAATAAAACATGGCTACTAAAAACACTAGCTTTCCTAAAGGAACTTGGTTAGAAGGAGTTTACCTTCTCAAGGAAGTCATTTTTAAGACTTGCATACCTACCCTCAAGATGTCTCCTCTTTTCATTTAGATCTCCCCCATCCAATACAGACAGAATGTGTCATATTCATATTTTATTTCTAGTATATATTATATATAACATCTCATATTTTCTTTTACTGTGGCATATATTTTTGGGCATTGATGTTATTATTTACTCATCTTTCTCCCATACTTTGGCTTTGAACTTCCTTGGGCAATCATTTTGTTTTGCAGACCTTGCTCCTCATTTCTACTCCTATATCACAGTGCTTGAAATGCAAGTGTTTAATAAAAAATAAAAAAAAAAATGTAGGTACAATCATTTGAGCTCAGCTTTAATACCACCAGTTATCAGAAGAAAACCCTATTATTGAAATACTTTACATTCAGCTGAAAACATTTTAAATGATAACACATAAATAATCTTTTCTCAGTGTGCCATTCTATTAAAATAACGTGGGTCACCTGGTGAAACCAAGCTGCAGCCTAGACCGAGTGAGTCAGAATTTCTGGCAGTGGAGACTGACGGTACCAAATTCTGGAATAACAGATTAAAAAGAAACTCGAGGCTAGTCAATAGAAACATTTCAGTTCACAACTCCTATCGTATTTATACTTGAACACGTTCATTTTTGTTTCCTTCAATGCAGATGGAGCCATTTCACTGGAATAAATCTTTCAGGAACAAATGCATTCTGTTAACTACAGCTTTAAATATATATTTTTCCTAAAGAATATGAACAGTTAATCATAAGGAAGTTTAGTCTGTCTGTGTTAGTTATAATTTATTAATTCATTTTCAAAACAATATATATTATGTTGTTTTATATTTCTGTACAGTGACATTAAAATGACAGTTTACTTAAAGCAGATAGGATATTTTCACATGTGGCAGCAGTTACCTCCAAATAAAATGTTTCAAACTTGTAAGTATACATGTACAAAGATGTGAATATGGAATTGATAGGGTACGGGAAAATAATGGACAGATTTGACCAACTCAGGATAGGTAAAGTCTTTTCAACTTAGCAACACCTTAGATTTTGTACAAGGGAAATAGATAAGGAAAATCAAAATGATGCATTATGAGGATCTTTCCTCTGCAGAAAGTCTCAGGTTTCACTAGAATCAGTTTATGTCCTCAGGAAAAATGTCTAATGATTGATGACTCAGTTTGGAAGGATTCTGCCCTCTCTGGAATTTTAGTTCATCTAGTCTTCATTGCTTCTACTTTATTCTAGTGCCTTTCAAAATATTTCTGTAATTCATCCAGCTTACTTTTAGTTGTTGCACTGGGAACTTTGGCCAGTCGCAACCTATTGTACCCTGCCTGGAAATGGCTGTGAGCCCTAAAATTCTACGGTCCACCGATGGTGAGGAGAAGATTGTAAAAGCTTGAGAAGAACAACTTTGTTGAATTAGATCTCATTCACAATGTAGGGTGTGGCTCAAAAACAGTTATGCTGACTTCCTCAGAAAAGCGACAATGTAGACCTGCCATCCTTTTGTCTATTAGGCATTTTTTTTTCTCTTCCATTTTAACTACACATCAGTTTATTGGGAATATTGCTACATGGTTTGATTACTACATAGAAACAAAAGCCAGTATCATGGAGATTTCATAAAAGTCAATCATTGTAATGAATATAACTATAGGGTATAAACAGCAACCAAATTTTAAAAATTAAACAAAATGTACTATATTCTGTATTTTTATATCATTTAATACTCTATGTTTTATATGATAAAGATTTTGAGAATTTGGATTAGATAGTATCATAATTTATAGGCTTTTAAAAATAACATGAGAGATTCTCACTATATTCAAAAAGTTAAATAACAATTTCTAAATTGTTTCTAAAGTGAATAATTTCTAAGTATGAAAACACCTTGGTACTGAATACACCAAAGTTCTGTGGGATGGTACTTTGATTTCTCAGTATTATATTGTTTCTCCATCCTACCAGTCATTACTTCTCAGTGATTATAGAATCTGGGTGAGAACAAATTTCTAAACCATTTACTTCTGCCTGTCTTATGTGATACTGGGTAAAAAAAGTTTGTTGTATCAAATCTGTTCTATATATAGATAACACCACACATACACAGTCTCTTTTAAAAAAGATATTAATACATTACTAGATTTTAGGTATCGTTTCATTACCCAACTATTCTAGAATTTATCACTCCATTCCTCTCTTTGATATTCTTACTTCTCTGAAAGAACAGAGTGCCAGGCTACTGTGCTCTTCTACTTTGTTACTTCAAAGTTTCTCTTATCTGTAAACTGAGATTCTTAGGAAATTTTATTCAGAAGCACTAAGCACTTTATTGAACCACTGCTGAACCATAATCACTGAGCTTTAATTGCTGAGTCATTAAGGACAAGGCCATTTCTAGCAGGGGCTACAAAAGTGTGGGAAGATCATTGAGAATACAAGGATAGCTGCCTAAATTATTCATAGTACTGAATTTTCATCATTTAGAGATGAAAGCATTTTATGTGCTAATCAAGAATCATTCATCCACCTGGACCCATGACTTTCTCTCCCTTTCTCTTTGACAATTTTTCTTTAACAATTTCCTGATACTGGTTTGGGGTTCAACCCAACCTTACTGACTCATGACTGACCCCCTTTTAAAAAATGGCTACTATTGCAAATGGCAAAATTCCCAGTTAGTCCTACAGTTAATTTTTTTCTTCCCTCATTTTATTGTGAACTCATACATATAAGATTATCAGCTGCATCAACTTCAGAGTGTTCTCTTCCAAGCTTTCCTTTCTGAGAAGGCTATGAAGGTAGGTGACCTGAGGAAGTAATTCACCTTTCTGCACTATTACAGCCCTACCTCCACACCTCAAGAGGATTTGGTGAAATACTGCTTTCTGCCTAGACTCAGTGCATCTGTAGGTGGATCCAAAACATCTTTCAATATCACACAGCCAGTTGTCTCACTTCTCACACTTACATTAGTATTTTTCATTGAAATTCATGTTTTCCCCCTCCATGTAACACACCTGAATTTTTAATGTCTGAAATGCAAACTGGATAAAACTTATGAAAAGCCAAAATAATCAGGATGCAAAATGTTTGATGAATTTCAAATTTCCCCAAAGGCTAGGTTTCAACCTCATATGTAGAGAGTACTAATTTATATAATCATAGGTTAGTGGAACACTGCTATAAAATAGTGGCTTAGAAACCTGAATGTTATGATAGGGCATTTTAAGCACTTTATGGAACTACTGTTGAATTATAGCCACTGAGCTTTAAATTGCTGAACAGTTAAGAACAAGGCAATTTCCATCAGTGACTACATCAGCATGGGTATATCATTGAAAACACATTAATAAGCACTTTATGGAACTACTGTTGAATTATAGCCACTGAGCTTTAAATTGCTGAACAGTTAAGAACAAGGCAATTTCCATCAGTGACTACATCAGCATGGGTATATCATTGAAAACACATTAATATCTGCCTAGATTATTCATAGTACTATATTATCATCATTTAGAGATGAGAGCATTCTATGTGCTAATCAAGAGCCATTTGGCCACCTGGACCCATGCTTTCCAACCTTTTTTCCTCTACCCCGTTTGTTGTTTTTTGATAGATTTCATGTAACATTTACTCAGGATACAGAAGAGCAGGAGCTGCAGAACAAAGACAGCAGCTGCCTAAGTGTTCATGCCGAGACCAGGCATGCCCTCTAGGTGTCCTCTGTGTGTCATTCAGGGACTACCCTGTGATCCAAAGACCTATTCCAGGTGCTCTTAGGCACTGGTGTATCATTATGTTCATTTTCACTCTAGGACAGCAGTTGTAATTTTTAATTCTGGCTTAAATATATAATCTACATAAAAACTCACTAATTAGAGAAGCTATCTTGAATTAACATATTGAAAGACAGGATGTATCAACCAACAGCAGTTGGTCAAAATGTAACAATTTCAATGGAAAAAGTGCCCACAACTGATTCTCAAGGTTTCATTCACTAGTGCTTTCTAAGGAATTAGGGCACTAGCTAGCAAGGGTTAATGTGTGCTCTGCAAAAGTGACTTCTGTGTGTTTTCCATCCTCTCCTTTTCCAAATGGAGATTTCACACACTTACCTATTCTTTCATCATCAGTGTGCTGAGGGCACATAATTTGACTTATAGTTAGAGCATATTACTTGGCTTCTTGCTAGAAATCAGTTCCATGATGGCAGGTATCTCTGTCCTTTTGTGTCTCTAACATATCCAGAGAACCTAGAACAGTGCCTGGCACATAACTGATGTTCAATAAATATTAGTTTGATGAATGAATGAATGGTGAAAAAGACTGTAACTCACCAAGAGATTTAGGACCCCAAGGTAGATGCAGCACCTAAATGATAAGTTAGAGAAACCTCCCTAATGAAAGATACACATGTGTATAGAAGAAGCATGAGTTTCCTTCTCATCTTTAATCCCCACTTCTTCTTTGCTAAGAGAACTGCTTGGGGCAGCAAAGTGCCTACCTAAACACACACTGTCTCAGTCTCCTTTGGAGTGGGGAGTCAGATAAAAAGGGAAAGAAGTGGACCTTTCTTTCCAACTATAATGGGTAACAAAAGGAGTTTGGTACAGATTTCAGCCTGGTATTTGTACTTCTGATCTGACATTGGCAGTTGCCTAAAATCATGCTTCTTTTTATATAAGAAAAATAAGCACTTACTGCACCAATGAAGTTGAGGGTTTCTTTAACTTGCACATGAATTCATTTCTAAAACATATCATCAGTACACCTCTTTTCCACTCCTTCACTTGATATACTCTAATTTGGACTCTGACTCCAGATATTAATGAAAGTGCATTTATTTCTCTTACTCAATCTTGCTCTAACATAAAACATTTTAACCTTTGCTTATCCCTTATACTTTTCTCCATGTTAGGTTTATTGACACCACTAACCTGCCTTCCTACTAATCAGTATCCTCCTTTTAACCTCCTTCATGAGTCTCATCAATATTGGTACTCTCCAGGATTCTATACTCAGTTTTCTTTATTTCTCACTTTACTATTGTCTCTTCAAATATACTAGCAGGGTTTCGAATGGCACTACATGCTGATAACTTTTATTTTTAATTAAAAAACCATTGAGTATAACAACCCACAAGCATGCAGAAAATAGTATGAATCCCAAATTTAATGAGTCATCAAAAAGTAGAAACTTAGCAATCACCACTCAGATCAACCAATACAGTATCAGAGCACTTCAATATCTTCATCAGTCTCTGTGGCCCCAAAAGTAACAACCATCCTGATTCAGTGACCATTGATTTGATGAATTTTGTCTGTTCTTAATTCATATAATTGGTGTCACAGAATGAGATTTTTGTGTCTGACTTTTTTCCCTCAACATAATGTCTGTGAGAATTCATCCATGCTGCTCTGTGTATCAGTAGGGTTCTTTTTCCTTATTGCTGTATTTTATTTCTTGGTGTGAACATATCACAATTTGTTTATCCATTCTATCCATGGACATTTTGATCATTTCCAGTTTTTTGGCTGTTATAAATCATGCTACTATGGACATTCTAGTATATGCCTTTTCAGGCAAATATGTACTTATTTTTTGGATGTGATCCTCTAAGTGGAATTACTGGTATGACTGAGCAGGACCACCTCCAATTCCTCCTCCTATCTCTTGTGTGTAGAAAAACTTTAGCCTCCTAGGCCTTCCCCAAGTTCCAAAGAACAAATTTAATCAGAGAAATAAGAAAATGCAGAGATAAAGGAAAACAGTCAAACAAGGCAAAATAATAATAGTTTAGCCATTAAACAAAGTCAAGGACCTTTAAGCCCTCCTCAAGGGCTACGGATAATATCCTGAGCCATATACTTGAACTGTTTTGTACATTCTGAAACCCCCATAATGTGGAAGAAGTTAACTATATGCTGACTACAAGCACATAGACTCCAGACTAGTTGGAACCAGAAGGTTGATGATATGTTGACTCCCGATTACCTCACCATCAACCAGTCAGAAGAATGTCCACAAGCTGATCATGCACCCCACAACCCTGTCTTTAAAAACCTTTCTCTGAAAGCCATCAGGGAGTTCAGGTTTTAGAGCATTAGCTGCCCACACTCCTTGTTTGGTTCCTGCAATAAACACTGCACTTTCCTTCACCACAACCCAGTGTCAGTAGATTGACTTTACTGTGTGCAGGAGAATGGACCCAAGCTTGTTTCAGTAACACTGGTCCATGGGATATGTGTAGGGTTCACTTTAGTAAATACTGTCAGTTTTCTGAAGTGGTTGAGTCAATTTGTAGTCTCACCAGCACTGTATGAGAGTTCTGGTTGTTCCACATCCTTCCACAACCTTATTAGTCCTTGACATTTTTTCTCTTTTTCTTTCTTTCTTTTTTTTTTTTTTTTTTACATTTTAGCCAATCCAGCGGCTATGTAACTATATAGAATTATGATTTTAATTTGTATTTTCCTGATCACTAAAGAGGCTAAAGAGATTAGTTAGGTTTGCTACATTGGCTAGCCATTTAAATATCATCTTTTTTCTATTATTTCTTCAAGACTTTTGAACTTTTTTTCTATTGTTTTTTTCATATTTATTTATAGTCATTCTTTATATATTCTAGATGCAAACCCTTTGTGAGATACATGGATATGTTATCTTCTATCATTTTGTGGCTTACTTTTTACTCTCCTAATGTCTCTTAATAAAGAAAAGTTTTTAATTTTAATAAAGTCAAATTCATTATGTTTTCTTTCATATTTAGTGGTTTTGTGTTCTGTTTATGAAATATTTTCTTAATCTGAGTTCATAAATATAGTATTTTTATTATTTCTTCTAAAAGCTTTCTCTCGTTTTTTACCTTTTATGTTTACATACGAAATAATTTAAATTTATTTTTGTGTAAGGTATTATGTTAGAGTTAAAAATTATTTCCTTTTTTTCTATATGGATAGAAACTGTACTAAAACAACATCCTTAAAGTGCTAAAAGGAAAAAACAGTCAACTCAGAATTGTATATCTGGTGAAATTATCCTTCAGGAATGAAGGCAACATAAAGACATTTTCAAATAATGGACATATACAAGAATTTTTCACCAGTAGTCCTAGTGCAGAAGAACAGTTAAAAGAAGTTTGTCAGCCTATAGGAAATTATATCAAAAGGAAACTTGTACCTTGAGAATGAGGAAAGTACATGAGAAATTGTAAATATCTGAATAAATATAAGATAAAATTTTCATCTTAACACTTCAAAAACAGGTATCACTATTTAAAACAAAAATTATAACATTGCCTTGTGGGTTTCAGTGTAGGAAGCTGTAATTTGTATGACAGCTATAACACAAAACAGCTACAAAGGGTGGATGAATGTAAGGGACTGAGAGAGATACAAAGTTTCTAACTTTTACAAGTGATGTAATATTAATTCTATATCTTTCATACATATACGATAATTTCTAGAGTAACCAAAAAATAGATAAAATGGAATAAGTAAATTAAAATAGAATACTAAAAGTGCTCAAATAATTCAAACAAAGGCAGGAGAAGGCAAATGGATGAACAAAACACAAATAATAAAATGGTAGGTATAAATCCTACAATATCCATTGAATGGCAGAGATTGATAAGAGTGGATAAAAAAGCAAGAACCAACTCCATGTTGCCTACAAGGGAACACTTTACATATAATGACATAGGCAGGTTGAAAATGAATGGATGGGAAAAGATACACCATGTAAACAGTAAGCATAAGAAGGTGGGAGAGATATATGAATATCGGATAAAATAGACTTCAAAACAGTGTATGACTAAAGATACTGAGGAACACTGCATAATGGTAAAAGGGATATTTCACTAGGAAGACATAATTCTAAATGTGTATGTTTAAAGTTTTAAAAATACAATAAAATTTTATTATTTTTAATTTGAAATCATAATTATACTTCCATCAATTAAAAAAATAGGGAGGAGAGGGGGGAGAGACAAGATGGTGGAGTAGAATGACGTGAGCTCACTTCTTCTCGCAAAAACACCAAAATCACAACTGCTGAACAACCATCAATGAAAAACAGTGGAACTCACCAAAAAAGATATTATACATCCAAAGACGAAGAAGAAGCTACAATGAGATGGTAGGAGGGGTGCAGTCACTATAAAATCAAATCCCATACCCACCAGGTGGGCAACCCACAAACTGGAAAATAATTATATTGCAGAGGCTTTCCCACAGGTATGAGAGCTCTGAGCCCCATGTCAAGCTCCCCAGCCTGGGGATCTGGCATTGGGAGGAGAAGCCCCCCAGAACATTTGGCTTTGAAGGCCAGTGGGGCTTGATCGCAGGAACTCCACAGGACTAGGGGAAACAGAAACTCTACTCTTGTAGGGTACACACAAGGTCTTGTGTGCACTGCGACCAAGGGAAAAAGCAGTTCTCCATAGGAGCTTGGGCAAGACCTACCTGCTGGTCTTGGAGGGTCTCCTGGGGAGGTGGGGGGCAGCTGTGGCTCATTGTGGGGACAAAGACACTGGTGGTGGTAGTTCTGGGGAGTACTCACTGGTGTGAGCCCTCCTGGAGGCCACCAGTGTTCCATACACTTTCTAAAAAAGAATACTTGCACTCAAATCCTTGTCTCATGGTCCTCTTACTGGAAGACTAACACAGAAAACAAAACCTTAAGTGAATTCTCAGTTCCTGAAAATATTGAAGAAAAATAGGAAGCCAGTCTCAGTTATTTAGCTTTAGGTTTGCATAAGCAAAATACACAAATGCAAATAATATATTAATAAATACATAAATATGAATAAAACTAGTTTCTGTGTAACTTTGTTTATTATGCAAATAAAATTTTACTGTGAGATTTTAAATTTTTAAATCTTATTCCCATCTAAATTCAGCAGTTGATTATTTCATTATATTGTTTCTCTGACTTTATTTACAATGGTTTGGCATTTGAAAATAATACTCTGGTGAAGAGCAAACCATATGATTTGTATTTCACTTTTTCAGAGATTTTTAAAATTATACCACCAATAGTGATTATAAATGTAAAAATCATAATCTCATATATGTATCTCCAAAATTAAATCTGATACTGAGTACAAATAAATGTGTAAAAATAAAACCAACTGGGCAAAATGCCCAGAAAACACTTCAGACAGCAAAATAATTAAACAGAAATCAAATGTCCCACATGAAAAACTGGGAAAAATTAAGATTTAATATGACTAGAGTGTTGAGTGATCTGAAGATTGTGGCACGATGCCTTGAGACCTAATGTCTCTATTCCACTCTTAATCATTAATGCAGCATTTGCCAGGTGGTTCACCTGAAATTGGTCATTAGTCATAACACTCTTTTCAAAGTTGTAAAAACGGAAATGAAAGGAACACTGCTCCCCTTTAAAAATACCAATAATTGGTTTAAAAAGCACAAAATCTGTGAGTCCAGCTAGAATGAAAAATGAGTTATTATTAAGAATAAGACTTGCCTAAACCTTTTATCTACCAGTATATTCTGAATGATTCCTTATGGCTATATCCATAGATGATTCAACCGTTTTAAGTACTATACAACATGCCAACTTATTTCTTGTAGTTGTACTTGTGGGTGAAATTTATGCAAAAGAATATTAACATTTATTTTAGTAAAAGTGTTTATAAATGGTGGGAAATGTAGCATGTTGAGGGAAGAATATACAGAAAAAGGAGATACTATAGTTAAATTTCAATCAGGTATATTTTCAAAAATCTATGTGATGAAATTTATTAATTCAATAAAAATTCCAGTATTTAAGCAAAATCATATTTTTACTTTTAAAAATTACTTATCTTACTCATTTTCTGATCTGATCATTAGCATCAACTACTTTTGTCTCATAGATAGAGTTATCTGTAACTTGAAGTTATATATTATAAGGAAAATGTTAAAATAGAATGGATTTGTCTAATATTATTAATAATTTTATTAATTTTAGTATGCTGATATTCCTTTGCTCCTTTCTGCCTGTATAGCTGCTTCCTAACTTTAATGACACCAGTTCAAGTCCTATCCTTTATTTTATTTTATTTTATGTTGGAGTATAGTTGATTTTGTATTTGGTAACAGCAGCTCTAGCAAACTAATGCACAACCCTAAGTGATTATAGTTAGTATCACCAGTAATAGAACAAACATTATGTTCTCCTGATAGAATGCAACAAGAAAGACATAACATCACTTCTGTGGGACTTTGGCAAAAATGAAAAACCTGAATTTTATAATGATGAAATGGCTGATAAAGTTATATTGAGGGACATTCTAGTTTTAAAAAACCTGGCTAGTATCCTTCATATATGAGTATGAAAGACACGTCATGAAAGACAAGGAAAGACTGAGGAATTGTTCCAGATTAAAAGAGGCAAATGAGACATGACACATAAATGCAATGGTGGACCTAGATTAGATCTTAGACCAGAAATAACACATTAGTGGAACTATTAGAGAACTCTGAATGAAGTCTCTAGATCAGCTAATATTATTGTATCAATATTAATTTCCTCATTTTGATAATTATACAAGATATTAATATTTGAGTAACCTTGATGAAGCTTATACAGAAATTCTTTGTACTATTTTTACAACTTACTTGTGAGTAAGAATATTTTTTATTGTGAAAGTTAAAAACATTCAAACAAAAACAAAAGCAAAAATAAAGTCATGCTACAGATGCAAACCATCAGAGAAATTTTTTTCCTTATTAATCTGCAAATTAAACCCTTCCAATTCCACAAGGTAGTGGATTAAAGGCAATTTTAAAAAGTTATGTGTTACCCCCATGGCCTTAGGCAGTATTATAACCAAGCCATCATAGCCCAGTGATTTGGCAGTAAGATTCAACTATTAATTCCCTCTTCCTATGCCATTTAAAAATTCTTTCTCTGAGTATATTTTCTGATTTTTAATTATTTTAAACTCCTCAAAGATAAGAATGAACTCTTCTGATTATCCACAATTACATTTAAACATGGTAACATTGAAGGTACATTTCAGAATCCTGGAAAGGATTTCATTATATCACATTGATAAGTCACAGAAATGTTTATTGACCTTTTAGATACTGAGGCTACACTGGTGGTAGAACAGAGTCTTCTGATGACACCAAATGATTTCTCAACACAGGGTAGTCTCCCCAGCCATAGCTGATGAAGAGATTCTCTTTTCAGAGATCAATAACACATATGGATAGAAAGGCTGATCATATGTACAGTGTGCTCCCAAGATAAGGTAAGAATTTTCATCCTCTTAAAATGACAAATTTCAGACTTCTACATACGCTGGACTTCTTAAACATTAGGGGTTTTTTATTTTTTCTTTGCTTTTTTTGGTTTTTGTTTGTTTGTTTGTTTTGGTATGGGTGGCTAGTGGGGTATGGAAATGTTTCAAACTATAAATGAAGTCTATCTACCATAAAGAGAAATGGTTTCTCACGTGCAGTTGGGTATTTGGTATTGCTACAATACAACAGCATCTGGTAGGGAGCACCTACCGTCTGGCACAGTTAATTTACAGTTAAGCTTCTGAGTCATTGCCTGCAATTTAGAGCAAGAGAGAAGCTGTACACAGAGCATTCAGCTGGGTAAAGTATTAGAGGAAACATGATTTAGGTTGTGTTCTCTAAAAGGGAAAAGAGTCACCATACCTATGTGTCCATTCACTTTCCATGGGAGCACGATGCACATCTTTTGGTTCTATCAGTGTGTTCATTGCTTCTTGTGGCAGACACACCTAAACTGACCCCCAGTGAGTCATACCCTCGTATGATCTCCTCTACTCGAGTGTGGGTGGGTCCTGTGACTTGCTTCTAACCAATAGAATACGGCAAAAGTGATGAGATATCATTCCCTGGATTGAGTCACATTATATAAGACTTCCTCTTAGCGGACTAGGTAGAGAGGCTCCCCTTGCTGGCTTTGAGTAAGTAAGCTGCCATGTTCTGAGGGCCTGTGGAAAGAATTGAGAGTGGCTCCTAGAAAACAGACAGAAAAAAAAAAAAAAAAAGCAGGGGCCTCAGTCCTACAGCTGCAAAGGGATGAATTCTGCTAACCATCTGGGGCAGCCTGGAGGTAGCTCTTTTCCAGCAGTGCCCCAGGTGAGAATGCA
The DNA here is from genome assembly GCF_964270905.1 of Leucopleurus acutus. Taxonomy (NCBI): domain Eukaryota; kingdom Metazoa; phylum Chordata; class Mammalia; order Artiodactyla; family Delphinidae; genus Leucopleurus; species Leucopleurus acutus. The sequence continues at coordinate 91,233,050 of NC_139149.1, read as the reverse complement.
ACCCTAGCTCACACCTTGACTTCAGGTAGTGAGACCCTGAAGCAGAGAATCCAGCTAAGCGTACTCAGACTCCTGACTCAAGGAGACCTATGAGATAATAAATGTGTGTTGTTTTAAGCCATTACATTTGCAGTAATTTGTTACACATCTATAGAAAACTTACCCTCCCTCCGCCCAAATCCTTGTATTATGAAATACTTGACCTTACTTCAGTAGATAGCCCTGTATTTGTCCTTCACTAGAGGCATGGAGTGCCTCTAGTGCCTGTCCAAATTCTCTGCAATCGAAAGGTCTTGATCATTGAGAAACGGAGCCAAAGGATAGGGAGCAATGAGTTCTGACCTTGGGCAGCCTCTCATCCACCAAGCGGTCAGTTTTTAATTAGTAGGTATTTTTTTGCCATTTCATGAAAACAATTCCTGTCCTCAGCTTAAAATTGGAGAAATCCTAGGTAATACAATATAAAACTTCTATAAAAAATAAATTGTCTAATGGAACACTAACTAGCCAAAAATTTCCCATGCCCAGAAAATGGGGCAGACGAGTATGAGTCTTTTCTGTGTCCTTCTCAAATGAAAAAACCAAATGAGTTTTGTCTTGAAACTGTGCTTTGGGACCTGCCTTCCTTTCTGAATACAATCTCTCACACACACACACACACATATTCAATCAGTCACTCACTTGTTCATTCATACATTGTATGGATAAAAATACCGATAACTTGAGAGTAGCAAAAAGGTGTTTTTGACCTTCTTTACTCTCCAAGCAGTTAACAAGAAACTGGACTTACTTTATAGCCAATTGTGCTGGATTGAACCATGTATATAGTGGATGATTCAGATTATTTGTGGGTTTTGCTGGTGTTTTAAGACATTCTGTGCTTCAGTGTTACTAACAGTCCAGCCCTAGAAAGAGGATTCTACTTTTGACTGAACTAAATTCTGATTTATGAAACAATCCATCACAGCACTTTCTTTGATTCCGTTGGCACAATTAATGTTCCAAGTTAGCAAGGAATCAAATGTTGACCTGGCATGACCTCATAACCCTCTCAGCCTCATAGATTTGGTTTAAGAAGCAAAAGGTATTTCCACGAGATTTCTTATGGAGTAAAGAAATCAAGTACTCATATTCGTCTATTGGTACGGCCCTTCATGCAACATTAATGCAAAGGAAAAATCCTGACTTTCTGAATTAGCTGATGACTACCACAGCACCTGGGTTGTCTCCTGGGAGAGATTCTAAGTGTGTTTATTTGCTGTCTGGTCCAGTGCTAGCTCTACCATAGTCTTACCCATATAAATGGCACAGTTTACCCATCCTCCTCTTCTCTCCAACCTAGAATTCTGACGTCATTATCTATCCTTTTTGTGTTACTGGTGAAAGAACCAAGTCACTTCCCTAATTGTTCAGTTTTTACTAGAGAATACCCAATCTTGAACAGAGGGTCTCTGCTGTAGAATAAATAAAAATGGAACTGTTCAGCAGAACTCAAAATAATATTTTCCTTATATTTTATATAAACATTGTAGTTAATGAGACCCCTTGGAAGCTGGAAAGACAATTGATGGGAATTCTGACACAATGGACTGCTGTCTTTGGCTCAATATTTCAATAGTTAAAATGGAGTGAAGAATGTGGTACAAGATATTCTTTCCACTAATTGGTTACTGATTTTATTTAGTTGTTAAAAGAGGAACAATATAATAACACACTGCTATTCCATTAAAGTTAAAATAAATTTTATAAAACTTGATTCCAGCAGAGGTGGACAAACAGGGCATTTAAAGAGCTAATTAAATATCCTTACTTGCAGGGCCAGAGCAAATATTTTCAGTGCGTTTTGGTTCTTCTGTGAGAAAATGAGTCTCTGTGAAACAATTGCTTTTCCCCAAAGACCCATTCACTTTCTATTTATTTGCATTGAGTGCCTTTCCATTGTTTATCCACAAATAGCATGATGGGCTTAGGAGATTCTGCCAATATCAAAGTTCTATAACCTGATGAGAGAGAGATCTGCTGATTACACACCTTAGAACTATCAAGGGGTCTGTGGGTAGCTGGGTCTACTGTGTTCATGGTACTAATCTCACTAGATGTAGAATCACTACTGTTCTGCTGCTGAGCACAAATTTGTCCTCTGATTGATGTATCCTGTCTAACAAATAGGCAAGGAAGAGTGCCTCATAAATGAGATACTTTATTCAGTGGGTGCCCTCCCTGTTGCACACTGTGAAGGAAGGCAGGTTGTTTTGATAGCCTTCTAACTCAGAGATTCTTCAAACCCAGACTCACCTGGGACCTGGGCATATTAATCCAGAAGCTCAGGGCCCATGTCAAGCATTGCTATTTTTCTATGTGCTCCAGGTAGTTCTAATGTCAGGCAGGGCTGCGAATGCTTGCACTGAATAATGCCCATGGAAGGAGAACAACTAGGCAAACAGCACTGTGAGATCAGGGTCACTTGGCCTGACTCCAGGGCTCAGCTGTGCCTGGGCAGAGGGGCCCTCCAGACAGTGGAGGCTCCAGAGGTACCCAGATTTCCAGGTTCCACAGCAAAGATGGGCACTAACAGGAACAGTAGGCACCAGCATGGCTTTAGAGATGTTGGACGACAGTGGCCTTGGCATGGCCATCTGGGTTCTGGACATAAGCGAGCACCAGGAACAGTGGCCACGGTGATGTGGCTCACACGGCGTCCCAGATAGCAGAATCCTCCATTGAGGCATGGCTGGGGAGATCCCCATCGGGGAGGAAAAAAAGGCAAATGTCAAATCTGGGAGCACATGTGAGACATGCCCTGGAGAAACCAAAAAACGACTTAAGGAAGAGCTAGAGGGCTTGAAATAATGAGCAGGAATAAGAAACATAAATTTTGTTTATTATGACTAATATGATCACATTTTCCCCTGGGCTGAAGAGTTCTATATATTCATGGGTAATCTACCCACACACAAGTTTTAAAATAGTAAACAAACTGCTCAGAGCCTGATTAGGCAGATAATCAAAGTTGTCTAATACCATATGGTTTTACATTGGCAATACATTTGGACTAATCCAGTTTTCGCTCATGAAAAAAATGTTATGTAGACGTAGGAAGCAGCACATCACAATGGTTAAAAGTACATGGTCTGAAATTAAACTATCTAGGTCTAAATTCTGGCTCTCCAAGTAATTAGCTATATAACTTCGGTACTCCAGTTTTTCATTGTGGAGTTGTGGGAATTAACTGAGATAGTACATTTAGGTATTCAGTTAGTATACCTGGTACATAGTAAATTTTCAAGGAATGAGTACATTTTCTCATATACTTTGATATAATTCAGTGAACAAAGACTGATTTAGAATCTTAATTGATATTTGGATTTGGCTCGTTCTACCTGAACTATGTCATATTTCTAAAGCATACACTATGAAATACAAATTCTGAACTTTATTTTTAGTGGTTATAATAATAAAATGTGCACCTTTAACTTACCATGATATATTTTCAACTAACATTAGAGTGCTTTACAATGTCTGAACTTTATACCAGCATGCTTTCACTTCCCTTTCTTCTTGTCTTTTGTGTTCGTGTTGTCCTATATTTTATTTTTATGTGTAATAAACTTCACAATGTATTATTACTACATATGTTTTAAATTAAGAAATAGCCTTTAAATATATATGTATATATATTCTGAATATTTATATTGAGTATATGTTAAAATTATAGATCTATAGATCTATTCTGCTTTCATTTTGCTGATTTTCTAGGATCCATTGGTTGATATCTTTCATAAATCTTGGAAAATTCTTGGCCATTATATCTTTAAATCTTTATTTTGTCCCTTTGTCTGTTTCTTTACCTTATGTGCCTCCAGTTGCCCATGTTTTATACCATTTGATGTTGTCTCAGAGATCTTGACATTTCCTTTTCCTTGCAGATTTTTTATTCCAATATATCCTGAATCATTTTCCACAGCAACACGCAGCAGAACAGCACATATGCTAGTTTGAGAACATTATCTCCGCATGTGCCCTGGGGATCAATTCATTTTCTTTTCAGGGATTCTCTGTAAGTTATACATCAAACCATGCTTCTGGAGTTTTTATAGATTTCTCACTTTCCAGTTATTATGTTGGTTTTAATTTTTTAAATTTAATATTTATTTTATATTGGGGTATAGTTGACTTACAATTTTGTGTTAGTTTCAGGTGTACAGCAAAGTGGTTCAGTTATACATATACATATATCTATTCTTTCTCAGATTCTTTTCCCATATACATTATTACAGAATACTGAGTAGAGTTCCCTCTGCTATACAGTAGGTCCTTGTTGATTATCTATTTTAAATATAGTAGTGTGTACATGTTAATCCCAACCTCCCAATTTATCCCTCCCCACCACATTTCCCCTTTGGTAACCATAAGTTTGTGAGTCTGTTTCTGTTTTGTAAATAAGTTCATTTATATCTTTTTTTTTTAGATTCCACATATAAGTGATATCATATGATATTTGTCTTTCTTGGCCTGACTTACTTCTCTTAGTATGACAATCTCTAGGTCCATCCATGTTGCTGCAGATGACATTATTTCATTCTTTTTTATGGCTGAGTAATATTCCATTGTATATATGTACCACATCTTCTTTATCCTTTTGTCTGTCAATGGACATTTAGGTTGCTTCCATGTCTTGGCTATTGCAAGTTCCACCCTTGATGTAAAATCTTTAAATGGGACTTGCACACAGTACCTACTGCACATAAGTTATTAAATATCTCTAGTCTCATTTCTAGTCTCAAGTATACAATTACCCTAAAATTTGTACTCCTTTTTATTTTTCCTACTTCTTTTTTTTAAAAATAAATTTATTTATTTATTTTTGGCTGCGTTGGGTCTTTGTTGCTACGCATGGGCTTTCCTTTAGCTGCAGCGAGCAGGGGTTACTCCTTGTTGTGGTGCGTGGGCTTCTCACTGCGGCAGCTTCTCTGTTGCAGAGCATGGGCTCTAGGCACATGAGCTTCAGTAGTTGTGGCTCGTGGGCTCTAGAGCACAGGCTCAGTAGTTGTGCCTCATGGGCTTAGTTGCTCCGCGGCACGTGGGATCTTCCCAGACCAGGGCTCGAACCCATGTCCTCTGCATAGGCAGGCAGATTCTTAATCATGGCGCCACCAGAGAAGCCTTTTCCTACTTCTTAGAACATAAAAATGTCAAAACTTAATACTAATACATGTGCATAAAACATGTTACATAGATTATAAGTATATCTATAGAAATAAATCCTATATTTTATTATTGTTGTCATTATATTCATGTCCTATAGATCCCTACAAAATCCCACTAAATGCTTGTTGATTGAATAATCCCTTACCCTATGTGCAAATACTGTTAGTGATATAATCAAATATAGTATCCATGTTAAACAAATCAAGACCTTTAACTATTAATGTAAATTCTTTGCTATGACATGAAATCAAAGCCCAGTGTCTTTCCTTCTTTAGGTACTCAATAAACTTACCAAGATTTAACGGAATGTATGAATGAGAAAGATGCATTAAGACAATTGCATAATCCAATGTTAAAGCCTGTTTTCAATAGTGATGCTGTCATGTTGCTTCTTCCTTTTTTCCCTCTCCCCTGACAAATTTTCCACTTGTATTCTCCCTTCTCTGTGCCTAGGAGGCTGTACATGTGGGCTCCCTTGCTGGCTGACTTTAGATGGGGTTTGACCAATGCATGGTACCTGTGGGAGAGTAAGAGAGGAAAGGGCTCAGGGCATTTTTTGCCTTGTCTGGTGGAGCTTCTCTGGACACACTACCTTTCTCTGTGATCATAACTCCTGCAGGGTAGCCCCTCTTTCATGGTTGCTGATTTCACTGGATAAATGGTAACTTTTTTTCCTCCCCTTGATGGTCTAGTCCCAGGGATGTTAAGAGAGGCCAAAGTTGGTAATTCCTGTGAGTATCAACAACTCTTTATTTATTTAGCCATGTCTACTCTTATGTAGGTTGCCCCTTTATTAAATTCTGTCCATTTAAACAAACTATCTGATTCTTCTACCTCCTGGGACCCTGACTGATGCTAATATAAAGAACTCTTCTTTTATATCTTTTAACAATAACTCACCCATATTAAATACCAATCTGTTCTTGAATTTTAAAGGTTAACGTTCAAACACTCCTCTGGATCTCATTTGGTAAAATGGAGATTTGGGGCAACACTAGTATTGCTGTTTAGATTTCATGAGATTTTATTTCCTATCACAGCGTCTTCCCCAATATGTATCATCAATTAGCCTTCAAGTAGTTCTCACTTAATGTTATAATGTACAATGGGCAACAGGAGACAACATTTCAACTTAATGTGACTTTCCTAATGTGAAATGGTTATTTTGTTATGGTTAATAGCATTTCTACTATATAACAAAGCAATTTACATTGTCATTTATAACTCAATGAACACAGTTTAAAAATTTTAGAGTGGTCAATGTTGTATGCTTTTTTAGATTAAAAGCTCTAAACGGGTCTTTACAGTTTAAGTATGAATGTACACTCATATGACTAATTTTGTTCCTTAAGACTAAGACCACAGAGTCTCAGGAAAGAAGTTTGTAAATTACTAAACTTGTTTGCATTTGATGTCATCAATTTAAATCTTGCAATTAATTTTCTTCTAATTGAGCTATATGTTGTATCTAGCTCTAAAATTTATTTTCCATTCCATTTTTCAGATATATAAATTCTTCCTTCAAATTTTTAAAAACATAACTGTAAAATATAATATAAATTTGTAAAATATTATATCATTATATATAATATAATCTATTTTTCTCTCTCCTATTTCTTCAATTTTCCTGTCTTTATCTATTTCTTTTGCTGAATGCCCCCTTCATTTTTATTTCAAAGATATTTTTATGATTTTTTGAAGCTGGAATGTCAGAAATGCTTTCTGTGACATTTACCTGCCAAGGATTTTGTGTGTAGCAATTTCTTCAGGAGAGTTCTAACGCCATTCTTTACTTTTTAAAATGGTAGCATAAGAACACTTAAAATGGTAGCATAAGAACGTTTGAATTTGTTTAATTCAAATTTCAAGTGCAGAATTATCATTTTGAAATATAAAAATGTGACTGAAAAATTGATGAAAGAAATTATAGATTCTACTATTAACAATCAGGAAGAGAAATAATGGTTTTCCTAACAGAGTAATGGTGAGAACCAAGTAATACTCCAGATAAAATCTCACATGGAAACATATTTCAATCAACTGATTGAAAGGTGCAAACTGATAGTTTTCCCCAAGGTATTATACAAATGAGGGAAGAAAGAAGAAAATGGAAGCAAGACTTTTATGCCCTACTAGGTGTCAAACATGGAAATAAGCATCTCACATGTTATTTTATTAATCCTCACAATAACCCAGTAAAGTATTACACCTTTGCTTTAGAGGTGAATAAACAAGGGCTCAGAGAACTTGAGTAACTTTTGAAAATCACAGAAATAGTATTTAGTATTTACTTGTATAAACATTTGATTTTATTGTTTTGCCTTTTTAACAATTTTCAGTATAACACATATCTTCTCATTGGGCAAAAGATAATGCCATTTCTATTCTTTGATCTCTTAAGTTTATTACCTAGAGAAAAGCATAGTCTGAAGGCTGAATTAATGGCTAATTATTTCTCTTAATCCAAGATGTCTTAGATCATTTGAAATGTGCCAATAACCCTTTGGGTCCCTACTGTGTGCATTTGTCTTTCCCTGAACTTCTTTATTTCTACACAATAAATGACAATCATTCTAGGGGGAAAAGAAACACATTAGTACTCCCCTTGGTTTTGAATGAATTTTATGACCATTAAAAGCCCCAGAAGGAAGCTGCTCACTATTTACAAGAGCCAGGACATGGAAGCAACCTAAATGTCCATTAACAGAGGAATGGATAAAGAAGACATGGTACATATATACAATGGAATATTACTCAGCCATAAAGTGGAATGAAACTGTGCCATTTGCAGAGATGTGAATGGACTTAGAGACTGTCATACAGAATGAAGTCAGAAAGAGAAAAACAAATATTGTATAATATTGCTTATATGTGGAATCTAGACAAATGATACAGATGAACTTATTTGCAAAGCAGAAATAGAGACACAGACATAGAGGACAAATGTATGGATACCAAGGGGGTGGGGTGGATGAACTAGGAGACTGGGAGATTGGGATTGACATATATACACTACTATGTATAAAATAGGTAACTAGAGGACCTTCAAGATGGCAGAGGAGTAAGACGTGGAGATCACCTTCCTCCCCACAAATACATCAAAAACACATCTACATGTGGAACAACTCCTACAGAACACCCACTGAACGCTGGCAGAAGACCTCAGACCTCCCAAAAGGCAAGAAACTCCCCACGTACCTGGGTAGGGCAAATGAAAAAAGAAAAAACAGAGACAAAAGAATACAGATGAGACTTACACCTCTGGGAGGGAGTTGTGAAGGAGGAAAAGTTTCCACACACTAGGAAGCCCCTTCACTGGCAGAGACAGGGGGTGGGTGGGGGGGAAGCTTTGGAGCCACAGAGGAGAACACAGCAACAGGGGTGCAGAGGGCAAAGCAGAGAGATTCGCACACAGAGGATCGGTGCCGACCAGCACTCACCTGCCGGAGAGGCTTGTCTGCTCAGCCGCCGGGGTGGGCAGGGGCTGGGAGCTGAGGCTCGGGCTTCGGTGGATCCCAGGGAGAGGACTGGGATTGGCTGCATGAACACAGTCTGAAGGGGGCTAGTGTGCCACAGCTAGCCAGGAGGGAGTCTGAGAAAAAGTCTGGACCTTCCTAAGAGGCAAGAGACCATTGTTTCGGGGTTGAGGAGAGGGGATTCAGAGCACCACCTAAACGCACCTAAATGAACTCCAGAGACGGGCACGAGCTGCGGCTATCAGCACGGACACCAGAGACGGGCATGAAACGCTAAGGATGCTGCTGCCGCCACCAAGAAGCCTGTGTGCAAGCACAGGTCACTCTCCACACCTCATCTCCCGGGAGTCTGTGCAGCCCGCCACTGCCAAGGTCCGTGATCCAGGGACAACTTCCTGGGAGAACGCGCGGCGCGCCTCAGGCTGGTGCAACGTCATGCCGGTCTCTGCCGCCGCAGGCTTGCCCCTCATTCCATACCCCTCCCTCCGCCCGGTGTGAGTGAACCAGAGCCACCAATCATCCACTCCTTTAACTGCCTCCTGTCAGGGTGAAAAACAGATGCCAGAGGGCGACCTACACGCAGAGGCAGGGCCAAATCCAAAGCTGAACCCCGGGAGCTGTGTGAACAAAGAAGAGAAAGGGAAATTCCCAGCAGTCTCAGGAGCAGCGGATTAAATCTCCACAATCAACTTGATGTACCCTGCACTTGTGGAACACATGAATAGACAACGAATCAACCCAAAATTCAGGCGGTAGACTTTGGGAGCAACTGTAGACTTGGGGTTTGATGTATGTGACAGACTAGTTACTGATTTTTATGTTTATCTTATATAGTTTTTAGCGCTGGTTATCATTGGTAAATTAGTTTATTGGTTTGGTCGCTCTTCTTTTTAATTACTTAAAAAAATTTTATTTTAATAATATTATTTTACATTTTTTATTTTAATAACTTTTCTTTTCTTTCATTTCTTTATCCCTTCTCTTCTGAGCCATGTGGCTGACAGGGTCTTGGTGCTCTGGCTGGGTGTCAGGCCTGAGCCTCTGAGATGGGAGAGCCAAGTTCAGGACATTGGACCATGAGAGACCTCCCGGCCCCAAGTAATATCAATTGGCTAGAGCTCTCCCAGAGATCTCTGTCTCAATGATAAGACCCAGCTACACTCAACCACCAGCAAGCTACAGTGCTGGACACCCTATGCCAAACAACTAGCAAGACAGGAACACAACCCCAACCATTAGCAGAGAGGCTGCCTAAAATCATAATAATGTTACAGACACCCCAAAACACACCACTGGACATGGTCCTACCCACCAGAAGGACAAGATCCAGCCTCACCCACCAGAACACAGGCACCAGTCCCCTCCACCAGGAAGGTTACACAACCCACTGAACCAATGTTACCCACTGGGGGCAGACACCAAAAACAATGGGAACTATGAACCTGCAGCCTGCAAAAAGGAGACCCCAAACACAATAAGGTAAGCAAAATGAGAAGACAGAGAAATATGCAGCAGATGACGAAGCAAGGTAAAAACCCACGAGACCAAACAAATGAAGAGGAAATAGGCCGCCTAGCTGAAAAAGAACTCAGAATAATGATAGTAAAGATGATCCAAAATGTTGGAAACAGAATGGAGAAAATACAAGAAGTATATAAAAAGGACCTAGAAGAACTAAAGAGCAAACAAAGAATGATGAACAACATAATAAATGAAATTTAAAATTCTCTAGAAGGAATCAGTAGTAGAATAACTGAGGCAGAAAAACGGATAAGTGACCTGGAAGATAAAATAGTGGAAATAAGTACTGCAGAGCACAATAAAGAAAAAAGAATGAAAAGAACTGAGGACAGTCTCAGAGACCTCCGGAACAACATTAAACGCACCAATATTTGAACTATAGGGGTCCCAGAAGAAGAAGAGAAAAGAAAGGGACTGAGAAAATATTCGAAGAGATGATAGTCGAAAAGTTCCCTAATATGGGAAAGGAAATAGTCAATCAAGTCCAGGAAGCACAGAAAGTCCCGTACAGGATAAAAACAAGGAGAAACGTGCCAAGACACATATTAATCACTCTATCAAAAATTAAATACAAAGAAAACATATTAAAAGCAATGAGGGAAAAACAACAAATAACATATAAGGGAATCCTCATAAGGTTAACAGCTGATCTTTCAGCAGAAACTCTGCAAGCCAGAAGGGAGTAGCAAGACATATTTAAAGTGATGAAAGGGTAAAACTTAGAACCAAAATTACTCAGTAAGGATCTCATTCATATTTGGCGGAGAAATTAAAACCTTTACAGACAAGCAAAAGCTAAGAGAATTCAGCACCACCAAACCAGCTTTACAACAAATGATAAAGGAACTTCTCTAGTCAGGAAACACAAGAGAAGGAAAAGACCCACAATAACAAACCCAAAACAATTAAGAAAATGGTAATAGGAACATACATATTGATAATTACCTTAAATGTAAATGGACTAAATGCTCCAACCAAAAAACATAGACTGGCTGAATGGATACAAAAACAAGACCCATATATATGCTGTCTACAAGAGACCCACTTCATACCTAGGGACACATACAGACTGAAAATGAGGGTATGGAAAAAGATACTCCATGCAAATGGAAATCAAAAGAAAGCTGGAGTAGCAATTCTCATATCAGACAAAATACACTTTAAAATAAAGACTATTACAAGAGACAGAGAAGGACACTACATAATGATCAAGGGATCAATCCAAGAAGAATATATAACAACTGAAGACTCAAATCAACAGAATTAGAAATGAAAAAGGAGAAGTAACAACTGACTCTGAAGAAATACAAAGGATCATGAGAGCTTACTACAAGCAACTGTATGCCAATAAAATGGACAACCTGGAAGAAATGGACAAATTCTTAGAAATGCACAACCATGAGACTGAACCAGGAAGAAATAGAAAATATGAACAGGCCAATCACAAGCACTGAAATTGAAACTGTGATTAAAAATCTTCCAACAAACAAAAGTCCAGGACCAGATGGCTTCACCGGTGAAATCTGTCAAACATTTAGAGAAGAGCTAACACTTACCCTTCTCAAACTGTTCCAAAATATAGCAGAGGGAGGAACGCTCCCAAACTCATTCTACAAGGCCACCATCACCCTGATACCAAAACCAGACAAAGATGCCACAAAAACGGAAAACTACAGGCCAATGTCACTGATAAACATATATGCAAAAATCCTCAACAAAATATTAGCAAACAGAATCCAACAGCAAAATAAAAGGTCATACACAATGATCAAGTGGGGTTTATTCCAGGAATGCAAGGATTCTTCAATGTACACAAATCAGTCGATGTGATATACCATTTTAACAAATTGAAGGGTAAAAACCATATGATAATCTCAATAGATGCAGAAAAAGCTTTCAACAAAATTCAACACCCATTTATGATAAAAACCCTCCAGAAAGTAGGCATAGAGGGGAATTACCTCAACATAATAAAGGCCGTATATGACAAGCCCACAGCCAACATCGTCCTCAATGGTGAAAAACTGAAACCATTTCCACTACGGAACAAGACAAGTTTGCCCACTCTCACCACTATTATTCAACATAGTTTTGGAAGTTTTAGCCACAGCAATCAGAGAAGAAAAATAAATAAAAGGAATCCATATCAGAAAAGAAGAAGTAAAGCTGTCACTGTTCGCAGATGACATAATACTATACATAGAGAATCCTAAAGATGCCACCAGAAAACTACTAGAGCTAATCAATGAATTTGGTAAAGTAGCAGGATACAAAATTAATGCATAGAAATCTCTGGCATTCCTATAAATTAATGACGAAAAATCTGAAAGAGAAATTATGGAAACACTCCCATTTACCATTGCAACAAAAAGAATAAAATACCTAGGAATCAACCTACCTATGGAGACAAAAGACCTGTATACAGAAAAGTATAAGACACTGATGAAAGAATGAAAGATGACACAAACAGATGGAGAGATATACCATGGTCTTGGTTTGGAAGAATCAACATTGTGAAAATGACTATACTACCAAAAGCAATCTACAGATTCAGTGCAATTCCTATCAAATTACCAGTGGCTTTTTTCACAGAACTAGAACAAAAAATTTCACAATTTGTATGGAAACATAAAAGACCCCAAATAGCCAAAGCAATCTTGAGAAAGAAAAATGGAGCTGGAGCAATCAGGCTTCAGACTATATTATAAATCAGACTATATTATAAATCTGCAGTAATCAAGACTTCAGACTATATTATAAATCTGCAGTAATCAAGACAGTATGGTACTGGCACAAAAACAGAAATATACATCAGTGGAACAGGATGGAAAGCCCAGAGATTAACCCACACACATATGATCACCTTATCTTTGATAAAGGAGGCAAGAATATACAATGGAGAAAAGACAGCCTCTTCAATAAGTGGTGCTGGGAAAACTGGACAGCAACATGCAAAAGAATGAAATTAGTATACTCCCTAACACTGCATAGAAAAATAAACTCAAAATGGAGTAAAGACCTAAATGTAAGGCCAGACATTATAATACTCTTAGAGGAAAATATAGGCAGAACACTATGACATAAATCACAGCAAGATCCTTTTTGACCCACCTCCTAAAGTAATGGAAATAAAAACAAAAATAAGCAATTGGGACCTAATGAAGCTTAAAAGCTTTTCCATAGCAAAGAAACCATAAACAAGGTGAAAAGACAACCCTCAGAATGGGAGAAAATATTTGCAAATGAAGCAACTGACAAAGGATTAAGCTCCAAAATATACAAGCAGCTCATGCAGCTCAATATCAAAAAACCAAAGAACCCAGTCCAAAACTGGGCAGAAGACCTAAATAGACATTTCTCCAAAGAAGATATACAGATTGTCAACAAACAAATGAAAGTATGCTCAACATCACTAATCATTAGAGAAATGCAAATCAAAACTGCAATGTGATATCATCTCACACCAGTCAGAATGGCTATCATCAAAAAATCTACAAACAATAAATGCTGGAGAGGGTGTGGAGAAAAGGGAACCCTGTTGCACTGTTGGTGGGAATGTAAATTGATACAGCCACTATGGAGCACAGTATGGAGGTTCCTTAAAAAACTTAACATGGAACTACCATAAGACCCAGCATTCCCACAACTGGGCATATACCCTGAAAGAACCATAATTCAAAAAGTGTCATGTTAACACAGTGTTCATTGCAGCACTATTTACAACAGCCAGGACATGGAAGCAACCTAAGTGTCCATCGACAGATGAATGGGTAAAGAAGATGTGACAAATATATGCAATGGAATATTACTCAGCCATAAAAAGAAATGAAATTGAGTTATTTGTAGTGAGGTGGATGGTCCTAGAGTTTGTCATACAGAGTGAAGTAAGTCATAAAGTGAAAAACAAATACTATATGCTAACACATGTATATGGAATCTAAAATTTAAAAAGAGGTTCTGAACAACGTAGGGACAGGAGAGGAATAAAGACACAGACATAGGGAATGGACTTGAGGACACGAGGAGGGGGAAGGGGAAGCTGGGATGAAGTGAGAGAGTGGCATTGACATATATACATTACCAAATGTAAAATAAATAGCTAGTGGGAAGCAGCTGCATAGCACAGAGATATCAGCTCGGTGCTTTGTGCCCACCTAGAGGGGTGGGATATGGAGGGTGGGAAAGAGACACAAGAGGGAGGGGATATGGGGATGTATGTACACGTATAGGTGATTCACTTTGTTATACAGCAGAAACTAACACAACATTGTAAAGCAATTTTACTCTAATAAAGATGTTTAAAAATAAAGTAGGTAACTAATGAGAACCCACTGTATAGCACAGGGAACTCTACTCAGTGCTCTGTCATGACCTAAATGGGACGAAAATCCAAAAAAGAGGGGATATATGTACATGTATAGCTGATTCACTTTGCTGTAGAGCAGAAACTAACACAACGTTTTGAAGCAACTATACTCCAATAAAAGTTAATTTGAAAAAAGAAGGAAGCTGCTGTTTTGATAAATGGTGTCAGACACACTTATAAAAATGTTGAGTGATAATGACAGCATTGATCTGCAATGATCACACTTGGGAAACTTTCAGAGGAATTTTATAATGTGTAGAAAGATTCAATGTGTTTCACTAATTTTCCTTTTCCTTTTTCAATATGTCTGTAGATATATCACTTGAATCATTATGTATTAATGTACCAAGCACACTGCTAGTCAGTTTGCATATATTATCTCTACTCCTAACAAAACCACCATGAAATGTGGGCTATTATCCCCATTTTATATTTGAGTAAACTGAGATATCACGATGTTTCATCATCTGGTCAAAGTCATAGAGCTGTGAGTGTTGGAACTGAGATTAGAACTCAAGTTTTGGAGAACCCAACACTGTCCTTGCACTATCTCATGAGAACTTCTTTAAAAGACAAACAAAAAAAATATTCCAGAACCATAAAAATAACGCAAAAATCTTCTTTTAAACACCTCAGCATTAAATAAGTTGCATTATTCAAATGAATTTTTTAATGATTTTAACATCATGTATATTTTGTGTATTCTATTGAAATATTTTGCTGCTTAATGTACCCATCCTCCTCTTACCATGTTGAATTCATAAAACAAAAGCTCTGCTTATTTACTGAAAATCTTTTGCTAGAAATATGAGAACAAAAAATGCTCTCTTTCTCAGGGAAGTCTTAGAAAAATGATAAAAGCATGATATGTATCTGTTTTGTCATGTGTAAAGTGAATATAACTTTCTTTTCAGAAAACAATTATATGTATTTTTCTAATTTAATTAGCAGAATGTTATAATTGGGTTTTTTACAGAACATAATCTTGCATCTATGGGGAATTTTTATTTTTCTCATAAAGCTACACTAAACATATAGTTTCACTAAAGAGAAGTGTATGCTTTGATTAATATTGGTAGAAAGCCCAGGATTTTATCATTGGAGAAAAATCTGCACATTTGAGAGCTGAATTGTCAGAATAAATATACTGATTGCCCTAAAGATTTTTTTTGCCAGTTCTTCAATAAATATTATTTCAATATAAAAGGAAATAAATGGTTCATGAATTTAAACGTTATTCTTTTTTATTTCAAATTCCAAATTTCCCATAAGAACTGGATAAAATCCCAACAGAACAGCTGAGAACATATACCCTGGAATGTAATGTGGGTATTACTTCTATTTGATAGGGCATTGCTGTTGTTCAATTGTACTGAAACAGAAGTAACTTTTCCTGGAAAAGTCTTCTTAATATGGGAAACATTACTTGAATAAATGAAGATCTGTCAATCACATGAGTCAAAAAAAGGAAAACTACTGAGAGTTAAACAGTCAAGGACCTTCATTATAACATAACCATACAAACTACACTGTATTTCCAGGACCTAGAAATTAGAAATATTACAATACAAATCTGCGAGAATCCTAAAACAATTTGAATCAATGTCAACCAATATTATTTGGCAAAAGTACAATATATATTATTTGGCAAAAGTACAATCACTGCTGATGAAAAAATACTAGAAAAAGCATAAAGCTATATGTTAATAATATTGTGTAAGTCTGGCTTGCTGTTTGAATGTGGAACACTTATGTAGAGCATTCATTCAATTCTTATTAATTCATAAATACTGCATCAGAGAATTTCAGATTATAAGGAACAGGACATGGCCAGGTAAATTGTTTAGCATTTATTATCTAAACACAAGAAATACTAGACACTTGCATATCCTTCTTTAGAAACCAGATTTTGCTCCCTCCCTCTCTATTGATTTCATGATAATTATAACTATGCTTTACTGTTTTTACTTCTGCTGTATGTGTAATACAGTCCCTGATTCAGCTCCTTTCTCCTGAAATCAGAATTTTCCCAAAAGGAAGGTATGAGTGAATAACATTAGTTATTATCTTACTTGGAGCAGAGTTCTCAAACCAGGTCACTCAAAGGCCACAGGCTCTGTACATCTAGCCCATGTAGAAAATGTCTATTGGCTGAAGCATTGGGTTGTGTCCATGGAAACCAACGTACATGACAAAATTCTTGGTGAATTATAAGAGGAAACTGCTTGTGGCCACATTATTTAAATGAGAGCACTGGCCCAGCAGTACTTAGTGATTTGTGGGCTTGTCTCCTGTGCAGTTATGCAAGGTTATATATTATATAGATTATAGAAATAAGGAAAATCCTGTTCTTTAAGGAGGTTTCAGTCTCAACTCAGTTTTTACTGGTTTTTAGACACAATCTTATTTAAACTCTCTTCATAAGGGTTCTGGATTATCCTTCCTCTGTGTGTTTATGAGTTCCCTCCCTGAAACATTCAGGGTTTGACCTACCATGGGGCATAAAAAACATTTGAAAATGGGTAATCAACTTATTTCTTTAAAAAATGTACCATTTTACCAAGGAGACTATGTTTTACCTGTCTATCTACCTATTTATTATTTATCTACCTATCTCTGTATATAAACATATATACAGTAAATACTACAGAATTCTAAATTATGTGTTATATGTATTTGAATGGTGTAAAAATAATAATCAGGTTTTAATAAAATATGAGAGGATTCTAGGAGGTATGACTGAGGCATTTCCATAGCGTATAAAAGCAGTTATTTGGGGAATTATACCACTTTCCTTAATTTTTCAGAAGTATGATGTTCTTTATTTGCTCACGTTAAACATATAACTGAATTGAAAATTCATGTTTTACATCTGAGAAATCAAAAATTTTTGTAAGCAACATCATTCTCCAAATGTAACAAATCCTTTCTTAAGGTCCAATAAATCATGAAATTATTTAAATTAGAAAATGTTTCATGTTTCTAGATAAACATTCTTGATCAGCATATACTGAGTATTCACACCTCTATCAAGAAAATAAATCTTTATGAGTTGTTGCCTTACATTTTATGGTTGTATCCATTGTCTTCACTGAACTATAAATTCCGTCAGATTATATCTTTTATCTTTATAGCACCAGTACCTGGAAAACTTAATTAATATATGCTATTTTCTGAATTTAGTTGCTTTGAAAAATAAATGACATCAATAATAAGCAGAGTTCACATGCATTTAGATTATTAGGCACAGCGGCTTTAAGTGAAAGATTATAGATGACCTTAGAGAAAGCAGTCGATGGAGTCAGAAACCAGACTGCAGTGGGTGAAGCGAGATTAGTGAAAGTACTTTAGACCGTCACAAAGTTCTGTAAAGAAGAGAAGAAAAAAGAGAGAGAAGTGTTTTAGTGCAAGAGCAGGGAAGGAGACTTTGATTGTTTGAGGGTAATGAACTGAAATCTGTGTACAGAGAGAGTTAAAGCAGGAGAATTTGAAGTTGAAAAAAATAGCACCTATTCTTTTAGGAAAAAATAAATGCAGCAGAAGATAGAAGAGAAAAGGATTAAAGCAAAGAGAACACAAGAAGGAACTCTTCCTCCTTTGGACTGGGATTGAAGGTAATAAGGTTATATTGTGAGTAAATGCATACAGTTAGCCTATTGAATAAAATTTTATATATGTATAACTTCTAAATTATATTGTCTTGTTTCATTGGCTAATGGGAATGAAAATATTATTTTGAAAATATTTGACTTTCTCCCTGACATCCATCAAGTTCTTAATTCTTACATATATGTACACACATAAAACACATGTACAAACATATATGTTATCTATACATACACATATATTTATATATAAATTATTATAAATATATGTATATATTATTACTATAAGTATGTGTATATATTATATATAAAATATGTTTGTATATATATAAACATTTTCTCTGTATAATATCATGTAAATGGTGAGCTTTAGTGTGCAATTTTAAAAGTCAATGAATGTGGTAACTAATAAAATTAAATATTGTAAATCTTTCTATAAGATAATTTAAGCATGGAAGCTTCTGAGTCAGCAGCCTACTCATTGTTACATAAGTGAATAAACTCAAAAACAGAAATAGCTTCCTTTATACACAACTTTAGCTTCCTTTTTCACTTAATGGTTGTTGGTTAAGACAAGGCAAACAAATAAAAAAGCATTTCAGCATGAATCATCCAGGAATATACCGATGAATAAATACATGTGTACTCACACACACACACACACACACACACACACACACACAGAGCCATTACAGATAATTTTGAAGACTCTGTTTCCAAAAAATGAGGAAAGGCTTTGGACACTGGACAGATAAGCCATGGTTGATTCATTCTAGAGAAACTCTATATTCACTCAGTCGTTTTCACTAGCAAGCTAGTGTAGAAAACTGAAATATAATGAAAAGTACACGCTATACTAAAGAGAAGCAGTAAAAAAAACTGTATTCCTGCGGGGCGACAAGGCATGCCACAAAAAGCAGCATTCAGCACTTGGTCAGCTCAGAAACCTCTGAGCATGTCCACTATGGCTGTAGAGCTCAGATTTCTCGGAAATATTTCATCCAGCTTCTTCGTGTCACCTCTACTTGCTTTCAACTTTACATACATGAAGAAGTACAGTCTCTGGCACATTAAATCTTTTGCTTTCTACTACCTGCTTCTTCTCTACATACACAGTTAGAGTTACCTTTATGTGACTTTGCTCTAAACTTGGAATCCTCTAAAGTGGCCAGAACTTATCTGAACAGTTCCTTGCACTGGTGAAGCAGATAACTGAGCCTTTGGTGAAAGTTTTTCCAATGGCTTTGCCAATCACGACGATCATCTCCTTGTTTCTTGAACCAAGAGGTATTTGCTCATATTCCACAGGGTAACCAAAAGGTCTCTTATAATGTGGTTCTGTAAGTTAATTTATAACAAAATCTAAGGTTTTATTAACACTTTTTTGGGGAATGGCTTTCTTCAATATCACCATTTTAATAGTTACTGTCTTCCCTTTACAATTAAACTTTGGATAGCTAATAATTATTTATTACCTACTGTATGCTTTAACTTTTAAAACAACTTCAGAAGGTAAATGTTTTTATATCCATTTTTCAAGCAAAAAAGTCGAAGCTAAAAGAATTTAGATAATTTCCACAAGGTCACACACACACGCACACGCACACGCACACACACAGAGCTTTGATGAACAACCAGGACTAGACCATAGTGATACTAGTTCTACATACTTTCTTCTACACCATGCTTAATATTACTTTGCAAATAATTTCATTAAGATTTTAATCTCACAGCTTGCAATTTATTACTTAAGAATGTCTTCACCTAAAATAGGTTGCATTTTAAGTGAAATACATGATTTAAGATAAAAGATTTAAATTGAAAAACATTATAAAGGTGAGACCCAAAAAAAAAATCATAGAAATTACTAGATTAATAGCAAAACAAAGGATTACTCAAACATAAAAAAAGGGAAAACTTATAAGTTAAAGAAACACTTCATTAATGATTCATCTTCTGAGACACAATCAAGTAGGAAAAATAATTTTACTTGATATGTATAAAAGGCACAGGAAATTCATTCTGAGAAAAGGAGTTTTAAAATCTTGAGAAACTTAAAAATATTTTTGAGTATATAGCACAAAATAAACAGGTAAATAAATCAGTTAGGTTTCCTTTCTGTGAAGAAACTTTAGAAAAATTAATCTAAATATGTCCAAGAACAGGAAAAAATAATTGCCATTTAATTACAAAATTTGAAAAACGTACTTAATAGCTGTTTCTTTTATCATTTACTAGTGCATGTGTACTGAATGAAAAATCTAAGCAAAACATTTATTGAAAATTACTAGGGAATTGGAATAAGAAATATTTTAAAAATTCACATTGTATCACCATAGCTCTTCACTTAGTAATGCATAATTATATCTTTGGCAAGCATTTTGCAATAAACCAACTGCTAGAGCACTTACTTGTCATCAAAGTTAGGTATGCCAGTACTGCTTAAAATAGTCCCATATGCTAAACTGTAGTTTAACTGGACTAAATTTAACTGATAGTTAAATTTGATAGTTTCCACCCTTCTAAGATATTAACTGACACCAACAATATGGCTTTAGTGTTTTAGAAATAGTCTCTACCTCTTATATAAAGGCATAGAAGATAAAATGCCCTCATTCAAGTGATGTAATGTTAAGAAGCCAGAAAATGTTGTGAATTTAGCAAGTTTACCGTCTTTATATTTATTCCTTCCCCAGCCACAATACGTTTTTTTCATTGTTCTACATCTTCATTTTTTCCCCTTTATTAAGCTACAATTGACATATAACATTGTGTACCTTTAAGGTGTACAATGCGTTGATTTGATACACATATATTGCAAAATGATTACCATGATAGTATTAGATAACACCTCCGTCATGTCATGTAATTACCCTCTCTTGTTTGTCACGAGAACATTTAAGGTCAATTCTCTTAGCATTGTTTGGTAGCTATCGATGTATAAGTACTAAGCATCTTCTGTCAAATTTATCACTAAATATTTCATATTTACTAATGTTATTGTCATTGGGATTGTTATTTTCATTTTTACTTGTCAGGGAGGAATAAATTTTCCTCCATCCTTCTAAGTTCTTCTGACACGAAACCGATTAATGGGAGAAAATTAAACAAAAGTTTATTAACATGTACACATGGGAGAGACCCAGGATAACTGAATAACTGGCCAAAATGCACTGGCTGAATCATTCACCTTAAATATCTTCAGCTAAAGACAAAAGAGGATGCTTGGGGTAGTGGTTTAGGACTTCAAAGGTGAGGAAGGCAAATGACATGAAAAATGGAAAATCAAATATTCGGTGAGCAAATGTTTGCTGGACATACAGCATGGCACTAACTGGCAATGTTAAAGGACCAAGAACTGTCTTCCTACTTCTCCATTCCTTCAGCAGCGTCCTGGGAACCAATTAGAAAAAACCACTTTCAGGAAGTCTGACTCTGTATACTTAGGGAAAAGGAGAAGGAGAAGGGGAGAGAGGAACAGGCAGAGAAAAAAATGGTTTGTGAATAACTGAAATATGGTAATAGGATTTCTATACTCTTCACCTTTTCTATATGGGGCTTGATCAATTGGTAGCCTCAGTGCATAAAATTATCTCATACTTAAGGAGCAATATTGGGGCTGGAGTGAAAAAAGAAAAGTCAGCTCATTTGGGAGGGTGTGTGAAATGCTGTTGATTATCTCTCCCTTTTCTGGTCTCAAAGGTGAAGTTATCACTTTGCCTTTAATAGGTATCATCCTATTTTAAAAAATCAATAACAGGTGTCAGTATGGTTCCACGTCTTTGGGGGAGAAGGAAGAGTGATTGTATAGACAGTACATCCACTTATGGGCACTGTAGCAACAGTTTTCTTTCAAAGCAGAAAGTTACTCATAAAAGAATTTTCTTTGCAGTGTGTAGGAGAGTAAAGTAAAATTTGAGCAGCTTGAATCTGATTCATATATATCTGAGTTTTCTGAGTCATTTGGTAAAGGAGTCTAGACAATATTGCTTTTATAGGGAGGGCTGAGGAGCTTGAAAAAATTCACCCCTAGGGAAGCAGTAGCTGGCCCATAAAGAAGCCAGAGGGGAGACACTGTTATGAAAGTTGTGCCTGACCAGGGCACTGGGAGTTGCCTCAAGTGACCTCAAGGGACTTAGGTCTGGATCCAATGGAGAGCAAAGATGCTGTGAGTGAAAAGGAACCAGACTTTCATTAAAAACTCTCTTAGGCCTTGTGCTGCTGGTAGCCATGCCAGAGTTATCCTATTGACAGAATGTGGTGGAACCCAGGAAAGAGCCTGAGACTGGCTGTGGAACTCAAAAAGCCTGGCTTGGGCTTCCCTGGTGGCGCAGTGGTTGAGAGTCCGCCTGCCGATGCGGGGGACACAGGTTCGTGCCCTGGTCCGGGAAGATCCCACATGCCGCGGAGCGGCTGGGCCTGTGAGCCATGGCCGCTGGGCCTGCGTGTCCGGAGCCTGTGCTCCGCAACGGGAGAGGCCACAGCAGTGAGAGGCCCGCGTCCCCCCCCCCTCAAAAAAAAAGCCTGGCTACTGCAAAGATCCTCAGAAATGATTGGGAAATGATTGGTAGAGGTGGAAGACTATAAAAAAGTCAGCATCTGAGCAAGATGAATTATTATTTAAATTAACCTATTATAAATAGGTTAATTATAATTAATTAAACTTTTATTTAAATTATTTCCTATTATAATGGGAAAGTAGGCAGGACCTCTGTGTGTAGATGCAGTTGGGTGGGAGATGTGACTGTGGGAGTCTGCAGAAGCTGTCTTCAGCTTGCTTCCACTTCCCTGGGAAGATAGGAGATTAGGTTATCATTGGAAAGGGGATTGAGGTGCTGGAGGAATGAGAAGAGAGGAAAAGTCACTCATGGGAGAAGAAGAATAAGTCAGGAAAATGTCGTCTGATTCCTGGGTAGCACTAAGGACCCACCTGAGGTTAGTGATCCGAAATGAAAAGTGAGCCTGCCAGCAGGTTGTAACTCTTCCCACCAATTCTGGGCTCTGCTGTGCCCTTACGGATGGAGGAGTGAAAGGGGTAGTTCCCAGAAGCACATGGGACTTGGAAACCTCTCTTCATACCTAGTAGGATCCTATAGTAGGGAATCCTGTTTGCAGGCATTGACCAGCACCTCAAGGATATCACGGCCAAAGTCTCTGCAATTCTTTTGATTGGTCTCAATAAGGTTGCTATTCTTCCAGCCCTCATGTCTGAGTTCTAGATAAGAGGAATGAAAAAGGCAAATGAAAGCAATGACTGTCCACCAATTAGGAACAAAAAGAAGTAATTAATGAGAAAGATATCCATTGCAACACTCATTCAATAAGCATTTACTGAATACCTATGTGTGTCAGTCAAATTGGGTATAAGGATCCAAAGGAGAACACGACAGGCAAGGTGTCTATTCCCACAGAGCTTCTACTCTACTGGAGAGACACAGAAAATGAACTAAACAAATACAGGTGACCCTTAAATAACGTGAGCTTGAACTGTGTGGATCCACTCATACACAGATTTTTTTCAATAAATACAGTACCTTATTTTCATTTTACATAACCCTGAGGCTAGATTATAAATGTGTACTGTAGAATATATATGAATGCAAAGTATTTCTGATCCATCTTCCTGATGGCTATTTCTCATCATCTCTCTGTTAGGTCAAGTGTCTAGCAATGTCTGTAGTTTTGTCACAGGTTCTGCTCCCATCGTGGTTCCAGATCTTTGCCAACAACTTCAGCTGTTAACTCTGTTAACACTTCCTGAATTCCTCCCACGTTTGGAATAGTAGTAGTTTCCTGATATTACCAAATGTTGGGTTGCCTTACTACATCTTGATTGGCTTTTCACCTTTTTCAATGTCATCATAACTATTTCCTCATATTAAATTCTCTCTATTGAAGTATCTGGTTGGGTTGTTTTCTTGATTGAAACATGAATGAAACACAATTTGCTGAGGAGAAGTCTGTCATATAAAGAACTGGTTCCCAGAAGAGAAAGTCCAATAGGAGCTAGTCACTTCAGGAAACCACTAAGGTGGGGAAACTAGTAGTGCTAATAGTTTATGAAGAGAGACTACATGGTTGGATTTATTTTCAACACATTTTAGGAAGTCTGCCTGAAATAAAAGAAGGCAGAAGGAGCACCTTCCTTTCGAAATGTGGTTTCTGTCCTCAAAAATTCAGAACTATTACTGAGAAACACTCAATAATTGGGCAATGCTGGGCTGGAGACATTTGTAGTGAGCACCTACACCTCACGTGGCTAAAACAAAGGTGAGGCAAGTGAGGCACTTTTTTGGGAGAAGAATATAAAGGGGCACCAAAAAATCAGTAAGCAAGCTCAGTAATATTAATGCAAAAATCCACAATAAAGAAAATACCAAATTTTAATGAAGGCAAGGTCCAACCCTATACTTAGATGACTCATCTCACCCACTTCATTCCATCCCAGCTCAATTGGATGAGAAGATACTGGGAATGTTGGAACACAAGAAGAGGTGTTCCTGCAAAGTCAGAGTTGAAGGTGTTGGAGTGATGTCTGTTTGAAGATATTGCCCAACTGCTGGTGGCTCTCCAGGAAATTAGAGGTGGCACGCCATGGGGGTTTCAGTCCTCTAAGGAGGGATGATACCCAGCTGGTGACGGTAACTTGAGGGGGCATTAAGAAACAGTTTCTGGCACTATGTGGGGAATATTTTTAGAAACTAGAAACTGGAGCCAGTTTTATTTATCAAGGTAAAGAGACTATCCTGGGGAAGAGTGATAGGAAGAAGAAGCAAAATGGAAATGAGTGTCTTTTCTCCCTTCTCCAGTCTTCAAGCCCCTTTTAATAATTCTAATTAGTATATTCCAGCTGGGAGACATCTGAAAAATTAGAAATATGGTTTTTAGAGTCCTGGATCCAGCATCATAAAGCAACATATAGAAAGGTAGGTTTGGAGAGGAGAATCAATAATTTAATGACTAACACTTTGAGCCTGGCAGTGTGTGCTGCTTTCATCAATGGAATGTGGGGGGAAATGGCATATCAAAATGAATTTCTTCTCCTTCCTGGCAAAGCCACATATAGTTGTTATGGACTAATTGAGAAAAACTTTAGCTAAGGCTGAATTATTAAAAATGTGATAATTTTCTTGAAGTCACTGATGCTTATTGATGTTTATTCATTGCTTTTTTTTAAAAAAATGTATTCCCTTTTTAGATTCAAAGTACAAAGATGAAAATTGGATGAAAATATTTGTCTATCTACCTATCTATCTAATCTCAGCTTCTCACACCCAGCCGCCCTGAAAGCAGTGATTGCTATTTTTCTACCTCTCTTGGGGAAGAAATAAATAATGTGAAGAAATGATGCTGCTCATTGCTCAGGGATCTTCAACAAGGTGAGAGCTGGATTTGTCTGGGAATAACTAAGAAAGTCCTTCTTTCTGCAGGTTCCAAGTACAGTCAATTTAATGAACCAAATCAGTGATTTATCTAAGGAGATTTATAAACATTGACTTTATTGTGATAGCAGAGGTAGTTTGTTTTCTAAAACTGAAAAGTCAGGAGACATGATGAGTAAGTTCTTTTAGATGAGCCTTTCCAAATCCCAGAGCTTTAAAATGAGCCATTTTATGATACATGTTAGGGAATGTCATTTTAAATTAAATTGTTGGCTTCTGTGCCTACCTTTCAGTGAAAAAAACCCACCAGTCCCTAATGGATTTTCTGTGAGAGGCAGCAATACTAGGAAGGTCCTCAGGAGTTTTCTCCAAACATAGCAAATGCCAAGACAAAACAGTGATCGAGTAACTTCTATAAGGGCTTGTGACACTATTTGCTTTTCTTAGATTGTGCTCTTTCTGTAAGGAAGCAAAATTCACATCGTTTTTATTTTGTGATGGCCAGAGGGGCTGGAAAACAGATCATTGATTTGACACACTATTTCCTAGAATATGTTCTACATTTAAACAGTAAGACAGCTCAGTTCTGCAGATAGTATGTGACCTTTGTGGCCGGAGTTCAAATGAGGGTAAACAAGAGCAATTCTCCTTCTTAGCTCATGAAGATGCAATGATTACTGTTGCAGGCAGAATAGAAGATCATAGTAACTGGATGGTTTTACTTGGTTTTATTCTCTTATTCTTTTGAAAAGAACAAAAGGTCTTCCACGGTATCTACCACATCTAGCTACTCTCAAATCCATAAGGATAAATAACACCAGTGATCAGGAAAAAAGATAATATTTTGTGCAAATAACAATGAAGAAACTCTCAAACAAATTCCTGCAGCACTACATATACATTAATGAAGAAGAGGCAAGAAACA
Organism: Leucopleurus acutus; assembly: GCF_964270905.1. Lineage (NCBI taxonomy): Eukaryota > Metazoa > Chordata > Mammalia > Artiodactyla > Delphinidae > Leucopleurus > Leucopleurus acutus. The sequence continues at coordinate 91,206,567 of NC_139149.1, read as the reverse complement.
GAGGAATCTAGAAAACTTTGCTCTGAAAATCATGTACCAGAGGCCAGGACAGCTTACGTGAGCCTATAAGGTCAGTGGGTTAGACACATAAAGGACTACCCAGATGATGAGAGAAAGGCCGGGAAGCAGCACGGTCCAGATCAGTGTTCAACTCAGTTCATGGATTCATCCTTGTGGCCCAAAGTACCCAGGCCTTTAACAAAATTCAAAATCAGAAATGACAAGTGTTTTCCTCTCTGCGTCACTTTATTTTCTGATTTTTATAATTTATGTCAGAGGAATCAATAAAATGATTTCTATAATTTATGCAAAGAGGAATAGATAAGATGATTTTTTTTTTTCAGGCAAGGCATGATCTTGAGAAAACTTGCCATATGCCGGCCAGGTGGCTGGAGTTAATTTTAGATGTGGCACTTTGGTCAGAACCTCAGAGCCATGCTGACATTTCAGAGGATGTGTAGATCTTAGAGGACAGGAAGTCAGCTCTCCCTCAATGTTACCAGTCGCTGGTGTTTGAGGCAGTAAACCACTGTATGCCTTTCACCTCATTGGTAGATTAGAAACTGCATCATCTTCACCCGTAGGAATTAATAAGGAGCATAAATCCAGTCACTCTTTGGAGAATGCTACTGAAGATATTCTACTTCACACACACACACACACACACACACACACACACACACACACACACACACAATATGGACTTGTTGCAAATCTACTTAATTTATCTCAGTGCCCAAGACCTTCGAATATTGACCCACCACAGAGAAGAACCCATGAAATTATTTTGGAGGGTTTCAGCACTTCAAAGATATGGAAACTTTGGTTTTATTGTTTGGGCCTTTATTAAAGAAATTTGAGATATTGTGCCTTGCTGTTTCCCTGTAATCTTTAGGGAATAGTTCAATTAGAGTGTGAGAGTGGGCAAAAAATGAGAGAATGAATGAGGGGAAAAGAGGGACAAATCTTGGTGGGTAAAATAGGGAAGTGTTGTCTGACATTTTCGTCTGATGAAAGACTTTCCTTTTTTCCTTTTCTGACTTTCTCTCCTTTTGAACATGAAATTAAACAAAAACAAAAACAAAAACTTTATCTCTTTCCTTAATTGACCTACCGAAGATAAAATTTGTTTCCTTTAAAAAGTACCTCTTGTAGGGAAATATAAATTAAACTTTCAGTGGTTTGGAACAATTAACTCACCATTTGGAAGATAAATTATATGCCTGCCTGACCAAAAAATGTGCCTTTTGGTCTGAGAAGCAAGATATGTAAAGTTTGAGTCTGCCTAACTGTGATGACAAGTGAGATTTCTCTCAGGCAAAAAAATATAGAAAAAAACAAGTGCAAGAATAGAAATACACTCAGAATACTTTTCCTCCAATCAGAGAGCAGAGAAAACCACATTAACAATTACTTATTGAAATACATTTTGTTTTCCCTGACAATTAATACCGAATAAAATCAACCAGGGGAGAGAAAATAAGAAAAGTTTTAATAAAGTGAAAATATGACAATAGCACAGGTTAAAATAATATTTTGTTTTCACAAATAGATGCTGTATTAGCATCTAGGGCTACTGTAACAAGATGCTACAAACTAAGTGGTTTAAACAACAGAAAGTTATTGTCTCACAGTTCTTGAAATTAGAAGCCCAAGATCAAGGTGTCAGCAGAGTTGGTTTCTTCTGTAGGCTATGAGGGCAAAACTGTCCCATGCCTTCCTCCTAGTCTCTGGTGGTTTGCTGGTAATCTTCAGCATTTCTTGACTAGTAGACCCAACACTCCTATCTCTGCCTCCATCTTCACATGGTGTTCTCCCTATGTGTGTGTCTGCCACTGAGTCCAAATTTCCCCTTTAATAACAACACCAATCATATTATATTAGAGTTCACCCTAATGGCTTCATTTTAACTTGTCTGCCAAGACCCTATTTCCAAATGAGTATATTCACAGGTACTGAGAGTTAGGACTTCAACATCTTTTGAGAGAACGTAATTCAACCAAGAAGACATATTACTGCTTATTCATAGTGAAACACTCACTCTAAGAGTCAACCAATTTGCTAATTTAACTAATTTATTAATTTTTAGTTAAGCCTTTAACAGACCTTCAGATGGTCAGGGAGAGAATCCTGAGTGATAAGAAGGCTTTGCAATAGAAAACCCTTCAGCGTTTGATTATTGAGAGACGTGTGTTTCTCTGTGCTTGCTCAAAGACCTGTAAGTTGACAGTTTTTCTCTTCAGGCAGTGGCATCAGAGAGGATTGTGAGCTCTTAGAGACCACAAGCCCCAACACAGACAGCAGGCATATTGTGTAGCCTGATGTGTTCAACAGAGGACGGGGAGACCACTACAGCTTGGAGAATGATTGAGTCTTTAAGTCATCTGCACTGCATAATAAAAACTGCTGAAAGGGGCACAGAAACATATATTTTCAGGGTCCAACTCCTTAGACTTTTTGAGGGGGTAAAAAAAAAAAAGTGTTCTTCTGTTGTTTCAGCTCTTTCTCCAGGAAGAAAATACTGAACATTTTACAAACTATAGATGAGTCAAAAAATAGATTGTCTCTGAAGACTGTCAGTAGACCTCTGTGCTCTTGACAGGTGAGATAGACTTTTGTCACCATCCTCCAACAGGAAATTATCCTCAGGTTTTGTCTATGGCATTCATTTTCAAAATGTAGTCTCTGGACCAACAGCATCATCACCAGTGACACAGGTCAAGAAGCAACACATGCTGGATGCAACCCAAACACCCAACAATAGAAGGACAATGAAAAATAAAAGTGACTTAACATTTGTTGAACTTTTTACCATGTACTAGGCTCTATTCAGACACTTTACCTGTTTTAACTTATTTAACTCTTGTAACAAATCTATACGGTAAACATTATTCTTCTCTCAGTTTTACAGAGATGTTAAGGAGCTTGTGCAAGGTCACTGAGATTTGACTCAGGCACTCTGGTTTCAGATAATGCTCTTAGCCATTATGGAAGTTAGGATGTATCATGATGATGATAGTACCACATGGTAATGTATATAAGAATTATAAACATGTAGACTACACCAACAAATGTATGTGGATAATATTACATACCAATTCAAAACTATTGAATAATTTGTTCAATTGCATGCTACAATAAGTATAAGACATTTAACATGTATTTTACACTATACATAGAGAATCCTAAAGATGCTACCAGAAAACTACTAGAGCTAATCAATGAATTTGGTAAAGTAGCAGGATATAAAATTAATGCACAGAAATCTCTTACATTCCTATACACTAATGATGAAAAATCTGAAAGTAAAATTAAGGAAACACTCCCATTTACCATTGCAACAAAAAGAATAAAATACCTAGGAATAAACCTACCTAAGGAGACAAAAGACCTGTATGCAGAAAACTAGGACACTGATGAAAGAAATTAAAGATGATACAAAGAGATGGAGAGATATACCATGTTGTTGGATTGGAAGAATCAACTTTGTGAAAATGACTCTACTACCCAAAGCAATCTACAGATTCAATGCTATCCCTATCAAACTACCACTGGCATTTTTCACAGAACTAGAACAAAAATTTCACAATTTGTATGGAACACAAAACACCCCGAATAGCCAAAGCAATCCTGAGAAAGAAAAACGAAGCTGGAGGAATCAGGCTCCCTGACTTCAGACTATACTACAAAGCTACAATTGTCAAGACAGTATGGTACTGGCACAAAAATAGAAATATAGATCAATAGAACAGGATAGAAAGCCCAGAGTTAAACCCATGCACACATGGTCACCTTATCTTTGATAAAGGAGATGAGAATATAGAATGGAGAAAAGACAGCCTCTTCAATAAGTCATGCTGGGAAAACTGGACAGCTACAGGTAAAAGAATGAAATTAGAACATTCCCTGATACCATACACAAAAATAAACTCAAAATGGATTAAATACCTAAATGTAAGGCAAGACACTATAAAACTCTTAGAGCAAAACATAGGCAGAACACTCTATGACATAAATCACAGCAAGATCCTTTTTGACCCACCTCCTAAAGAAATGGAAATCAAAACAAAAATAAACAAATGGGACCTAATGAAACTTCAAAGCTTTTGCACAGCAAAGGAAACCATAAACAAGACCAAAAGACAACCCTCAGAATGGGAGAAAATATTTTCAAATGAAGCAACTGACAAAGGATTCATCTCCAAAATTTATAAGCAGCTCATGAAGCTCAATATTAAAAAAACAAGCAACTGAATCCAAAAATGGGCAGAAGACCTACATAGACATTTCTCCAAAGAAGATATACAGATTGCCAACAAACACATGAAAGAAAGCTCAACATCATTAATCATTAGAGAAATGCAAATCAAAACTACAATGAGATATCATCTCATACCAGTCAGAATGGCCATCATCAAAAAATCTGCAAACAATAAATGCTGGAGAGGGTGTGGAGAAAAGGGAACCCTCTTGCACTGTTGGTGAGAATGTAAATTGATACAGCCACTATGGACAACAGTACGGAGGTTCCTTAAAAAAACTAAAAATAGAAATACCATATGACCCAGCAATCCCAATACTAGGCATATACCCTGAGAAAACCATAATTCAAAAAGCGTCATGTACCACAATGTTCATTGCAGCTCTATTTACAATAACCAGGACATGGAAGCAACCTAAGTGTCCATTGACAGATGAAAGGATAAAGAAGATGTGGCACATATATACAATGGAATATTACTCAGCCATAAAGAGAAACGAAATTGGGTTATTTGTAGTGAGGTGGATGGACCTAGAGTCTGTCATACAGAGCGAAGTAAGTCAGAAAGAGAAAAAGAAATACCGTATGCTAACACGTGTATATGGAATCTAAAAAAAAAAAAAAGGTCATGAAGAACCTAGGGGCAGCACGGGATTAGAGACACAGACCTACTGGAGAATGGACTTGAGGACACGGGGAGGGGGAAGGGTAAGCTGGGACAAAGTGAGAGAGTGGCATGGACATATATACACTACCAAACATAAAATAGGTAGCTAGTGGGATGCAGCCGCATAGCACAGGGAGATCAGCTCGGTGCTTTATGACCACCTAGAGGGGCGGGATAGGGAGGGTGGGAGGGAGGGAGACGCAAGAGGGAAGAGATATGGATATATATATATATATGTATAGCTGATTCACTTTGTTATAAAGCAGAAAGTAACACACCATTGTAAAGCAATTATACTCCAATAGAGATGTTAAAAAAAGCGCATTATATTTAAAGGGTAGTCTTTCAAAGGGCTATATTAGCTATCAATTCTTTTGTAAGAAATTGACCAAAATTTAGCAGCTTTTAACAAACATTTATCATCTCATATTTTCTGTGGATGGGGAATCTTGACATGACTCAGCTGGGTTCTCTGGCTTTGGGCTTTTCACAAGGCTGCCATCAAGATATTGGCCAGGGTTTCAGTCATCTCAAGGCTCCATTCAGGCAGGACCTGTTTTTAAGTTCACTCATGTGGCTCTTGAGTGGCCTCAGGTCCTCAGTCATTGTTAGTCAGAGGCATCAATTCCTTGCTATTTGGGATAGGAGTGCTGACAACATGGCTACTTGCCCGAGAGAGAGAGAGAGAGAGAGAGAGAGAGAGAGAGAGAGAGAGAGAGAGAGAGAGAGAGAGAGACCATAGTCTTTTTGTGACCTAATCTCAAAAGTGACATACATATCACTTTCACCATATTCTATTTGTGAGTCACTAGGTCCAGCCCACTCTCAAGGGGAGGAGATTACATGAGAAATACCTGATTACAAGAGCTGGTGTTTACTGTGGGCCAAGTTAGATGTTTCCTACTACAAGCATAGATGTGTTTTGTTATTTTTAGCTTTTCATGAACATCTTTTTTCAAGCCATTTTGGGGCATATTTCCCAAAACTTAATACTTTAAGCAAAGCTTTTGAATAGTTTTGAAGCTCTTGGAAATAAAACTAATATATACTGGTATATGATTTACAGCACTCCATAGTTGAAACACAGTTCACTTGTGTTACCTCACTTGGTGCTTGGAAGAGGTTTTTAATTGCAAACTCACACAAATTTTTCTTAAAGTCATGATGCCTCCCTTGTTACTTATTATGGGACCACTTAAAGAGGAAAATATAAGATTTCACAGATTGGCCCAACACTGAGCCCAGGGTCTTTTACAACAGGAGAAATAAAGATGAAGCTCAAGGAGTAGGAGGGAAAAAAAAGTAATTTGAGAGAATAGACACGTTTATGAATTCCAATCAGCCTGGTGGAAATATCTTATAGTCTCCTGGAAATACAGAACTGAAGCTGAGAGGTGAGAACTGAAGAGCTTTTTCTTACTTTATAATTTTGATTATAAAAGTAACAGGGCTTCCCTGGTGGCGCACTGGTTGAGAGTCTGCCTGCCGATGCAGGGGACATGGGTTCGTGCCCCAGTCTGGGAAGATCCCACATGCCGCAGAGCAGCTGGGCCCGTGAGCCATGGCCGCTGAGCCTGTGTGTCCGGAGCCTGTGCTCCGCAATGGGAGAGGCCACGACAGTGAGAGGCCCATGTACAGCAAAAAAAAAAAAAAAAAAAAAAAGTAACATACATTCATTGAAAAACTTTCAGACAATTTTTAAAAGCATAAAGAATAAAAATGTTATAGTCATATAGTCTAGAGATATAAGCTGTTAATATTTCCTAAGGCTCGTCATAGAAATATATATTTGTGTATGCCAAAAAAAATGGTGTGCAAAGTCTGATGGTGATTCCGTCTTCTAAAGGGTGTCAGATGATTCACATTAGTATTAGGAGTGGGTGGGTAAATCTCTTCAGTTAGAGAGACTGCTGAGGTAGGAGTAGGAAAAGATGAAAATATCTACATCTCTGCCAGTTCTGTGCCATTGAAGGGTAGGGTCTGGGGTCAAGGGCACACCGTTCTGCAGGGAACATTAGAATGTTTACACAGGCAAAAGTAGTTCCTAGAACGGAGAAGAGGCTGAGACTTTAATATGCTTTGTATCATAAAGTGAGAGGAGTTGAGCTTGACCAGGGAGCATAAGAAAGGGGTACCCAAAATAGAGAAGTTTTAGACATCAAAGGAAGACTGAAGGACTTTCAAGGACATGTATACGCATATTCATTTTTTCTTTATTTCACTGATATTCTATTTCCTTTCATCTTCAGTAAAAAGTGGATGTGACTGTATATGTGTGATTGAAAAGGGCTCTTTTCCATATCTCAAGTGACATGATATAGAACAGGGATACCATGAAGAACAAAAAGAACTAACACTTTGCAAATTTAAATTAAAAATCAAGTCTATGGAGATAGCAGCTTAAAGAACTAGGATTCAAAGGCACAATATCTCTTCCCAAAGACTCTCCTTTTAGCAACCATATTGGTTTTTTTATTCTATACTACTGCTCCACTGATCCACCACGGAGATTTATATCTGGGTAAATTGAAGCGAAAACATTCAGAGGAGGCAAAACTATTAAGAACCCACAGTGAAGCATTTGGAAATATCCACAGTAAAGAGATGGTCAAAGAAATGGACAAAAAAAATAACAACAAAAAGGTGAGTATTGCATAAATGACTGGATGAAGAGTTTCAAGGATTGGAAAGTCAATAGTGTCAAGAGTTATCAGGGGTTTACACAAATGAAGATAACAACAAATCCCCTGGATCTGGCAAGAAGGGGGACAGATAATCTCAGAAAGAAAGAAATATGCAAGGAGGGAGGATGCAAGCTGAGAGCAAGCAAAACCTAGACTGAGGTTAAGAAGAAGACAAATGAATAAGGAGTGAAGGTAATAAGTGAATATTTATTAAGGAACAGGATATCCCCATGGCAGTCTCAAAATAACTCCCTGTAAGTTAATTAGTAATTATGGGGGTAAGGGGAGTAGTAAATTTACTGCAGATAAATCTGGAGTACATCAACAAATGGTCCAAGTTAACCTTACCTAATGGGATACCATTTTTATAAAGACTGAATGACTTACTAACTATAATTATTCAGATTTTAGTATTTGGTAGTCACTTTCTTTAAAATGGATGGAGTGAGCCAATCACCTCAAGGAAAACATAGTATTTGCTGCCAGTGATAAAATTAGAACATTGGGGGCTTCCCTGGTGGCGCAGTGGTTGAGAGTCCGCCTGCCAATGCAGGGGACACGGGTTCGTGCCCCGGTCCGGGAGGATCCCACATGCCACGGAGCGGCTGGGCCCGTGAGCCATGGCCACTGAGCCTGCACATCTGGAGCCTGTGCTCTGCAATGGGAAAGGCCACAACAGTGAGAGCCCCGTGTACTGCAAAAAAAAAAAAAAAAAAAAAAAGAACATTGAAGCAAAAATTAGAAATTCAGGAAAATTCCATCTACCACCATAATTTTGATAGCTTCCCAGTCCTGAATAACTTCTTGATGAGATGGTGTTAATATTAAACAAATGTAATTTTTTGATATTGATAATGAAATTTGACACTTGGAAGATCTGCATAACCCTGGAAACCAATATTTTCCAAAATTACCAATGCCTGATTTTTCAAAATCTTGCATGGCTGCATAGTTTAGTGATATGGTTTCAGATTTCACATTGAAACTAATCTTTAGATAACTACTTCTTATTCAGATGTGACGTAGTATCAAAGACAAATATCCACAGTTATCTGAAAATCTGTTGAAATGCAATGCAGTTTTAAAGCTCGTCAGTTTTAATTTCTCATACAGTAAACAGTGATAGATATAACCCAAATGAACAAAATCTTTTTGGCCTCCTCAATAATCTTTAAGAGAATAAAGTCATCCTGAAACTGAAAAAGATACGTTGATTTTATTGGTGTGGTCATTTGATTCAACTCTGAGGAGACTTGCTGAGAAATTTTTAATCTAAATTGGTATAGTGATTCTGAGGCTTTTCTGTCTTTTTCCATTGACTGGCAATGAATTGACTGGCAACAGAAGGGTTGCTATTTTCATGGAGTTTTTTAGAGATAAGTTGTAAAAATGTGTAATTTACATTCTGAATTTACATTTGAAAATCTGTAGCTTTTGAAATTCATCAAATTTGATCAGAACTTATTATGCCAAAATTGATTGAATCAAAACACATTTACAATTTTTGTTTTAGATTTTCGCTAAAAGAAGCTGTTCCACATTAGGTTAAAATGTCATTTCTAAATGTCCAGCCTTTAGTAACAATCATAATGTAATTACCTCAGTGAATTCATTTCTGCAGAGAAGGACCGATGGGTGATAAGCAACTATTAGCAATGGCATAACTAAATGATGGTAAAACTTTTGTTATTTTTTCTAAAAAAAAAAAGCTATTTCACAATAGTAATATGTTTATGGGCACCAATTTCATAATGCAGTTCACCAGTACAGCAAAATGCTAATCAATATTCATCATTGCAAATTAGAAAAATAAAACAACTTTTATTACGAGTTAGAAGAAGAAAAAATTAAGATTAAAGGGACCTTACGCAATTTTTTAAAGGCTCCTTATTTCTCCTATCATGAAATTCTACAAATTAGAATGGAAGTGCAAAAGATGTCATTTAGTCAGATGTGAAGTTCACCTTTTACAAATATGGAAATGAAGATGTGTGTAATAAAGTTGAGAGAAATTTAACACTTCTGAAAATCTTACCATGAAATACACTGAATGTTTGGTAGTTAGGCTAAGAGGGCATTGTCAGAGGTCACCTGAGTGTGATTAACCATAAATATATTTATTTTTCTCTCACAGTATAGTACCTAGGTGAGTGTTTCTTGATGGTGGGCCACCACTGCCCCAGGCTGACTCTTAAGGACCGAGATCCTTTCCACTTTGTTATCATTTGGTGCTCAAAACTTTCTAACCTGGTGCACAAAACTTTCTTACATCTGTTTAATAATAGCTCATCAGATCACCACAGAGTTTTTTATTCTGTAGTAACCATTGATATAAGTGCGCTGTCTGCCTGGTAGAATTCACCTACACCATTCAGTGTCATCTCGTCCATTCTTCTGTAAATGGTTTCTTTATCCAAATCCTAAATTATTCTCTCCTCATATTTTCTCTATCCTTCTTGTATTGTTCAAACTACCATATAATTTTCTCCTTAGCAGCGTATTTCAAATAGTTAAAAGATATAAATGCATTTTACACATGAAAATCATCCTAACTTTGTTTGATTTCAATTTCTGAAATCAGAAACCCCAGTCAACTTTATAATTCTTTCCCAAAAATAGATGAAAAAACAGGCCAAGGAGTAATTGTCCTTTTTAAAAGAATAAACATTTAAAACACAATCTTTATACATATATATTTCCCCCCTCTGATTTTTCAGAATCTCCTAAACTATATCTGCCCCAACATCATTGTCCCAGTGCTCTATTGAATAATTTCCACAAATCCTTTTGCCAACGTTTTACAGCTGTTTGCATTACAGTTTACATTAAGAAGCAGCAAGAGCAGTATCTCACCAGCAGCTAAAATTCAATGTAAAATCAATAAAAGGGAGAGGAAAAATGACTGGTGATCTCAGATTGTAATACTAATTGAGACGTAGGGAGACAATCCAGATGGGGACAAAACAGAATGGCGCAGGCAGAAGAAGGCTGGCTGGAATCCCAGACAGTAACAGAGATCATTAGTGCTCACCACATGCATGTAGTCTCCTCTTTCTGGGCACACTGCTGGACCCATGCTCCTCAAAGTGTGGTGCCTTGACAAGGTGTTACTCTATAAACTGTTATTAATCTGTGATGTTGTAAGGAGCTAAGACTAGTATATAAAGCAACTGCATCAGTAAGCACACAATTAAGTTCAGCTAATATTCTTTCCCTAGAAAAACTTTCTCAATGAAGGAAGCAATGTGTTGGTTTATATTCTTATTTAAATATCAAGGATTTAACAGAACAGTTACTTTGAGCAGCACTGCAGGAGAAAACATTCTCCAAATTCTCAGATCTTGTTGAGGACAACTGACTGGTTTTCACTAACGTAATATGAGAAGAAATAACATGAGTCAACTCCCAAACAGGATATTTGTAGTGGCCACTTGGTTGTGCCACCTAGATCTCCTTTTTCAGGATTGAAATACTCATCCTCCAGCCACTGTCAGTGCTGACAGCTCACAGTCCACTCCCAATGATTGCTTTTGCCTAAAGAGAGCTGATTTCCCTGCTCCTCCCCACTCACAGGGTGACACTGACTCCTTGGGTTACATTTATATTCAATGACTTATCAATTTATGCATATAAAGTCCTGGACTCTATTTGGACAACTCTGAGAGGCCATCCCAGCTCCAGAGCTCCCTGTGGGTCAGCTGAGGCCTTTGTTTTGACTACATCACAGCTCAGCTTCTCTCTCTGCTCAAGCAGACTTCTTTCATTCTTTCACAGGTTTGATTCTAAGAGCACTCCCCCAAAATCTTCCCGAACACAAATCTTCATCCCAGAGAGTGTTTCCCAAGGAACCCACCCTGCCATAATGATGAAAAGCAGATCTGACCTCTTCTAACTATTTCTCTTCTCTGGGCTGACAGTCTTCTGAAGAAGATTTCACTGGAGACCTTAGAAGGTGGAGGAGTCATATGATGAGTCCTTGGTCCCTAAAGGATCCCCTAGAGCCTGAGCCTACTCGTCAACAAATATCGGACCAGGATATGACAAAAGTTGCCATTTATTTGTTAAGGACCTGAGATTCGTTGTTATGTGTTAAAACAGTTAGTCCACACAGACTAATATAAAACATAGATTATTGACTCATTTGTAACTAAATATTAAGTAGATTTTTTATCTTAGCCCCAAACTAGCATGTTTTCCCTCCATATTTTTTTTTTTTTGGCCAGTCAATTGGGACTACTGACAAAAAGAGTATTTATTTAATTTTATCAAGTGATCTTTCCTTTCATCTTTACATTTAACTTTTCAGTTGCATAATGGTAATTCTTGAAGATATTATCCAAATTTGTTTAAAGAAATATGAGGAGGCAACAAATCAAAACTTTCTTTTGGAAATTTGAAGGGATTATGTAATTTTCTAATGGAACACCTCATACACAAATCATATGCAAAAGTAGTACACTTGAGTACATGGTCTCAACTTTAGACTTGAACGCAATTATAAACCTATTATAGTCTAGATAGGTAAGACAAGTTGACGTACAATTAAACTGTGCTAATATCCCAAGCTAATGTTTTTCTGATGAAATGGTGACTTGGATAAATTATTCTCTACCACTAAGAAAGGACCAAAGACATAGTTCAGTGAAAAATCACACATGGCAAATAAGAGTAGACTACGATTTAAAAAAGGAAGTTGTATGCTTTAGCCAAAGAGTACAGAGCTATATACACTATGGGTATGTGCTTTTTGTTGACTCATTAAAAGAAGGTACTAATATACACTCTAAGGAGTAATTAAACTTTATAAAGAACTGTGAATGGTCTGAGAGTTACAATTTTATGGATATTGATAGAAGACATGAGTTTCCTGGGTCAGAAAAAAAAGAACAGTTTATTACTCATAGCTATAATAGAAGCCAAATTATCAGCATTTTTTGCACTGATTTCTTGAGTCTAATTGTCACATAGCAAAATGAATAATGCCAGATGGCACCTGCACACACAATAGATTACATTATGTAAGAGAAACCCAGAGCTTAGGGAACCCAAATTGTTTAAAGTGGACAGTAAGCATGCCTGCCCTTTGCTCCAGAGAGAGATATACTCTCTACTTTCCAAGGCTGTGATCAAACCTTGTCTTGGTTCCAGAGGAGAAACTATCTCTATCCTCCAAGGCAGTTCACTATACAAACATCCTTGAAAGATAGTCTAGAACAAAGGGCAGTCAGGGCAATTGCTCAAAAGCTACACAGAAACTCAAGGGACCTGTGGAGAATTGTCTCTCAAAAACCCTAAGAGAAATCCTTTTCTATGCTTGCACATAAAAGTACAAAACTAGTGTTTTCTGTATCAGTGTTTTACATGCTTATATAAAAAATACAGGGCTTCCCTGGTGGCGCAGTGGTTGAGAGTCCGCCTGCCGATGCAGGGGACATGGGTTCGTGCCCCGGTCTGGGAAGATCCCACATGCCGTCGAGCGGCTGGGCCCATGAGCCATGGCCGCTGAGCCTGCACGTCCGGAGCCTGTGCTCCGCAATGGGAGAGGCCACAACAGTGAGAGGCCCGCATACCGCAAAAAAAAAAAAAAAAAAATACAGAAAAGTATAAAGAAGAAAATATCAATGCTTTGCTTTTCATATTGTGTTTAACATTTGCTAAAATCATCCTTTGATTTTATATCTTGATCCTTTAGAGTACAGAATATATTCCTTGAGAGCTATGAAGATTTGCAAGGTTTTCCAAACGTTCTAAATTTTTCTTTAATTTCTTTTATGCCAATCCAGTCTCCTTTGGGATTTTCCTCTCAGATTCTACCCTTGTGTAGAGCATTTTACCCGTCTGTTTTCCATCCCTCTGTTACTGATTGATTCAACCATATCTGTGTTTTGTGCCTGGAGGAGGATTTCATCTGTCATGATGAGTACCCAATTAGGCCATGTTTATTGTCTTGCTGCTGTTACTTTTCCCCCTGATGCAAGTCACAGTGATTGTTTAATGGACCAGAAAACATCTGATGATAACACAGGACCTCTGGGCTCCTGGATTCCTGTGAATGTCTCTGAGGTTCTTTCATTTGGTTTCTGCTGTGGAGCTGACACTGTGAAATTAATGGGCTGACCTAACTGAGGCCACTAATGATTAGCTGTTCTTCTCTCATGAAAGAACGTTTTGTCCAATATCTACACATACAGAGTGCAGCATCAGAGAGGTTCATTTTTCTAGCTTCTTTGCTTTATGATAGCATGGAGTGTCCTGAGAATTATTAAAAGCTTCATCATAGATACACAGGCATGTCATCTGCCTGGCTTCTGTGAGCATTTGAATTTGAGACTATTTAAAAGATAGCAATGAGAAAGAGATGGGAAATTGCTAACCTGTACTTTTTGACCTATCAATCACAGTAGTTATGGAACCAAACCCTAGCTAACAGCAGATATTCTTCTCTTAGGAAGAGTTGGGGTAGAAGTGATCAATTTAATGGATGCAAAGATTGTGGGGCATGAGAATATATATTTTACTCAATAAGTCAATAAATATAATTGACTGGTACCTGATATATTAAGAGTTGGGAGAGATACAAAGTAGAATGATTCTTTCATTTTAATAGTGTATAACCTGTGAGGAGAAAAGGGATATAGAGGTGTGAAAAGTTATGCAGAAAATAGGACAAAATAAAATAGATAGTAATGGAAGAAAATATATGTTATAGGGAATAGCAGAAAGTGATCAGTTACCAACTGGTAAGGATTTAAGTGTTTCAGTGTTCATGAGAGAGAGAGCTTCAGGCTGGGGGTTATCAGAGAAAGTATCTCATTTATGCATGGCAGCTGGTTGTCTGTCAATGTTGAGAATGTGTCCCAAGTGAAAAGACATTGAAAAGAAGAAAAACTACAGTAATTGTCTTTCCTTAGTCTTTTCCCTGGATATGTAGAATTAAACAGGAGTCTAAGTACATTTGAGAGTCATTGCCAATTTTAGCCCAGAAAGAAAGTAATTATATGGAAGCTATTATTCAAATAATCCAGAAAATATTAGAATGCCCATCAGACTACGTAAGTGGAAACTCATTCACATAGAAAAGAATAGTTTTAGAAATCCAATATTCAGTGTTGTAATCAGTATATGATATATTAGACACAGCATTGGAGAAATGGGATCTCAGAGATGATTAAGAGTAATAATGTTAGAGTTGAAACATGTGTGATTTAGAGTAATTTTGATGCAAAAGCTATGTTACTGGGACCATCAGTGAGACTCTACAATAGTGGTTTTCAAGCTTTTTTTTGCCAAAGATGTTTTTGATATTCTAAAGAAAGCTTTGTTCCCTCTCTCTCTTTCCATATCTCCAAGTTCATGCACACAACATTTTCATTCTATTTGGGGTATCCATTTGCCCCTGAAACTCAAGCACATACTCAGAATTAAGGAACCCTGCTATAAAGATCTGTTAAGCTACCATCTATCACCACATATCCACACTGACTATCATATGTCAGCAATCCTGCTTCACAAAACGAAAGGGGAGGTGGGACAGGTCCTGAACACCTTGGTCAGATTCTATTTATGAAAGGCTTTATTGTTAAGCGACTTACAGACTTATTCTATCCTCTAAAAGAAAGAGGAGAAATACTTCTCAGGCAGCACCATTAAAAATGCTCAGGTGAAGTGAGAGAGTAGCATTGACATATATACACTACCAAATGTAAAATGGACGGCTAGTGGGAAGCTGTTGCATAGCACAGGGAGATCAGCTCAATACTTTGTGACCACCTAGAGGGGTGGGCTAGGGAGGGTGGGAGGGAGGCTCAAGAGGGAAGGGATATGGGGATATATATATATATATATATATACATGTAGCTGATTCACTTTGTTGTGCAGCAGAAACTAACACAATATTGTAAAGCAATTATACTCCAGTAAAGATATTTTTTAAAAATGCTCAGCTCTGCCACCCTTGAGCTACACTTTCATATCTGATGCCCAAACTTGCCCATTGTAGTTTTCACTAATTGCTGCAATTACTTAAAACTTCAGTAACCATCAGAGAGGATACCTTGAGATGAGCAATATTGGACCTTTATATTTTTACTATTTATATGAGTACAATGCTCAGATCAAGATATTCTGTTTGAATAATTTCGATTTCAGTGTAGACCAAACCCAAACTGAGTCTTTAAACTGTTAATAACAACTCTACTTGGCATGTGTTCTGGAATGGGTAGTGTCTCTACATCCTATTTATCTTTCTCTTTGTACTTTCTTTTCTATGTTCTGGTCACTTGGCTTTCAGACCTCAACAATGTGAAAAACTTGCAATGTACTTGCCCATGAAATATCTTGCATCTCGGTTTCTATGGCTTATTAAACCTTTTCTTCAGTCTAGGAATTCTGTGTGATTTTCTTTTTAATATAGAGCATGAGTTGATGACATTGTGACTTTGCTGAGCCTACCCATCCCATTTTTGACATCCTCCTCCCTTTAGGGGCCTTCTTTATTTTCAGAGGTCCTGGGATCTCATGCTGCAATATAGTACCCATAATGAAGAAGAACAATGGGATAAACCCAACCCATTGTAGAATAAGAAATTTAACTTTTTATATCAGCTTAAATACTTACTAGCTGTTCACCCATAAGAATCTGTCTTAAACTCACTATACCTCATCTGCAATATAGGGATTATAATAACTACTCTGGGAAATTTACTGCTGGACTTCTTGTTCTTTGTTCCCTATATAAGGAGCTTGGAAGTCACCAGTCTACCCTAACAAGTAAAAGGCTAAACAGACTGAAAAATCCACAACTTTTCTTTGATCCATAAGAAAGGGAAGGACACAGGGCAAACCACTGCCCCCAAACTGGAGAGACAGATGAATACAGCAAGTCACAGCTTACTGGAGCAGAAACTTACTGGTGGAAACTGCCACGGAAACCAGTACCGGAGGAGAAAAACCTGACCCAGACATGGCAAATTGCTGGAGGCTTTGTTGTTGACAATTCTGAGAGTTAAAAACCCTAGGGGGACCCAGTCTTAGATAGGGGCCCCATAAGACTGTGAGACTTACTCCAGAAGCTCAATCGGATTCCCACAATAAATATTGAAGAAAAATCCCCTTGGGCTTCCTCCAATAAGGAACTTAGGAACAACTTTGAAGTACCCCAGAGGATTCTGTTCTTCTCAATGGGGCCCGCCCTCAGGGGAAACTGGTTAACCAGAGCCTATCCTGTGGGGGGGAATCATCAGAGCCTAATTGACCTGGGGGAAGAGAAATACTCAACTCCAGCTGGATCTACCCATCTTTTCTCACCAAAGAGGGAGAGAAAAAAGCTGAGAAACACTTGTGAACACAGTCCAGAGGCATAGGCTCACCAAAAGATTGAGACCTAATCATAGGACCTTAGAACACTTTCTCTCCCCCAACACCTCACTAAAGGCCTATTTATAGCAGTTACTTTTACCCAGTGTATCATGTCTCGCTATCAAGAAAAAATTAAAAGGCATACCAAAAAGCAAAAAACACAATCTTAAGAGACAAAGCAAGCATTAGAACCAGACACGGCAGGGATGTAGGAATTATCAGACCAGGAATTTAAAACAACTATGATTATTATGCTAAGAGCTCTAATAGACAAAGTAGACAGCTTGCAAGAACAGATGGGCAATGTAAGCAAAGAGATGGAAATCCTAAAAAAGAACCAAAAAAGAATGCTAGAGATTTTTTAAAAAACCCTGTAACAGAAATGAAGAATGCCTTTGATGGGCTAATTGTAGACTGGACATGGCTGAGGAAAGAACCTCTGAGCTTGAGGATTTCTCAATAGAATCCTTGAAAACCAAAGAGCAAAGAGAAAAAAGATTGGGGGAAAAAAAAAAGAAATGAATATTCAAGGGCTGTGGGACAACTACAAAAGGTGTGACATACATAGAATGAGAATACTTGAAAAAGAAGAAAGAGAAAAAGGAACAGAAGAAATATTTAAAACAATAATGACTGAGAATTTCCCCAAATTAATGTCAGACACCAAACCACAGATCCAGGAAGCTCAGAGAACACTGAGCAGGAGAAATGCCAAAAAACTACACAACATGTCAATTTTAAAGTACAGAAAATCAAAGATAAGAAACTTATTGTTGAGTAAAAAGATAATGGTAGTAAAAGTTCTTTGAAAAACAATACTGTGAAATTTAAGGGCTTCCTATTGTTATTTATAACAACAACAATAATAATAAAATCTTTGATACTAGAATATTTGGTTCATAAATTATGGAACAAGATCAATTGGGCCTCTTTCTCTGATTTTGATTATGATAGTGATGATAATTAAAATAACTTTGTCTTTTAAAGATTATTTATTTTTGCATTTATATATTTATTCAACATACATATAAGTACCTGCTAAGTGTCAGACACTGGGCTAAACATTCATAATACAGAGATGAATAGCCAGATTTCCTACTTTGAAGATATTCTTGGCCTAGTGAAGAAGACACATGGGTTAGCAGATTTAATACCGTGGGGTAGAAGTATATACAGATATCATAGATGCACAGAGGGTTGCAAAAAGGCTCCAGCCTAGAGTTCACTGCACCAATCACAGCAACTCTTTCTCTACCTTTCCTTAAGGCTGGAGCTGGTTGCTATGACATCAATTGTCCAACTTGGAGACACTGTGTGCTCCCAGTTTGGAGTAAAATTTTATTCATCAAGGAAGAAGGCATAGTTTAAGGGTAGTAGACTGGGAGTTTTTAAAGACATCCATTAGTTTTGCCAGTCCAACATTCCTTTCCCATTCTTTTGGTAACAGATTCCCTCTTTCATGAGAGCATTTTAGGCAGTCAGAGTGGTCTGACTGTGTCCTCCACCATAGAGTGGGCACATGATTCAATCCACACCAAACAGAATCTTATTTTGTGTTTTCCACCAGAGCTGTCAGAGTAGAAGCTCTTTCTTCCCTGAAGTTACTAAATGGCTAATATATGAGTCTGGAGCTCTGAGGGTCTCCTCAGTCACCAGGGGAGTACCTGTCAGAAAAAGACATCAACACAGAGCAGATGAAGACATATAGACTTGATGACATTGTTTGAACCCTAAGATCCAGCCATACCTGAATTGGTGCATCCTTTGGGATTTCTACTTGTATGAGTTAATATATTTCTTTCTTTGCTTAATCTGATTTAAATTAGGTTTTGATCACTTGCAAATGAGAGTTATTAATACAATCCAAAAGGTAGCTATGAGTCTTCCATTATTTCTTCCTTCCAGAAAGTTAGAGGGCAGAGAAAGCTGAAATGGTCCTGCTCTGCAATGTGTCTATGATAAATCAGAAATTACCAATCCAATGGAACAGTCATTACTAGTTTTATGCTATGACTTTCTTAATACAGTCATTTTCTTCTTCATTTTGTCTATCTACTACATGTACCCTATAGCGAATTGAGCTTGTTATTGATTCTGTAGGCAGAAAGTAGAAAATCCTATTCTAGTCAATGTTGACAAGACTGACTCTCCTTCCAGCACACAGGCCACCTGTTCAATATGATGCCTTACTTCCCATCTTTGACTTGGCTGGGCAGCAAGAGGGGTGGGGAATCATGATTTTATACTGTTGGATACACAGATACAGATTTAGAAAGTAGAAGATAGAAATGGAGAGAATTTGGTTTCCATGGAGTTAAGCAGAATTATTCTGTTGTAAGTGACATGGCCTCCTTTGCATCAAAAGTGCATCATACTGATGGATACTTTTAAATGCAAATACTTTCTGTGCTAGGGGAAAGCAAACATATTGACACAAATATCTTCATGTGTTTTAATAATGAACTGTGAAAAAGGAAATCCCCTATGTCTCTAGAAATAGTCTTGAAAGGAGGTTTGAGTGGCAGCAATGGCCAAGTGGTTAAGATATTGAAATTGAAAAGAGGTTTGACAATTCTGCCTTGAGCACTCAATTAAGTGTGAGCTATAAAATAGAAGTTTGTTAAACATTAAATACAATGAATTGTTATCAATATATAAAAATTATTATCCAAGGCCATAAGCCAAAGTTATTCAACTCTTTATTGACAAAGCAAAAAGTATCTGAGTGTAATGGCAAATAAAGATGGATCAAAGAGATTAAAAGGAAAAAAACATTCTTGTTATTGTCCTGCTATCCCAGAGATTTTGAAAAGTGGAGTAAAGTGAAATAAGAATAAATTCTTAGTTTGGACAGAACCATTCTTGTTGTCTGGAGGTAGATTATTATAATTTTCTTCATGATAAATAAATATGAAGAAATGAGACAGAAAGTGGTAAGAGTCATGCATAAAATCCTAGGCAGATATGGAAATGTCTATTACCAGTCTATTCACAGTGGGAGACAGGAGTCAAATACTACCAGGTGTGCAGGTGCAGAATTGAAAAACTGTGTATTTTGTTGTATTTTAAATTCAACAAAAATTTAAGTTAATAAACATCAGAGATCTGTAAATTGAAGACTTGAATACATAGTTTCACAGAAAAAAATGAAATTAATTGTTTATTAATTAAGTTTCAATATGCTGAAGAGCTGACTGGCTAATGAAAGGGAAAATATAGGTGAATAAAAGCACAGGCATCTAACAGCATATCATGAAGGGGCACACAGTACTCTTAGGAATCTTATGAAAGTATGAAAAAGACACATTGTAAGGGTATTGATCATCCTTTGGCACTATTTCAACTATTTCATCCATTAATAGTTACCTCACAAGCTCCATTCTGATTTTCTTTTCATAAAAGTTAAGCAGTCCTTGTTGACTGCCCATCTGTTTCTTCTAGGGAAGCTATGTTCCGTTGACCATCTCCACATTTCTCTGAAGGTCAAGCCTCCTTAGATACTGACCTGGCTGGTCACTACAATGATTGAAACACCTTGGATTGAAACACCTTGGACTGGGGCAGTTAAGAGCCACTAACTGGGCTCTCTTGGTTTGAGCCCCCATGATACCCATTGCCATTAGCAAACCAACCTCTGAGAATCCTCTTATACCATCAGTACTGGCCTGAAGAGCCACCACTGATGATGCTGGTGCTTCTCTTACCAGTGCCTTCTTTTTGTTTTTTTAGTGTATGTATTACTTTGTTCATTTTTTTTTATGAGCAATATATTGTGAACATCTTTCTTCAATAGCATCTTTCTATCATGTAAAGGCAACCAGTGCCTTCTTGATGGCCTTGGTGAATGGCATGTCTCCTGGGACTTCCTGTGGAATGTAATACTTGAGCGTGTCCTTTGTTTTCACATAACACATCCACTTCAGCATGCTCACTCCCCTTACCCTTTTATTCCCTCCATCACTTTCTCCTACAGCAATTTAAGTATTGCAACATACCTCTGTATAAACCCTCACTTTCCCTTAGCTTCCAGGATCCACCCTAGCAACAAGCTGGAATCATCTACTGGGGTGTTTACTAAGTGTTCAATACTATATCCAGAGAAAGTACTCTCAAACCCATAAACTCCCTTTTTCAGGCTTATCAGGTCCCCCCTTAATGTATCAACAAAAATGTCCAGTCCCACAGCTACTCTCTTAGCTTGTGTCAGTGCATGCTGGCTAACCTTTGCAGCTCATTGTATTATGGCTCCTCTCTTCCCTTATCAGGCTTATCTAGGTAGGGGCATATCCTGAAGGGGCCTCCTGATGCTTTGCAAAGGAAAGGGCATAAGAGGGGAATGCTCTCTTAAAGGTCAACCACATCAGTAGTCCCTGATACTAAATCTTATAGAAAATTACCAATATAAAGAAAGATAAGCAAGTGTCACTTCAGATCCTGCAAATATTTAAAGGATAGTAAAGAATGTTATAAACAATTTGATGCCAATATATTTAATACTAGAATAAATGGACAAAGTCCCTGATAAACACAATTTACTAAAAAGAGGAACTAGAAAATCTAAATGGCTCTTTATCTTTAGGAAGTTGAATTCATAATTAAAACCTTCACACAAAGAGAACTCCAAACCCAGATAGTGTCACTGGTGAATTCTATCAAATAATTAAGAAAGAAATAAGACCAATTCTACACAAATATTCCTTCAGTATAATCTAACAGAATAAATGAGGCCAGTATAATCTAGATTAGATTCAATTTCATGAATCTAATAGTCCTTAATCAAATATTAGCAAATTAAATATAGCAATATATGGAAAGCATAATAAATCATAACCAAGTGGGGTTTATCTCTGCAATGCAACATTAGTTTAACATTCCCCCCAAAAAATCAATGGAATTCACCATGATTTTAAAAAAAAAGAGAAGAGCCATGTGATTATCTCCAAAAATGTGGAAAAGTCATCTGAAACAATTCAACTTAATCATGAAAAAAACTCTTGGCAAACTAAGAATAGGAAGAACATCCTCATTCTGATAAGAATCAGCTACAAAAACCTGTCACCAATATCATACTTAATGGTGAATTAATGAATGCTTTCCCTCTAAGATAGGGTACAAGACAAGATTATTCTCTCTTTTCACCTCTGTGCAAAATTTTAATATCCAATGCAACATGGTATACAAAAAAAGAAAGAACAAAAAGCATAACATTTAGAAAAGAAACAACAAAACAGTCTCTATCTGCAGATGTCATGGTTGAACACATAAAAATCCTAGGAAATCTGCTAAAACCAAAAGTGACTTAACAAAGTTTGCAGGATAGAAGACTAATATACAAAAAGTGATCTTTTTCACTAGCAAGCAAAAATATAAAGTACTTAGGAATAAATATAAAGAAAATATGAAAGATTACCACATTGAAAACTGTATAAAATATTGCTGAAAGAAATTACAGATCTAATTAAATGGAGAGCTATACTATCTACATACATGAGAAGATTTGATTTTAAGATAACCACATGCAATGCCTTCCCAAAGAATGCCTTCCCAAAGAAAATCTCAACCGATTTTTTGGTAGAAGTTGTAAAGCTGATTATAAAATTTCTATTCAAATTAAAATGACCTAGACTAGCCAAAACAATCTTTAAAAGGGAGAACAAAGTGGGACTACTTATACTATTGACTCTTAAACTTAGCAGAAAGTTAAGTCAGTGAGGTATTGTTGTAAAGATGGACAAATAGATCAATGGAACCAATAGACATACCATATTCGATCAATATATTTTTAATACTGAAAAATATATTTTCAACAATGTTACCATGCAATTCAATGAGCAAAGAAAAAGAAAGGGCATTTCAACAAATGGTGCTGGGATGACTTTATATCCCCATTTTAAAAAGAAAAAAACTGAATCCTATTTCACATGAAACACAAGAATTTATCTGAGATGGGTCAGAGACCAAAACATAAGTCAAATCTATAAAGTTTATAGAAGAAACATGGGAGAGTATCTTTGTATCATTGGTGTAGGCAAACATTTCTTAGGACACAAAAATATAGCCATAAAAGAAAACTTGATAAAGTAGACTTCATCAAAATTAAGAATATTAACAACTCTATTTATAAAATGGGTAAAAATGTTGAAGAGCTATTTCACAAAAGAAGATAATCAGATTGGCTGTTTAGCACATAAAGAGTCGCTCAATAGAATTAGTCATTAACAAAATGCAAATTAAAACAATGAGATAACACTATGCACCCACTAGAGTTATTGATATTAAGATTGAAAATACCAAAATAGTGAGGCTACAGAGCAAAGGGACCTCACATATCATTTCTAAAAGTAAAAATGATAAACCCCTTTGAAAATTACTTGGTAATTTCTTGTAAAATTAAATATATATCTATCCTCAAAATGAATTATACAATGATATTAACAGCCACTAGTTGAGAGTTTAACTAAACCACTTTAAATTGTTGCTCCCTCAGCATATATTTTGGGTGGACAAGCAGCCTGCAGGGACCTTGAACTGACACCAGCCGCTCCTGAAGGCACATGCCCTACATAACAGCTTTCAGGGTCATAAGTAAATGTGAGTTCCTGGTATGACTCCCCCCAGTGACTCTTGTGATAAGCACAAGCCTTCTTTTTGTATGCTCTTTATTTATTTTTTTAGAGCATTAGTATTTATTAAACTGAATTGAGTTGAGAGATTACAAGTATTTTTCCCTTCTATTCCATTTGCTTGTTTATTCCCTTTTATTCTTGTAGCCAACCCATCCCCCCCATCAAACATTCTAGTGTGTTTTACAAATACCTTGAAATGTGGAAATTATGCTTATGTCTTTGCTGATGTGAAACAGTCAAAACAACATGTAATCATTAAGTGGTTGATGTAATGCAAATTTTAAAATTAATTAGTTCAAGAATATTTTTTGAGAGAAAATATATATTTCTATGCTCTTTAGATAAGACATCCTCTCTCCCTCCCTCCCTCCCTCCCTCCCCACCTACCCCAGGAAGTTTACCAAAATCCCAATCTTTTTTGGTTTGAATTGGCCAATCCAGCCTTAGCCTGGGAATCCCAAAACACTCCACCCTAATAAAGGCATGTGAGTATGTGCCCCAGATCCTGCCACACTCTCTCTACCTGCACCTGAACTTGACATCTCCACGTGGCCCCTCAAGGCACCTGTGAATAATAAACTTCTCTATTTCACTTTCCCTCTCAGTTTTTTGTTGAACCCTGGCTCACCATCTGATACCCTGGGTCTCTACTTAATAAATGTTAATTTAACAGTCACAATACCACCGTATCCACAGTGTCTGAAAACTGAAACAACCTAAAATGTCCAACAACAGGAAAATAAGTAAGCAAACTGTGGTATATTCATATATACCACATATATTGCTGGAATACTTCTCGGCAATAAAAAGGAATGAATCACTGAAATACACAGCATGGTTGAATCTCTAAATATTATGTTAAGCAAAAGAAGCCAGATCCCCCCAAAATGCATGATGTATGATTTCATTTATATGACATTTTAGAATAGGAAAAATTGATCTATGGTGATAGAAATTAGAAAAATGATTCCTGAGGGCAGGAGTGGGGGAGAAGATTGGAAAAATGGCCCAGGAAACTTTCTCTGGTGGCGCAGATGTTCTATATGCTGATTGTTGTTGCTTGAAATGAGTGTATACATTTGCCAAAATCCATAAAATAGTACATTTATATTTTCTGCATTTCAAAGTGTATAAATTAAATGTCAATAAAATTAAGAAAAATATATTCTTTTTCTCTACGCTGGATCCAGGTCAGAATCTCTAATCTCCTTATGTTTACCTAAAATATAAATCTGAAGTAGGACAGTGAGAGTGAGTATGTAATTTCATCCATAATTCTTGTGTTTATATATAGTTTTACAATAGTCAAAGGGTCTTTAAAATGTCATATTCTTTAAGAGTTTACTATAAAAAACTCACAAGATGCATCCGGAGTCACCTTGGTTTTGCCATCACTCTTGGGATCCCACTCAGCATTAAATGTAACAGCTTCCATTTCATAACTATCTTCTCCGCAACAAATAGATTTTTCTTGAGTATTTGACATTTGTACTTTTTAATTATAAATTTTTTTTTTTTTTTTTTTTTGCGGTACGCGGGCCTCTCACTGCTGTGGCCTCTCCCGTTGCAGAGCACAGGCTCCGGACGCACAGGCTCAGCAGCCATGGCTCATGGGCCCAGCCGCTCCGCGGCATGTGGGATCTTCCCGGACTGGGGCACGAACCCGTGTCCCCTGCATCGGCAGGCGGACTCTCAACCACTGCGCCACCAGGGAAGCCCTAATTATAAATTTAATGATAGTTGCTGCATTAATGGAACCCACTCCCTGCTTACCAAATCTCTCTTTCACACACTCACAGCTAGCAAATATGTCTTCTTTATTCCATCACTACTTGCCAAATTAATAGGTGATATAACTTTTAAGTTAAAATGAAAATGTTACTTTTAGCCGAGGATGTAGGTTCTGTTCCCCAAATGAAAAAAGACAATGTAGTTTCCTCTGGTGACTCAAAAATGTTTGTGTTGGCAAGTATAAACAGTGACGTATTGAAACCAGATGTATTTTCAAACCCTCACATCAAATAGTATAAAGCCTTATATTGGGCCATACAGTGCCCTCTATGGGGGTCTCTGGCCAATTCTTCCAGAATCATTCTTGCTGCCTGGAGTCCTGTGCCCATCACCATATCTGTTTTGTAGTTTGCAAGGTCTGTGCCTTCTCCTTCCCACTGGGAGATACTTGCAAGCAGTGGATACAACTAGTAATTCCATTTGGACTTCTTTTTTTTCTAATGCCCTGGGCTCTAGTGATCCACAACTGGTCATTCAAAATGCATCATATGTAGATATATAAAAACCTACATTAAAACTTCCTCGTGGGCTTCCCTGGTGGCGCAGTGGTTGAGAGTCCACCTGCTGAAGCAGGTGACATGGGTTTGTGCCCCGGTCCGGGAAGATCTCACATGCCGCGGAGCGGCTAGGCCCGTGAGCCATGGCCGCTGAGCCTGCACGTCTGGAGCCTGTGCTTCGCAACGGGAGAGGCCACAACAGTGAGAGGCCCGCGTACCACAGAAAAAAAAAAAAAAAAGTATGTGTAAACAATTTATAAACAAATAAACATATTTGGGGATATTTGTCCAAAAATATTAAAAAAAAAACTTCCTCGCATTTGTCTAGTTTCCTTCACAATACATGTATATATTAAAATAAAGAGTTTTTAAAAATAAATTTTACACAACAAATAAAGAACAGGATTTCACTTAATTTCCAATTGAAAGGCTGAGTCCTGAAATCCTGAGATCGTTGTTAAGAGATGTCACGCACATCCCTGGACTTTTAAATGTAATTTAAAGGAAACCAGAATTTTACATTTCATTAGAGCAGAACTCTACACAGCTTGTGGGAGTGATCTATCAACAGGCGTATATGTCAGCCAGCTTAAGAAAGATACACAGAAAAAAAAAAAAAGTATTATCCTCATGGATCAGTTGAAACTCAGCTACTCTGATTTTTTCTGAAAATAGAGTTTTTCAGTTCTTTTAAAAGAATGACTCATTCAATGTAGGTTTGTGTGACTGAATTTATTATTTCTGTACTTGAGAGAATTCAAATCAAATGTCTCTGAGACTTCTCTGTGATTAGGGGAGCTTCATGATGGCCTTTGGAGATAGTTTGTTTACCGTTGACATTCATTTAATTAAATCCTAACAGCATAGCTAGCAAAACAAACAAAATAACATGTTTTGGCTTTAATATAAAAATATTTTAAAATATTAAAATATATTTAATATCTTTAATATGAAAAAGTAATAGAGATATATGAAGGAATAGCTTATTAATAAAGAATCAATTACTTTAAATTATAAATGTATATTTTCTAATTTGCCTTTATTTTATATGAGAAGAGAGTAATGACAGACCACTGTAATTATTTTTAAAGAAAAATATTAATTAGTATTTTGGCATAAACCTCATCTTTCAAGATTATGTTTTCAAATACTACATTACATCTCTTTAAACAAATCTTGTCTTCAGAATAATTTAGTCATTCAGGTGTGTACTAATTGATATGAAATACCTCAGAAGACAAATAAGCTGACATCCTAATGAGCTTGTTAACACATAGGCATTTTTGTCATAGAATTTTTTAACTTTTCTTAATTGTGAAACATATCCAGAAGGAAACCAGATAGATAGATAGATAGATAGATAGATAGATAGATAGATAGATGATAGATAGATGAAATGACAATCATTAATGGAATTCCTTGCCATCACTACCTATGTTAAAAGACAAAACACCGATATTGTAAATGTTACCCCCACTTCCTACCTCTCCTAGATCACACCCCGTTTTCCATCCTGTAGTAGTAATTGCTATACTGAGTTTTATTATAATAAATTCCTTGCTTTTCTTAATAGTTTTATCACCACTACACACATCACTAAGCAATATAGTTGAATTTTGTCTGATTTTGAAACTTGGTTACAAATGAATTCTGACTACATGTTTTCCTTTGTACTTTTAGCCAACTTTACATTTCTGAAATTAATCTATGTTCATGTGCAACTATAGTTTTATTTCCATTGTCATGTAGTATTTTATTGTATGGATGTACCATAAACTATTTTCCTGGTGTACCATCAATAGATAAATGGGTTGTCTTCAGTTTAGGACTATTATAAACATTATTTTCTTTTTCTTGGTGCACATGTACAAGACTCTCTAGGACTGGAATTGCTGGGTCATATAATATGGATATTTTCAACTTATCTAGAGAAGGTAAACTTTTGTACTGTAGTTGTACCAAGTACACTTGAACCAGCACTATGAGAGGTCCCTTTGCTGCACATCTTCACATAAATGGTGCTATCAGAATTTTAAATTTCTGTATACTGATAGGTGATTTTAATTTGCATTTCTGTAATCATTAATAAAGTTGAGCAATCTTCCCATATGTTCATTAGCCATTTGGATTTCCTCTTTTGTGAAAGATTTGTTCAGCCCATTTTTTATTGTCACATTGTATTGATTTTATTCTGTATATTATTGACTTGGCACATCTATTCTTATAGTTATTCTGAATTACATCAAATGTTATCTTTTTAAATGTATTTAATTTTTAAAATTGATACTTTGTTGCTAGCTTGTAGAAATATGTCATGTGCAACAAATTTTCATAAATGGATTTGTATCCAACTGCTTTGCAAAATTCTCTTACTGATCCCAATATTCTATCTTCAGGTTCTTTTGGATTTTTAATCTACAAAATCATGTTATCTTGGACTTATGATAGCTTTGTATCTTCCTTTTTAATCCTTATACTTTCTATTTCTTTTTTTAACCTTAATGTACAGCTGAGAGTATCAGCCATAGATACTAGGTGAATAGACGTCGAGGTAGAGTGGAGGTATCAGACTTCCTTGTCCTGTTCTGACCTGAAAGGAAAAGCTTTCAAAGTTTCACCATTGAATTTTGCTTTTTTTTTTTTTTTTGTAGATTGTCTTCATCATATTAATGAATTTCCTTTCTACCTCTAGTTTCCTAAGAGTTTTAATCATGGATGGATGTTAGTTTTGTTAAATACTTTTTGCATCCAGCAAAATGATCATGTGGTTTACTCCATTTATCTTTTCCTATGAAAACTGCATTAATTGTTTATACAATATTAAATCCACTTTGCATGCCTGGAATTAACCCTACTTCATGATGGTGTATGATCATATTTTTTTTTAATTCAGTGCTGGATCCAGTTCTTCATTGTTTGTTTAGGGTCTTTGTATCCTTATTCTTACATGATATTAAATTTTAGCATTTCTTTCTCAATCTTACTTGTCAAGTTTTGGTGTCATGTTCTTGCAGGCTAATAAATAAGTTAGAGAATATTTCTTCTTTTTCTGTTCTCTGGAAGAGATCATGTAAGAGTAAAATAACTTCTTCCTTGACTGTTCCGTAGTATTCTTGACTTTAATCGGGGTGGGGTAAAACTACTGCAAGTATGAGAGATTCATTTAGGATTCACCAGATTTCCTGCAAGCTCATCAATTCATTTAAAATGGCATTTTAAAAAGAATTTCCATTGAGCACTTTTTGCTGTTATGTAGTAGGAACTTTTCATAATATTATATTTAGCGTGC
Organism: Leucopleurus acutus; assembly: GCF_964270905.1. Lineage (NCBI taxonomy): Eukaryota > Metazoa > Chordata > Mammalia > Artiodactyla > Delphinidae > Leucopleurus > Leucopleurus acutus. Next base: position 91,177,395 of record NC_139149.1, on the reverse strand, counting down.
CATATTGCCAACAACAAAAGTCTCTAAATTTAATTTAAAATATGTTTCAGATAATTGTAAGACTTCTAACTGGAGCATAAATAGGTAGTTGGAGGCTGTTGGATAACATAGAATAGGTCCTTGTTGATTTACAAGTCTTTCTTGGGAAGGAAATATTTAAAATCATAGAGTAACCAGGTTTTTCTTGTACACATACGCAAAGAAGAGCAGAAGACAGTGATTAGCTTTCTTCATAGATGAAGAATTAGCTGAGGATCTAATGAAGACTTTGGAGAAGGATTGATAAGAGGTGTTCAAAGACAGCCATAGCAATGACACATGACATTACCTTCACTCTGTATCAAAAGGAAATAATAGTATTCACAGATACTTATATAGTGCTTATTATTATGTAGAAAGTGTTCTAAATGCTTTACGTATGTCATTTCATTTAATGCTCACAACCCTATAAGGCAGAGTTAGTAAAGCAAGTAAGATAGAATAACAAAATAGCCACACTGGGATTTGCAACTGGCAAACTGCCTCTAAAAGTCAAACGATTAACCCCTGTTCTACACTGCCTCTAAATGCTTTAGTGAACAAACTTTTATAAGAATTATGTTTAGAGGTCTATAACTGACTCTCTTACTGAATGAACTTTTGATTTTATGTCACCATGAAGCACACATTTGCTGTTTTGATAAAAGAACATCCATCAGCAGGGTGCAAGATGAAGCTGACACACCTGAAGTAAATTCATTCCATCCCTAATGGGGGTCAAAAGTAACCCTACACTGGACTGAGACCATGGCTCTCCTAGGCCTTCTACCTTCATCAGTGGAAGAGGAGAGGAGGCCCGCGCACTTGGAGTTTCAACTCCATCAGCAGAATTCAATTCAGAACCAGGACCCTTGGTATAAGCTCAACCTTCCCCAGGAAGTAAATACAACCGTCTTTTTGTTCTACTTTCAAAGCATGTTTAAAATGTGACCATTTCTCACTAGTTCTATGCTACCATGTTGGTGTGAGCCACCATCATCATGTCACTGGATTCCTGCAGTTGCCTTCTAACTGGTCTCCCTCATTCTGCCCTTGCCTCCTCATTCTATTATCAACACAGCCCAGTGATCTGATACTTTAAAAATGAAAGTCAGATCTTATCACTTCTCTGCTCAAAATTTTCTAAAGGCTCTACATTTTACTCGAACAAAAGCCAAGGACTTTACAACGACTTTCAAAGCCTCCTGCTCCCCTATTATCCATCTCACTCTTACTCTGACCACTCCCCATCTCACTCACCAGCCCCAATGTTCCTCTTTGCTCCAAGAAACCAGGCACACTTTATTTTAGAGCCTTTGCAAAGATTGCTCTCCCCACTGTGAATGCCCCTCCCCTGAAAGGCCCTCATGACTAACTCTCTAGCCTCGTAAGTGTTTGTTCAGATGTCTCCTCAATGAGTTCTTCTTCCCTGAGCATCCATTTAAGTCTGCAATTGACTCCCTTCACCCTGCCCCTCAGTGCTCCTGATCACCCTTTCCTGCTTTGGACCATCGTTTTTCTACAGCACTGATCACCTTTAACATACTATATAACATACACATTTATTCTGTTTGGTTGTTAATTGCCTGTTTCCTTCTGTTACAAAGTAATAATCTTCTGAAGCACAAGAAATTTCTTATATTGGTCAGTGCCCTTCCCATGGAAGACACTCAATAGATATTTGTTGACAAACCAACTGAATTACTGAATAAAATAGCTATTATAGAATTTTATTTCCCATCACATTTGCATGCTTTATGGAGATGTCACTCTTCTTTCTGAATTTTAATAACAAGGAAAATGTTTTAACTCCTCTTTTGACTTTCACTATTAAAGAACTTGTAATCATGGTGATTTAACTCTGATAAAGAAAAATGAGTTACATATTTTCAGGTGGAAACTATTTAAGATAAATAGCAAGGCGACATTCAAGAAGAATTCTGAACATTAGAAGTTAACTATGGTGGAATTTGGAAGGGAAATATTCATAAGAGTAAAATATTTTGAGACCCATTAAAATAATGCAAGGCTTTAAAACACATTTTTCTAAGGAATAATATTTTTCTGTTAATGTGATCTTCATCAGAGTGACCTGTTAATGTGTCTGTTAAAATAAGAGGTAATCTGGAGAACATGAGTAAGGCTAATGTATTTGATTTTTAACCCGATCCCATGCAAGAAGACAGCTCAATACAACTACTCCAGGTGTATATCCATACTGATGCCTGATTTTAAATCTTCCCCCATGATGAAATAAAATAACAGTTCAAGGATGTCCCCTGAATTTAAATAGCTCAAACACTTCAGTTTATAGAGAGGGAAACCAGAGTGATTATGGGAGCTACCTAGGGTCATTCGCCTAATTAACAGCCTAACTGACTCATTTTAAATATTCTCTGCGAGAAATACATCTACGCGTGGAACAACTCCTACGGAGCACCTACTGAACGCTGGCAGAAGACCTCAGACCTCCCAAAAGGCAAGGAACCCCCCACGTACCTGGTTAGGGCAAAAGAAAAAACTAAACAGAGACAAAAGAATAGGGACGGGTCCTGCACCAGTGGGAGAGAGCTGTGAAGGAGGAAAAGTGTCCACACACTAGGAGCCCCTTCGCGGGTGGAGACTTCGGGAGGCGGAGTGGGGGAGCTTGGGAGCCGCGGAGGAGAGCACAGCAACAGGGGTGCGGAGGGCAAAGCGGAGAGATTCCAGCGCAGAGGATCGGGCCGACCGGCACTCACCAGCCGAGAGGCTTGTCTGCTCGCCCGCCGGGGCGGGCGGGACTGGGAGCTGAGGCTCCGGCTTTTGTCGGAGCGCCGGGAGAGGACTGAGGTTGGCGGCGTGAACACAGCCTGCAGGGCGTTGGTGCGCCGCGGCTGGCCGGGAGAGAGTCTGGGGAGGGGTCTGGACCTGCCGAAGAGGCAAGAGACTTTTACGTCCCTCTTTGTTTCCTGGTGCACGAGGAGGGGGGATTGGGAACGCTGCTTGGGAGAGCTCCGGAGACGGGCGCGAGCCGCGGCTAAGAGTGCGGAGCCCAGAGACGGACATGGGACGCTAAGGCCGCTGCTGCCGCCGCCAGGAGGCCTGTGTGCGAGCGCAGGTCACTAGCCACACGCCCTTCCGGGGAGCCTGTGCAGCCCGCCGCTGCCGGGGTCCCGGGATCCGGGGACGGCTCCCCCGGGAGAGCGCACGGCGCGCCTCAGGCTGCAGCGTCACGCCGGCCTCTGCCGCTGCAGGCCCGCCCTGCACTCCGTGACCCTCCCTACCCCCCGGCCTGGGTGAGCCAGAGCCTCCAAATCAGCGGCTCCTTTAACCCCGTCCTGTCTGAGCAAAGAACAGACGCCCTCCGGCGACCTACACGCACAGGCGGGGCCAAATCCAAAGCTGAGCCCCTGGGAGCTGTGAGAACAAAGAAGAGAAAGGGAAATCTCTTCCAGCAGCCTCAGAAGCAGCGGATTAAAGCTCCACAATCAACTTGATATACCCTGCATCTGTGGAATACCTGAATAGACAACGAATCATCCCAAATTAAGGAGCCCTGTGGATGAAAGGCTCTTGGTGCTGCAGCCAGGACTCAGTGCTGTGCCTCTGAGGTGGGAGAGCCAACTTCAGGACACTGGTCCACAAGAGGCCTCCCAGCTGCACATAATATCAAACAGCAAAAATCTCCGAGAGATCTCCATCTCAACGCCAGCACCCAGCTTCACTCAACGACCAGCAAGCTACAGTGCTGGACATCCTATGCCAAACAACTAGCAAGACAGGAACACAACCCCACCCATTAGCAGAGAGGCTGCCCAAAATCATAATAAGTCTACAGACACCCCAAAACACACCACCAGACGTGGACCTGCCCACCAGAAAGACAAGATCCAGCCTCATACACCAGAACACAGGCACTAGTACCCTCCACCAGGAAGCCTACACAACCCACTGAACCAACCTTAGCCACTGGGGACAGACTCAAAAAACAACAGGAACTACGAACCTTCAGCCTGCAAAAAAAAAAAAAAGGAGACCCCAAACACAGTAAGATAAGCAAAATGAGAAGACAGAAAAACACACAGCAGATGAAGGAGCAAGATAAAAACCCACCAGACCTAACAAATGAAGAGGAAATAGGCAGTCTACCTGAAAAAGAATTCAGAATAATGATAGTAAGGTTGATCCGAAATCTTGGAGATAGAATGGACAATAGAATGGACAAATTGCAAGAATCAGTTAACAAGGACCTAGAAGAACTAAAGATGAAACAAGCAACGATGAACAACACAATAAATGAAATTAAAAGTACTCTAGATGGGATCAATAGCAGAATAACTGAGGCAGAAGAACGGATAAGTGACCTGGAAGATAAAATAGTGGAAATAACTACTGCAGAGCAGAATAAAGAAAAAAGAATGAAAAGAACTGAGGACAGTCTCAGAGACCTCTGGGACAACATTAAACGCACCAACATTCGAATTATAGGGGTTCCAGAAGAAGAAGAGAAAAAGAAAGGGACTGAGAAAATATTTGAAGAGATTATAGTTGAAAACTTCCCTAATATGGGAAAGGAAATAGTTAATCAAGTCCAGGAAGCACAGAGAGTCCCATACAGGATAAATCCAAGGAGAAATACGCCAAGACACATATTAATCAAACTGTCAAAAATTAAATACAAAGAAAACATATTAAAAGCAGCAAGGGAAAAACAACAAATAACACACAAGGGAATCCCCATAAGGTTAACAGCTGATCTTTCAGCAGAAACTCTGCAAGCCAGAAGGGAGTGGCAGGACATATTGAAAGTGTTGAAGGAGAAAAACCTGCAACCAAGATTACTCTACCCAGCAAGGATCTCATTCAGATTTGATGGAGAAATTAAAACCTTTACAGACAAGCAAAAGCTGAGAGAGTTCAGCACCACCAAACCAGCTCTACAACAACTGCTAAAGGAACTTCTCTAGGCAAGAAACACAAAAGAAGGAAAGGACCTACAATAACAAACCCAAAACAATGAAGAAAATGGGAATAGGAACACACATATCGATAATTACCTTAAATGTAAATGGACTAAATGCTCCCACCAAAAGACACAGATTGGCTGAATGGATACAAAAACAAGACCCATATATTTGCTGTCTACAAGAGACCCACTTCAGACCTAGAGACACATACAGACTGAAAGTAAGGGGATGGAAAAAGGTATTTCATGCAAGTGGAAACCAAAAGAAAGCTGGAGTAGCAATTCTCATATCAGACAAAATAGACTTTAAAACAAAGACTATTAGAAGAGACAAAGAAGGACACTACATAATGATCAAGGGATCAATCCAAGAGGAAGATATAACAATTGTAAATATTTATGCACCCAACATAGGTGCACCTCAATACATAAGGCAAATACTGACAACCATAAAAGGGGAAATCGACAGTAACACATTCATAGTAGGGGACTTTAACACCCCACTTTCACCAATGGACAGATCATCCAAAATGAAAATAAATAAGGAAACACAAGCTTTAAATGATACATTAAACGAGATGGAGTTAATTGATATTTATAGGACATTCCATCCAAAAACAACAGAATACACATTTTTCTCAAGTGCTCATGGAACATTCTCCAGGATAGATCATATCTTGGGTCACAAATCAAGCCTTGGTAAATTTAAGAAAATTGAAATTGTATCAAGTATCTTTTCTGACCACAACGCCATGAGACTAGATATCAATTACAGGAAAAGATCTGTAAAAAATACAAACACATGGAGGCTAAACAATACACTACTTAATAATGAAGATATCACTGAAGAAATCAAAGAGGAAATCAAAAAATACCTAGAAACAAATGACAATGGAGACACAACGACCCAAAACCTGTGGGATGCAGCAAAAGCAGTTCTAAGGGGGAAGTTTATAGCAATACAAGCCCACCTTAAGAAGCAGGAAGCATCTCGAATAAACAACCTAACCTTGCACCTCAAGCAATTAGAGAAAGAAGAACAAAAAAACCCCAAAGCTAGCAGAAGGAAAGAAATCATAAAAATCAGATCAGAAATAAATGAAAAAGAAATGAAGGAAACAATAGCAAAGATCAATAAAACTAAAAGCTGGTTCTCTGAGAAGATAAACAAAATAGATAAACCACTAGCCAGACTCATCAAGAAAAAAAGGGAGAAGACCCAAATCAATAGAATTAGAAATGAAAAAGGAGAGGTAACAACTGACACTGCAGAAATAAAAGAGATCATGAGAGATTACTACAAGCAACTCTATGCCAATAAAATGGACAATCTGGAAGAAATGGACAAATTCTTAGAGAGGCACAACCTGCCAAGACTGAATCAGGAAGAAATAGAAAATATGAACAGACCAATCACAAGCACTGAAATTGAAACTGTGATTAAAAATCTTCCAACAAAGAAAAGCCCAGGACCAGATGGCTTCACAGGCGAATTCTATCAAACATTTAGAGAAGAGCTAACACCTATCCTTCTCAAACTCTTCCAAAATATAGCAGAGGGAGGAACACTCCCAAACTCCTTCTACGAGGCCACCATCACCTTGATACCAAAACCAGACAAGGATGTCACAAAGAAAGAAAACTACAGGCCAATATCACTGATGAACATAGATGCAAAAATCCTCAACAAAATACTAGCAAACAGAATCCAACAGCACATTAAAAAGATCATACACCATGATCAAGTGGGGTTTATTCCAGGAATGCAAGGATTCTTCAATATACGCAAATCTTTCAATGTGATAAACCATATTAACAAACTGAAGGAGAAAAACCATATGATCATCTCAATAGATGCAGAGAAAGCTTTTGACAAAATTCAACACCCATTTATGATAAAAACCCTGCAGAAAGTAGGCATAGAGGGAACTTTCCTCAACATAATAAAGGCCATATATGACAAGCCCACAGCAAACATCATCCTCAATGGTGAAAAACTGAAAGCATTTCCACTAAGATCAGGAACAAGACAAGGTTGCCCACTCTCACCACTCTTATTCAACATAGTTTTGGAAGTTTTAGCCACAGCAATCAGAGAAGAAAAGGAAATAAAAGGAATCCAAATTGGAAAAGAAGAAGTAAAGCTGTCACTGTTTGCAGATGACATGATCCTATACATAGAGAACCCTAAAGATGCTACCAGAAAACTACTAGAGCTAATCAATGAATTTGGTAAAGTGGCAGGATACAAAATTAATGCACAGAAATCTCTGGCATTCCTATATACTAATGATGAAAAATCTGAAAGTGAAATCAAGAAAACACTCCCATTTACCATTGCAACAAAAAGAATAAAATATCTAGGAATAAACCTACCTAAGGAGACAAAAGATCTGTATGCAGAAAATTATAAGACACTGATGAAAGAAATTAAAGATGATACAAATAGATGGAGAGATATACCATGTTCTTGGATTGGAAGAATCAACATTGTGAAAATGACTCTACTACCGAAAGCAATCTATAGATTCAATGCAATCCCTATCAAACTACCACTGGCATTTTTCACAGAACTAGAACAAAAAATTTTGCAATTTGTATGGAAACACAAAAGACCCCGAATAGCCAAAGCAATCTTGAGAACGAAAGAAGGAACTGGAGGAATCAGGCTCCCAGACTTCAGACTATACTACAAAGCTACAGTTATCAAGACGGTATGGTACTGGCACAAAAACAGAAAGATAGATCAATGGAACAGGATAGAAAGCCCAGAGATAAACCCACGCACATATGGTCACCTTATCTTTGACAAAGGAGGCAGAAATGTACAGTGGAGAAAGGACAGCCTATTCAATAAGTGGTGCTGGGAAAACTGGACAGCTACATGTAAAAGTATGAAATTAGATCACTCCCTAACACCGTACACAAAAATAAGCTCAAAATGGATTAAAGACCTAAATGTAAGGCCAGAAACTATCAAACTCTTAGAGGAAAACATAGGCAGAACACTCTATGACATAAATCACAGCAAGGTCCTTTTTGACCCACCTCCTAGAGAAATGGAAATAAAAAGAAGAGTAAACAAATGGGACCTAATGAAACTTAAAAGCTTTTGCGCAGCAAAGGAAACCATAAAGAAGACCAAAAGACAACCCTCAGAATGGGAGAAAATATTTGCAAATGAAGCAACTGACAAAGGATTGATCTCCAAAATTTATAAGCAGCTCATGCAGCTTAATAACAAAAAAACAAACAACCCAATCCAAAAATGGGCAGAAGACCTAAATAGACATTTCTCCAAAGAAGATATACAGAGTGCCAACAAACACATGAAAGAATGCTCAACATCACTAATCATGAGAGAAATGCAAATCAAAACTACAATGAGATATCATCTCACACCAGTCAGAATGGCCATCATCAAAAAATCTAGAAACAATAAATGCTGGAGAGGGTGTGGAGAAAAGGGAACCCTCTTACACTGTTGGTGGGAATGTAAATTGATACAGCCACTGTGGAGAACAGTATGGAGGTTCCTTAAAAAGCTACAAATAGAACTACCATATGACCCAGCAATCCCACTACTGGGCATATACCCTGAGAAAACCATAATTCAAAAAGAGTCATGTACCAAAATGTTCATTGCAGCTCTATTTACAATAGCCCGGAGATGGAAACAACCTAAGTGTCCATCATCGGATGAATGGATAAAGAAGATGTGGCACATATATACAATGGAATATTACTCAGCCATAAAAAGAGACGAAATTGAGCTATTTGTAATGAGGTGGATAGACCTAGAGTCTGTCATACAGAGTGAAGTAAGTCAGAAAGAGAGAGACAAATACCGTATGCTAACACATATATATGGAATTTAAAAAAAAAAATGTCATGAAAAACCTAGGGGTGAAACAGGAATAAAGACACAGACTTACTAGAGAATGGACTTGAGGCTATGGGGAGGGGGAAGGGTAAACGGTGACAAAGCGATAAAGAGACATGGACATATATACACTACCAAACGTAAGGTAGATAGCTAGTGGGAAGCAGCCGCATAGCACAGGGAGATCAGCTCGGTGCTTTGTGACCGCCTGGAGGGGTGGGATAGGGAGGGTGGGAGGGAGGGAGACGCAAGCGGGAAGAGATATGGGAATATATGTATATATATAACTGATTCATTTTGTTGTGAAGCTGAAACTAACATACCATTGTAAAGCAATTATACTCCAATAAAGATGTTAAAAAAATAAATAAATAAATAAATAAATAAATATTCTCTGCCACAATATCCTTAGAAAAATAATACTATTTTCTCACTTTTTATATGATAAATTTTCTTGTATTTTCTTTGAACGCTAAGTTAACTTTAAGCTAAATTCAGTATTTTTATTTTCCTTCTTCAAAAAACAGGCTTCTATTTTTGAGGAGTTTGCTTTAAATAATTACCTATTTAATTTACCATGTGAGAGAGTAACAGATAAAAACAGGTTAATTAATTGGCACACATTTTCCCCAGGTTTCAAAAATACTTTGATGTTCTTGCTAATGTATATGTCATGAGGATGATTCTTCTAAAGACTTGAATGCTGGTAATTCAAAGAAATGCAGTGCCAGATAAGAACCTGACTTCTACTGAAACTCTCATTTGCCTACATTTTTATTTCTCTTGGGCTTGATTAACTTCTTCAAGTACCAAGTCTAGTAGAATGAGTATGTTCATAGCAGAAAAAAATTATTGTATTTTAGTCCTTGGTTAAAATAGTTCAGCGATTATAAAATAGAATGAAAATTCATATACTTTAATTTTTCCTCTTTTTATTAAAATCCTTCCCCTCACCCCCATCTGTCTTAAAGTTAGAATTTCTTTTTGATGAATATATTTTCATCAGATATGCAATTGTATTTTCAAAGACTAGAGAGCCATATGATCCGATGCCCTCATTCTAACATCTGTTTCCCAATGCTTTGCAAGTAGATACTGTATTTCCAAAGAACATGATATTTTACACATTTTTGGATACTATATACTTCATAATGTTTATAACAAACAAACTCAAGCAAGAGTTTGATGGCTAACCCATAAATACTTCAGAGATGTCCAAGGAGAGTGTGGGATAAGCGATGAAGATTGGAGAGGGGTGTGGCTTACAAAACAGGTGAGAGAGGTTCTTGGTGATCTAATGAAAATAAATTGATGAAGAAATTAAATGGCAAATCAGTTGAAAATAAACATGGAGAAGAAGCTATACCATCCAATAATCATTAAAAGTTTCAATTGCATAGTGAGTCAAGAAATCAATCGCAAATGCTAGAAAAGCTCAATGTCACTTTCATGTGTCATCTTCTTGCTAGCTGCTCATTGTACTCATTCACCTATCAAAACAAGTCAGAAAATGTAGAGTACAATTAAAGACTCCCTGGAACTGTTATAATTTTCAGCGTGTGAGACCAGAAGAATAACTTTACAAACTGAGGACACAAAATGCTTCTTGCTCTATTGATTGGTCTAGCACATCTATAAGCCTTTACCCAGTCCTCAGAATAAATTCCATTCCAAATATGGGATGACAACAGAACCCTGCTCCTCAACACCCAATAAAAAGGAACTCAACTCCCCTTAAAGATATGGCACTTCTGATATTTTCCAGCAACTGGTGTGGTTGGAGATATTTGTCAAAGAGCTGATTGAGAGAAGCTTTTTGTAAAACTTGAAATATGAGAATCAGGGCTATTTTGAGAAATTTATGGACAGTTTGTTAACATGTTCAGGAAAGAACCTGAACTTTTGGATTCATGGGCTCTCAAACAGTAGAAGTTTATTCATGTTTTAAACAAAGTGCTGATATAGCAAAGGCAAAAAAAAAAAAAAATGTCAAAAAGGGAAACTGTTTTTTACCTCAGCTGCTGGTTTCTAAAACTCAGTTCAAGTAGTTTATTTAACAAGATGCAGGCTGTAGAAAGTTTAAGAATGTTTACTCTGAACACGCAATTATTTTCTCCCTGTGCCTCTAGAGAGATGCTGCCAGGCTTGCCTACTGATGGAATTATCCCTTAGCCAAGAAAACTCGAATATTGATGAATATTTTTTGACTGCTGCTAAATTGTTTACAGCACTTCATATGTAAATAGCTTACCTCTTGGAAACATAGCATTACCCTCTGACAAAAACTAGGTAGTAGGGTTCATTTTCTGTTTCATTTTATTTCTTGGTTTTGTGTTTATGGGTCATGAAAAAAGGAATCAGGTCCATTTTTTTCCTTTTTATCATGAAAATTTTGATACATGTATGAAAGTAGAGAAGAAAACATAATGTACTAAGATCTGGCTTCAAGAATTTTCAACTCCTAGGCACTTTTGTTCCACATATACTCCTGCTCAATATGCCATTGTGTGGGTGCACCATACTTTACTGAACCAATCGACTGTTGATGGACTGCTGTGCTGTTTTCTGTCTTTTGCTAGGAGATCATAAATAGTGCTCCAATGAATAGTTTTATACATATGACTTTTTCATGTTTTCTGTGGGTAGATGCCTAGACTTGGGATTTCTTTGTGACAGGGTCAAAGCAATTCTTATTTTACTAGATGTGGTAAATTATTTGCAAATATGACCCCAACTATTCTCCTGCCTATATTTACACACACTTGCCTTGAGACAGTGTGACTCCTCCCATCAACAAATACAGTCTAGTTCCGCACTTACTGAATCAGCTGGCCTTGAGACTTGTTTTGGTAAATAGAATGTGGTGAAAGTGATCCTGTGCAATTCTGATCCCAGGTCTCGAAAGGCCTTGCAATACTTCTGCTCCCTCTCTCGGGATCATTGCCTCTAAGAGATGAACAAGTTCAGTCAAGCCTATTGAATGATAAAACACCACTTAGGGAAGAGCCAAGTCAACCTGATTTTCTCAGCCAATGCCCCAGATATGTGAGATGGCCTAGCCATGGTCAGCCAACCTGATCCTCAACAGACAACAGACATATGAGAACTAAGCAAAGATCTGAAGAACTGCTCAGCTGAGGGCAGCCTAAATTTCCAACCCACAGAACTGTACACTGAATAAATGGCTATTGTTTTAAGCTACTAAGTATAGTGTATAAATTAATTATTGCCAGTGTAGTTTGTTACCCAGCAAATTAATTTATATACTACATAACTGCCAGATTTTCCTCTGTTGGTATTTTACCATTTTGTAATCTCAACAATAATATGTGAGAGTATTTAATTCCTGCTTGCCATAGAGTATGTTGTTGAAATTTTGGATTTTTCCCATCTAAAGGGTAAAATACAACATATCAGTGTTGCCTTATTTGCATCACTCATTATAAATGAGGTTGAATGTCTTTTCAGATGATTAAGCATCACCCAGTTTGTGATTTCATCAAAAACTTTGCTTTCTTGTACACCATTAGCATGTTTATCAGAGCACTTAGGCATATCCAACAAAGGAACAGAAATTAATTTAAAATCATGATTTAAGGTAAGCTTCCCAAAATTTTGACCTATTTATTAAATTTCTTATAACTTCACCCTAATGAATTGCTTTTGCAAGAGCTAATGGACTCTATTAATTTCATGAAAACTCTTTGCTCTAATTTAAGACCTGAATAGCCTATTTATTGAACAATAGGAATGAGATAAATCAATATGGTTGATTCTCCACTCAAAAATAGTACTCTGAAAAGCCCCTTTTTAGGACCAAATCAGGAATCTCCAGTTCAAATTTAATGTAATATGCATACCACATGTATGGTGTGTACTTAATGGTTTTGTTCATCCCAAAGTAACGTTAGAAATCCATCTCACTCTAATGGTCAAAGTAAATCAAATGAAAAATGAGTCTTCCTCCTACCAAGTTAACTTACCAAGTTATGCAGGAAAGACACAAGCATGCAAATCATGTATGCAAGGAAGCAGAGTTTATCATGCTCCTGTCCTCCTTTTCTCAGAACAAATGACCACAGAAAGGACGGACCATGAGCAAATCTATGAACTGGGAATCTTGGTCATTTGCTCCCGGGAAGTCTACCACCTGTACATGTCCACATTTCTGTGCCCTCCTCTGTCTTATCTCTTATCCCAGAAAGTGGGAACCATCTGTTTATTCATCTGTTGCTTTAGGACAACTGGACAGGCACAGTTTTGTTCAGCTAAACATCCCCAGCCATTAGTCCAGTACCTGAAACATGACAGATGTCCAACAAATATTTGTTAAGCTGAAATAAACTGTAATTGTTAGCATAATTTGTTATCCAACTTAATAGGAGTTATCAATATAGAAATATGTCACATAGCTTTCATATCTTGCTATAAAAACTAGGCTCCCAATTCAAACATACTTATGGGTTTTAAAGACATTCACACTATATATAAAATAGACAACTAATAAGGGCCGACTGTATAGCACAGGAAACTCTACACAATACTCTGTAATGGCCTGTATGGGAAAAGAATCTAAAGAAGAGTGGATATATGTATATGTATAACTGATTCACTTTGCTGTACACCTGAAACTGACACAACATTGTAGATCAACTATACTCCAATACAAAATTTTAAAAAATAAAGACATCCACAATTAAGTGTCATTTACATAGCAACTCCAAGGAAGGAAGGATGGCTTAATTCATTGTAAAGAAGACAGCAATTAATTCTTTTATAATTGCAATTTCACAGTAAAAATGCCCTGATATTGACATCATGTAAGAGAGGGAGAAGGAATATGCAGGGAGGAAAATGGATTCTCTCAGAAGGATTAATACTTTACTTAACTATACTGGTTTTATGAACACAAGGGTGTGGAGTATTTTCTAAACCACTTTCTCAGGACCTACACTTTCTCAGCCCATTCACAAGTGGAGAGAGGACACAATATGTTTCCCAGTCTATGAATTTATGTATGTCTGTTCCATGTCCTTGTCATTAATTGCTCTTCGGTGCTTTGCTGAGTTACAAAATGAAATTCAAGTTTACTAATAACTTAGTCCCAATAACAATGGTACATTGAAGTCTGGTAAACTTTCATCCAAAGTGATGCAGATTTTGCCCAGTGGAGGGAGGTGGGGTCAGAAGTATCTGATTTTAATTCTTTGTTCCTCTATGCACACTATGTGATCTTGGGCTTACTACATTTCTCAAATTCTTAGTTCCCTCATCTACAAAAATGGGAAATTTAAGATGTCATAAATGAAACTGCCCAGCAGGTGCCAGGTGAAAACTGGGTGTTCAGTAACTGTGGATGACTTTCCCACCTCCCTGAAAATGATCATCCTATTAATGTGGGGATTCATGAGGAATCACATTTAAGGCACGGGAAAATTCAACTCATCAAGCTGTAGGAGACTGACCCTGGTTTGAACTTGGGCAGGTTGCTTAACCTCTTGGAGCCTCTGTTTCCTCATCAGTAAAATGGGGATATTGAGAGAAGTAAAAGCACCTGGCACAGAGTAACAACCAAACGAATGTTAATTTCTTTTATTTATTTAGAATTAGTGTACTTGAAATTTGTAACTGACTATAGTAGTTTGCTAGGACACATGAAAACTAAAAATTATCCTACTGTAGCTGGTTTTCCCTGAACTGCCATCACTGACTAACAAAGTAAGAAAAAATTAGCTTAGAACAGAAATTCTTGGTTCCCTGAACCCTGACAATGCTTCATGACATACTGATAGGATTTCACCCAATGCATTTCTATTTTAAGTTTGTCGGGAAGTTGTTTCACAGCCCAGGAAATGTTCTCACAGTACAATAACCTCAAGATTTAGCATCTACTTTTAAAATATCACTTGTGCTAACCCTTTTCTTTTTCTTTGTTTTCTTTTTTTTTAACCAGAAACATGATGGGGAAGAAAGGGAAAGAAATAAGCCCTCCCTGAGGGGTTCTGCAGGGAGAGGACAGACAGTGAACATTTGAACTGAAACCTGGTCTGATCTGAGAAACAAAATTCTGGTTTATTTTGTCTTTTAGCCATAGCCGCTCTTGCCAGTCAGTATGATACAACATGAAACAAGCGCTGGAATGAAATGGAATTTTCCCTTTGGGAGATCAGGGAATAAACACTAAAGCAATACTGTGCATTCAGCTGAAAGAAATTATCTGTTTCAGGACAAGAAGTGTGACTCAACACAGGAGCGAGAGATTCACTTAAGGGTTCACTGTAAAAAAATTACTTCTTTTCATCAGAGACTGTCAAATTTTGTTCCAGTGACCCCTGTTAGGAATCACCAAGACCAAGGTGAAGAAGTGGCAAGTTAGAGAGTGATGGAAGGGCACAAAAAGCATGCTTTTTGTCTGATAAGTTTGTGCTCACTCCATCAAACGTTCCAAGACTAAAAAGATGATCAGGGCTTCCCTGGTGGCGCAGTGGTTGAGGGTCCGCCTGCCGATGCAGGGGACACGGGCTCGTGCCCCGGTCCGGGAAGATCCCACATGCCGCGGAGCGGCTGGGCCCGTGAGCCATGGCCGCTGAGCCTGCGCGTCCGGAGCCTGTGCTCCGCAACGGGAGAGGCCACAGCAGTGAGAGGCCCGCGTACCGCAAAAAAAAAAAAAAGATGATCAACTCTGAGAAAATGATTTAGCCATCATAAGATCAGGTAATAATAACAATAAATACAATAATTTTAAAGATATAACCTACACTGTTTATTATGTGTGTAGCTTATTAGTTATTAGTCATTAGTTCAAATCCTAGTTACACTTTCCCTCTTCTTTCCCTCACAAATGATGTGTCAGATTCAGTCTTTGCATGTCCTAAGACTCAAATCAAAACTAGGTGAGCCAGTGGTTCCCTGTATAGCTCACTTGAAATTGAAATCTGTGGAGGTTTTCAGGAGTGACTAGTCTTGAGTTATCAAAATTTAGTAAACTTTTATGCATACTCTTAAACAAATCTGATGTGACAAACCTATATTGTTGTAGGATTAGTTGTTGTCAGTCTTCTCCATAGCCATTCTACCTTCCTCTGAATTTCCTGACTGTGGAGCTACTGTCAGTGTAATAAATATTATTGTTGACAACCCCACATCCATTTACTCCTTTTGCTTCTCACAGAATTCAAATTCTGTTCTAACATTTAATCTTCCCCCATTTGGTCTTTATTAGTCATTCTCCAGAGA
Source organism: Leucopleurus acutus (assembly GCF_964270905.1). Lineage (NCBI taxonomy): Eukaryota > Metazoa > Chordata > Mammalia > Artiodactyla > Delphinidae > Leucopleurus > Leucopleurus acutus. Next base: position 91,161,313 of record NC_139149.1, on the reverse strand, counting down.
AAGAGAACCAATAGGATATATAGAGAAAGAGAGATTTATTTTAAGGAATTGGTCCATGCCATTGTGAGGAGGGTTGGCAAATTTGAAATGGTAGGGGAAGCAAGCAGCCTAGAAATTCAGATAAGAGTTGACATAGTCTTCAGTATGAAATATGAGAGGCAGGCCAGCAACTGGAAATTCAGGCAAGATTTCTATGTTGTAGTCTTGAGGCAGAATTCCTTCTTTAGGAAATCTCAGTCTTATATCTTAAGGCCTTTAACTGTTTGGATGAGGCCCATCCACATTATAGATAATAATCTGCTTTAGTCAGTCTACTGATTGTAAATGCTATTGTCACAGCAGCATCTAGACCGATGTTTGACCAAACAACTGGGCACCATAGCCTAGCCAAGTTGACACATGAAATTAATCATCACACTGCCCATATGGCTTAAGGCACCTAATCTAATCATGGCTAGTGGCATTTTCTCTTTCCCATGTTTGTTATAAAAAAGGAGGTATTTTGTCTCAGTTGTTGCTGTTAGACATCTTGAAACCTCATAGGAAGTCAGCCTGATAGTAAAGCTAACCTTTGAAGAATTGTAAAAAGATGGAGCCAATATCTTATTTGAACCATACCTGGAACCCACTTTCTCTCTGACTTTCTGTTACATGTGATTATAGATGTCTTCATTGTTTAATCTAATTCCAGTTAGTGTTTTTCTCACATGCAGTCAAAAGCAACCTAACAGATATAGGATAGGACTAATATTTCTTTCAGTTCCTTGGGAGGCCCTCTTGGGCTTAAGCCAATATCGTATCTAAACCCCAGTCACAGTGAATAAGTCAGGATTGAGGACATGACCAGGTTCAGCCAATCATAATTAAAGAGATTTGAATCTGAATCTTGAAACTTTGGGCACGTGACTTTCTTTTTATTTCGAAGTGAATGTAAATAAGGATACACATCATCCTAGGCTCTACTGACAGCTATCTTGGCACTGTGATGGGACAACTTACCTGTGGCATCCATGAGAACGTGCCTACAGATCTTCTGCTACAGGAACGTGAGTGACAGAGCACCTCAAGTGCTGCACTTTAAAATTCATTACCAGACTTGTGCCAAGGTCTTGCCTACCAAGTGCAGCTCCTTACCAAGTTAAGAGTTCTAAAATGAACTCCTAAGAGACACAGAATTTCTTTGCTTTTTGACTTCAACTCAAGGACTCCCAGAAAGCTCACTGAGCTTTCCTTACACTGAACAGATGTCTATGACACTTCTACCTATTCTCTGTCTCTGTTTCTCTCTCTCTCTCTCTCTCTCTCTCTCTCTTTCTCTCTCTCCTTCACTGCACTGAGGTCTGATGGCTCTCCAGACACTCCCAGCTTCCTCCCTATTTCCATTCACATAATCACTTCCCCTAATAATATTCTTGCACATTTAATCATGTCTCAGAGTCAGCTTCTAAAAAATCTTGGCTCTGTCTGAACAGAACAGGCTCTATCTGTTCACAATGAGCCAAGAAATTCAGAGAAAAAAGAAGCTGGAACTGGTTATATTGATTAAATCCTGGATAAATACTCCCCTACAGTTATAGCTACCCTTGGACTGTTGAGTTACATAAGCCAGTAAATTCCAAACTTTTTCTTAAACTAAGTTAGATTGAGTTTTCTGTAAGTTGCAGATGAAAGCTTCCTAAATGATACAATTCTATCTCTAAACATGTATTTCCATGAGTTTTCATTGTGTGTGTGTGATCAACATCCTGATAGCAACTAGGTTTTTGTTTTTGTTTTCGTTTTTGTTTTGCGGTACGCGGGCCTCTCACTGTTGTGGCCTCTCCTGTTGCGGAGCACAGGCTCCGGACGCGCAGGCTCAGCAGCCATGGCTCACGGGCCCAGCCACTCCGCGGCATGTGGGATCCTCCCGGACCAGGGCACAAACCCGTGTCCCCTGCATCGGCAGGCGGACTCTCAACCACTGCGCCACCAGGGAAGCCCAGCAACTATGTTTTGAATAGCAACCAGTCTTTACAGGTCCTGAAAGATCAGAAACAATCACATTTTGATTACTTATTTTTTTAAAATGTATTTATTTACTTATTTATTTTATTTTTGGCTGTGTTGGGTCTTCACTGCTGTGCGCGGGCTTTCTCTAGTTGTGGCGAGCAGGGGCTACTCTGTTGCGGTGTGTGGGTTTCTCACTGCAGTGGCTTCTCTTGTTGTGGAGCATGGGCTCTAGGCTCGCGGGCTTCAGTAGTTGCAGCACGCAGGCTCAGTAGTTGTGGCTCGCGGGCTCTAGAGCACAGGCTCAGTAGTTGTGGTGCATGGGCTTAGTTGCTGCGTGGCATGTGGGATCTTCCCAGACCAGGGCTTGAACCCATGTCCCCTGCCTTGGCAAGCGGATTCTTAACCACTGCGCCACCAGGGAAGTCCCACAATCACATTTTTAAAAGAAATCTTTACACAGAAAAATAAAAGTGGCTTTACCTAAAATAATGCAAGAAAATGGACAAAACCCCTCTTCCTTTTAACAATTTAAGTCAGAGTCCAGAAGAGTCTGGGGTCTCATCCTTGCACAACTCACACAAGTAGAGGGCAGGACTGGTCAGAGACAGGTAGGGAGCTCCTCACTGAATTTTCCTAAGGTCACAAGTCAAACTGCAGGAGGTAAGAGATTTTCAGCATGCTTGTTTGTTTATCATATGATCAGGCATCAGGAGTTCATGAACTACGTTAGAAAAATGACAAAACCTCGTATCACTGAATTCCTTAACTTAACATTGTCTATGTCTCAATGTTTAAGAAGTTAATTAAAAATATGTGTACTGGCTTTTCAAAGTAGTCTTGCTAGGTGGCTAAATAATGTTTCCAATAAGGCTGCCATTTGTCAGAAGGGCTTTCGTGTTTACAAACTGAAGAACATGGAGCTTTGTTATGACTAGCCCGGAGTACGTGGAATCTGGAAACTAGATGGATGCCTTCCTTAGTCAAATAAAGAAAATTCTGTGCAATGACTCAGAGTCCCAAAACAGTATCTTGATCAAAATCAAAGAATGCTTCTGAGTATTTTTATTACATTTCTAAGGTCAAAAAGAGTTTATTCTAGATAAATTTATTATAGGTAATTTATTTACTCTAGATAATCACTTTCTTTTGTAAAAAATTAATAAACAGAAGCCTCAATTAAATAGAGTTGGGAGACCAGAAAGGGCAGCTCTCACAACCTGAGATGATAGCAGAGCCCAACAGGAAGAAGAAAGACTCCTCTTCTTTCCTGGCAAGGACTCAGCCAATGAAAAGCCCTGGACTCTTTGTTCACTCTAGCCCTCCCAACTTCCTTTTCCCCTCTATAAAAGCGTTCTCTTTCCCTTGCTGTGTGGAGACTTGCACGTGGCTCACCATGGTCGCAGACCCTGAATTGCAATTCTCTGCTAATCTTGAGTAAGCTCATCTTTGCTGGAGAAACAGCTGGCTATCTTTGCTTTTTCTTTTTTCTTTTCAGGTAAACAGTTTCACTTCCTACTCTCCAAGTTGATTCTTAAACTTAATCCTTTAGCCTTTGGATAATGCCAAGGTCTACTTTCTAAATAAATAGAGGACAGAATATATATGTGGCTTACACAAGGTCTTACTTGATTTGTAATAGATGTGAGACCAGAGTACAGACTTTCTGATTTCTATCCTAGAATTTGGTGTCTGGCAATACTCTCCTTTAGGATGCTATTGCAGAAAATCAAGGCCCCTATCAAAAATGGAATTACCTCTACAGAAACAGTCCTCTCTATGAAATTAATATTTCTCAGTTGGTGAATTCACTAGGTGGCCCTTTCAGATGTGTGAGATAATAGAAAATGTACATTGGTCTTGGCCCCCCACTTCCTGGCACAGAGTTCCAAAAACCCTTGGGGTTTCCTAAATGATGAGAACAATAAAAAGTATGTTTTGTTACGTTAATTAGGTAAGTTTTGAATCTCAGAATGGGAGCTGGTTGCTGGGAAACCAACCCTGTGATTAGAGGGTTGGAACTTTCAGTCCCACCCAGACCTTGGGGAGGGGAGAGAGGCTGGAGGTTGAATCAGTTGCCAAAGGCCAATGATTTAATCAATCGTGACCATGTAATGACGCCTCTATAAAAAACAAAAAGACAGGGTTTAGAGAGCTTCCAGACTGGTGAACATATGGAGGCGATGGGAGAGTGGGAGCCTGGAGAGGACACGGAAGCTCAGCATCTATGAGCCACTCTAGTAAATTAACCAAACCTGAAGAGGAGTCATTGGAACCTTCCATCTATGATTGACTGATCAGAAGCCCAGGTGACAACCTGGGTTTGCAACTGAAATCTGAATTGAGTGAGGGGTGGGGGATGGAGGGACTGAGGGACTGAGCCATTAATCTGTAGAACCTGATGCTATCTCCAGGTAGACAGTGTCAGAATTGAGTTGAATTCTCAGATACCAGCAGGGTGTCCAAGAATTTCTTGTTGATGTGGGCAAAAACCTCCACACATTTGGTGACCAGAAGTGTCAGAAGTGAAATTTTCTGTGTAAAAGTAAAGAAGACGCACAGGAAAGAAACACACAGGAGATAGACTGAACTGAGGTCTTTCCCTCCAATAGGAAGGAAAGACTGGGTTTTTTCCTTTTTACGATGAGAAATTCAGAGGACAGAGACTGGCTTGTGACATTCCTCTAGGTGGAAACAAGTTTTACCAATGACTTTTCTCCACCTCACTCTGTGGTAGGCAGAATTCTAAAATGACCCCCAAATGACACTTGTCCTTGAATGACTTTCTCTCCTTGTGTAGGCAGAACATGTGACTATGTTATGTGGCACAGTTGACGTTAAGATAGGGGAGATTATCTCAGTGGGCCTAACCAAACCGCATGAGCCCCTAAAAGCAGAGTGCTTTCTCTGGCTGGTTGCAGAAGAAGTCAGAAAGATTTGGAGGTCAAGAAGGATGTGGCACAACTTTGCTGGCTTTAAAGATGGAGGCGGCTACCTCAAAAGGACCTAAGATCAGACTCTAGGAGCTGAGAGCAAACCCTGTCTGATAGTCCATTAAAAAAAAAAAAAAAGAGGGCTTCCCTGGTGGCACAGTGGTTGAGAGTCTGCCTGCGAATGCAGAGGACACGGGTTCGTGCCCTGGTCTGGGAAGATCCCACATGCCGCGGAGCGGCTGGGCCTGTGAGCCATGGCTGCTGAGCCTGCGCGTCCAGAGCCTGTGCTCCACAACGGGAGAGGCCACAACAGTGAGAGGCCCGTGTACCGCCAAAAAAAAAAAAAAAAAAAGAAAGGGAAAAAAACAGAAATCTCAGTTAAAGGCACAAAAAAGCTAAATTCTGCCAACAATCCGAATTAGTTCAGAAGTTAATCCTTCTTCAGATTCTCTAGATGAGAATGCAGTTTGGCCAACACCTTGATTTCAGCTTTACATGACACTAAGGAGAGAACCCAGTCAACCCAGTCAAGCCCACCTGAATGCTGACCTACAGAACTTAAGATATTTTAACATTTTGTGCAGTCAACAAAAATGTATTGTTTTAAGCCAGTAGTTTGCAGCAATTTTTCATGTAGCAGTAGAAAATTAATACACCCATTGTATCAGAGACACTAAATTTTAGAACCAAAAAAAAAAAAGTATTCTGTGATGGAACACAAATAATTAATAGAGAATTTGAAGTTTAGAGAGGAAAAGTAGCTAATTAGAAGAAAGTTCAGACCCTACAGATCTGGAGAGTTTGCACCTTACCAAGTATTGCATTTTAATATTTGACAAAAATGTTAATATATATATGGAATGTTTATCTCTAAGAAAGTGCTTGAAGCACATTGCTAACATTCTCTAACATCTTCCACACAAGTATTCAATAAGTATTTTGTAGCCTTTGAATTCTTTTCTTTGGTTCTGATACTACCTATTTCATAGGAGCCTCCATTGATACAAAGAAATACCCAGATACCCTTATTAAGTCATAGTAATTCAGATTAACTTACAAGAGGCAAGCTCTTAAATCTTGTCATTATAAGCCAAAATTATCTCTGTTGGACAGCCACTAATGAAAATAGAGTCCTATGAATTGAATTCCTTATTTTTGAAGTCTAGCTGTCATTTTCACTGGTTCATGGGGAAAAAAATTCATTCAAAAAGGTAAAACTGTATCTTCGTCCATTCATTCATCTAGATAATTCATTCAAGGGTTCATTTAACCCACAAGTATAGTATTAACTTAAGCTCCCACTATATGCCTGCCAGACTCCTTCTGATACCCCTCAGAACTAGAGGAGGCAACCCACATCTTTGCTTCTATAATCCTATAGCAGCTCTCCTTTACTTCTCAACCCATATCCTAAATATCTGTTTACGACTTATCTCACCTGTTGGGAGTTCCTTGAGCATCTTGTTCATTGTATATTTTATGGACCTAGCCCAGCTACAGGCACATGGTATTTATTTACTCAATAAATATTTGTTGAAAAAATAAATAGCAATTGCTGTGCTAGGTACAGGGAATATAAAAGAGCATTTCATTGCCTTTAAATAGTTCAGTCTCCAAGTACACATATTGACAAGAAGAACACTATTACAATGTATGATAGTGTCTATGCAAGAACTAAGAACAGGGTATTTTGGGGGCATCTAAACAGTCTGAGAAATAATGATAAATTATGAGTAAAGGCTGGATAGGTAAAGGAAAAGGAAATAGGCATTCCAGGAAGAGGAGATAGCAGGAACAAATGTGGGCAAGAAGGACACAGCTGAGGCAATCTCAGAAATATAGGTGGTTCACTATGTCAGGATGGTAGAATGAGGGGTCACAGTGAGCGGTGGAGCTGGATAGATATGTAGAAGACAAGTCATAAAGGTTATAGTAAGCAATGCTGAGGAGCTTGGACTTTGCTCTTCGGGTGATAGGAAGCCAATGAGGAATTCTAAACTGGATGCTCACGCCAGAATACAGTCTGGTGCACAGAGTGATAGACTGATCAAGCCACTGATGTTTGTGGATTCTGGCAAGAAAGAAGAAGGGCTATCCTGGCGGACAGACAATGATTACCAGGAGTCAGGGCCCAGGAAATATGCAGAGATCCAGGCCACCTGGGAGGTGAGACGTGGGCTTGGATTGGCTCTACCCACCTCTTGGACTAAGCTTCAAAGTCAAGACTCCTGCTTGGGAACATGAAAAGAAATATCCCAGTTTGTCAGAATGGGGCAAGAATTCAGACTCAAAAGAAGAAGCAATTACTCCTGATACCAGACCAGATGTTCAGAGGAAAATTTGTTTAGCTGCCCATAGATGAAGAGCAGAGAGTCAGACAGTCTAGTCCAAATAAGCCTTGTCCACATCTTGAGCTGACCTAACAGAGATGCAACAACTGAAGGACATTCAGAGTTGTATCTAGCCCTAAAAATAATCTTCCTTGGCATGTTTGAGAAGATTTAAGGGCTATAAATAAAGCTATATCTACAAGAAAAACATTTTTCATTTATCATAAGAGAAACACTTGAAACACTTTTTATTGTCACCTCAAAAAGAACCTGGAAGGAATGTGATAACAGAAAGAGAAAGTTTTAAAGTAGGGGAAGAAGATTAGGGATGTAGGGAAATGTTATTCTAGTGCATTGAACCTTAAAGAGTAGTCCATCAGCACAGAAGCATCACAATACTTGGAAGTATATTAGAAATGCAGAAACTCAGGCCCACCCCAGACTCCGTGAATCAAAATCTCCATGTTAACCTGATAACCAGGTAATTCATTTATACATTAAAGTTTGAAAAGCACAGATTTATGGGATAGCTGACTAGATATGTTAGTATCCACAATATACAAAAAGGGCTCCAAGCCATGGCCGCTGAGCCTGCGCGTCTGGAGCCTGTGCTCCGCAACTGGAGAAGCCACAACAGTGAGAGGCCTGCATACAGCAAAGAAAAAAAAAAGGGCTCCAAGACTCTGTGTGTTTGTGTGTGTGTGTGTGAAAGAGAGAGACAAAGATGGACATGTTGGTTATACAGCTACCAGGAGGAAAGTCAGCGAGATGCTGAGGCCAATGCTAAGCGCCCATTTCATAGTTTTCCCATTTCATAGTTTTACTTATCAATTTGCACTGGCTCTTGGTCATACCAAATCTTAGTTACATATTGATTCAAATACTTGATAGAGTAATAAGGGCACTATTTTTACAATCAGAAAACCTTGTTCCAAATTTCATCCGTACAACTAACTAACTAGGTTAACTTTACCTTCAAGGTCTTCATTTAAACATTGGGTCTGTGTCCATCAGAGTTCACTGCAAAGAAACAGAACACCTCTATGTTTTCAAGTATGACTAGGCTTGTAGAAGACAGAATGAATGGCTCCAATTCTCCACACCTTAGTCATGACCTCATCATTAGCAGAGCGTATGCACTGCAAGTTTGTGCTTTTCTCCAGGGACTCCAGGAGTCATGGTACAGACCCTTAAGCAAACCTGAATAGAATACACAAACAAGTGATTAGCCCTGTCCTGAGCTAAAATTCAAAACATACCAAAGGGAAGCCTGTATGAACTTGTCACTATGTTTTATAGAAAATATGCATATCAGTGGTTTATACCTGGTATTGGTTATGTTACCTGAGTTTCTCTTATTGAGCTTGCTCATGCAGCTTTGTTTTAGCTATATCACCAATGACGTGTAAAAGACCTTTCCTGCTCAGATGAGACTGGCTTCTTTGAAATCAAGGTATCTCACACATCTCTTGGTGGTTTATCATCCAAAGACCAAGCTTATCCTGGGTAACTTGATCCTCTCTACTCTGCATTCTTTCTCCTGCTTCACCATACCCTTCACCATTATTAAAGCCTTGCATGAATATATTCTGCAGAGTCTCGTAAGTGTTTTCAATAATTTAACCCCTGTGATTAACACCATTGGTATAATTTCTCCACAAGTATGCTCCACCAGTTTTTGGCTTTGAGCTTGGCCATGTAAGTTGCATTAGCCAGTGGTTTATAGACAAAAGTAACAAGGTACCAGTTCTGAGCCAAGGATCTAAGTGCCCTTTCATGTTTCTGTTTGCCCCCTTGTACTTCTGCTACTGCCATAGGAAGACTTCCCCTCCAGCTGGGTAGTTGCTGCCTCTTCCACATAGACCCAAGATTTAACAGATGTGCAGTGAAGTTGCCCAAGCTAAGCCCAGCCGGACAGACAGCTTGAAGCAGAACCACACTGCTTAGTCACACACAGATTAGGTCAGCCAACCATAAAAAGTGGCAGATTCATGAGAACACGGGATTGTTGTTTTAAGCCCCTGGACTTGGGGGTGGCCACATTAAGCAGTATTTGTGAAGCAATAGTTAACTGGTGCAGGTCTGAATGTAGAAATTAAATGCTTACAAATATTTTGGAAGAACTGGGAAATCACTAAACCTTTAAGAAATGCTCAGAGAAGATGCAATCCAAACACTAGGAAACTGGTACAAATATCCAGATAACAGAAAACTTCAGGAAACCACTTCTCCACAGTGCCCCAACCAGGGAAATGGGGAGTTGTGTTGCTACATAAAATCCATGTCTGCTAAAACTTACTAGCGTCAGAGGAAAAATGACTGCTACCTCCCTTCTGCTTTCCATATCTTCTACTTTCAACTGGCACAACCCTTCTGACAAAGGAGTCAAGAACACATAGTTACTGGATTTTAGTCTTTACACCATAGCCACTAGAAGAGACTGGGGATAAATGTGGACAGCCTGTGTACATTTTCCAATAGAAGTGTTATAATTATCTTGTCTACAGTGTTCTTGTAAAAACTTAGTAAACAGTATATACAAACTGATTTTAATTTACAATGATGTAACTATGATAGGAGGTTCAAAAGAAAATAGCACCATTAAAAATGGAACCTACCTTCAAACTGATTTCCTCATTTCAACAAATAATGCTTCTAGTTTGGAAAGGCCTACTTAAGGGCATTCTGTTTGAGTGAAATCCTGAACAACTGTGGACTAAGCAATGAATTGACAAAAGGGAGTTAAATTGCTTATTTGGATAAAAAAAAAAACAGATTTGTAATTTGCTTCATGGGGGCTCAAGAAGGAAGTCTTGGTTGCTTGGGGATTTGGAGAAGAAAATGTGTGAGAAAAGTTGAGAGTGAGAAAAAAGACTGAAACTGAGTAAAGGAGTCCCAGTAATGGGGTAGCAGCCAGTGCTTAAAAAAGAAAACTGATTTTCTGGGAAGGAACTGAATAGCAAAATTCAGGATATTTGATATTGTCTTCATTTGTTTATTTTTTTAATATTTTTATTTTTTTTGCTTAAGTCCTTGCATTGTGTACAAACTTTCAGCAAAAGATGCTTACACAATAGCCCTGTGTCAGTGGTACTATAAGCCATGAAGGTAAAGAGGCCACTTGAAGAACAAGGCAAAGTGGGACAGCAACCTAGAAAGGTGTCCATCATGACAGACAGGAATCAATAACTGAGTTAGGAAGAGAAAATTCAGGACAAGAAGTGATGGAAAACCACCAGGAAAAGATAAGTGCCATCTTTAGAATCTTGAAAAAAAAATAGACAAGGGGTTTGTGCTTTCCATTTTTATATGACATGAAGTGTGAGTTATGTCATTTAGAAATTGAAAGACAGAGAGACATCAGAATACTGGAAGACTTAGGGACTATTGGACTACATAAACTAGTACTCTAAAAAGAGTATAGCAGAGCAGTCCCACCCCCTGCACCCAGAATGGAGCCCGTGTTTCTGCAGAGCTGGAATTCCTGGCTCGGGGTCTCTTCCCTCCGCCGTCACTGAACTACCCCGGAGCCCGATGGGAGGGGGGCCTTACTGAGGCAGCCAGCTCTGGAGGTGACCCAGCAGCCGGGCCGCGACAGTCCTGGGGACCACAGACCAGTAAGTCCCCTACATATGAACAAGTTCTGTTCCAAGTGTGCATTTGTCACAGTAAGTTAAGCAAAATGAGAAGACAGAAAAACACACAGCAGATGAAGGAGCAAGGCAAAAACCCACCAGACCTAACAAATGAAGAGGAAATAGGCAGTCTACCTGAAAAAGAATTCAGAATAATGATAGTAAAGACGATCCAAAATCTTGGAAGTAGAATAGAGAAAATACAAGAAACGTTTAACAAGGAACTCGAAGAACTAAAGAGCAAACAAACAGTGATGAACAACACAATAAATGAAATTTAAAATTCTCTAGAAGCGATCCATAGCAGAATAACTGAGGCAGAAGAACGGATAAGTGACCTGAAGGATAAAATAGTGGAAATAACTACTGCAGAGCAGAATAAAGAAAAACGAGTGAAAAGAATTGAGGACAGTTTCAGAGACCTCTAGGACAACATTAAACGCACCAATATTTGAATAATAGGGGTCCCAGAAGAAGAGAAAAAGAAAGGGACTGAGAAAATATTAGAAGAGATTATAGTTGAAAATTTCCCTAATATGGGAAAGGAAATAGTTAATCAAGTCCAGAAGGCACAGAGAGTCCAATACAGGATGAATGCAAGGAGAAACACGCCAAGACACATATTAATCAAACTATCAAAAATTAAATACAAAGAACAAATATTAAAAGCAACAGGGGAAAAACAACAAATAACACACAAGGGAACCCAATAAGGTTAACAGCTGATCTTTCAGCAGAAATTCTGCAAGTCAGAAGGGAGTGGCAAGAAAGTGATGAAGGAGAAAAACCTACAACCAAGATGACTCTACCCAGCAAGGATCTCATTCAGATTTGACAGAGAAATTAAAACCTTTACAGACAAGTAAAGGCTAAGAGAATTCAGCACCACCAAACCAGCTTTACAACAAATGCTAAAGGAACTTCTCTAGGCAGGAAACACAAGAGAAGGAAAACACCTACAATAACAAACCCAAAACAATTAAGAAAATGGTAATAGGAACATACATATTGATAATTATTTTAAATGTAAATGGATTAAATGCTCCAACCAAAAGATATAGATTGGCTGAATGGATACAAACACAAGACCCATATATATGCTGTCTACAGGAGACCCACTTCAGACCTAGGGACACATACAGACTGAAAGTGAGGGGATGGAAAAAGATACACCATGCAAATGTAAATCAAAAGAAATCTGGAGTAGCAATTCTCATAGCAGACAAAATAGACTTTAAAATAAAGACTATAACAAGAAACAAAGAAAGACACTAAATAATGATCAAGGGATCGATCAAAGAAGAAGATATAACAATTGTAAATATTTATGCACCCAACATAGGAGCACCTCAATAAATAAGGCAAATGCTAACAACCATAAAAGGGGAAATCGACAGTAACATAATCATAGTAGGGGACTTTAACACCCCACTTTCATCAATGTACAGATCATCCAAAATGAAAATAAATAATGAAACACAAGCTTTAAATGATACATTAAACAATATGGACTTAATTGATATTTATAGGACATTCCATCCAAAAACAACAAAATACACATTCTTCTCAAGTGCTCATGGAACATTCTCCAGGATACATCATATCTTGGGTCACAAATCAAGCCTTGGTAAATTTAAGAAAATTGAAGTCGTATCAAGTATCTTTTCTGACCATAACGCTATGAGACTAGATATCAATTACAGGAAAAAATTTATTAAAAATACAAACACATGGAGGCTAAACAATACATTACTTAATAACCAAGAGATCACTGAAGAAATCAATGAGGAAATCAAAAAATACCTAGAAACAAATGACAATGAAAACACGAGGACCCAAAACCTTTGGGATGCAGCAAAAGCAGTTCTAAGAGGGAAGTTTACAACAATACAGTCCTACCTTAAGAAACAAGAGACATCTCAAATAAACAACCTAATCTTATACCTACAGCAATTAGAGAAAGAAGAACAAAAAAAACCCAAAGTTAGCAGAATGAAAGAAAACGTAAAGATCAGATCAGAAATAAATGAAAAAGAAATGAAGGAAATGATAGCAAAGATCAATAAAACTAAAAGCTGGTTCTTTGAGAAGATAAACAAACTTGATAAACCATTAGCCAGACTCCACAAGAGAAAAAGGGAGAAGACTCAAATACACAGAATTAGAAATGAAAAAGGAGAAGTAACAAATGACACTGTAGAAATACAAAGGAAAATGAGACATTACTAAAAGCAACTCTATGCCAATAAAATGGACAACCTGGAAGAAATGGATGAATTCATAAAAATGCACAACCTTCAAAGACTGAACCAGGAAGAAATAGAAAATATGAACAGACCAATCACAAGCACTGAAATTGAAACTGTGATTAAAAATCTTCCAACAAACAAAAGCCCAGGACCAGATGGATTTACAGGTGAATTCTATCAAACATTTAGAGAAGAGCTAACACGTATCCTTCTCAAACTCTTCCAAAATATAGCAGAGGGAGGAACACTCCTAAACTCATTCTACGAGGCCACCATCACCCTGATACCAAAACCAAAGATGTCACAAAGAAAGAAAACTACAGGCCAATATTGCCGATGAACATAGGTGCAAAAAGCCTCAACAAAATACTAGCAAACAGAATCCAACAGCACATTAAAAGGATCATACACCATGATCAAGTGGGGTTTATCCCAGAAATGCAAGGATTCTTCAATATACTCAAATCAATCAATGTGATACACCATATTAACAAATTGAAGGAGAAAAACCATATGATCATCTCAATAGATTCAGAGAAAGCTTTCGACAAAACTCAACACCCATTTATGATAAAAACCCTCCAGAAAGTGGGCACTGTGGGAACTTTCCTCAATATAATAAAGGCCATATATGACAAAGCCACAGCCATCATCGTCCTCAACGGTGAAAAATTGAAACCATTTCCACTAAAATCAGGAACAAGACAAGGTTGCCCACTCTCACGACTACTATTCAACATAGTTTTGGAAGTTTTAGCCACAGCAATCAGAGAAGAAAAAGAAATAAAAGGAATCCAAATTGGAAAAGAAGTAAAGTTGTCACTGTTAGCAGATGACATGATACTATACATAGAGAATGCTAAAGATGCTACCAAAAAACTACTAGAACTAATCAATGAATTTGCTGAAGTAGCAGGATACAAAATTAATGCACAAATATCTCTAGCATTCCTATACACTGATGATGAAAAATCTGAGAGTGAAATTAAGGAAACGCTCCCATTTACCACTGCAACAAAAAGAATAAAATATCTAGGAATAAACCTACCTAAGGACACAAAAGACCTGTATGCAGAAAAATATAAGACACTGATGAAACAAATTAAAGATGATACAAAGAGAGGGAGAGATATACCATGCTCTTGGATTGGAAGAATCAACATTGTGAAAATGACTCTACTACCCAAAGCAATCTACAGATTCAATGCAATCCCTATTAAACTATCACTGGCATTTTTCACAGAACTAGAACAAAAAATTTCACAATTTGTATGGAAACACAAAAGATCCTGAATATCCAAAGCAATCTTGAGAAAGAAAAATGGAGCTGGAGGAATCAGACTCCTTGACTTCAGACTATACTACAAAGCTACAGTAATCAAGACAGTATGGTGCTGGCAGAAAAACAGAAATATAGATCAGCAGAACAGGATAGAAAGCCCAGAGTTAAACCCACAAACATATGGTCACCTTTTCTTTGATAAAGGAGGCAATAATATACAGTGGAGAAAACACAGCCTCTTCAATAAGTGGTGCTGGGAAAACTGGACAGGTACATGTAAAAGTATGAGATTAGAACACTCTCTAACACCATACACAAAAATAAACTCAAAATGGATTAAAGACCTAAATGTAAGGCCAGACACTATCAAACTCTTAGAGGAAAACATAGGCAGAACACTCTATGACATAATCACAGCAAGATCCTTTTTGATCCACCTCCTAGAGAAATGGAAATAAAAACAAAAAAAAACAAATGGGACCTCATGAAATTTAAAAGCTTTTGCACAGCAAAGGAAACCATAAACAAGACGAAAAGACAACCCTCAGAACGGGAGAAAATATTTGCAAATGAAGCAACTGACAAAGGATTAATCTCCAAAATTTAGAAGCAGCTCATGCAGCTCAATATCAAAAAAACAAAGAACCCAATCCAAAAATGGGCAGAAAACCTAAATAGACATTTCTCCAAAGAAGATATACAGATTGCCAACAAACACATGAAAGAATGCTCAACATCATTAATCATTAGAGAAATGCAAGTCAAAACTACAATGAGATATCATCTCACACCAGTCGGAATGGCCATCATCACAAAATCTACAAACAATAAATGCTGGAGAGGGTGTGGAGAAAAAGGAACCCTCTTGCACTGTTGGTGTGAATGTAAATTGATACAGCCACTATGGAGAACAGTATGGAGGTTCCTTAAAAAACTAAAAATAGGTCATAACCATATGACCCAGCAATCCCACTACTGGGCATATACCCTGAGAAAACCATAATTCAAAAAGAGTCATGTACCGAAATGTTCATTGCAGCACTATTTACAATAGCCAGAACATGGAAGCAACCTTAGTGTCCATCAACAGAGGAATGGATAAAGAAGATGTGGCACATATATACAATGGAAGTTTACTCATCCATAAAAAGAAAGGAAATTGAATTATTTGTACTGTGGTGGATGGACCTAGAGTCTGTCATACAGAGTGAAGTAAGTCAGAAAGAGACAAACAAATACCATATGCTAACACATATATATGGAATCTAAGAACAACAACAAAAAAAAAGGTCATGAAGAACCAGGGACAAGACGGGAATAAAGACACAGACCTACTAGAGAATGGACTTGAGGATATGGGGAGGGGGAAGGGTAAGCTGTGACAATGTGAGAGAGTGGCATGGACATATATACACTACCAAACGTAAAATAGGTAGCTAGTGGGAAGCAGCCGCATAGCACAGGGAGATCAGCTCTGTGCTTTGTGACCACCTAGAGGGGTGGGATAGGGAGGGTGGGAGGGAGGGAGATGCAAGAGGGATGATATTTGGGAACATATGTATATGTATAACTGATTCACTCTGTTGTGGGGCAGAAACTAACACACCATTGTAAAGCAAATATACTCCAATAAGGAAGTTATAACCCATAGACTAAAAAATATATATTAAAAAAATTTAAAAATAAAAAGAGTATAAGTAATAAAAAAGGATAGATTCCAATAGGTCAGAAGTGCTGGAGTATGAGGCACAGACTATTTCTTATTTTTTGTTTCCTATTATTAAATTATATAAAACGGAAATGGGCACATAATTAATATGCAAGTAATATTTATTTTATTGATGATTTAGGCATGAAAAGTACCAGAGATATCAGATGATATTTTAAATTTGTCCCATGAGGCATCCTGGACTAATCTAAGAAGTAACATTACAGATCCCCTCTCTTTTAGATTATTGCCATAATTTTATCTCATTTGATATATTATTTTTTAAGTCCTAATTGCATTAAATAAGGCTTACACTGGAAAGATAGATCTTAAAAGGTTTCAGGTCTTGAACAACTAAACAAATGTGTCTTTGTATATGGAACAAGGGGAAGACGGAAGGGTATTTTTAGCCTTCATTAAAAAGCTAGGAAATATAGTCAGAGGGATGTGCTATTAAGAATACAGTATGTGAATTATGACTCCATATCTTTAGATAACACACTATAAAAGTCACAGCTCATTCAACCCAAAGTGAAAAGAATAATTCTTCATCCGAGTTTTTAATTTAAAAATGTCTTGTTTGCTCTTTCCTGAAAGAATGACTTCTTGGAAGTAGATAAAGCAGTTGGGTGACAGCTAATTTTTCTCTGGCTTCCACTCATTGGTATTAAAATTATATTTGGGTGTTGAGTGTACTTTGGGGTTCAAGAAATACTGGTAATAAATAAAAGGACAAAAAGCCAGTGTGCTCTCAAAACAGACAATAGGAGCTCAAAGGAGAAGGGACCTTTCTGGAGAGATCCTTGTCCCATTCATAGTCGTTTCAATCATTCCTTGCACCTCAGTTCCAGATAAGTGTTTTAATGTCATCCTTTTTCTGCAGAGGAGATGAAACTTTTCTTTGGTTAAACAAAGAAAAGGAAAGGAAAATGCTGTTTAGTCTTCATCTAATAGTTACCACACACTGATTTCTCATCTTAGACATCCTCATTGTTTTCTACTTATATTTCTGTTATTATCACCCCTTAAAGGCACAGATTTTTATTTTAAATCTTTCACCTCTTTGTCAGTGTTCTCTATACAGTAGGAACTCCAAAAATTTCTGTTGTTCAAGATGATGATCTTTGTTCTATTGTGTCATGGCTTCTTTCTGTCTTTTCCTACTCTCACCCTACTAGCCAAGAAAATCTAAAAATTTTCCACGTCTGACATCTTGAACTCCTCCGTTTCTCTTTTTTTTTTTTAAATCTTTATTGGAGTATAATTGCTTTACAATGGTGTGTTAGTTTCTGCTTTATAACAAAGTGAATCAGTTATACATATACATATGTTCCCATATCTCTTCCCTCTTGCGTCTCCCTCCCTCCCACCCTCCCTATCCCACCCCTCTAGGTTGTCACAAAGCACCGAGCTGATCTCCCTGTGCTATGCGGCTGCTTCCCACCTTTGTTTCTCTTAATAGATCTTTATACATCTGTATTTTAAAAAGACACAATTCTATTTCAGTTCCATAGTTTGGTTTTATCAAAATATTCTAAAAAGTAAGTATATGATATAGTTTTCTTTGTAGTTGAAATCACATGTATTCATGGCAGAAGGAGTAAAAAATCAGTTCATTAACAGAGGGGTAGAAAAAAATGCTGAATGTATTCTTGTATTTTTTTCAAAGACTTTTTTTTTTTTTGGCTGTCTGCTATGTACTTATCTCAACCAATTTGGAAGGTAGTAATACCAAGTTCTTTACTGTAAATATCAGTGGCCTCTGGTGATATGAAGAAAGAGGAATCTGTGCATCTCCTTCCCCAATAATCTTTCTGCTGTATTATAGTGAAAGTAAGTGTCAGAGCAAAGTCTGACAAACTTATAAACATTTACTAGCAAGAAGACCCAAAACAGTCATACAACTTATCATTTCATGCTCAGATGCTAAGTAATGTCTATGCATATACACTCCAACAAGCCTACCACAGGAGATCCTTATTCTAAGGCACATAGAATAATACCTAACCATATCATCCAAATTCTTTTGGGACAAGAAACAAACAAAATGCAGTATACACGCTACCGAATGAATCTCTGAGATCTACAACACTGCACACCATAAGTGCTAGGCATCTAGGCTTAATGGACTCTTACATCTGGATCATGAAATGTGATGGCACCTACATCAGTGTTTTATAGGCAATCATGTACCTTGAACTTCACTCATTTCACCAAAGGAAACTTTTTTCTAACATTGCTGATGCTAATTAGTGAATCCTTTGGAGTAGACTACTATACTATTTAAAGAACATATGCAAACACAATTGGAGTAAGAATTTCTAATCAAGGTCTTCCAAATGGTACTATCATACTATAGTTTATACAATACAGAAAAGGTTACACATTAAAGTTAAAATACCCACTTACATCACACAATTCAAATGAAGTATTTTGAGGTAAATTACCACATAAACAATGTAATAGTCTAGAACCCCAATTTGATGTTGATCATCTTGAAGATAATAAGCATGTTTTCTATTTGTTCTGTATTCTGAGTTCAGCACCACGTTAATATATGAATGACAAACTATTACTGACTTAACATTTACTTAGGAATAGAATAACAATAAGGAAGAAGGAAGTGAAGAACAAGGATGTAAAACTTGGGCTGGGGAAAGATCTAGAGCCTCTCAAGGGGCCACAACAAAGCTTCTCATCGCAGCAATGTTTGTTCAAAAAAAGTTTCTCTTGGTAGTAAATATGGTCAAATGCCTCTCCTCTGGATTCTCTCTTATATCACTTTATGCTTTTTTTTTTTTTTTAGATGTTGGGGGTAGGAGTTTATTTATTTATTTTTGGCTGTGTTGGGTCTTCGTTTCTGTGCGAGGGCTTTCTCTAGTTGTGGCAAGCGGGAGCCGCTCTTCATCGCGGTGCGTGGGCCTCTCACTATCGCGGCCTCTCCTGTTGCGGAGCACAGGCTCCAGATGCACAGGCTCAGTAGTTGTGGCTCACGGGCCCAGCCACTCCACGGCATGTGGGATCTTCCCAGACCAGGGCTCGAACCCGTGTCCCCTGCATTAGCAGTTAGATTCTCAACTACTGCACCACCAGGGAACCCCTATGCTTATTTTTATGTTGCTTCATAATATCTGTGCTTTTTCAGCATTCACTGTTTTAAATAATTTTTGGAAATAAGGAATAAATGAATTTTAAAACTGATTTTGTGTGAGGTATACTACAGTCAGAAACTGTACCTCTGGTTCCTCTAATCAAATCTTTGAGCTAGTTCACCTGCTGTTCTTCCTATGTAGAATGTCCTTCTTTTATGTTGGCAAACTGTGTACTTTTCTTCTTTCAGTTTCCATCCTCCATGAACATTTTACAAATTAACACTTCTCAAATATTTTGATTTTCTACTCTTGAATCCCAAAACCATACTGCTATCTTCTATCTTCATTTAGCTGTCTTCTTCAGTAAATGATAAACTCCTCAAGGATGGTGCAAATTTGTTACTTTGGTTTTAAATTTCATCATAGCAACAATACATACTTGCAAAAAGTGGTATTGAACGGCATTATCTAAAAGCAAGTTATTTGATTTTCTGGCTTTTTCACCAAAATATCTGAAAATCATCTTCACATATATTAAGGGTTAACACTATGCATACTGATTGAGTGATATAATAATGGCTCACATAATTTTATATTTTACCATAAAAATAAAAGCAATAGTTTGACTTATTATCTTTGGATAAGCTAAAGCTTTTAAAGGTTAGATAATTTCCCTAAATCACAAAGATAGTCAGTGATGGGGCCTTGATGTTAACTCAGGTCAGTTTCACTGCAAGTTTATACTTTTAACAAACACTGGACACTACATCCCTAAGGAAACAGAAGGTTGCATCCTTGGAAAAGTATAATTTGTTTCTTAAATGAGAGAAATCCAAAAGCACCAACTGTAGTTAAGAGAATACTTAGAAAGAACAAAATTAAATGCACTTGAGAGAAAGAGGTCAGACATAAACAAATTTAATGAAACTGGAGGTCAGAAGCCTATGACCAGCTATTTCTAAACAATTACGTAACCATGGAAAAGTTGCTTAGTCTTTGAATTCAATAATTTTATCTGGTAAACGAGGTAGCTTAACTAGATGAACTCTAAAACTTTCTATAACTGAAAGTCTATAGACTTTTTAAAGACCCAGCTCAGATATAGGAAGTAAAGATGTTTCCTCAGTGACTATTGTCAATTACTATATATATTCAGCAAAACTATAAATCAGACTATCTCAGGAATTCTGTATATCTTTGTGTGATGTCAAAACTTGATGTTACTTTCCAACAGAGATTTTTATAGCTTAGTTCCTTACGTTGCTCTCCTGCATCATTGAAACAATCATTTCTTTCTTGCTTGCATTTTAGCTGAGAGACCAGCAAAATAAAGCTGAAGTTTAAAACACATAAATATTTGTCTTTTGGTAACACTGACTTTTGAAAATAAGATGGTGTTCTTTGGAATTTCTCTGACGATAAGTTATTAAAAATATGATTTCCCCTAAGAATGTTTTATCACACTGATGTAGGTGTTGACAGCTGAAGATGAATTTAAATATACATATATATTGTATCAGAAAGGATAAAAACAACACCATATCCACATTCTGGAAAGAGACATTTTATTCAGACACGGTTAAAGGACTAATATATATACTACTTAATACTACTTAATAACCAAGAGACCACTGAAGAAATCAAAGAGGGAATCAAAAAATACCCAGAAACAAACGACAATGAAAACAAGACAACCCCAAACCTATGGGATGCAGCAAAAGCAGTTCTAAGAGGGAAATTTTTAGCAATACAATCTTAACTTAAGAAACAAGAAACATCTCAAATAAACAACCTAACCTTAAACCTAAAGCAATTAGAGAAAGAAGAACAAGAAAACCCCAAAGTTAGCAGAAGGAAAGAAATCATAAAGATCACATCAGAAATAAATGAAAAAGATATGAAGGAAATGATAGCAAAGATCAATAAAACTAAGGACTGGTTCTTTGAGAAGGTAAACAAAATTGATAAACCATTAGCCAGACTCATCAAGAAAAAAAGGGAGAAGACTCAAATCAATAGAATTAGAAATGAAAAAGGAGAAGTAACAACCGACACTGCAGAAATACAAAGGATCATGAGATATTACTACAAGCAGCTATATGCCAATAAAATGGACAATCTGGAAGAAATGGACAAATTCTTAGAAATGCACAACCTTCCAAGACTGAACCAGGAAGAAATAGAAAATATGAACAGACCAATCATAAACACTGAAATGGAAACTGTGATTAAAAATCTTCCAACAGGGCTTCCCTGGTGGCGCAGTGGTTGAGAATCTACCTGCCAATGCAGGGGACACGGGTTCGAGCCCTGCTCTGGGAAGATCCCAAATGCCGCGGAGCAACTAGGTCCGTGAGCCACGATTACTGAGCCTGCGCGTCTGGAGCCTGTGCTCTGCAACAAGAGAGGCCGCGATAGTCAGAGGCCCGCACACCGCGATGAAGAGTGGCCCCCACTTGCCGCAACTAGAGAAAGCCCTCGCACAGAAACGAAGACCCAACACAGCCATAAATAAATAAATAAATAAATAAAATTAAAAAAAAAAATCTTCCAACAAAACAAAAGCCCAGGACCAGATGACTTCACAGGCAAATTCTATCAAACATTTAGAGAAGAGCTAACACCTATCCTTCTCAAACTCTTCCAAAATATAGCAGAGGGAGGAACACTCCCAAACTCATTCTACGAGGCGACCATCACCCTGATACCAAAACCAGACAAAGATGTCACAAACAAAGAAAACTACAGGCCAATATCACTGATGAACATAGATGCAAAAATCCTCAACAAAATACTAGCAAAATGCAAGGATTCTTCAATATACTCAAGCCAATCAATGCGATAAACTATATTAACAAATTGAAGGAGAAAAACCATATGATCATCTCAAGAGATGCAGAAGAAGCTTTCGAGAAAATTCAGCACCCATTTATGATAAAAACTCTCCAGAATGTAGGCATAGAGGGAACTTACCTCAACATAATAAAGGCCATATATGACACACCCACAGGCAACATCATTCTCAATGGTGAAAAAGTGAAACCATTTCCAATAAGATCAGGAACAAGACAAGGCTGCCCACTCTCACCACTATTATTCAACATAGTTTTGGAAGTTTTAGCCACAGCAATCAGAGAAGAAAAAGAAATAAAAGGAATCCAAATTGGAAGAGAAGAAGTAAAGCTGTCAGTCTTTGCAGATGCTAAAGTTGCTACCAGAAAACTACTAGAGCTAATCAATGAATTTGGCAAAGTAGCAGGATACAAAATTAATGCACAGAAATCTCTTGCATTCCTATAAACTAATGATGAAAAATCTGAAAGAGAAATTAAGGAAACACTCTTATTTACCATGGCAACAAAAAGAATAAATTACCTAGGAATAAACCTACCTAAGGAGACAAAAGACCTGTATGTAGAAAACTATAAGACACTGATAAAAGGAATTAAAGATGATACAAACAGATGTAGAGATATACCATGTTCTTGTATTGGAAGAATCAACATTGTGAAAATGACTATACTACCCAAAGCAATCTACAGACTCAATGCAATCCCTATCAAATTACCAATGGCATTTTTCACAGAACTAGAACAAAAGATTCACAATTTGTATGGAAATACAAAAGACCCCGAATAGCCAAAGCAATCTTGAGAAAGAAAAACAGAGCTGGAGGAATCGGGGTCCCTGACTTCAGACTATACTACAAAGCTACAGTAATCAAGACAGTATGGTACTGGCACAAAAACAGAAATATAGATCAATGGAACAGGATAGAACGCCCAGAGATAAAACCATGCACATATGGTCACCTTTTCTTTGATAAAGGAGGCAAGAATATACAATGGAGAAAAGACAGCCTCTTCAATAAGTGCTGTTGGGAGAGTTGGACGTATAAATGTAAAAGAATGAAATTAGAACACTCCCTAACACCATACACAAAAATCAACTCAAAATGGATTAAAGACCTAAATGTAAGGCCAGACACTGTAAAACTCCTAAAGGAATACATAGGCAGAACACGCTATGACATAAATCACAGCAAGATCCTTTTTGACCCACTCCTAAAGTAAGGGAAATAAAAACAAAAATAAACAAGTGGGACCTAGTGAAACTTGAAAGCTTTTGCACAGCAAAGGAAACCATAAACAAGACGAAAAGACAACCCTCAGAATGGGAGAAAATATTTGCAAACGAAGCAACTGACAAAGGATTCATCTCTAAAATTTACAAGCAGCTCATGCAGCTCAATATCAAAAAAACAAAGAACCCAATCAGAAATGGGCAGAAGACCTAAATAGACATTTCTCCAAAGAAGATATACAGATTGCCAACAAACACATGAAAAGATGCTCAACATCACTAATCATTAGAGAAATGCAAATCAAAAGTACAATGACGTATCTTCTCACACCAGTCAGAATGGCCATCATCAAAAAATCTACAAACAATAAATGCTGGAGAGGTTTTGGAGAAAAGGGAACCCTGTTACACTGTTGAGGGGAATGTAAATTGATACAGCCACTATGGAGAACAGTATGGAGGTTCCTCAATAAACTAAAAATAGAACTACCATACGACCCAGCAATCCCACTACTGGGCATATACTCTGAGAAATCCATCATTCTAAAAGAGTCATAAACATAAAAATAAGTAAACATAAAGAATTAGACTACTACTATGTGCCTGTGTTATAAGAAACTACCCACGGGGATGTACTACTGTCTCTTTTGGAAATATTATTCATAGAAGAAGTCATAGAAATTCAAACTAATTTCTAAGAGCATTTTTTTTAATCTGATCTTTAGTAATCCAGAAATTATTAATGTAGTTTAGATATTTGCTCTGGAGAAATAAGCAGTCCAAAGTGTTTTTCATCAGTAGAGGAAATCAGTTAACATACTAGAAAATGTCCCTCTGCTTCTTACATGAGGGGATTAAATCTATTTAGAATTAGTATAGGGATAGGAGTTTGTTCTTTGGTCATAACAGCATTGCTTCAACTGCTTACACTTTCTTTGACATAGGGTCTTGATGAGTTTGACAAGAAATGATTCTTATGGGGAAGAATGAAATTTTTCTGTTGCTAAAGAGACAGCAACGAAATTTCAGATGGCAGAGAAGATTTAGAAACACACTCAATGTTTCACAAACATAACCTTTGAAAATTTTGAGGATCACATCCTCCAGAGCAGGTTTCCAATGAAAGTTTTACTGTGGACCAGCAATATTTCTAAACCCTTTACATCAGACGTCAAGTTAAAGACTCGAGGAAAATAAGAAAGGAGGCAAATGAGGAGAAGAGTCCTAACATCTGTTTCCAAGAGAAAATGGGACTCAAAATATGACTATCTCAGGCTTCAAGAAACTACAAGAAGACACCATTGAAAAGCAATTATATTCCAATAAAGATGCTAAAAAATAAAATAAAAATAAATTAGTTCCAGACAAAAAGAAACTACAAGACCTGAAAGAGAACCACAATGAGCTATCACTTTATGCCCATAAGAATGGCTGTAATCAAAAAGGTGAGAATTAACAAGTGTTGGCAAGGATGTGGAGAAAAGGAAACCTTCATACACTGTTGGTGGGAATGTAAATTGGTGCAGCTACCATGGAAGACAGTATGGAGATTCCTCAAAGAATTAAAATATTCTTGTATTAAACTTCTGGTATTTATCTGAAGAATTCAAAAACAGTCATTTGAAAAGATATATGCACCCTTATGTTCATTGCAGCATTATTTACAATAGCCAAGATACGGATACAACCTAAGTGCCCATCAACCGATAAATGGATAGAGAAGATGTAGTATCTATATACAATGATATACCACTCAGCTATTAAAAAAAAAAAAAGATAAAATCTTGCCATTTGCAGCAGTATGGATGGACCTTGAGAGTATTATGCTAAGTGAAATGATTCTGATGGAGAGAGACAAGTATCGTATGATTTCACTCATATGCAACAAACACACAAAACAAAATAAAGGAACAAGTCAAAACAAACAAAGACATAGATAGAGAGCAAGTAGTGGTTACCAGAGGAGATGAGGCAGAGGTGGGAATGCTAAATGGGTGATGGGAATCAACTGTCTGGTGACAGATGAAAACTAAATTTTTGGTGGTGAGCACGCTGTAGGGTATACGGAAGTAGAAATATGATGTTGTACACATGCAGTGTTAATTTCACTTATATAGAAGTTTAAGTTAGACAACTAGGATAAAAAGATATACTTTAAGTTCAAAATATTTTCATTTGTTGATTTTTAACAATGATATTCTCAGAACTTCATACCATTTAATGCCATGAAGATTACTTTAAAATATATGCTTGAGACAATAAACCCAGAATTGTATTTACATGGATTTTATTTTAAAGAGAAAAATAATTTTTCCTTCTGCTTTAATTGATAGAAGACATGCTGTAAAGATTCAGACCTCAAACCTTTTGATCTTGGGACCCTTTACACTATTAAAAGCTGAGAACACCAAAGAGCTTTTGTTTGTGTCAGTTATTATCCATCAATATTTACCATACTAGAAATTAATACTGTGGCATTTAAAAATATTTATTTAAACGCATTGAAAATAATGGTAGTATACATATTCTCTATAGTATGCATAATAGTAAACACTTCAATGAAAAATAACTATATTTTCCAAAACCAAAAAAAAAAAAGAGTGAGAGTAGCATTGTCTTACATTTTTGTAAAATGTATTCAATGTCTGGTTTAACAGAAGACAGCTGGATTTTCATATCTGCTTTTGTATCCAATTTGTTGTGGTGTGCTATTTTTGATTGCGGTACACAAAGAAACTATGACCTCACTTAGATACATAATTGGAAAAAGAAGAACCTCATGGGCCCTGAGAAAAGTCGTGGGGATGCTCTGGTGGTCCTGGAAACACACCTTGAGAAGAGCCATTCTAAAGCAGACCAAACAGCTGAAATGGAGGAGTTACCCCTGTGATACAAAAATAAAGAATGTTTTCCGTACCTGGAGTTCTGACTAACCATTTCAAATTCTCATTTGAGTGGCAAATTGTGTTACTGACAGAAAAATTAGAAGGCCTGTATTTGCCCACATTGTAGTGGTAGGTGGGAGCAATGTTTGCATAATTCCTGCCCTTTTAGTAAAATGCCTGCTGAAAGAGGGGAGTAGCTGACTAAAACATATGCTTTTTCGTTTCATTAACTTTCACAGTAATGGGAAGCAATGTTGTTGCACCTATATGAAGAGAAATTGATGAAGAGAAAGTGCACCGAAACAAAACAACCCACAGACAGGTAAATATAATCTAAAAGTTGAATTTTGGGGCAATTTTACTCGTTAGGGAAAGTGCATTTAGGAGCATGATGAAATATTGTAGTAGGTGTATGCTGAAACACAGATATTTCCAGCCCTCATACTATCACAACTTCACCTTTGTAACGCAGCTTCTGCTGAGAGGGTTATAATGAACTCTCCCTAAGAGTTCTTTAGCTGATTCATAGTAAGAAGAAAAATTAAAATATTGACAAATGCTTAGAAAAAGTGCACTAAAAGCCTACATCCACATGCCCTAATTTCCTGAGGGACTTTCCATTTTCCCTCACACTTTAAAATCACATTCTTCCTTGATTTAACAAGCTTTTAAAACATGAGGCTTTTAAAAAATAGAGACTAGGGGCTTCCCTGGTGGCCCAGTGGTTGAGAGTCCGCCTGTCGATGAAGGTGGCACGGGTTCGTGCCCCGGTCCGGGAAGATCTTACATGCCGTGGAGCGGCTAGGCCCGTGAGCCATGGCCGCTGAGCCTGCGCGTCCGGAGCCTGTGCTCTGCAATGGGAGAGGCCACAACAAAAAAAAAGTGATATAAAAAAATAGAGACCACATTTAGCTTTCCTTCATTTTTACAATAAAATATTACTGAGGAGAGCAACACCAAAAGACAAATGGCTTTATTTATGATAGAGAACACATATAATTATACACACCTATAACTTGGTCTTATTAATCCATTTACAAAATACTAAGCTTTTTTTTTTTCACCAAGGACCAAATAAAGAGCTAATCGAAGGTATTACTAAAATTTACAGCAAAGATAAGGGAAACCAACCATATCTTCACCCCCTTGAACCTAGTATTAAACATGACCACTTTGCTTCGAAATGGAATCTTGACATCCCCGTATTCTAGGAAGTGGTGTCAGAGGTTTTTTCAGTGAGTTTTCAAAAGGAAATCACTTTTTCGACATGTTAGTATCAAAAGAAGAGATTCACTGCTTCAATAGAAAATGTATCAATTCTATGCACTAATATCACATTCATACCTTAAACATTATCACTGATCTTTGTATCAAGAAATGTTCTCATTATATTTACATTTTATTAATTTTTAAATTAAGGCAACCAACTATATCTGACAAAGAGTTTAATTATTACTTATATATGGAACACTGGGGTAATCTAAAAACTAGACTAATGACTACAGGGGAGCAAACCAAATGTTTCAAACCTCCCGGGCTCTTGTGTGATTGCCACTGCCTGACAGAGTCAAAGTGCCCTTGGTTGCTGCCCAGGTGTGCAGCAGACTGTGCTACATGGGAATGCCTGCTCTAGGCCCCTGGAGGACCCTGATTTCACCCAGCAGTTCCCCACTGTGGTAACCAGTAGTGAAAAATCAGGGCGGGGAGTTGGACTAGTCTAACAGGGGTCATGACATAACACCATAACAGTGCTGACAAAAAAACACACTGCTAAATTTGGGATTTTCTCAAATTGTTTTCTAAATGGAAAGATTAAGTATTATCCAGATAGAATATTTTTAGACATGAAAGATTTCAGATGGAAAGTTGGAATACTGGCCCACCTGTTTTAAAACAGAATATCTTGCAATCTTTTGGGGGCTGCAGGGCCAAATTGCTCCATGGCTGAAATAGAACAAGTCCTGTGAATCCCAGCCCTGAATAACTTCCACTTAAATGAGGTTAGTTCTTTCTTTTCTGGTTGAATTCCCATTGAAAAAGGAATTAGCAATTACAGCAAATCAACGATCAATGTGAACGTTATTAATAACCTGTGGATAATGAACTTTAAATCCTGCCTGGTCACTCTGTGGGCACCAATTTCATTATGGTAAAGCAGGGCTGTGGTGAGGATTAACACGGGTAAAACACAAAGCACCTGGCACAAGGTAATTTCTCAATAAGTGGTATTATTTATTGTTTACAAAAGAAATATTTTATTCAAGCTATAGATAAGATCCAGTGGTAACTCATGTAAACGATGTTAAAGAAGGCAATATTTCATGTCTCAGCAGCTGCTCCTTAAAGCCTTGAGCTTTTATGTCTAGTGTAGAACTCTGAACCCACTGAGGATCCAATAAGGACAGATTAAAGAAAGATGATAAAAATATTATTTTCCCTTTCCATATAGACATACTCTCTGATTTAGGGACTTTCTGCATGAGGCACTCATTGGTCAAATCTCTTATATTTAAATATATTTTATATTTTATTCCCTATTCATGTTGAGGCACTTCATTTCACCAAGGTTTCATCGTTTTCTGGAATGAAAGGGCAACATGAAAAGAAGTAACTGACCAGCTCTTACTATATCCTCATTATTCTGAAATGTCTTGATTAAATCCCATTACTATTATTCAGGGATAATGACTCCATTTTTTTATAGATTCTTAACATCCCTGAGTATGAACATGAACATATATTCTTGTATTCTACTTTAATTTCCTTTTTATATTTTAATGGCATCTTTCAATAAGCCATTAACTCACCATCATGCACATTATTTGGTGAGGACATTTCATTTTCCAATCTAGTATCATTGTAATATGTTCCAGGTGCTTCAGATGTTTAAATCTAAGCAGAAATTTTAAAACTAATCACCCTTACTATGGAACTATTCTCTCTGAATGTGACAGCTCATAAATTAATTCAAATATATTTTTGTGTTAATTGAGCTTTCTTTGGTTATTTTTCAATTTTCAACTTTTAATAAAATCACTATGTATTTACCATGTTTATCTAATTGATACCGAATTTAATAAATTATGTCAACGTTATTATCTGTACCCATATCTCTCCCACCACCTTTATTCAAAAGCATACAAATACAGACACACACTCTGATACCTACACACACACACACACACACACACACACACAGTTAAAACGAGGAAGAGGGAAATGTTTTATGCCTGTTTCCTTAGTATCTGAGTTTAGTTTTTATTAATTTGGGGTCATGGCTTCTTTCCACTATTATAATGATTATGTGCTCTTTTTCTATTACTCACAACTAAGTGCATGGATTTTGAATATGCGACATCACTAGATATGGAGAATAAAGTGGTGCTCCTTGACATTTCCCAAAACCTCTTCATCACCCAAGTTCCTAGTTGATATTGAAATCACCATTCAGTTTTAATATATGATGTACCTACTCTAATATGGATTATACATCGTTTGTATGTGAATTATATATCCATGTTCATCTTCAAATTCTAAAGGCACCTGTACAAAGTTTAATTCTTCACTTTAATGTAGGTCAGGACACCTAACTTACTACTAATCAATCACCGTGACAGTATATTTGAAGAAAAAAATAAAACTTGCCTTATCTTGCTTATTATCTCTGAGTGAAGGCTGTGTGAGAGATTAGTACGAACCGTGGTATCTTGTATTTTCTTGATTTGCAATTGCATGCCTCACTAACATTCAATTCCTCTCTTCAACTAGTTTTCATTTGAATGTTTAAAAGAGATATTTTACTGGTTACATTGTCATTTTTGCTACTTCCTTTTCAGGAAAATTATGCTTTTAAAAGGGTAACTATGGTTACACATGAGTCAGTAGCCAGCCTGTTTTTTTTTTTTAACTTGCTATAAACCAAATAGGACTGAAATTTACAAAGTTGATGGATCCTCACAATTTAGAATTTTTAGGCAACGACTCTTTCTCTATAAAATGGATATAACTGCTTGCTGTTTACTTAACTATTTCTATTCTACAATGCCTAAGTCCTACTCTCAGAAAGTTCTTCCCAACTACTAGAAACACAGTATGTCTTTCCCTGGAACCCTCTTTGGAATTTTTTCTGTCCATTATTTCTCAAAGGGTGTCACTTTCTCTTAAGAAGTGCCTGGTATGGTTGCTAATTATGCCAATTCCTAAGTTTCACCCTAGGCCTAATTAACTAGAACTTCTGCTGTGGAACATGATAATCTAAATAAAATATTTAACAAATGTCCAGAAAATTAATATGCACACTAAGGGTTTTTTAAAAACAAATTTTTATGGATTTTTTAAGTAAAATTCCACATGTCATAAATCTCACAATATATTATTTTGTGCTTTAACCATCAAATAGAATTTAAAGAAATCTTATGTGTACAATTTCAACAAGTATATACACCTGTGTAACCTATACCCTTATCATGCACTAAAACATTTCCATGACCCCCCAAAATTCCTTCATATCCACTTCCAGTCAGTCTCCCCTCCCCCAGAGCACTGCTCTGATTCTGTCGTTTTTTATATATTTTATGTGATTTATATTAATGCATTTGCCACCCGAGACTGTTTATCCTATTGATGCATAAGATAAAAGCCACTCTCACAAGTTCCAAGCATATGGTCCTGGCTTTTCCCTGACTGGTGGGAAAACCTGCTCCCATTCAACATAAAAATTTAATTAAGAACTGAACCATTTTTAGCAGCTATGGAAGATTCAGGTGCAAACTGAGTGTGACTATACTGCTCTTCAAAAATTCTACCACACCTGCTTCCTTAATCATTTCCAGATGAATATCACATGGATTATTAATTAAGGGATGGGTGTATTTTAAGGTTAAAAAGTATTTTCCCGTGAGATCCTCAAAACTCCCGTCAACAGTGTTAATGTGTGCCTCAGTGACTAATATTACCATATTCTATGACTAATGATACAAATTTTGATATAACTCTATAATCCCTGTAATTGACTTTTTAACAACAGACTATACATTCTTTTCAAGTGGATGTGGAGCATTAACAAATATAGGCCATTTAATGCTCCATAAAATAAGTCTCCATAACCTGTGGTGGTAGTACACAGGTATACGCTTTTATCAAAACTCACTGCACAGTCTACTTAAAATAGGTATTTAAAATAGGTACATTAATAGGTACACAAAATAGGCAAATGATAAGATTGATAAGGGATTAATATTCAACATATATAAACAGCTCATACAATTCAACATCAAAAAAGCAACCCTATTAAAAAATGGGCAGGGCTTCCCTGGTGGCGCAGTGGTTGAGAGTCCGCCTGCCGATGCAGGGGACACAGGTTCGTGTCCCGGTCCGGGAAGATCCCACATGCCGCGGAGCGGCTGGGCCCGTGAGCCATGGCCGCTGAGCCTGCGCGTCCGGAGCCTGTGCTCCGCAGCGGGAGAAGCCACAACAGTGAGAGGCCCGCGTACCACAAAAAAAAAAAAAAGAAAGAAAGAAAAAAAATGGGCAGGAGAACTGAATATATATTTTTCCAAAGAGGAAATACAGATGGCTAACAGGCACATGAAAAGATGCTCAACATCGCTAATAATCAGGGAAATGCAAATCAAAACCACAATGAAGCATCACCTCACACCTATCAGAATGGCTCATTGAAAAGAACACAAATAACAAATGTTGGCAAGGATGTGGAGAAAAGGAAACCCTTGTATACTGTTGGTGGGAATGTAAATTGGTGCAGCCACTGTGGAAAACAGTATGGAAGTTTCTTTAAAAACTAAAAATAGAACTACCATATGACCCAGCCATTCCACTCTGCAGTAGAATATGTGGTGGGAATATATCCAAGAAAAGCAAAAACACTAATTCAAAAAGATACATGCACCCCAATGTTCATAGCAGCATTATTTACAATTGCCAAGATACGGAAGCAACCTAAGTGTCCATCAACAGATGAATGGATAAAGAAGATGTAGGGGACCTCCCCAGTGGTCCAGTGGTTAAGACTTCACCTTCCAATGCAGACAGTATGGGTTTGATCCCTGGTCAAGGAGTTAAGACCCCACATGCCTCGGGGCCAAAAAACCAAAACATAAAACAGAAGCAGTATTGCAACAAATTCAATAAAGACTTTAAAAACGGTCCACGTCAATAAATAAATAAATACAATCTTGTTTTAAAAAAAAAAGATGTGCTATATATATAGAATGGAATACTACTCAACCATAAAAAAGAATGAAATTTTGCCATTTGCAGCAACATGGATGGACTTGGAGGGCATTATGCTAAGTGAAATAAGTCAGACAGAGAAAGACAAATACTGTATGATATTGCTTATATGTGGAATCTAAAAAGTATAGCAAACTAGTGAACATAACGTAAAAGAAGAAGACTAACAGATATAGAGAACCAACTAGTGGTTAGCAGTGGGGGAAGGGGCAACATGGGGGGGGTGTGGGAGCTATAAACTACTGGGCATAAGACAGGCTCAAGGATGTATTGTACAACATGGGGAATATAGCCCATATTTTGTAATAACTATAAATGGAAAGTAATGTTTAAAAATTGTATAAAAATATTAAAAATTAATGTACCTTTAAAATAGGTATGTTTTATTTTAACACTTTATTGTCTTTTTTAAGGAAGTAGAGTCACTGGAAAATTTAGCATGAAAAATGTGAATTTTCACTGTTACTTCTGTAATAATGTCTGCTTTTGTTTACAATAATACAGAGACAAATGCTTTTAAGTAAAATGATGTTTCAATCACAATGGTATCCTTTGGAGAGAATAACAATTTGATCATAAAGAAAATAGACTGTACTATCTCATTAATAGTGGGGGGTTCAGATCACCAAGTTCTTCCCTCATCCTATTAGCATATGTCCCATCCCCAACCAAACAAGCAAGTCTATCATCATAGAGGCACAGACCACATATCTGAAGCAGTATTGATAGGTCATGCTATGAGTTGGCATAGTTTGATTTATCTTTCTTTTTTCTTTCTAACTCGACACACATTTTTAATGTACACACAAATTCAGTAGCTATCCAACTTTAGCTTATGTTTCATGATTTACATGATTCATTTTATATGCAGTATTTCATGCTTAATCACCTTTTGGAGAGTTACATGTTATTTCTTTCTTTTGAACATCACTATTTTTCATTGTGATGTGCCTGTTTGTGATATGCTTTTCATTTTCTCATGCTTTCTACAAGAAAAAAACAATAAAAGAGGTGGCACTTAAGTTAAATGTATCTATCTATACACATAAAATTCATAGTTATATATCTATATGCATACTACTACTTGATGACAGTTTCTTAGAAACCTAAGGAAAATTAAATAATAAAGGAGGGAAAGTAAGGTGAAGCTAATTAAATTATATTCATTTTCCCACTAGGACAGTGATTAGAGGTTGGTGTGAAATACCTGTCTTAGCATTCTGAATGACTGCCTGAAATAAAATTTGTTATGTCTAAGCTTTCAAACTTTTCAATATTTGAAATTGTCTTATGATTCCTCATAATTTTGCCTTCAAATATTATTTTCATAGTTACAAAATTATGTCCATTGAATAGTCCAATGTCAATCTTGCTTCAGTATTTTGTATAAAATAACTTGATAAATATTTGCCAATGAAAATTATCTTGTTTGCCTTTATCATTGCTTTTCTGGTATTCTCTTTGTTATTAATATATGAAGTATCTTCTGGATGATAAATATTTAAGCCTACTTCTCCTGAGTCTCCTAATTTAGAGGGCAGATTTTTGTGTGTGTGCAAACTTCTCTAGTTATTTTTCATCACCTATCTGCTGGTCTGGCTTTCCGTTTCTTAAGAAAATTTATAGAAAACCTCATAAACATATAGTCTTCATTAACATCATTAGAATAGTCTTAGATTCTGTACAGAATTCCTGAATTTATTATTGCAAATGAGGCTGTCTTAAAAAGATATATTATAAAAATTTATATTAACAAGCATGCATGTGGTAAGACCACAGCAACTACAACAAATTATATACCAAATTTGATGACATTTGTGCTATTTAATAGCACATACAGCTTTGCTTTAGAAAACTACTTACAGCCCAGAAAGTGGGGAGCTCAGAGGTAAGCAAAGACATTTAGGTCTGAGACAGTAACATGAAAGATAGGATGGGATACAGGGCAAGAAGACAATGCTTGGTTGAACTGGTGACAAATGTGAGGAGGTAGACTTCAAGCTCAGAACACTGCGATGTCAACACAGAACCAGGAAGGTGCATGAAATTCTAGAGGCTGTGAGTGAAAAGAACTCTCAAAAACTGTGAGATCTTCTGGAATAGGAATTCTGAGGTTTTCATCCCTTTATTTGCTGTATCTACCACAGAGGCTGGCACATAAAAGGCCTAAGTGTTAGTTGAATGAATAATATGTGAATAAAGTAGAAATCCATTTGGGTTAAAATAAGGGGTAGGATTTGTTTCTTGGGCAGGGGGGGACACCAAGCTCACCTCTCTAGTCACGTCTTTCTTTCTTACTCATTATCTTCAAATAATACTGATTTTCATTGCATTTTTAGAATACTCAAAGGTCTTCTTTGCTGAAGAATTTGCTCTTGCTGTGCCATCTTCCTCAAACATATTTCTGTAGCTGGCTTTTTGGTCTCAACTCAGAAGCCATATCCTCAGAAAAAGACCTTCCCTAACCTACTGTATCTTAAGCATCTTCCCCAGTATTACTCTCTGTCACATCACTCTATTAATTTTCTTTATAGCAGCTAACTTAATCTGAAATTACCTCATCTATGTAAGACTTCATTTGTTTACTGTCTATGCTCTTTTCCCAAAGAATATAATCACCTTGAGAATAAAGACCCTGTCAATCTTGTTCACTGCTTTAATCCCAACTCCTTGAACACATGGCACATGTGAAATATTTGTTGAACAAATAAACTTCTGAATAAAGTGTGACTTTTTATATCAATATACTTGGGCTGAAAAGGCAGAAAAACCTCAAGTGGCAGAAAAATAAGGAATGTATTGGTTTCATCATTAAAGAGCTCATACATGAAGTGAAGGGATTCTTACCACAAAACAATGTCACCAGGATGCATGCGTCAGCTTTGCCTCTTTGGGGCCAGCTCCATTGTCAAGCTCTGTATGATGGCAGCTTCAATAAGGGAGTGAGCTTCTTTTCCCCAAGAGCCCAACCTATTTCTTCTTCGTTACACCCTTGTCACCAACCCAATAACCGGCCAGAAGAAAGAGGTTGCTTAATTGAAACCTAACAGGTGGTTCTTGGAAGTCACAAGATTTGGGTGGGAGCAGCACTCCCACCCAAATCACATGGCTGAGAATGGCGGAGGGGTGGTTTCCCAAAGGAAATTTGGAGTATTATTACCAGAATGAAAGAGAACAGATGCTGGGCAGCAAACACAAGATGCTCTGTACAGTACCTTTCTTTGAATCCTTTAATTGACATCAATGATAGCTAGATTCAAACCTAGCATTTTATTTGAATGTTATTCAGTTTTACACAGTGCTGCTATTTCTGATCAGAATAAGGAAAACAGAAAGGAGGGCAGAGGCTATGTTACTTAATATTCCTTTCGTTGTTCATGAATGTTTCTACAGCTCCTAACAGCAGGTTACCACTCTGCCCTAACACCTCCACAGGGAGGGAGATCACCATCCCCATAGAGGCTCATTCCATCCTTTATCAGCCTTAAATTATGGGACCATGACTCTTTTCTTTTAGCTGAAACCTGATATATAATACTTAGGAAAGTCTCAGTGGTACAGCCTGCAAAGCTCTGGTTGCTAGAGCCATGGCAGACAGTAATTCCTTTGCCTCGGAGGAAATTTCCTCTGCCTTTCTTTGTGCTCCCATCCTCAGGCTACCTCGATTTAAAGAGCTCTCAAATTCAGCATGTCCAACACTGGAACTACCAGCTTCTCTCAGTAGTACTTCTGCCTGCCTTCTACGTTCTAAATACAGGTTTTCCCCCCGCTATCCAAAAGTAGAGTGTTTTTATGAAACCTTTCATAAAATGGTAGAAAACAAGGAAGCACGTACCTTAGGACACATCTTGCTAAGGGATGCACACAATGAAATGAGATAAAACACAGACGCTCAAACCCAGTTCAAAGCTCTGGTGACTTGATGCTGTGATGCTGAGTATAGTTCCAGGTAAAGCAGCTTGGCGGTCCCACTTTCACTGCTCAGGGTGTGCGCTGCCTCTGGCTGGAAAACAAAGGTTGAACGCTATTTTTGCTTTTCACCTTTTTCCATAAAAGCGAAAATTCTCTTTAAATTTATTTCAGTTAACGAAAACAATACATGCTAATGTAGGTCTTTCCTAATAGCGAAATGGCCTATAGCGAACTTTCGAAGGGGGTGGGGGAATACCAGTACCTTCTCTCCATTTTCACTGCCCTTGTCATACTTTAGACTCGTGTTGTATCTCATCTGTGTCATTGAGTCACCTCCTAACTGCTTTCTTTGCTCCTACTTAACCTTTTCTAGCTCATTCTCAGACAGTTTGAGAGTTATTTCAAAAATACACACCTGCTTCTTTCCTGCTTATATCTGTTAGAGATGCCTTACTCCCTTTAGATTATAGTAAAGGATAAAAGCCCTTCCAAGTATCTGCCATGTCTCTCTCTCCAGCCTCAACTCTTACAGCTACTCCTTCACAGCTCACACGTGATCATGAAACCCTGGCATCTCCCTGGAGGTACCGCATTCTCCCACACTTTTGTGGCTTTTCACCTGCGGTTTCAACTGCCTAGGACACCTTCCTTCCTTCTCTGACTGCTCACTTCTACTCTTCTTTAGAGATTCTACTTTACCTCCCAGGAAGCCTCCTTTTCACTCTGTGTCTGAACCAAGTGCCTCCTCTGTGTGGCCCCATAACTATCTTCTCTCATAACAGTCTTTACATTTGACTGTGAGCTTCCTGAGAGTAGGAATAGAACCTGTTATTTCTGTATCTTACACTTAGGGTTTTTAATCAGAGTTCAATAGATGTTGGTCAAACAAAAGAGTTGACAATCACTGTTGCTCAGTTGGAAATTTCCAAGATTGTAAGGGCACAGCCTAAAACTCGACAAAGATGAAATTCCACACATTACTTAACTCCAACTCTAGTCAATCAATGTATATATGTATAACAATTATGATGAAAGGAAAACATGGAATTATTGTGACTATTTCATTACAAAGGGAAATATGTAATCTAGATTGCATTATAGAAACTGATACTTTCATAAAAGGGAAATTGCCAAAAGGAAACATGCAGAAGAGCACATATTATGTGCCGGATGGTGTCACAGCTAATATAATAAAACTACCGGATTTGAGCTCCAAGTCTGACCTTTTAGCAACTCTCTTCAGTGAAACAGAAATTCAACTAGAATAAAAACAGCATTCAAAAGATGGGAGGAGAGGCCTTACCAGAGAAGGAATGGTGACAAAATAACAACTCCAAAAGATAAGGCCTCCAGACCACACTTTCAGAATTTACTGTTTTTTTCCAAAGCTTTCAAAAACCTTAAGGTTCGATCGTAACTAGAAATTTTACATTGTAATAACTGAATGTGAAAGAGGTAAAAGGTTTGTAATGGGAACAGCTAAAAACAAACATTTTAAGATAAAGGCATTCAGTAATTATTAATTATTCACAAAAGCGAGATTAATATTAGATATATATTTATAAGCCAAAGGATCCTGGTGTGTGATTTTTGTTATATGTCAACTTATATTAAAAATTCAAGGAGGAGCTTCAAGATGGCGGAAGAGTAACATGCGGAGATCACCTTCCTCCCCACAAATACATCAGAAATACATCTACACGTGGAACAACTCCTACAGAACACCTGCTGAACGCTGGCGGAAGACTTCAGACCTCCCAAAAGGCAAGAACCCCCCCACACACACAATGTACCCGGGTAGGGCAAAAGAAAAAAAGAAAAAACAGAGACAAAAGAATAGGGATGGGACCTGCACCAGTGGGAGGGAGCTGTGAAGGTGGAACGGTTTCCACACACTAGGAAGCGCCTTCGCTGGCAGAGACTGCGGGTGGCGGAGGGGGAAAGTTTCGGAGCCGCGGAGGTGTGCACAGCAACAGGGGTGAGGAGGGCAAAGCAGAGAAATTCCCGTACAGAGGATCAGGGCTGACCAGCACTCACCAGCCTGAGAGGCTTGTCCGCTCACCCGCCGGGACAGGCGGGGCTGGGAGCTGAGGCTTGGGCTTCGGTCGCAGGGAGAGGACTGGCAGCGTGAATACAGCCTGAAGGGGTTAGTGCGCCACGGCTAGCCGGCAGGGAGTCCCGGAAAAAGACTGGACCTGCCGAAGAGGCAAGAGACTTTTTCTTGCCTCTTTGTTTCCTGGTGCGTGAGGAGAGGGGATTAAGAGCGCTGCTTAAAGGAGCTGCAGAGACGAGCGTGAGCCGCGGCTAACAGCGCGGACCCCAGAGACGGGCATGAGGCTAAGGCTGCTGCTGCGCCATCAGAAAGCCTGTGTGTGAGCACAAGTCACTATCCACACCGCCCCTCCCGGGAGCCTGTGCAGCCCGCCACCACCGGGGTCCCGTGACCCAGGGACAACTTCCCCGGGAGAACGCACGGCGCGCCTCAGGATGGTGCAACGTCATGCCGGCGCAACGTCACGCCGGCGCAACGTCACGCCGGCGTCTGCCGCCGCAGGCTCCGCCCCGCATCCGTACCCATCCAACACCCCGGCCTGAGTGAACCAGAGCCCCCGAATCAGCGGCTCCTTTAACCCCGTCCTGTCTGAGCGAAGAACACACACCTTCAGGCGACCTATACGCAGTGGTGGATCAAAATCCAAATCTGAACCCCGGGAGCTGTGCGAACAAAGAGAAAGGGAAATTTCTCCCAGCAGCCTCAGGAGCAGCGGATTAAACGTCCACCATCAACTTGATGTACCCTGCATCTGTGGAATACTTGAATAGACAGCGAATCATCCCAAATTGAGGAGGTGGACTTTGGGAGCAATGATATATATTTTTCCCCCCATTCTCTTTTTCTGAGTGTATATGTGTATGCTTCTGTGTGAGATTTTGTCTGTATAGCTTTGCTTTTACCATTTCTCCTAGGGTTCTATCTGTCCGTTTTTTGTTTTCTTTTTTTTACTTAAAAATTTTTTTCTTAATAATTTTTTTTATTTTAATAACTTTATTTTATTTTACTTTAATTTATTTTATCTTCTTCTTTCATTCTTTTTTTTCTCCCTTTTATTCTTAGCCAAGTGGAGGACAGGCTCTTGGTGCTCTAGCCAGGCATCAGGGCTGTGCCTCTGAGGTAGGAGAGCCAAGTTTAGGACACTGGTCCACAAGAGACCTCCCAGCTCGACGTAATATCAAACGGTGAAAATCTCTCGGAGATCTCCATCTCAAAACCAAGACGCAGCTCCACTCAATGACCAGCAAGCTACAGTGCTAGACACCCCATGCCAAACAATTAGCAAGACAGGAACACAACCCCATACATTACCAGGGAGGCTGCCTAAAATCATAATAAGGCCACAGACACCCCAGAACACACCACCAGACGTGGACCTGCCCACCAGAAAGACAGGATCCAGCCTCATCCACCAGAACACAGGCACTACTCCCCTCCACCAGGAGGCCTACACAATCCACTGAACAAACCTTAACCACTGGGGACAGACACCAAAACAACGGGAACTATGAGCGTGCACCCTGCGAAAAAGAGACCCCAAACACAATAAGTTACGTAAAATGAGAAGACAGAGAAACACACAGTAGATGAAGGAGCAAGGCAAAACCCCACCAGACCTAACAAATGAAGAGGAAATAGGGAGTCTACCTGAAAAATTCAGACTAATGATAGTAAAGATGATCCAAAATCTTGGAAATAGAATGGAGAAAATACAAGAAACGTTTAACAAGGACCTAGAGGAACTAAAGAGCAAACAGTGATGAACAACACAATAAATGAAATTAAAAATTCTCTAGAAGGGATCAATAGCAGAAAAATGGGGCAGAAGAACGGATAAGTGACCTGGAGGATAAAATAGTGGAACTAATTACTGCAGAGCAGAATAAAAAAAAAAGAATGAAAAGTATTGAGGACAGTCTCAGAGACCTCTGGAACAACATTAAACACAACAACATTCGAATTATAGGGGTCCCAGAAAAAAGAAGAGCGAAAGAAAGGGACGGTGAAAATATTTGAAGAGATTATAGTTGAAAACTTACCTAATTTGGGAACGGAAATAGTTAATCAAGTCGAGAAAGCACAGAGAGTCCCATACAGGATAAATGCAAGGAGAAACACGCCAAGACACATGTTAATCAAACTATCAAAAATTAAATACAAAGAACAAATATTAAAAGCAGCGAGGGAAAAACAACAAGTAACACATAAGGGAATCCCCATAAGGTTAACAGCTGATCTTTCAGCAGAAACTCTGCAAGCCAGAAGGGAGTGGCAGGACATATTTAAAGTGATGAAGGAGAAAAACCTACAACCAAGATGACTCTACCCAGCAAGGATCTCATTCAGATTTGACAGAGAAATTAAAACCTTTACAGACAAGCAAAGGCTAAGAGAATTCAGCACCACCAAACCAGCTTTACAACAACTGCTAAAGGAACTTCTCTAGGCAGGAAACACAAGAGAAGGAAAAAACCTACAATAATAAACCCAAAACAATTAAGAAAATAGTAATAGGAACATACATATCGATAATTACCTTAAATGTAAATGGATTAAATGCTCCAACCAAAAGATACAGTTTGGCTCAATGGATACAAACACAAGACCTGTATATATGCTGTCTACAGGAGACACATCAGACCTAGGGACACATACAGACTGAAAGTGAGGGGATGGAAAAAGATATACCATGCAAGTGGAAGTCAAAAGAAAGCTGCAGTAGCAATTTTCATATCAGACAAAATACACTGTAAAACAAAGACTATTAAAAGAGACAAGGACACTACATAATGATCAAGGGATCAATCCAAGAAGAAGATATAACAATTGTAAATATTTATGCACCCAACGTAGGAGCACCCCAATACATAAGGCAAATACTAACAACCGAAAAAGGGGAAATCGACAGTAACACAATCATAGTAGGAGACTTGAACACCCCACCTTCACCAATGGGCACCTCATCCAAATGAAAATAAATAAAGAAACACAAGCTTTAAATGATACATTAAACAACATGGACTTAATTGATATTTATAGGACATTCCATCCAAAAACAACAGAATACACATTCTTCTCAAGTGCTCATGGAACATTCTCCAGGATACATCATATCTTGGATGACAAATCAAGCCTTGGTAAATTTAAGAAAATTGAAGTCGTATCAAGTATCTTTTCTGACCACAATGCTATGAGACTAGATATCAATTACAGGAAAAAATCTGTAAGAAATACAAACACATGGAGGCTAAAAAACACACTACTTAATAGCCAAGAGACCACTGAAGAAATCAAAGAAGGAATCAAAAAATCCCCAGAAACAAATGACAATGAAAACACGATGACCCAAAACCTATGGGATACAGCAAAAGCAGTTCTAAGAGGGAAGTTTATACCAATACAATCCTACCTAAAGAAACAAGAAACATCTCAAATAAACAACCTAACGTTACACCTAAAGCAATTAGAGAAAGAAGAACAAAAAAACCCCAAAGTTAGCCAAGGAAAGAAATCATAAGGATCAGATCAGAAATAAATGAAAAAGAAATGAAGGAAACGATAGCAAAGATCAATAAAACTAAAAGCTGGTTCTTTGAGAAGATAAAAAAAATTCATAAACCATTAGCCAGCCTTATCAAGAAAAAAAGGGAGAAGACTCAAATCAGTAGAATTAGAAATGAAACAGGAGATACAAAAACTGACACTGCAGAAATACAAAGGATCATGAGAGATTACTACAAGCAACTCTATGCCAATAAAATGGACTACCTGGAAGAAATGGACAAATTCTTTGAAATGCACAACGTTTTGAGACTGTACCAGGAAGAAATAGAAAATATGAACAGACCAATCACAAGCACTGAAATTGAAACTGTGATTAAAAATCTTGCAACAAAACAAAAGCCCAGGACCAGATGACTTCACAGGCGAATTCTATCAAACATTTAGAGAAGAGCTAACACCTATCCTTCTCAAACTCTTCCAAAATATAGCAGAGGGAGGAACACTCCCAAACTCATTCTACGAGGCCACCATCATTGTGATACCAAAACAAGAAAAAGATGTCACGAAGAAAGAAAACTACACGCCACTATCACTGATGAACATAGATGTAAAAATCCTCAACCAAATACTAGCAAACAGAATCCAACAACACATTAAAAGGATCATACACCATGTTCAAGTGGGGTTTATCCCAGGAATGCAAGGATTCTTCAATATACACAAGTCAATCAACGTGATACACCATTTTAACAAATTGAAGGAGGAAAACCATATGATCATCTCAATAGAGTCAGAGAAAGCTTTTGACAGAATTCAACACCCATTTAAGATAAAAACCCTCCAGAAAGTAGGCATAGAGGGAACTTTCCTCAACATAATAAAGGCCATATATGACAAACCCACAGCCAACATCGTCCTCAATGGTGAAAAACTGAAACCATTTCCACTAAGATCAGGAACAAGACAAGGTTGCTCACTCTCACCACTATTATTGAACATAATTTTGGAAGTTTTAGCCACAGCAATCAGAGAAGAAAAGGAAATGAAAGGAATCCAAATTGGAAAAGAAGGAGTAAAGCTCTCACTGTTTGCAGATGACATGATACTATACATAGAGGATCCTAAAGATGCTACCAGAAAACTACTAGAGCTACTCAATGAATTTGGTAAAGTAGCAAGATATAAAATTAATGCACAGAAATCTCTTGCATTCCTATACACTAATGATGAAAAATCTGAAAGTGAAATTAAGAAAACATGCCCATTTACCATTGCAACAAAAAGAATAAAATATCTAGGAATAAACCTACCTAAGGAGACAAAAGACCTGTATGCAGAAAATTATAAGACACTGATGAAAGAAATTAAAGATGATACAAATAGATGGAGACATATACCATGTTCTTGGATTGGAAGAATCAGCATTGTGAAAATGACTCTACTACCTTAAGCAATCTACAGACTCAATGCAATCCCTATCAAACTACCACTGGCATTTTTCACAGAACTAGACAAAAAATTCCACAATTTGTATTTAAACACAAAAGACCCTGAATGGCCAAAGCAATCTTTAGAAAGAAAAATGGAGCTGGAGGAATCAGACTCCCTGACTTCAGACTATATTGCAAAGCCACAATAATCAAGACAGTATGGTACTGGCACAGAAACAGAAATATAGATCAATGGAACAGGATAGAAAGCCCAGAGATTAAACCCACCCACCTATGGTCACCTTATCATTGATAAAGGAGGCAAGAATATACAGTGGAGAAAAGACAGTCTCCTCAATAAGTGGTGCTGGGAAAACTGGAGAGCTACATGTAAAAGAATGAAATTAGAACACTCCCTAACACCATACACAAAAAGTAAACTCAAAATTAACTAAAGACCTAAATGTAAAGCCAGACACCATCAAACTCTTAGAGGAAAACATAGACAGAATGCTCTATGACATAAATCACAGCAAGATGCTTTTTGACCCACCTCCTAGAGAAATGGAAAAATAAACAAATGGGACCTAATGAAACTTGAAAACTTTTGCACAGCAAAGGAAACCATAAATAAGACAAAAAGACAAACCTCAGAATGGGAGGTAATATTTTCAAATGAAGCAACTGACAAAATCTCCAAAAATTACAAGCAGCTCATGCAGCTCAATATCAAAACAACAAACAACCCAATCCAGAAATGGGCCAAAGACCTAAATAGACATTTCTCCAAAGAAGACACACAGATTGCCTAAAGACACCTGAAAGAATGCTCAACATCATTAATCATTAGAGCAATGCAAATCAAAACTACAATGAGATATCATCTCACATCAGTCCAAATGGCCATCATCACAAAATGTACAAACAATAAATGCTGGAGAGAGTGTGGAGAAAAGGGAACTCTCTTGCACTGTTGGTGGGAATGTAAATTGATACAGCCACTATGGAGAACAGTATGGAGGTTCCTTAAAAAACTAAAAATAGAACTACCGTATGACCCAGCAATCCCACTACTGGGCATGTACCCTGAGAAAGCCATAATTCAGAAAGAGTCATGTACCAAAATGTTCATTGCAGCTCTATTTACAATCGCTAGGACATGGAAGCAACCTAAGTGTCCATCAACAGATGAATGAATAAAGAAGATGTGACACACATATACAATGGAATATTACTCAGCCATAAAAAGAAACGAAATGGAGTTATTTGTAGTGAGGTGGATGGACCTAGAGTCTTTCATACAGTGAAGTAAGTCAGAAAGAGAAAAGCAAATACCGTATGCTAACCCATATATATGGAATCTAAGAAGAAAAGAAAAAAGGTCATGAAGAACCTAGGGGCAAGACGGGAATAAAGACACAGACCTACTGGAGAATGGTCTTGAGGATACGGGGAGGGGGAAGGGTAAGCTGGGACAAAGTGAGAGAGTGGCCTGGGCATATATACACTACCAAACGTAAAATAGATAACTAGTGGGAAGCAGCCGCATAGCACAGGGAGATCAGCTTGGTGCTTTGTGACCACCTAGAGGGGTGGGATAGGGAGTGTTGGAGGGAGGGAGATGCAAGAGGGAAGAGATATG
This sequence comes from Leucopleurus acutus, assembly GCF_964270905.1. Taxonomy (NCBI): domain Eukaryota; kingdom Metazoa; phylum Chordata; class Mammalia; order Artiodactyla; family Delphinidae; genus Leucopleurus; species Leucopleurus acutus. The sequence goes on along the minus strand of NC_139149.1, from coordinate 91,116,337 downwards.
GGGACATATGTATATGTATAACTGATTCACTATGTTATCAAGCAGAAACTAACACACCATTGTAAAGCAATTATATTCCAATAACGATGTTCAAAAAAATTCAAGTGAAGTTAGACTATAGTACTTATACTGATTTCCTAAATTTATTTCTAACTTGCTAAAATGAGATTTTTTTAAGACTTTTTATTTTGGAATAGTGTTGTATTTACAGAAAAGTTGCAAAGATAATACAGAGAGTTCCAGTGCACCCCTCATCTCACTTTGGGTTTCCTCGTTTGTTAACATTTTATATTACCATTGTATACTTGTCAAACCTCAGAAACTAATATTGTCACATTTACTATTAACAAAATTTCAGACTTTATTTGGATTTGACCAGTTTTTGACCTTTGACTCTTCTTTCTGTTCCATGATCCCATTCAGGGTGATACATTGCATTTTTATTTTTTAAGTATCTTACTAGCTTTATTTAGATGTAGTTGACATATAACATTATATAAGTTTAAGGTGTACAATGTGTAGGTTTAATACACTTCTACATTGCAAAATGATTACCACCATAGCATTAGCTAACACCTCCATCTCATCATGTAACTATCATGCCTTTTTTGTGGTGAGAACTTTTTTTTTATTCTTATTCAAATTATTTTCCCAATTAGGTTGTTACAGAATATTGAGCAGAGTTCCCTGTGCTATACAGTAGGTCCTTGTTGGTTATCCATTTTAAATATAGCAGTGTATACTGAGTGAAGTGAGTCAGACAGAGAAAGAAATATTATATGATATTGCTTATATGCAGAATCTTTAAAAAAAATGATAGAAATGAACTTATTTACAAAACAGAATTCAGACTCACAGACTTAGAGAATGAACTTATGGTTACCAGGGGGAAGGGTGGTGGCGAGGGATAGTTAGGGAGTTTGGGATTGACATGCACACATTGCATTGAGTTGTCCTGTCTCTCTGTTCCCTCTGATCATGACAGTTTCCTCAGTCTATTCTCTTTTCATGACTGACAGTCTTGAGAAATATTAGGCACGTACGCTGTAAAATGTTCCCCAATCTAGGTTCGTCTGTTTTCTAATGACTAAACTGAGTCAAAATGAGATTTTTCAGGGAAATATCACTTGCGTAAGTAGTCATTTTTAGAAGCCCTTTTCTTTGTGTGCCATAAAAGCCTGTGAAATCCTTCTTAGTTTATTCAGCCCCTAGTCAGACCCCAAAATAAGATCCAGCAAGATTAAATCACAATTGCCATTTTTTATTTTAAACAGTTGTTATGATTTATTCAGGCACTCTTTCCAAGTTACAGTAGCTTTGAAAATGTTAGATGTTCTGGTTGTCAATTGGAATGGAATTGGGAGTGCTGCCAGCGCCCCTCAATTAAGCTGAACTGGGGGTGCCCGCCTTTTGCCAGCTCAGGTTGGCATTTTTCTGAGGCACTGAACTCTATTGCCATGCTCTGGGGGGGTCAAGATCAGACTCTGGAAATATCTTTGGTCATCAAGAATCTGCTGTATGTGCTAGAGTTGCGGGGAAAATGTTATACAAATTCAGAGCTTCATCTACTAAATTTGTTTTCCTATTTAGCCATTTAAACCACTAATCAAATGAGCCACGTAAGCCACCCAAATGAATGTGGTTTTGAAAGAGATTAAGGGTCTAAGTAGGGGCTGAATTTAAATGCTAACAGCATTAAATTAAGAGTCGGTGAGAGATAAGGACATTTACCATTTTGCCTGGCTCTACACCATTTACAGATACTTCCATTGCTGTGAGTGATTTTTATAATAGTGAATAAATAGAAGCCCTACATAAAAGTTCTCTTTAAATGCCAGAGAGATGAGTAATCTAAAGGTAAAGTTTTTCAAAGTCATTTTTGCAACAATACGGGGGCAAATTTTCCATGGTCTCATTAGGCAGCTTAAGAATAGGACTTAGATATTATCAAGATTCTTTAGCTATATACACAGGACAGAAACACTTATTTAATGGCTTGGAAATCTATGTGTCAAATATGAAAGTAGAAAGAATGTTCCTTATGTTTAAAAATATATTGTATGTTCAGAAAAGAAATACATCATGGGAAGCAGATCCTCCTCTTTACATATTTACTGAAACTACATTTCCTTTAATAACTTGAGTCATGGATGTTGCACCTAATTCTTTATAATAATAATACTTTATTTTTACCAGGATTGAAGAATCCAAAACAAAACATGATTTGTGGCCTTTCTCTGGGTAGAAAACTGGGATTTCATTTGTAAAATAAGTAACTAAGAACAGATCATGTGCAAAGATTGGAGTATTGCATGTTAACTGGTGAAGAATAACTGAATTCCTTAGGAGTCAGAGCTTTTAGAGACGCTCTTCTGCATTCTGTGCTTTTAATTATATGACCTTCTCTTTTTTTTTATCCCTCCTTACTGTTTATAATGTAAATATTAGCTCCTACATTAAGGTCAATAAGTTTTTAGAAGGGACCAAAGAGAAAAAATTTTATACTTACACAATGTTGAATTTATCATTTAATAATTTGACTTTATTATAATATTTATTACTACCTTCCCTAACAATATAGGTTAACAATATAAAATTGTCATTATTGTGAATCAAAGTGATTGAATATATTAATAACTTTTAACTATTAATTCCAAAGGAAGACTTTAGGAAAACAGGGATCAGCTATTTGGTTAGTAAATAAAATTGTCACTTTGAAATCCACTTTACTTTAAAATATATGCTGATACTTGTTTCTGAAAAAGACCTTAATAAAATTCAGTTCTTATGTTTTCTTCTGTGGGGCATTAAGGGAAACTTACCTTGTTTACTGTACATCAAATTAAAAAGTTAACAAAATACTACTTTACATACCAACTGTCAATAAACACAGTATGCATATGTTCTTAAAAAATAGGATTTAGACCTTTATAAACTTAAGTTAGATATTTTGGGTGAAATTTTAAAAAGAGCTTAGAGTCAAAAGTTTTTTTTTTTATTTTGATAGTCATGAAATACTGGGAGATAAAAATGCTTTTATTAAAAACCATAATCATGTTATTATTTCTTTTTTACATTCTTGTAACTATTGCTAATTCTACCATCAAAATAGTTTAAACTAAATCTTTTTTATTTCCTCATTGACTTGCCATACTATTAAGCTCTTGATAAAGAAAGTAAAAAAGGGCCACATGGGTGAGAGAACAATCAGGGGCCTTGGAGTCAAACTGAACTGGGTTCAAATCCTGACTCAGCTACTTTGATCTGGAGCAAATCATTTAACTTCTGATTATCATGACATTTTTGAAATGGTGATAACTGCATCATAGTGTGTGATGAAGATTATATGATAAAATATACTGAAAATACTGAGCTCAGTTCTTAAAATAACTCCAATGTATATTGACTGTTTATCTATGCTATTTCTAAATTGCCCATCTGTTCAGCATAGAACTTCTGGGAAGAGCAGGTTAGAGATTTACTGAGCAATTGCTTCCCTGTGTGTCTTAGGGAGAGGGTCCAAGAGTGGAGGACATAGGCAGAACAGGTCTAAAGAGAGAAAAAATGAACTAAGATATTTAATAACTCATTAGAAAAAATGAGACTGTCCTCCACAGATTTTTGAATAAACTCAACCATATAAATATTTACTTTTCTAAAATGAAATAATCGCTGGTAAGAAAGTGAGTTCTAATGACCACACTACCCAAGACAATCTATGGATTTAATGCAATCCCTATCAAACTACCAATGGCATTTTTCACAGAACTGGAACAAAATAATTTAAAATTTATATGGAAACGCAAAAGACCCCGAATAGCCAAAACAATTCTTAAAATTAAGAAGAACAAAGCTGGAGGAATCACAGTCCCTGACTTCAGACTATACTACAAAGCTACAGTAATCAAAATAGTATGGTACTGGCACAAAAACAGACACAGAGATCAATGGAACAGGATAGAAAACCCAGAAATAAACCTACACACCTATGGTCACTTATGACAAACAAGGCAAGAATATACAATGGAGAAAAGACAGAATCTTCAATAAGTCGTGCTGGGAAAACTGGACAGCTACATGTAAAAGAATGAAACCAGAACATTCTCTAACACCATACACAAAACTAAACTCAAAATGGATTAAAGACCTAAATGTAAGACTGAATACTATAAAACTCCTAGAGGAAAACATAGGCAGGACACTCTTTGACATAAATCATAGCAATATATTTTGGATGTCTCCTAGAGTAATGAAAACAAAAATAAACAAATGGGACCTAATTAAACTTAAAAGCTTTTGCACAGCAAAGGACACTATAAACAAAATTAAAAGACAACCTGTGGAATGGAAGAAAATATTTGCAAGTGATACAACCAACAAGGGACTAATTTCCAAAATATACAAACAGCTCATACAGCTCAATATCAAAAAGAAAAAAAAAACCAAATCAAAAAATGGGCAGAAGACCTAAATAGACAGTTCTCCAACGAAGACATACAGGTGGCCAAAAGGCACAGGAAAAGATGCTCAGTGTCACTAATTATTACAGAAATGCAATCAAACTGCAATGCAGTATCACGTCACACCAGTCAGAATGGCCAACTTTAAAACGTCTACAAATAATAAATGCTGGAGAGGGTGTGGAGAAAAGGGAACCCTGCTACACTATTGGTGGGAATGTAAATTGGTGCAGCCACTATGGAAAACAGTATGGAGTTTCCTTAAAAAACTAAAAATAGAGTTACCATATGATCCAGCAATCCCACTCCTGGACATATATCTGGAGAAAACTCTTAACTCGAAAAGATACATGCACCCCAATGTTCATTGCAGCACTATTTACAATAGCAAAGACATGGAAGCAACTTAAATGTCCATCAACAGATGAATGGGTAAAGAAAATGTCATATATATATATATGTGTGTGTGTGTGTGTGTGTACACACACACACACACACACACACACACACAATGGAACATTATTCAGCCATAAAAAATGAATGAAATAATGCCATTTGCAGCAATATAGATGGTCCTAGAGATTATCATACTAAGTGAAGTAAAAGTCAGAGAAAGACAAATATCTTATGGTATTGCTTATATGTGGAATCTAAAAAAAAAAATGAGACCAATGAACTTATTTACAAAACAGAAATAGACTCACAGACATAGAAAGCAAACTTATGGTTACCAAAGGGGAAAGTGGTGGAGGGATAAATTAGGAATTTGGGATTAACAGATACAGGCTACTACATATAAAATAGATAAACAACAAGGACCTACTGTATAACACAGGGAGCTATATTCAATATCTTGCAATGACCTATAATGGAAAAGAATCTGAAAATATATATACACATATATATGTATATGTATAACTGAATCACTTTGCTGCACACCTGAAACATTGTAAATCAACCACACTTTAATAAAAGAATAAAAATTACAAAAAAAGAGTTCTAGTTTAATGGCAATCCTTGATAAGTGCTCAATATTTTACTTGATAAAATCAATGCACAGGTATAACTTACAGTCCTAGCTGTCTAATTGGATGCAAACATTATCAAAACCTAGAAGAAAAAATGTGTGTACACAGTTGAGATAAAGACTCCTAGCAACTGAGGGGTTGTTTGTTCCTTGAAGGAGTAGATTACGCCTTACTTTTTGTTATGTCCCTAGCACATAGCATAGTATCTGTCACATAATAGGCTCTAAGTAAATGTTCACTCAATTTGTGAATGACTAAACTTTGAGTCACTTGGTGACTCACTTAAACTTTGGTGAGTCTGAGGGCTTTATTCTTACTTGTTATTGTAAAGAAATAGTGGTCTAGCCTTGGAATTTGGGGGTGGCTTAGAATGTTCTCCATATTATCAAAATATATATATTCTTATAATTATTATGTTGCAATGACCAATGAGTCCTTTTATAATATAATGGGGCAAAATGAAATTTAAACAGTAAACAACCTAAACCAAGTATCAATATTTGTATGGAATTTTTATTTTACAAAGTGCTTTCAATATGTGATTTCTCTTATCACCTGAACATTTCTCTAAGGTAGTCAGATATCTTCATTTTAAAGATAGAGAACTTGAACTACAAAGAAAAGTAAGTGATTTATAAAGCCTTGCACAAAAGTAGCAATGGAACTGAACTTAATCTCTGGCTCAGCCCATGATGGTTCTCCTAACAGGAAGGTAGCATTAATATGTGACAATATACTAATGATCTATAATGGGAAAGAATCTGAAAATATATATACACATATATATGTATATGTATAACTGAATCACTTTGCTGCACACCTGAAACATTGTAAATCAACCACACTTTAATAAAAGAATAAAAATTACAAAAAAAAGAGTACTAGTTCAATGGCAATCCTTGGTAAGTACTCGATATTTTACTTGATAAAATCAATGCACAGGTATAACTTACAGTCCTAGCTGTCTAATTGGATGCAAACATTATCAAAACCTGTGCATTCAATATAGCATTGAATCAAATGAATTAAGTATGCACCATGGCACCTTCGTAAACAGGATGGGAAGGAAATGACCTCTGTCTGTCACAGGGGAGGAAGGAAAGAATGAACATGGGAGAAAAGTGCAATAGTTTTCAAGAGGGCATGTAGACATCAGAGTACCTTTTTCATCATAACACTATTTGTATATTTAAACCATTCAGCAAAGTAAGATGGACCAGCTTGACCTGTGTCATTTCACCTAAAAACACATTACTCTGTGATGTTTTCATTTCCTATGTGTATTTGGCTCTCCCATTAGAGTGGAAACTTCATGAGGGTCAGAGGCTAGACCATACTACAATAAGAGTTCCTAAAGCATTCTCTACCCAGAAGGAATTCATTTATTTTTTTGTGAATGGGCAATATATACATTGGCAACAGTATGCATATGGCTAAGAACATGGGACTTAAAGTCAGATCTGTGTCTGAAACCATGTTCTCTCAATCACTAGCTGTGTGACTTTGGGCAAGTCATTCCACCTCTGTGAGTCACGCTGTTATCTGTAAAAAGGGGGACAGTGATAAGACTTACTCCATAACTTTGTGGTGAGGATTAAATAACTTAATGCTTGTAAAAACCTAGCAGGATGCTGGGTACCTAACATGCACTCAGTAAATGTTTCAATACTGCAATACACTGAAATTTCAAGCTCAGTGAAGTTCTGGGGCTACATGCTGATCTCTGTAGATGTGGAGAAGAGACATTTGGTTGATTCCCAAAAACAAAGGTAGGTGCTAAGAGAACATTTAAAAAAGTGACCCAAAATATATTTTTAAAACAAACTTTTAATTTATCCCACATGCCATCTGGAATAGAGTAACAGAACAAAGAAAAAAAACATAGAAGCAGTGTGACTATCACTATAAATGATTATAAACAAAATTAGCTTGCAGACACAAGCTCACTGACTAAGAAAACCTTGTGACATGTCAAGGTTTACAAAAGAGTGAAGACTTGAGATTTGGCTGGTCACAGAGGGGACATTCAAAAAGAGGAATATGTGCAGTATTCTTTTTTGAGTAATTTTCCTTATTCCTAGAAACAAGTTTCTCACACAGTTATTATTTTAACAAAGTCCAGCCAGCTTATTTCCAGTGTGTACTTGTTCCGAGATCTTTAATCTTTCAACATATTTTCAGATCCTAATTGCTCCAATGAACAGGCTAAATGAATGCAATGATAGAGGTCCCTTAAAGTGAGAAAGAGAATACTAATTTGTTAAAAAGAAAATGACACATACTAAGTGATCTCTATCATATTTCGAGTGATATTTATGAGAGAAAACTAGAGTCGAGCAACTGAAACGTTTGTTCTACCCAAAAGTAGCAGAAAAATGAACAATCACAGAGCAAGTACTACAGGTACTACACATCAATTCAGAAGAGAATGTGATGCCAAAATAAGGTAATTATTCCACTGACACTTCTCCTTTTGTGGCTTTAGTATTTACAGGAACCAATTCATAGAGCCTAAAAAGGCTATGAACACTTGAATCCTGACTGTTCAGCTCTGGGGCTCAAGCAGAGGGACGCTAGCCAAGCTCCTCTGCCACAGCCAGATGGATCAGCTCCTTCAAGACACAAATGTTTATTCACAGCGCATCCTCGGTTTCTCCTTTGCTTCCTTCAGGGTCTGGGTTAAATTCTAATGGCGTGGATGACTCCTCCATTGGAATCGCATCTCCCTGCCTCCTGTCACTTTCCTTGGTCTCTGCATGGATCAAGTGTGGCAAGCAGTCCTGCTCCGAGTTACTCCAGACGTAGCCGGGTAAAGTCACGTGGTTGTCGGGCTGCCGGCTGGCCGTCTCGGCCGCCTTGCGGGAGATGAGCACCATGCGTGTGCTGGCCGCCGTCTGCGACTGGCTGCTGGTGCTGGGCGTCACGGTAGTGAGCACGGAGCCGTATCTGTGGCCGCCGCATGGGGGCGTCCTTTTCCAGTCCACAGAGAGATTCCACCGACTCCACATCTTCTTCACCTCAGACTGAACCTAAACCGCAAGGACCATATTGTGCATCAGAAATCATCAGAGATCCTGGAACCTTGTTAGATGGATGTCTGCCTGATTTCAATGATAGTAATAATCACTAAGGTTCCACTGTGCGCCAGGGACTTTATATACAGTTGACCCTTGAAGAACACAGGGCTGAAATCCCCTATGACTTCACAATTGGCCTTCTATATCTGGGGTTCTGCATTGGTGGATTCAACCAACCACAGATGGTGCAGTACTGTAGTACATATTGAAATACAGCCAATACATATATCAGACTCATGGGAGAGGAAAGAGGACATGGGGTTGGAGGAGAAAATGGGATAAATAGTGCCAGCTAAGGCTGTGGAAGGGCATGGAAGGTACTCAGCTGGAAATGTAACTGTAACACCATCGCTTCTGCATGGGCATACTGAAGGAGGGAAATTGAGAAAAGGATTGGATGGTGAAAAGTGGGTGCTGCAAGGGCATTCGTTGTAGGGTGGGGCTCTTGTTTCCATTCTTGCTGCTGAAGATTCAATTTTGCTATTGCAACTTTCCAGAAGGGAGCTTTTTGAAAGTTCCATTGGAAGCAGTGGAAACCTGGTAAGCTGATGTCATCTAAAAGCTCGGTACCATTCTTTCTCTCCAGCCAACTCCTAAATGAACTGAAATTGTCCCATCACCATCTTGTAGTTTAAAAAATGTCAAAATGTTCTAATGGATTATTCCCAGGGAAAGTTATATTTGAGTTTCTTATAGAACTTGAAATAAAATATAAGTTGAAGCATTGACTGGAATATGAAGTTCATGGTCCTTCCAAGTATCAATCTGCATTCCAGTTAAGTTGGGTTTTTGATATCAAGGGTTGCAACTGAATTGACATTGAAAAGTGCTGGAAGAGGAAGACCTTGGCTTATTTACATGAATTCTTCCTTTCTCAAAATAATTTATGATTAAAATATCTCCCTTCTCTGTGTCCACTTTGTCCTGTAATCCCTGAGGATTCTAAAGAGATTCCGGTCACATTGCAATGGCTATTTATGAGCTTACTCGAAGCTAGACCTGCAGGAGGTATGGGGTTCCTTCAAACTTACCTCTCCATTGCAGTAGCAGTAGATGATAGACACAAAGAAACCCTGGAGGAGAAAATAGAATGTTTTAATTAATTAATTTGAATTATAAAGATCACAGCACTAAAGTGTCTTGTGCCACAATGCGTAAGTTGAAAAACTGGGTTCTTTTTTAATGATTCCTCCAGAAAATTATGCAAATTATCTCTCCTAATATTTCGAAATCCTTAAATATACATGAAATTTGTCTGAGATCTTTCCTTGGTATGAACTGAACCAAATAACTAAATAAAACAGGCCAAGATACATGAAGAACTGGTTTTTGTTACATTCGTTTCATGTGTTGCCACCCCAGGACCACAGAACATCCCCCAGTCAGTAAGTGAAATTTTTACACTGTGAATGCTGGAAACTACAGGCAAAGGGTCTTATCAGGTGAAAACACACAGAAACTTTTTTTTCACTCGTTCAAAAATATTTATTGAGTTTATACAGTGTGAAATGCTCAGCATGACAGGGATAAACAACTTAATCAAGACAGACAAAGTCCCTGTTCTCTTAGGGCTTACATCCTAGTAGGAAATACAGATGGATAAAATATAAACAAATAGGGGCTTCCCTGGTGGCGCAGTGGTTGGGAGTCTGCCTGCTAATGCAGGGGACACGGGTTCAAGCCCTGGTCTGGGAGGATCTCACATGCCGCGGAGCAACTAGGCCTGTGAGCCACAACTACTGAGCCTGCACGTCTGGAGCCTGTGCTCGGCAACAAGAGAGGCCGCGATAGTGAGAGGTGCGCGCACACCGCGATGAAGAGTGGCCCCTGCTTGCCACAACTAGAGAAAGCCCTCGCACAGAAACGAAGACCCAACACAGTAAAAATAAATGAATTAATTAAAATATAAACAAAAAGCCACAGGAGAAAAATGTAAGATGATAAGATAAAGGCCATGCAGGCAAAACGAGTGGTATTGAAAAAGAAGATGGAGAAGATCTATCAAAGGGGGAACTCAATGAAGACCTCCCTGAGGGGGAGACATTTAAGCTGGTTTGAGTGAGAAGAAGAAGCCAGGCCATGTGAATATTAGAGGGAAGGGCATTCCAGGCAAAGGAAACAGCAAGTACAAACCCCTGAGGCAGAAATGAACTTGAGGTACAGAAATTGTGGAAGAGCTAGTGTGGCTCAAACTTAGTGGGCATCAGGGAGCATGGTGTGAGGTGAGGTCACAGCTGGGCAGGCTCCCCACCAGGGAGGGCTGTGCACACCAGGAAACTGCGTTTGGATTTTATTCTGACTGGAATGAGAAGCCTCTGGATATGTTCAGCAGTTCAGTGACATTATCAGATTTATTTGTTTATTTTTATTTTATTTTTTATTGTTTTGCGGTACGCGGGCCTTTCACTGTTGTGGCCTCTCCCGTTGCGGAGCACAGGGTCCAGACGCGCAGGCTCAGCGGCCATGGCTCACGGGCCTAGCCGCTCCGCGGCATGTGGGATCTTCCCAGACCGGGGCACGAACCCGTGTCCCCTGCATCAGCAGGCGGACTCTCAACCACTGCGCCACCAGGGAAGCCCTATCAGATTTATTTTTAAGATTCTTCAGACTATTGTATGGAGACTAGATTGAAGGCAGGAGGTGGCAGCAAAGGAGTAGCAGGAGGAAGAGTTAGGAGGCGCCTGTAGCCTCCACGTGAGGGAAATGGTATCATGCTTTCAAATGAGATCAAATATAAGGAAGCAACCTCTTCCTCTTACTTGTCTCCCTTTCTCTTTTTTCCTCTCCCCTGCCTATCCCTTCTTTTGCTTTCATTGACTTTCCATACACACACACACACACACACACACACACACGCGCGCGCGCGCACACACACACACACACACAGATTCCTGCTCTGTAGGTGTCACATATTTTACAACAATGTGCTTTCTTGTCTCATAGCCCAAGCTTGTCTGTGAGAAACAGCTCCTGCTGTGGTCGGAGGATAACCTGACTGACCGCTGCAGGATAGAAATGCGCAGGTGCCAGAAAATAGCCCCTTTCCTGGCCCTTGGGAGACAGGTGCGTGAAAGCCAGAGGGAGGGGCAGAGGAAGGAAAAAAGCAAAATACAGGAATCAAATTACTAGTAGCACTCTCTACCTGAAAGGAGTTGAAAAAGAGCTCACAGTGCATCCGGATCTCCCACCCAAGCCCAGCAAAGGAGTGGGGCAGGCACACGAACACGATGTAATGCACTCCAAAGACCAGCACCAGCACCAGCGTTGATTTGGCGAGTTTCCTGGAAGAGAATGGCAAGCCTTTTAATTAGTCAATGTAGAGTGCCTTTCCATAGAGACAGCTTGCTGGAAAACATAAAGCTTATTTAGCAGAGCTACCAGGGGCTGACATTCCCCCATCTCTTTGGATCCACTGCTTCTGCTAGGTTTTTTTTTTCCTCTCCCTCTTCTTCCTGTCACTTCTATACTAAATCAGGTAGTTTATTCTCACTTCCCATGATTACTATCCCCTAAGTCTCTTTAATCTCATTTCCACTCTTCTTGCTTAAAGGATACTATTTTCATAAAATTGTAAAATGCCTTTTTTTTTTTTTCTCTGTCCTAAGTCTTCTTTAACTTCTATGTTTGAGACTTAAAGAGGTACCACCTCCATCCTCCATAACTGTCTTTACTTTCACAGGCAGCATTTTGGCTTGTTCTGTTCATTTTAGAACCAACTACTCCCTGGTCTCTTCTTACACTTGGATCTTCATTTATCATTTCATATTTTCTTATGAGCTACATGTGGTCAATACCTCTTGCCTTCCCTAAATATTCTCTGTCAAATATTCTGTCTCAAATTATCTATAGTTGTAGGTTTGTTTGTTTGTTTACAAACTAAGCAATGTGACTTTATTTCCTTTAACTGCTTCTTCATACACATTTTCTTGTGTATTTAGAGGAATCCCAGTTTCCAATATAATGGATTGACTTTAACATGGCCCCTAATGATTCCCAACCTTCTGGTATTTACATCCTTGTTAATCCTCTCTGCTTGAGTGTGGGCAGGACTTGGGACTTACTTCTAACCAACCAGTTATGGCCAAGATGGTGGGATGCCGCTTCTGTGACTATGTTGTCCGAGAGTGTAACATACATTTTAGTAGCAGACTCTCTCCCTTGTTTGATTCAGTGAAGCAAGTTGTGAGCTGCTCTACTGAGAGGCCCATGTGGCAAGGAAAGGTGGCATCTGACCAACCCAGCAAGAACATAAATCCTGTCGACAATCACGTGAGCTTAAGAGTGGATTTTTCCCCAGTCCAACCAACTGACATCCCAATTATATCCTTGTAAAGAGACCCAGAAGCTGAGGACCCAGCTAAGCCACGCCCAGATTTCTGACAAACCGAAACCATGAAATAGCCAGTGTGTTGTTTTAAAGCCACTAAGTTTGTGGTAATTCATTTTGCAGCAATAAAGAGCTAGTCTATGACCCAAGCACATCATTTTCTAGTTAGGTTTTGTTTTTTTGCATTTTTTATCCAAGAAACAGCCAAATCAGGCTTTTTCTTTATTTCTCAAATATCCCTCTTTTTCTAAGAATCATTAATGTCCCAGTAATCTCAAATGATTATAACCTTCTTCCTTTCCTCACTAGTCTTTCTTTCAGTTTCTTTCTTCCTTTCTCCCTCCCTCCCTCTTTCCCTTTTTCTTTCTTTCTTTTTCTTTCTTTCTTTCTTTCTTTCTTTCTTTCTTTCTTTTTCTTTCCTTCTCTCTCTCTCTTTCTTTCTTTCTTTCTTTCCCTACTTACTTATTATTTTTTTTTTTTTTGCGAATAAGCTGTCTATTCTGTCTTGGTTTAAAGATAATCCACTCTTTGTTCTCTCCAGAGTTTCTCAAATCTCTTGAGCAACTTTCTACTGAAAGTATAATTTCACATCATTCAGATATTCTAGAAATTAGTAGCTTTTATTCAGGACTATAGAAATAAGTAGCTTTTATTCAGAATGAGAGAAATAAGTAGCCCTGATTCAGAACTAGAGAAATAATTAGCTTTCAAACACCACTGCACTTTTTCATTTTATGAAGAATGAAAGGCTACTTACATTTTCCATTTTTTATCATCCTTTGACCTTTGTCTTCACCAATGGAATGTGACATGAGACAAGCTATTCTAGTATAGCACAGACCCTTCACTGTAAACACAGGCATGATTTTAATACTACCACTTGCAGCATATTGAAAATGACTGGAGCTAGCAGCTGATGGTTTGTTCATACTGTGCATCCTATTCTAGACTTCAGTCCATCTGTATCTGTACTCTTTTCTCCCTGACAGTAAATGCTGCCTACACGGTGCACGGGAATGATTCCACAAAGGACTTAGAGAACGTTTGTGAGAGAAGATCGAAATGTTGACTATGACTTCTTCCTTTCTGTGTCTGTGATAGCATTTCATGACAATGTGAGGCAGAAAGAAATAGATTCTTGTTTGGGGATTACAAAAACTAATCCACATGCACCTGACTAGTGGTGCATATGTTCAGGTGGATAGAAGCCACTTCCAAAACGATTCAGAACTTCCAAAATGATCATTGGGAGAAATGGACACATTCTTAAGATAGTTTGATAATGATTATAAATACTTAATTTGTCCTTTTCTTCAGCAAAGACTGAATAACAGACCTCCTTCAATCAGTACATTTGAAAGTTCTTAAAAATCAATATTTGGGAGGTACCAATTTGATGGGAAGATTGGAAACAATATAGAAAATACACTTTCTTGATTTTTTTCAGTTATGACATTATTTTAAGAAGGCAAGTGAAATTGTCGGCCAAGATCATCAAGAGATTACATAGTTACATAGGTTACATAGTTAATGGTAAAATCCCCGCTGCTAAGAACAGATTTTTAAAAATATACTTAGAATTTAAGCATATTGGGAAGGTTTGTTGTTATTTATATTTTCCTAAAATATATATACTTTTCTGATAAATAGCACAAGCACAGTTAAACCAAACGAAAATACACGTTCACAATTTAGTCTCTTAGAAACATTTCAGATCAACTGATATCTGTCCTTTACTCTAAATAGTAACCAAAATATTTCCTCTGATGGATGTATGTCCTGGAATTACCTGTATTGTTTTCTTGCGTCATGCCCAACCGCATTCGTCTCCCAAATTTTGGTAGCCAGAACTCTAACGGTATTCAGAAACAGAATAAAATTCAGCTGAAAGAGAAGATAATATTACAAAGAATTATTAAGTTAGTCTTCAAGTTGTTTGTAAAAATTTACATAAATTGCACCTCTTTGTATTCAAAGACTGAACATTACCCATTCTGTAAATGTGAATGAGGAAATCTGAGGTAAGATATTGGAAAGATAGGGATTCTGGATTTGCCCTCATGAAAACACAGAGATAAAAGTTCAACAGCACTAGAAACTAGAAATACTAGAGGATAATCTGCCAGAATCCATGGGGAATTTCCAAACCAAAGTTTAGATGAAGTTCTGTGGCAGACTTGCTGGATAAAGGATAATAGTTATTATACAAATGTAATTGACAGCCCTTTTTGAAATGAATTCCCAGCTTCTGTATCTATTTTAGGGAGAAGAATAATAGGATTGCTTTGGGGATGATGTCTCTCTTATGATGTATGAAAAGCACTGGGTGAAGTATACAAGGTTAAAAAAAAAAGCCAGGTAAGATGCTGTATAAGAAATAGTCTCAGTGTAGGCAATTAAATTGAGGTGTGGGAACCACCAGACAATCACATTCTGGCTTTAAAAAGGGGGAGGGAGGGCTTCCCTGG
Organism: Leucopleurus acutus; assembly: GCF_964270905.1. Classification (NCBI taxonomy): domain Eukaryota; kingdom Metazoa; phylum Chordata; class Mammalia; order Artiodactyla; family Delphinidae; genus Leucopleurus; species Leucopleurus acutus. Next base: position 91,100,977 of record NC_139149.1, on the reverse strand, counting down.
TGGCACAGTGGTTGAGAGTCCGCCTGCTGATGCAGGGGACACAGGTTTGTGCCCCGGTCCGGGAGGATCCCACATGCCGCGGAGCGGCTGGGCCTGTGAGCCATGGCCACTGAGCCTGTGCGTCCGGAGCCTGTGCTCTGCAGCGGGAGAGGCCACAACAGTGAGAGGCCGCGTACCACAAACAAAAACAAAAACAAAAAAAAAAGGGGGGGGGGAAGGGAAAGTATTGGTGGGATAAGACATTTTATGTCCAAGGGCCTCAAGGATCAGTGAAGAGGTCCTAAATGAAGAGGAAGAAAAGATCTCCAGGTCAGGGGTCATAAGGAGGTAGAAGCCCGAACCCCTTGGGTCCCTTAATTCAGGGAGATGTCTACAGTCCAGGAAGCGCTAGTACTTAGGAATAATGGAATTGTGGATTGCCAAGAGTGGGTTTCTGTTAATGCCAGAGCAACAGCTAGAAGAGAGGACCCATCAACTCTGCATTCCTGGGGATAAATTATCCTGTAGAGTCTCCAATCATTTCTGGAATTTGGAGAATTTTGGTATTGGGTGATTCATGTGCCCCACTGCCCAAACTATTGATTATCTGCATCAGCCCTTAATTCCAACCACCTTCTTGGCCATCCTACCACTGACTACCCCATAGGCAACTCTCACCAATTTCACAGCCTCCTACAAGAACTGGGGGCTGGCTTTTCAATAAGTGGTGCTGGGAAAACTAGACAGCTACATGTAAAATAATGAAATTAGAACACTCCCTAACACCATACACAAAAATAAACCCAAAATGGATTAAAGACCTAAATGCAAGGCCAGACACTAAAAAACTCTTAGAGGAAAACATAGGCAGAACACTCTATGACATAAATCACAGCAAGATGCTTTTTGACCCACCTCCTAGAGAAATGGAAATAAAAACCAAAATAAACAAATGATACCTAATGAAACATAAAAGCTTTTGCACAGCAAAGGAAACCATAAACAAGATGAAAAGACTACCCTCAGAATCAGAAAAAATATTTGCAAACAAAGCAACTGACAAAGGATTAACCTCCAAAATATACAAGTAGCTCATGCAGCTCAATATCAGAAAAACAAGCAACCCAATCCAAAAATGGGCAGAAAACCTAAAGAGACATTTCTCCAAAGAAGATATACAGATTGCCAACAAACACATGAAAGGATGCTCAACATCACTAATCATTAGAGAAAGGAAAATCTAAACTACAATGAGATATCATCTCACACCAGTCGGAATGGCCATCATCACAAAATCTACAAACAGTAAATGCTGGAGAGGGTGTGGAGAAAAGGGAAATCTCTTGCACTGTTGGTGGGAATGTAAATTGATACAGCCACTATGGAGAACAGTATGGAGGTTACTTAAAAAACTAAAAATAGAACTACCATATGACCCAGCAATCCCACTATAGGGCATATACCCTGAGAAAACCATAATTCAAAAAGAGTCATGTACCACAATGTTCATTGCAGCACTATTTACAATAGCCAGCACATGGAAGCAACCTAAGTGTCCATCAACAGATGAATGGATAAAGAAGATGTGGCACATATATATAATGGAATATAACTCAGCCATAAAAAGAAACGAAATTGAGTTATTTGTAGTGAGGTGGATGGACCTAGAGACTGTCATACAGAGTGAAGCAAGTCAGAAAGAGAAACACAAATACCGTATGCTAACACATATATGTGGAATCTAGAAAGAAAAAAAGAAAATGGTTCTGACGAACATAGGGGCAGGACAGGAATAAAGACGCAGACATAGAGAATGGACTTGAGGACACGGGGAGGGGGAAGGGTAAGCTGGGACGAAGTGAGAGAGTGGCAGTGACATATGTACACTACCAGATGTAAAACAGATAGCTAGTGGGAAGCAGCCGCATAGCACAGGGAGATCAGCTCGGTGCCTTGTAACCACCTAGAGGGGTAGATAGGGAGGGTGGGAAGGAGAAGCAAGAGAGAGGGGATATGGGGATATATGTATATATATATATATAGCTGATTCAGTTTGTTAAACAGCAGAAACTAACACAAAAATATAAAGCAATTATACTCCAATAAAGACTAAAAAACAAAAAAAGAACTGGGGGCTGGGTCTTGAGCCCCATACCCTAGGGGAAGGACAGAGCTGTGCTGTGAAATTGTGGAAGAAGGATGTTTTCAGGCTAATAAGAGCTACTAGTTATTGAACACTGCCTAGTTTAAACGCTCACATAAATATGATACAGGAATTTTTATTATGCCCATTTATTATGAATGAAGAAACTCTAGCTCAAAGAGATTAATTGATTTGACCTAGACTACCCAGCTATCAGCTGGAATTTGAACCAGGCCTATGTGAGTCTGTATTGTGAATTCTTAACCACTACCTTTATTTTTTAATTAAATTTAACTTTTTATTTATTGAGGTAACATTAGTTTATAACATTATATGTTTCATGTGTACAACATTTAGACTTCTGTATATACTACAGCATGCTCACTCCCAAAAGGTAGTTTCTATCCATCCCCTTTACCCATTTCGTCCTCCCCACACCTTTCCCTTCTGGTAAACACTACTGTGTTCTCTGTATCTAGGTGTTTGTTTTTATTTGGTTTGTTCATTTATTTTGTTTTGGGGGGATATTGTTTTTGTTTTTATATTCCACATGTAAGTGAAATCATACAATATTTGTCTTTCTGATTTATTTCAGTTAACATAATACCCTCAAGGTCCATCAATGTTGTCACAAATGGCAAGATTTCTTCTTTTTATGGCTGAGTAGTATTTCATTGTGTCTGAATAGATAGATAGATAGATAGATAGATAGATAGATAGATAGATACAGATATAGATATGGATATCATATCTTCTATACCCATTCAATGGGCACTTAGGTTATCTCCATATCTTGGCTATTGTAAAAAGTGCTGTGATGAGGCACTTAGGTTATCTCCATATCTTGGCTATTGTAAAAAGTGCTGTGATGAATATAGGGGTGCATATACTTTGAATTAGTGTCTTTGTATTCTTCATATAAATACCTAGAAGTGGAATAGCTAGGTCATATGGTAGTTCTGTTCTTAATTTTCTGAGGAATCTCTATATTGTTTTCCATAATAGCTACACCAATTCACATTCCCACCAACAATATGTACAGTTCTCTTTTCTCCACATCCTCTCCAACACTCGTTATTTCTCATTTTTCTTGATAATAGCAATTCCAATGGGCATGGAATGATATCTCATTGTGGTTTTAATTTGCATTTACCAAATAATTAGTGATATTCAACATCTTTTGTGTGCTCGTTTGCCATCTGTATGTCTATTCAGCTCCTCTACCCAACTTTTGTTGTTGAGTTGTGCAAGTTCTTTATATATTGTGGATATTAATGCCATTATTGGGTACAAGATTTGCAAATATCTTCCTCCATTTGGTAGGTTGTCTTTTTTATTGTTGATAGTTTCCTTTGCTATACAGAAGCTTTTTAGTTTGCTGTAGTCCCATTTGTTTATTTTTGCTTTTGTTTCCCTTGCCTGAGGAAACATATTCAGAAAGATATTACTAAGACCAATGCCAAAGAGTATGTTGCATATGTTTTTTCTAGGAGTTTGTGGTTTCAGGTCTTACATTTATGTCTAATCCATTTCGAGTTGATTTTTGTGTGTTGTATGAGATAGTGGTCCACTTTCATTCTTTGGCATGTGGCTGTTCAGTTTTCCCAACACCATTTATTGAAGGGACCATCCTTTCTCCATTGTATATTCTTTGCCCCTTTGTTTTAAATTAATTGTCCATATATGTGTGGTTTTATTTCTGGTCTCTCAATTCTGTTCCATTTATCTGTGTGACTCTTTTTCTGCCAATACCATGCTGTTTTGATTACTATAGCTTTGTAATACAGTTTGAAATCAGGGAGTGTGATATCACCAGCTTTGTTCTTTTCTCTTGGGATTTCTTTGGCTATTCAGGGGTCTTTTGTGGCTCTATACAAATATTTGGATTTTTACATTCTAGTTCTTTGAACAATGTCCTTGGGATTTTGATGGGTATTGCACTGAATATGTATATTGCTTTAGGTAATGTAGACATTTTAACAATGTTACTTCTTCCAATCCATGAGCATAGAACATCTTTCCATTTCTTTGCATAGCCTTCAGTTTCTTTCAGGCTGTCTTATAGTTTTCAGTGTACATGTTTTTCACCTCCTTGGTTAAATTTATTCCTAGGTATTTTATTCTTTTTGTTGCAATTGTAAATGGGATTGTTTTCTTAATTTCTCTTTCTGCTAGTCCATTGTTAGTGTGTAGAAATGCAACAGATTTTTGTATGTTGATTTGTATCCTGCAACTGTACTGAATTTGTTTATTAGTTCTAACAGGGTTTTTTGCGGAGTCTTCATGGGTTTTTATATATAAAATCATGTCATCTGCAAGTAGCATCAGTTTGACTTCTTCCTTTTTAATTTGGATGCCTTTTATTTCTTTTTCTTGCCTAATTCCTCTGACTAGGACTTCCAATACTATGTTGAATAAAAGTGGTAAGAGTGAGTATCCTTGTCTTGTTCCTGATCTTAGATAGCTTCCAGTTCTTCCCTGTTAAATGTGTTAGCTGAGATTATGATATTGTCATATATGGTCTTTATTATGTTGAGGTATGTTCCTTTTATACTCATTTTATTGAGAATTTTTATCATAAATGGGTGTTGAATCTTATCAGTTGCTTTTTCTGCATCTACTGAGATGATCATATGATTTTTATCTTTTATTTTGTTAATGTGGTGTACCATGATTGATTTGCAGCCATCGAATCATCCTTGAATCCCTGGAATAAATCTCACTTGATTATAAGATATGATCATCTTAATGTACTATTGCATTCAGCTTGCTAATACTTTGTTGAGGATTTTTGCATCTATGTTCATCAAAGATATTGGCATGTAAGTTTTGTTTTTGTGTGTTGTCCTTGGTGTCAGGGTAATGTTGTCCTCATAAAATGAGTTAGAAAGCATTCTCTCCTCTTCAATATTTTGGAAGAGCTTGAGAAGGATAGGTAATAAATCTTCTGAGTGTTTGCTAGATTTCACCTGTGAAACCATCTGGTTCTGGACTTTTGATTTTGGGGAGGTTTTGATTACTGTTCCAATATCCTTAATAGTGATCAGTCTATTACAATTTTTCTATTTATTCATGATTCAGCCTTGGAAGGTTGTATAATTCTAAAAATTTGTCCATTTATTCTATATTGTCCAATTTGTTGGCATATACCTGTTCATAATATTCTATTTTAATCCTTTGCATTTCTGTGATATCCATTATTATTTCTTCTCTTTCATTTGTGATTTTATTTATCAGAGCCTTCTCTCTTTTTTTAAGTGAATCTAGCTAAAGATTTGTTAATTTTTTTTAACATTTTCAAAGAAACAGCTCTTAGGTTCATTAAACTCTTCTGTTATTTTTTAGTTTCTATTCATTTCTTTCCACTCTAATGTTTAGTATCTCCTTCCTTCTGCTGAATTTGGGCTTCATTTGTTTTTCTTTTCTAGTTCTTTTAGGTGTAAAGTTAGACTGTTTATATGAGATTTTTCTTGTTTCTTGAGGTAGGCCTGTATTGCTATAAACGTCCCTCTTTGTACCTCTTTTGCTGCATCCCATGGATGTTGGCATGTTGTATTTTCACTTTCATTTGTCTTAAGGTATTTTTAAATTTCTACTTTGATTTCTTCTTTGACTCAATATTTGTTCAGTTGCATGCTGTTTAGTCTCCACATATTTAAGATTTTTCTAGCTTTCTTCTTGTAGTTGATTTCTAGTTTCATCACAAAAGATGCTGTTATTTTTTCAATCTTCTTAAATTTATTGAGACTGGTTTGGGTCCCAACTTTTGGTCTGTCCTTGAAAGTGTTCCATGTGCACTTGAGAAGAATGTGTATTCTGCTACATTTGGGTGGAATGTTCTGTATAAATCTACTAAGACTACCTGGTCTAATGTTTTACAGCTGCTGTTTGCTTGTTAAGTTTCTGTCTGGATGATCTATCCATTGATGTAAGTGGGGTGTTAAAGTCCCCAACTATCACTGTGTTGCTGTCAATTTTTTCCTTTTGGTCTGTTAATTTCTTTATATATTTTGGTGATCATATGTTAGGTGCATGTTGGTGTTGTCCCCTTTATCATTATATAATGTCCATCTTTGTCTTTTGTTACCTCTTTTGGCTGGAAATCTATTTTGTCTGTTATGAGTATGGCTACATCCACTTTCGCTTGGCTGCCATTTACTTGGAGTATCATCTTCCATCCCTTCACTAGAGTTTATGTTTGTCTTTAAAGCTGACATAAGTCTCCTGGAGACAGCATTTCATTGGGTCATGTTTTTTTAATCCATCCGGCCACTTTGTGTCTTTTGATTGGAGAATTGAATCCATTTTCATTTTGGGTGATTATTGATAAATGAGGACTTAGCACTGCCATTTTATCTTTTATTTTCTAGTTGCTCTGTATCTCCATTATTTCTTTTTCCTTGTGTTTCTGACTGCCATTTTAGTTTGGTGGTTTTCTATGATATTTTCTCAGTTTCCTGTTTTTTATGTTTCATGTCTCTGCTCTAGATTTATGCTTTCTTGTTACCATAATGTTTGTTTAAAATTCTCATAGATAAAATTGTTCTTTTTCTGCCGATAGCATCTTATTGTCATTTGACTACATGACTTCTGTACTTTCCTCTTCCATTTTTATGTTTCTGTCATCTCAAATTATCCCTTTATATGTTGTGAGTTTGTAAGCAACTTGCAATAGCTATAGTTGTTTTTACTGCTTTTTTCCCCTTTAACCTCTGCGTTATTCTGACATAGAGTTGCAATTTTCTGATTCTACTGATCACCTTACTCAAAGTTTTGCACACTTTTACTTTTCATTTAGGAAGAACAGCTCCTTTCAACATTTCTTATGAGGCAAATCTGATACAAATGCACTCCCTCAGCTTTTGTTTGTCTGAGAAATTTTATTTCTCCTTCATATCTAAATGATAACTTTGCCAGAAAGAGTATTTCTGGCTGATAGTTTTTATCTTTCAATATTTTGAGTACATCATTCCACTCTCTCTTGGCTTGTAGAGTTTCTGCTGAGAAATCTGCTGATAGCCTAACTGGGGTTCCTTTGTAGGTTGCCAGTCTTTTCCCCTGGCTGCCTTTAAAATTCTTTCTTTGTCATTTATTTTGACAGCTTTAATATGTGTTGTGGAGAAGGTTTTTTCACATTGAAGTAATTAGTTGTTCTCCAGCTTCATGGACTTCTATATCCAGTTCCTTCCTCAGGTTTGGAAAATTCTCTGCTCTTATTTCTTTAAATAAACTTTCTCCTCCCTTCTTCCACTTTTCTCCTTCTGGGATACCCATTAACATAATGCTGCTCTTCCTAATAGAGTCAAATAGTTCTCAAAGAATGTCTTCTTTTTTTAAGATTTTAATTCTCTCTTCCTTCTGTCCATATCATTTCTAGATTCCTATCTTCAAGCTCACTAGTCTCTCTTCCATATCATCTGCTCTATTTCCAGTGCTTTCTTCATCTCATTTATCAAGTCCTTCAGGTCCAGAGTTTCTCTTTGGTTCTTTCTTAGAGTTTCAGTCTCTTTGGCAAAATATTCCTTCTGTTCATCAATTTTATTCCTGAGCTTATCGAACTGCCTTCCTGTATTTTCCTTTAGTTCACTGAGTTTCTTTATGACAGCTACTTTGAATTCTCTATCAGTAAGATTGCAATATTCTGTGGCTCTAAGTTTGGTTTTTGGAGAACTGTCATTTTCTTTTTGTGATACAGTGTTACCATGGTTCTTCATTGAGCTTGATGAGTTGTTCTTCTACCAGCATATTTGAAGTAGAGGACACCTTTCTTCTTTAGGTAAAGCTTTTTAAAAAAAAAAAAAACTTGATTCAAAAGATTCAACAGATTAGTAACTAGAGGCCTCTCTTGTTTTCCAGTAGGGGTGATATAGCACAAGTTTTTGGTCACTTATCTGAGCTGCTTCTGGTTATATTTGAGCATCAGCATTTTCCACTCTCCACCACCTCTGTCAGAGGTGTCATCCATTGCCCTGGTTGTCACTGCTTGTGCCTCTGGGGTTATTAATGCATTGCTGCTGCTGGCATCACTACCTGGGACACTGGGTTGGTGGGTACTTCTGCTATGTCCAGGGGCTCATGCTCCACTACCCCCTGGCAGAGTGGGGAGGGTAGGTAGCCAGGGTCCCAGGTGTCCTTACCATGTCCAGGGTTGTCAGGCTCATAGGCACTGCCACTGTGGATAGGGGCAGGCAGAGGGAGCGAGAGTAATAGGCATCTCCATAACTGGAAGGACAGGGTCATAGGCCCACTGTCACTGTTGCCTGGATCTCTTTGGCCAGGGGCACCACTTTGGCTGGAGGGCTGGAGTCATATGTTCTGCTTCCCCTGATATTACCAGGTTCTCTGGGGCTGCAGGCTCAGTTACCATGGCTGAGGGTCCAGGATCATAGGCACCACCTCTGCTGTTCTGCCTGGTTCTGCCTCTTCCATGTGTTTCAGCCCACCCACCTTTAGATGTGTGGGATTCTCTGATGTCCTGCTGTGTTGAGCAAAGGCACCTTTGTTGAGTTATGGATGTTTTTACTGGCTGTAGATTGAAGGGGAAAGGGCACCTTTGTTGAGTTATGGATGTTTTTACTGGTTGTAGATTGAAGGGGAAAGGCAAAGTGAGTGCCACACACTGCCATGATGCTGACGTCACTCTTAACCACTATCTTATACTTTCTTTTCAGGAGGATAAAAAGATTCAAAACATGAGAGTTGAGGATTTTCATTCATCCTCACCCACTACAACACCTGATTGATGTCCACATAATCTTTTTCAATAAGAAGGTGAGAAACTACGACTTGTCTATCACATGAGTGCTACTTTCTGAATGGCCAAACTTATTTCATGCTTCATTAATTCCTCTTTCCCTAAGACTATACTCCGTGGCAATACAAATGCAGCTGGGAGTGAAAATAGTGGGGAGTGATGCTGTGTAACTACTGTGTGAAGGACCAAGTGCTAGGAGCTGAAGGTGGCAGCGCTGTGGAAGCAATGTTAGCTGGGTATTGTTATTTGCCATTCCTTATTCCTGGAAAAAATAAAGAATTACAAATGGCTTCAGATGGGCCAACCTTAAACTCCGTCCATATTAAAATGCCCATGACCAGGGACTCTGTACTCAAGTCAGTAGACCATACTAAGTAAATACTGCAAACTCCCAGAAACTTATTAAAGAAGACACACACCAATTAGTCCATTGGTTTTATAACTCAAAGGACAGCAAAGTGGATTATGGAAAGAATTAAGAAAAATAGAACTTGCTGCCTTAAAAGATAGGTAAACAAAATACACACATACACACACACACATGCACACACACATATTGATACACGCAGTAACAGTTGAATGAATTTCCAAAAAATTATTATAAATAATTTAGGAAAGTATAGAATATAGATTAACTAGAAACTAAGTTATTTACTACTTACTTACTATTCTAAGTGTTTTAGGTTAATTGACGCTTAGTCTTCACAGCAGCTCTATGAGATAGGCATATTGCCCCCATCATACAAATGAGGAATTTGAGTCACAGCTTACACAAATTATGCATGATCACACAGCCAGCAAGCGACAGAGCCCTAATTAGTCCCATGCAGCCTGGATGCATAGCATGGACTCTTAACCACTGCACCAAACTGCCCATAAAATAGAGTTGAGTTAATAGCAGATTGAGATGGAGACAGAAATTTTTTAAAGAGCAGGATGGGTTAAGAAAAGATTGTAAAGAATCTACCTTATAACCCAGTTTTAAAGTCAGTATTAGAAACCTAAACATTAGGTCTAACAGAGTAGGAAAGTGGATTTAGCAATTTAGAAGACACTCGAAGAATCTTCCCAAATGAAGGGATGAAGAACAAAGACTTCTGTGATGAGGGATAGATGCTTACATGGAGAGCATGGAATTCAGAGTCATTATGAAGATTATTTCTCTTTCTGAAGGAAGTGATAAATAGAACAAATCAATGAAGACATAAAAGAAAAAATCCTGCTCTAAAGAAAGATCCAAGTCTGCAGGAGGAAAAATGACTCTATACATGGGGAAATGGAATGAAAAAGAACAACACATTCTCATGAGATTTAAAAAAAATTTTAAGTGAAATATCATTCAAAGAGAAAAAAAATCATTTAGAGAGTCCTTGCATATCTCAAGTAATCTTCTTGGAGGAAAAATTTTGCTTAAAGCTGTTAATAAGCCAGTAGCACATAGAATAAATTTTATGCAAGGGTGGTTTTAATAAGCCAGTAGCACATAGAATAAATTTTATGCAAGGGTGGTTTTAAAATAATGCAAATATAAACATTAGAGTCTCTGTCAATTAAATTTTTAAAGATTTATTCAAAGTGAACCACAGATGAATTTCAAAGTCAAAATTGCAGCCATGAAACCTCTGGCTCCTCGGGCCATCTCAGAGACTGCTCCTAGAATCAGCTTTGCCTGGATCATTCTCCCTACTCCCTCCACTCTCTCACCCTTACTAGGACAGCTCATTTTCAGGCTTTAAGCTGAATGTCACTTCTCAAAAGCTATTCCCCACACCCCAGCCCCACCACAGCACCCGTCACGTTTCGATGTCTGTCTCACCCACTATGCTTAAGTTTAAGGAGAAATTGATGCCTGTTCCCCCCATCTCATCCCCACTGCCTCACACAGCACCTGCCATGTTCTTGGTGTTTAACCAAGATTTGTTAAATGAGTGAATGAATAAATGAGTGAATGAAATGTGCACTCTCTAAACCCTACTTATATTGAGGTAAATCAGCATATCCCCCTTCAATGTAGAATTTTCACTTCTAGGTGTCTATCACAAAAGACATAAGTAGAGAAAGAAGTCAAAATTTATGTACAAGAAATTCCACTGTTATAAAATATATTTAAAACTATCTATTTACACTTAAAAATTTCATCAATGGGGCTTCCCTGGTGGCGCAGTGGTTGAGAGTCCGCCTGCCGATGCAGGGGACGCGGGTTCGTGCCCCGGTCTGGGAGGATCCCACATGCCGCGGAGCGGCTGGGGCCGTGAGCCATGGCCGCTGAGCCTGCGCGTCCGGAGCCTGTGCTCCGCAGCGGGAGAGGCCACAGCAGTGAGAGGCCCGCACACCTCAAAAAAAAAAAAAAAAAAAAAAAATTTCATCAATGCCTTTGGATACACGATGGGGGAAGATTAGCTATCTCCCCTTTCCTGATATTTCCTCCCAGGGAAGGTAGGTCAACTGACGTGCACTTCTGTTCTCCCTACTCCCTCTTACTGTCTCCAACCCTGGAGAAGATGGATTGAAGTATTTGATGAGTGAAAATGAGACAAATACTGAGTTTGCTTAACTCAGCCCATCCTTCTTTTCTTTGGGAGCTTGCAGTGAGCAGACTTTCTCTGCAGCATCTCCAGGCTTAGGAGCCTGCCCCTCAGCAATATGTGCCTGGGTGGGCAGATCCTGCCTAATTATGGGGTTCTTCGACTGGCCCACTTGGCTAACAGACCGAAGATCACAACTTCCAACCCAGACTCTAACAGCTATAAGGGTTTTACTTTGTTTCTCTCTCTCCTCCTTTGTTTCATATCTCGACTTATTTAGAATCTGAGCAGCAAAGAGGGATGCTATGTATTAGCTGCCCTCAGAGATTCTCTGAATACATCACATCTCACCCCATATATTGGTTTCTTTTTCAATATCATGAACATGAGGAACATTTTTGCTTTGTTTATATGTGCATCAATTCTAAATGTTGAACACTTAAGTGATAGAAAATAAACTCCTTAATCTATATCAGCTACTATAATTTGATTATCTGTATAATAGATATGAAGACAAAATATGTAGTTCACTTCTTATCCATTGGAATTCAATTTATAACTTAGGGGTAAATGCTAGAGCTTTAATTTCACTCAAGGTTCTATAGTTGACTGATTTAGAAGAGGAAAGAGATTATGGAGCAGAGATTTTCCTCTGGGTAAAAAAAAAAAAAAAAATTGTATTTGTAATTCCATCAAAGATCAGAGATTAAATTTTATCCATTTTACTTAAAACTTCTCCCTTACCAGTCATCCCTCTCATGCTCCCTTCTTGTGCTTCATGATCGAGCCTCCTTTAATAACAACTGGGCAGAAATGAATCACTGACTCAACAGCAGCTGAGAAGCTTATGTTCTGTTTGTCCTCTTCTTTTCATATTTTATAAAATGCACTGGATATGATTTTTTAAACATATCGCTTTAGAATTCTTCTTAAAGGAATTTATTAGAAGTACCATCTTATTCCATCTGCCAGAATTCCCTGAGATATCCTTTGACAGGTACATGGAACAAAACATATATAAGAAAAAAATTGAAAGTCTGGAGCTCTCCATTTAATGCACTCTGAGTAGCATGCAGTCTCCTCAGGGGCCACTACTTAGTCATTCACATTAGATCATTTTTCATAGAATGAGCAAGCCCATGACAAACACCACAAACTACTTGTTGACCACAGACATTAGCCCTTAGCTTGGGTACACAGTGGTGCTGTAAGACATGGTAAACATCTAAAAACAAGCAAATATACCAATAACAAGGAAGAAAGAAAGAAAGAAAGGGAAGAAGGAAGGAAGGAAGAAAGGGAAAGAAAAAGGGAAGGGGGAGGGAGGGAGGGAAGGAAGGAAAAGAAAGAGAAAGGTAGGAAGGAAGGGAGGGAGGAAAGGAGGGGAGGGGAGAGGGAAGGAGGGACAGACTATTGCCCTGTATTTTCCTAAAATCCATCAACATATATAAAGCAAACTATAAACTCTCACAGTTATAAGTTCTCTGTAGGGTTATTTAATGCTCAAAAATCTCTGCAATAGTGTTGCCAGATCAACATCAGGCAAGAGCCCCCCCAGAATGCTTCCCAACATGGACATTTTTTGATTCTATGGCTTACTTTTGAGGAGTTACCAGAAAATGAACTACTGCCTATAGAAAAACAAGTACATAAATTCTAACGTCTTCATGAGTGACTGGCCCTGATTTCCAATTTCAGTGTCTTTAATAAATAAAAGCTTTGGGTTGATTTAAGACTGAATCTTGGATTTTCTATTTTACCACTCCCACTGTATAAACATTGCTTAGATGTATGTACTATAAGAAAAGTAACTCTGGAAGAAATTTCGACCCTCCAAGTATAAAAGATATATTATTAAATAGTAATACATTAAAATTAGTAATTAAATTAGTAATACATTTACATTTTTATTGATATTTACCTTTTCTTGGCACCTTTAAAAAAATAGTTCTTACTGCACATTTGCATTTTAGTTCAGCTAAGATGAAGCAACACATTGTATAGAGAAATACTTTGGGAGTTTGTGGTCTCTCCAAAGGAATGGATTTATATGAATTGAAGATATGGGCTTGACTCCTATCAAAAGAAGAAAAAAACATGGATTGCTGTAACCCTGCTCATGGTCACCAACTACTGAAGCACTGATGTCCCTTTGTTGCTCACCTTAGTTTAACACTGTTTATGGTTGTTCCAATTTTAAATATTTATTTATTTGGCTGTGCTGGGTCTTAGTTGTGGCACGTGGGATCTTTGTTGTGGCGTGCGGGGTCTTTAGCTGCAGCATGCGGGATCTTTCAGGTGTGGCATACGGGATCTACTGCCCTCATCAGGGATCGAACCTGGGCCCTCTGCACTGGGAGAGCAAAGTCTTAACCACTGGACCACAGGGAAGTCCTGGTTGTTCCAATTTTAATGCAACTCTTTAATTCCTGTATCTTTCTTTGGAAGCCTGCATCAAGAAAATGACCTCTCATATAGAAATCTGAGGACCTTTAAAATATCATAATTGATGTCAGAGTCAGTCAGATAGAATTACGTACTTAAAAGTGAATAGCCAGGACTTCCCTGGTGGTGCAATGGTTAAGAGTCCGCCTGCCAATGCAGGGGACATGGGTTCGAGCCCTGGTCTAGGAAGATCCCACGTGTTGTGGAGCAACTAAGCCCGTGCGCCACAACTACTGAACCTGCGCTCTACAGCCCGTGAGCCACAATTACTGAGCCCACGTGCCACAACTACTGAAGCCTGTGTGCTATAGCCTGTGCTCCGCAACGAGAAGCCACCACAATGAGAAGCCTGCACACCGCAACAAAGAGCAGCCCCTGCTCACTGCAACTAGAGAAAGCCCGCGTGCAGCAATGAAGACCCAATGCAGCCAAAAATAAATAAATAATTTTTTTAAAAAAGTGAATAGCCAATAGCTCTCTTAGATAGATTGCCATACCTCCAGACTAGTTCATTTAATCCCCGTTCCTGATTTTTCCTTCCAGGGAAGGCAGCTCAACTGATGTGCATGTCTGTGCTCCTCAGTCCCCCATACTGTCTCCATCCCTGGGGAGGACGGGTTGAAGTATTTGATGAGTGAATGTGGGAAGAATACCGAGTTTGCTTGACTCAGTCTATCCTTCTTCATCTTGGGAGCTTGTGGTGAACAGATTTTCTCTGCAGCATCTCCAGGGTTAGGAGCATCTTGTGCCTGAGGCACCATCCCCATAAGGCCAAAATCCAAATCTAATCAGATCACTATCCTGCTTAAAATCTTTCAATGTCTTATAATTTTAAGGAAAATTCCAATGTCCTTATAGCACAGAATATGAGTCCAATCATGATTCAACCCCCATCCACTTCCAGTCTGATCTCTTGCATTTTCCACAGATGCACCCATCCTTCCAGCCACAGAAAACATGACCTGTCCATTTACACCCTTAACGTTCCTGAACACATGACACATATCTGACCTCCCACAACCATGTGGACACTCACTGGTTACACTGGTCAGGCCTTTTTCAGTAACTCCAAATTTCACTGTCAAAGGAACTGATCTAGTTCAGCATTTTCCAAGTGGCTTAGGGTGGCACCACCATGATTTTGGCCATATCAATATTATTCATCTACTATTATTTACTTAATACCCTTCTTCAAGCAATCCACTTTTATTAAATTATTGAAATTTAAATTTCATATCATTACCATCAGTGGAAAACCAATAGAAGCTGCTACAAGCAAGAGGCAACTGTAAAAATACAATGGAAACAAGTCATATGAAATTTTACCTATACTGGGTTGCCTGTCCCCCACCTCCATCCCCCAAAGGAAGACACCACACACATTAGAAAAGTGTTAAAGACCAGTATCAAAATGAGACCTCCAAGATGTGTTCAGAAGGGTTGGAGAGGGGCCAATATTCTCAATGTTAATTGATTTTACTTAATAACCTTGCACGTATGCACCAGGGTATGTGCTCTCACCCTGACAAACACTGGCAGAGCTTAAATTCAATTACCACAAACAGGGAAAACTGTGGGCTCTGGAACTACGCTGCCTGAACCTGACTCCGACTACAGCACTTTCTGTATATACCTAAGCTAGTTGCATAACTGCTCTTGGACTCAAACTAAGAATAATAAAAATACCAATCTCAACATTGTTTGAGGGTTAATGAAGAAAACGTTTTGAGATAAAACATGAAGCAAAACATGCACTCCAAAATATTTATTCATCAAATGATAAATAGAAAGAGATTTAACTCTGTCAAGGGACAAAAGAAAAGACATTTTGGTAAAAAATGAAATTGAGCAGGGACTAGAAAGACCATTTGATCACACATCAGAGGATGATAAATGAAAGGATGGAGGGATGAAGCCGACTAATACAGGATGAAGGAAACAAGTAAAGACAAATACCACAGAGTTTCTGTTTTTCTTTTCCCTAACCTGTAATTCCAAGATCTCAGATTTCTACTAAGACCAAAGCTCTTTCCACCCCGTATTACTGGCCTCTTCAAAGACCATCTTGTAAATGCTCATGAGCAAATCTGCTCAATTTTACAATCTGTATTTTTATGACTGTGGTTTTATTTCTCTTCAGCTATTATAGTCTCTTCTGGTTGACACCAGTGAAAACGTAGGTTCTCGGGTGTCAGGGGGCAGTGTCCCGCTTGGTCGGGATTTATCACCTCTGCCAACTTCACCTTCACCACTTCTAATCCATTCTGCCCTGCCTGTGGCTTCTCCTGCTCTGTGGGCCAAGCACACTGTTCCTCCTAATGCTGCTCTGGGAGGCCCAGGACCAAAACAATGCTTCATGTCCCGTTGTCAATTAGGAAATATTCCTTTCATATTTTTTTAATAAATTTATTTATTTTTGGATACGTTGGGTCTTCATTGCTGCCACAGGCTTTCTCTAGTTGCAGTGAGCAGGGGCTACTCTTCCGTTGTGGTGTGCAGGCTTCTCATTGTGGTGGCTTCTCTTGTTGCAGAGCACGGGCTCTAGGCATGCGGGCTTCAGTAGTTGTGGCACGCGGGCTCAGTAGTTGTGGTGCACGGGCTTAGTTGCTCCACGGCATCTGTGATCTTCACGGACCAGGGATCGAACCCATGTCCCCTAGGCAGGCAGATTCTTAACTGCTGCACCACGAGGGAAGCCCATTCCTTTCATATTTTAATGCTAAATAGAACTTCAAATCATCTTCAAATCAACAGCAAGATGTTGAGGGTGAATAATTAATTATATTTAGAGACATTTATTTTCAGAACAAAAATTAATGTTTCAAATTACCCTAATTCTCTTAAACATAATTTTACCACATATGAACAAAACACAGAAAACCATCGTGCTACAATTTTCGATTCTATGATTCCAAAATCAAGTTGTTCCTTCCAAATTTGTACTAAAGTCTGTGATTATCTCCGAAATTCAATTCTCTTGATATGATTTCTTCAAGTTAGAACCTATGAACGCTCACCCATACTACGAAATGCAAGACTAAAAAACACACAAACCTTTTATTCTAGAGTTAACATATAAAAAATTATAAATGTACCCATAAAATTGAAAAGATTATTTTCCCATAACTTCAAGAAAAAATTTTGACATGCTTTGGAATGTTAAGTGAAAAGAACATGGTCCAAAAATGCAGGTTATAGTCTTTGTTTTGTTACACTGGCTGTGTGACCTTTATCTGTGTGGGCTTTAGTTTCCTTCTCTAGAAAATAAAAAGGTTGGTAAAATGGACTCAAAAGTTCTGTAATTATACTGGCTTTCTGCTCTTATTTCACTTCTTCCCTCTTACCGTGTCCCAGAATATTTACTTTGTATGCATGTTTTATTTTTTCAGCAAGTGTTTATTGAGTGTCCACTCTGTGCCAGGAAAATTACAAGGCATTAGAATATAGAAGTTGAGAAAAATATGGTTCTTGTTCACCTAAGCCTTTCAGTTTAGTGGGCAAGATGGACATTCAACAAACAATCAGAAGCATTATACTTGATGATGATCTTGAGAAATAAAAACCTCGCCGTGCTCTGCGGATTATAATAGGCGACCTAATTTTGATTGGGGGCAAAAAGGAAGCCACAATGAAGAAGTGACATTTAAAGTGAGGAGTAGAAGGAAGCATAGTCTTGAGAGGGGCAGACATGGACAAGTTCAAGGAACCGAAAGGGAAACAACGAGGCTAAGGCAGAGAGCATAAAGGGGTGCAGGCATGAGTGACAGGGTCTCCTCTGGACTATCAGGGATGTTGGCTTTTATTATAAGTGCGGGATGTAAGCTTTTTATTATAAGAGCTCACATTATTTACTGTGAGCTCACTAGGTAGGGACATTGACCCTGAAATTAGAATCTGAGCTCCACCACTTACTAGCTGAGTGACCTTGGGCAGTTTCCTCATTTAGAGTTATTGGGAGGATTAGATCAATCAATGTAAATGAAGTGTTTAAAACAGTGCCCAATGGTGGTAAGCACTTTGCTGTGTATGTTGTTATTATTAGCAGCATTCTTCCTGGCTTCAGGACACAGAAGAGCTCAGAGGAAGGAGTACTACACTCCAGGTGCTGAGACCAGGGCTCCAGGTGCATCTCTTCCCATACAGGCTGTTTCCACAGTAAAGTGAGGAAACCTTAAAAGGAACTGAGATAACCCTGAATTGTAATAAAGAAACAAAAAGGTAACTTTAAGTGAACAGAAAGGTGCTCTTGAATCTCTTCTCTGATTTTTGAGATTAAATGGATGTTGTAATATTGGAAAAACATTTAAGAATTCTTGCTTTGCATTGCTCATAATATTAGTTCTAGAAGACGAAAATGGCATCCCACCTAAGTTTCCTTCAAAATGTATTGAGTGTACCATCATTTCTGGTTCTCTTTCATCAATGGTGAATCTTTCAGAACCTCTATATCACCTAACTGTACTGTTTCACGTTGCAATTTAGAAACCTCAGCAAATAAACTTCTCATCCACACTGCTGATGTGAGTAACTAAGATCTCTAAATAAACAACAAAGCTTTGGATAAAATTAAACTATTTCAGTGGAAAATGTCCTATGATTTACTTTTTTCTCCACTGTTCTTTGCTTCAATTCCTAATAATTTTACAAGGATCCCTTAGATTTTAATAAGCCCTTCCTTTTCATCAAAAGAAAACACAAACTTAATGTTCTTAAATTTGCCTCATTTTTATAATACTTAATTACCTCTTATTTATCAATTCAAGTACAAGGCACTGAAGACACAAAAAATATTAAGACATGGGTTATCCCTTTAAAAAGATGGTAGTAAGAGATGGAGGAGCAAACATAATAAAGGAGGAAGAGAGAGAAAGGAAAGTTAAAGGCCTGGAAATGCAGATAAGGTTAGCATATCAGTGCATAAAAGGGAAATCAGAGTAGTAAACCCCAGTTAATTTATAAAGTTAATTATCTTCTTTAAGTTTATTGATAATCTCTCAGGGATATAGTTTATCACTAGGTTTGATGGGATGGTTTATCACTACATTAATACAGCAGCACTTCATTAAAATTAATATGAGTTTCTAAACTGAAGTCATTCATTCATTCATTTATCCACAAACCATTTTTTTAAATTTTATTGAAGTATAGTTGATTTACAACGTTGTGTTCATTTCTGCTGTATAGCAACGTGACTCAGTTATACATATATCTTCTTTTTCATATTCTTATCCATTATGGTTTATCATAAGATGTTGAATATAGTTCCCTGGGCTATACAGTAGGCACCTTGTTGTTTATCCATCCTATATACAATAGTTTGCATCTGTTAATCCCAAACTCCCAATCCTTCCCTCCCCCACCCCCTCCCCCTTGGCAACCACAAGTCTGTTCTGTATATTTGTGAGTCTGTTTTTGTTTTGTAGATATGTTCATTTCCACAATCCATTTTTGAGCTTCCCCTAAGACTTAGAATCGGGTCTAATTTGATAACAGGCTGCTGTAGCAAGGGTACAAACTGGCTTCTCTAAAACTTCTGTACTTTATTTTCCCCTCTAAATATTTACATCAATGAGCTTCTGAAGTGAAGATTCCTCTTCAATCTCTTCTAGCTTGCTATCTGCATTTTTCCTATGAGATAAATAAGCTTTTACCTGACTATCTGGATAGATCTTACAAAACCTCAACCACATTAATGGCTGTCCTTCTGGATCCATCATGCCAACATGCTGACACACCTTGTCCAAAAGAAAACAAAATGAGAAAAGTAAGAAACTGGAGAACAAAGAAAGACTGAAAAAATTGGTTAAAAATCAGGCTGCTACTATTTACAACAGCCAAGACATGGAAGCAACCTAAATGTCCATCAATAGATGAATGGATAAAGAAGATGTGGTGTGTGTGTGTGTGTGTGTGTGTGTGTATATATGTGTGTGTGTGTATACATATATGTATATATGTATATGTATGTACATATGTGTGTATGTATGTACATATATGTACTGTGTACATATGTATATATGTACATATGTATACACACACGATGGAATACTATTCAGCCATAAAAAAGAATGAAATAATGCCATTTGCAGCAACATGGATGGACCTAGAGATTGTCATACTAAGTGAAGTAAGTCAGACAGAGAAAGACAAGTATCATAGGATATCATTTATATGTGGAATCTAAAAAAATGATACAAATGAAAATATTTACAAAACTGAAATAGACTCACAGGCATAGAAACAAACTTATGGTTACCAAAAGGGAAAGGTTGGGGGGGCATAAATTAGGAGTTTGGGATTAACATATACACACTACTATATATATAATGGATAAACAACAAGGACCTACTGTATAGCACAGGGGACTATATTCAATATCTTGTAATAAACTATAATGGAAAAGAATCTGAAAAGGAATAGATAGCTAGATAGACAGATAGATATAGATAGATATGTATTACTGAATCACTTTGCTGTACACCTGAAACTAACATAACATTGTAAATCAACTATACTTCAATTAAAAAATAGAAAAAATCAGGCTGCTATATTACTTTCAAATTATTTAACATTTAATATTGGGATATCAGTCCTTTTTTAAAGATGTATATAATCTTGGGTTAATACATGAAAACCAGGAAAACACAAGGTGGTATAATTTCTTCATCAAACCACAGAGAAGCTAATACCATAAACTCTTCAGGGAAGGTCAAGAGTAAACATTTCTTTTTTTTTTTAATTTTTATTTTATATTGGAACATAGTTGATTAACAACGTTGTTAGTTTCAGGTGCAGAGGAAAGTGATTCAGTTATACATATACACGTATCTATTCTTTTTCAAATTCTTTTCCCATTTAGGATATTACAGAATATTGAGCATTTTGGTGAGTTTTGTTAGACACAAAGTGTGTGATTTTGTTTTCTTTTGTAACACAGACATAATATACAGGCAGATAAGTCCCATCCAATACGACTGCCAACTCTAGTCTTTTTTGGACTAGACAGTCCAAAAGAGTATGGAATTCTCTTAACTCCTTGGGGAAAGTATGTGAAATAAAAGCTTTAGGCAATGTTTTATAATAAATCACACTATCATTTTTCTCTCTCGATAATTCCTCTGTTCTCTTGCTATTACATCTTTGCCCCCTCCTCCTACCTATTACCAGGTGATCAGGTGGTCAGAACTTTATAAAATAATGGCTGAAAAGGGGGAAGAGTTTAAGGACCGCCCCAACTGCTTGAACCTATAAATGCTCATAGATATTTTGAAGTCCCGGAATTTTCCCTACATGTTGGCAGA
The DNA here is from genome assembly GCF_964270905.1 of Leucopleurus acutus. NCBI lineage: Eukaryota > Metazoa > Chordata > Mammalia > Artiodactyla > Delphinidae > Leucopleurus > Leucopleurus acutus. The sequence continues at coordinate 91,079,830 of NC_139149.1, read as the reverse complement.
TTAAAGGGAGGGTGTGCGCTTTCTTCATGGATCGCAGTGTCAGCCATGAATAAGGTTCTGATCCCCAATCCAGACTTTCCCAATAGCTATTGCTGTAATGTGAGGTTTAGGAAACAAAGTGACAGACAAACTTTCTCTGGGTTTTAGCAGTAGTTTAATTATGCATCTTTTTCTTCTTTATTTAAACTATACAGGTTTTTAAACTTACCCCGATAGCTGCTAAGATTGGGGCTTGATAAATCCACTTGATGTCTCCAGCACTAAGTTCCCAGCATCTGAGACATGAAAAAGAACTTCCATTAAAGAATCAGCAAAGCAAATAAGCAGTGAGAGGTAACATTTTGTTTTACCAAAAATTCCAGACCCAGGGTTTTGATTAAGAAACAAGTAGACAGGGAAAAAAAAAATCTCCTAAAACACCCAAAACAGTTAAAAAAAAAAAAAAAAAAGAAAGTGTAACAGTCCTGGTTTCCATACTATTAGCTACTCCTTGGGGATAAGTAAAGTATTATAAATAGTGGTTTATTATTTTTATGAAAGAGTCAAAACTATGTTTCTAGAGCCACAAAAAAAATTAGTCTTCTAAATGTGGTACCACTGATTCTTTATGTTTGTTATCACTGGAAAGATCCATAACAATTAAACCTTGTTGATAGAGAAAGTCCTCTCACTTTCAGAATTTACTCCATTGGTTGTAGAACATTGACATTAGTACATTCTTATCCACAGAAATGCAACAGAAAACTGACAATCATGCAAATGATTCTTGTTGATAGGAATGTAGAAGAAAACTGAATGCAAATGATTTTTGTCCATAGAAAGGAAAATTAGCTGTGTTTGGTGGAATGTAATTGCTCAGTGATCTGTGAATATTGACCAGTTTTTACATTTATTTGTAAAATTATTTCAGTGTACATATTACTAGATATAAACATGTAATTCTTTTATTTCTCCTTTGAACAAGTTACAACATCTTACTGGTTTCCTCATTAATTAGTGAGTTAAAAAATCTTGATAGGTGCTCATTTTATATTTGCATTAGATCATGATTTTATCTTCTATTTTAAAAAGTTAGTTTTTAACAGTACTTAATAAAAACACTATTTGATTTACTTATTTGTTATATTTATTTTCTGCTTCCTGCTCACTCCAACTAGAATTTAAGTTTACATAGGCAGGGATCATTGTTGTTTTTGTTTTCTGTTACAAGTGCCTAGAACAGTACATAGCATGTAGGAGGTCAATAAACATTTGTTGAATTGAATTGAATTCAAAGTAAGTTAGACCCAACCTCACCCCATCTGGTTTGTGGTAAAGGTCTTACACTAGAATAAATGGAACAGAGTTGAGAAAAACTAGTTCCACTTGAAACTTTAATGTAGCACTTTAAGTGTTTTTTTTAAATTAAAGATACATAAATAAAAGCCTTCAGTTTCTTTCTCCTTAGACAAAACCTAGCATTGATTGTGGCAACAGTAAATGAAATTTTATAAAGAAATTTTAATGATATAATGATAATTTTTAAATTCTGGATAATAAACTTATTAAGAAAGTTACCTTTAAATTAATGAACAAATTATGGATAATAAAAAGCTATTTCAACTATTCCTTGAAGGTAAAACATTCTCAGTACACATGTAATAACAACATATTTTTTAAATATAATTTTGTACATAGGCAATACATTCTCATTTCAAAAAACAAACTATATAAAAAGATAGACATTGAGACATCTCAGTCCTCCCCATGTTCCTGTATACCTCTGACCTTGCCTTTCTCCTTACAGATAACATCTTTTATTACTTTATTGTATATGCTTTCAGTATTTCTTTATGCATATACAAACACATACAAATATTATAATCTTATTTTCCCCATCTTACAAAAATGCAATGTACAGTCTGTTCTGTAACTTGCCCTTTCCTTTTAATAGTATATTTTTAATTTCTTTCCATATCAGTACCAAGAAGAGCTTAGTAGCCCAGCATTCCATTGGAAAGAGGTACCACAGTTAAATCAAACAGACCCCTAGACCAAAGTGTAATTCTGGTCCAGCCACACTGAAATCTGCAAAGTCAATGGGCTTGAAGACTGAATAAGAATGGAAATCAAACACAGGGACATTTCATACTTGCATACACCTTACTTGTTTACACATTATTGAACATTGCCCATATTATTTGTATGCATCTAGTTTCCACATTGTTCAGCCAGACAAGAAAGATAAAAGTGTTAGAGTCGTGCAAAACATCTATCACACTATGCTAAAAAGGCTTCCCACTGTAAGGAAAGTGGTACATATTGTGAGAATATAAATTGAACATTGATTCACTAAATTTTGGACTTCATAAATTTGGATTTCATAAATTTTCTTTTCAGCTTTGACATCTGGTAATATCTTCATAATCTTCCCTCTTTGCTTCAATGACATTTCATCGTGGTGTCTCCTAACACACTGGAATTCAATTACACAATTTCAGCTCTACAAAATACTTTTATCTGGAAGAAGGTCAAACCAGCTACTTCTAAAAACAGGAAAAACTTGACTTTGATCATTTTCAATGCCAAAGTTTCAAATTTGCCCTTTGATAAGAGGCAACTGAGGTTTCAGATATTTTAAAGAAAATGCTATTAATCCTTATTTTTCATTAATTCTTCAATGTCCCAGCTCACACCGTGTTTGTTAACATGGCTGAGAAACTACCCTCTGTCCAGATTTTTTTAAAATAAATTTTAACACTCTAGGAAATGCAGGACTAAATGTCAGTAAAAACGTAGTTCTGAATGGTAGAGCAGACAGACTAGAAAGTAGGATTTCCTGCAGCCAGGACTGGAAACAGGAAATGCATTGTTCCACCAGAGGCATCCAGGGAATTATATTGATTGAATACTGCATTGTCTCCACAACTCACACTCTGATAAGAGTAGAGGAAGTGAAGTTCCCTGAGAGCCATGCAGATTTCCTAGGAATGATGGAGTGTATCTTTTCTTGGTCCTTTCAATTGCAAGCCCTAAGGTTCCTGCTGGCATCTCTTATCTCCTTTGAATGAGCAGGGAAAAGGTAATAAGGTATCTTGTAAGGTGTTTTTGCTTTTGTAAGTAAAAAGAAAAACAAAATTATTCACTTTTTAAATCATTTGTCCCATCTAAACTACCCAACTATCTTACCCTACCTTAGTCAAATAACACTTTGATAGAATTTTAGAACTGGAAGAGACTTCTTTTGTATATTCTATAGAGTTTACAGTACCTTCTAAAACTGGGTCTTATCTGCTTATCTCTAAATGTCCAAGATACAGAGAAAATCAGAGTTCTAGCTTTGAAAGGCCAGATCAGAAAAAGATAAATCACAACTATAAGAGACATGAGCAGGGGCCCCATCTGTCCTTTGGAGATGCCCCAAGTCTGCTCTCTCCACTTGAACTTTGTGACATGGCACTATACATAGGTCAGATGATGACACTCAAGAAAACCCACAAAAACTTTTTAACTTAGACAAGCTGAATTTCATGAAAAATCAAATCTGGCAATTATAAAATCATGCCATGAATGTGGTAATACAGTTTTATTTTCTATGCAAAATAAATATAAAATGACCCCTTAACCCAATTATCGCACTCAGATCAGGGCACTATAGAATTCAAGATTTTATTCTAAGTAAGGTGGGAATAAATATTTTATGCAAAAGAGTCACATGATCTAACTTATATTTAATATTTTTACATTAATACATCTGGTTTAGAGCAATATTTAGTATCAGTTGTATTTTTCAAAGTATTACATACCTAACGGATTTTTTCTCAAAAATGATAAATCATGTATTTCTTATTTTTTCAGCAAAAAGACTTATGATTATTAATGACTTAATATCTAGTTTATGATTTTTTTTAAAATGCAAGATAACTAAGAAAACTAATTAATTCAATATAAAATGTACTATGAATATATTTGCTTTCTTTCCTTGCTCAAGGCCTAGAATAGCTGTTGAATGAATGAGTCAAAATTGCTCCAGGCTAGCTGTAGGCTTTGGAGATGTAACCTGATATCTCTGGGTCTCATTCTATTCATCTCTCAAATGTGGGGATTGGACCAAACAATGCCTTCCGTTCTACCTTCTCTAAAATTCCAAATCTAAGTGATTTGGTTACACATCTCAGGGTAAAATTATTTAGCATTATTTAGCACCTCTTTACTGACTCAACCTCCCTCCCTCCTCTAAGAAATCAAACAGCAATGCTGCAAGTTTTCTTTGAGATTTCCAATATTGCTGTGTAAATGTAACAATAATGATAACAATGTAGATAACGTTAACCCCCAATTGTCAACAAATCCAAATGGCATAAAGAGATAAAGTAAGTAAAAACAAAACCCTGCGGGACCCTACTGGGTACAAGCCCCTCTGTGTCCCCACTTCTTGTTTGTAGAAAAAAGCTTTAGTCTCCAAGGGTTTCCCCAAGTTCCAAAGAGCAGACTCAAACAGTTACTAATTAGTGAAGTGAGAAAATGCAGAAACAAAGGAAAAGCAGTCAAGCAAGAAAAGTAATAATAACTTGAAGAGCAGAGTCACAGGACTCCTAGTTCCTCCTGAAGGGATACAGGTAACAATCTGATGCATATCTTGCATTGTTCTGCAGAAACTAAGACCCCTACCCTGTGGAGGATGTTGACTACTTGCTGACCACAAGCATGTAGACCCTGGACTGGCTGGAACCAGAAAACTGATGATTAAGATTCCTAAAACATCACCTGGTTACTTCACCACCAACCAGTCAGAAGAATGTCCATGAGCTAACCATGCACCTGTGACTCTCACTCCTAATGTTGCCTTTAAAAACCCTTGCTCCAAAGCAACAGGGAGTTCAGGTCTTTTGAGCGTTAGTTGCCCATTCTCCTTGCTTTGCGTCCTGCAAATAAAAGCTGTACTTTTCCTCACTACAATCCAGTGTCAGTAGATTCGCTTTGCTGCTCATCGGGTGAATGAACCCAAAGTTCAGCTCAGTAAAAATAATGCAAAGCTGCAACCTAAGTGTCCATCGACAGATGAATGGATAAAGGAGATGTGGCACATATATACAATGGAATATACTCAGCCATAAAAAGAAATGAAATTGAGTTATTTGTAGTGAGGTGGATGGACCTAGAGACTATCATACAGAGTGAAGTAAGTCAGAAAGAGAAAAACAAATACCATATGCTAACACATATATATGGAATCTTAAAAAAAAAATGGTTATGAAGAACCTAGGGGCAACACAGGAATAAAGACTCAGACATAGTGAATGAACTTGAGGACACGGGGAGGGGGAAGGGTAAGCTGGGATGAAGTGAGAGAGTGGCATGGACTTATATATACTACCAAATGTAAAATAGCTAGCTAGTGCGAAGCAGCCACATAGCACAGGGAGATCCGCTTGATGCTTTGTGACCACCTAGAGGGGTGAGATAGGGAGGGTGGGAGGGAGATGCAAGAGGGAGGAGATATGGGGATATATGCATATGTACAGCTGATTCACTTTGTTATAAAGCAGAAACTAACACACCATTGTAAAGCAATTATACTCCAAGAAAGATGTTAAAAAAAAAAAAGCAAAGCCAGTTAAGTTCTAGAACTGAGGGAAAGCTGATGAATGGGGAGTTCTGGAGCAAGGCTGCACCTAAAGATAATGATCTGTAGACTTCAGATTTGGGGCAACAGTGGTAGTTCTTTGTAGAATTCAGGTGCTCACATAATGTGGCATTTTTTTCACTGCACAACTGACAAAATGATTCTGAAGGAAATACTCAGTGACTCAAAACAAAGGTATGGGCCCAATGAAAGAAAGAAGCAAACAAAAAGGAGTTGCTGTCAGGAAATGTACACGATCTGTGGATATTAAACTGTATTCTGTTAACAGGGAAGAATGCTCAGCATTACTACATCTATAAGTTAAAACTGTCTCTCTTTAAATCGCCTTTTCATGTATCATAAGTGTATTAGTCTGCTCGGGCTGCCATAACAATGTAGTATAGACTGAGGGCTTAAACAGCAGACATTTATTTTCTCACAGTTGGAGGCTAAAGTCTGAGGTCAAAATGCAAGGCACTGTCATCTTGCTGTGTACTCATAAAACCTTTACTTCATGTTCATACACAGAGAGAAGGAGTTCCCTCGTGTCTCTTCTCATGAAGACACTAATCCTATCATATCAGGGCCATACCCTTAGGATTTCATTTAACCTTAATTACCTCCTTAAGGGCCGTATCTCCAAATACAGTCACACTGGGGATTAGGGCTTCCCACATATGAATTTTGGGGAGACACAATTCATTCCAAGCAATAAGTTTGACCATGAAAGCAAAGAGCAGGCACTGAATGCTTCTCCATGTTCTCCTTTTCTTTCTTTGACTCACCATTACTAAAAACAGAAATAATATGAAAAAATGAATGTTTCAGTCTCCATTCATCATGTAGCACCCAAAGAGAAACAGACAACTGGGGGGCTAGTGATTCCCTAGGATGGATTCCACTTCTAATGTGCATTTGTTTTATCATTTAAGAATATTTAATTACGCTATAGAAGACAAGAGAACAAATGGGGTGGATTAAACCTACAGTTTGCATTAAATGTAGAGCACATGCATGTTAAGCACAGGTACTAAATATCTGGGGCAACTGAGCACTAAATATTCATGATGCACTAAATATATAAGAGGCACAAAGTATCCCCAAATATGCAGGAAGTACTTGATAGTCTTGATGTCTTAATTCAGCCACTGATTGGTGGAACCCATGGCCACATATCCTTTGCCCAAAGAAGACAAAAAAAAACCCAGAGCTGCTCAGCAGGCTAAGTGGCAAGCTAGAGCCATAGCCAGGTGAACTCGCCCTTATATCTCTGAGACAGCAAGTGTGTGTCTCTGGCCCAAGGCACCTTCTGTCTGTGGGTCCCCTTGTTGCAACCACATTTCTGGTCCTCATAACCACACCATCAGTGGGGAATCATGATGTGGCAGAGAGAGTGAGAGAGAGACCGAGAGGAGATATGAGCACTGCCTATCCCAGGACTCAGGTAGTGCAGTCCTTTCACCTGTGTGCATGGTATCCTAAGTGTGTTAACTTACCCATCTCTTTCCCTTTGCTTCTCACTGTATGTTTCAAATTGATTTCATAAACCATGGAGTTTATGACCATCCTAATCGGGTCTGTGAGTCTTTCTGTCCCATGACTCTGGGATGGATAGCTTGCTGGTAATGTATCAGAGGCTACAAGGTAATTTCCCACATAACGTCCCTAAAGGGCAATGTCATCAAGAACAGCAGCAAGTCTTGAGAAAATCCCAGGCTCTTGCTTTACCTCTTCTTGTTTCCACTCACCTTGCATCAGCCAGAGTTGCTCGTGCCACAGCCCAGGCTGTAACAAATGCCGCTGGGAACCCTGTAATCAGAAAAGGATTCAGACAATCAGAAAAGGATTCAGAGACCATATTTCTTTTGAGATTAAGGGATTTTTTCTTATATTCATCACATAAAAATATACTGTTAAACGGTGAGAGAGAAAAACAGGCATGAAAAATGTTGCTATGTGAATATGAAAAGTCCACTTAATTTTCATCTTGTCCGTTTGAGAAGGTAGTGGTACACTGATGTTATTCGTTCTCAAAAGTCTGAAGATGAAGACTGGCTCATTTTCCTTTGAAGGGTGTAAGGTTAAGCCATGTATGGAGGGGACTGAAGTTCCCGGGGTCAAAGGCAGGCGGTGGTCGGTGCATCCAACTTTGCCTCTTGAAATGCCAAAAGCCACATGCTTTCCAAGAGGAGTGAAGCAACAAGAGGGACTCATGAGAAGTGGCAGGAAGGCTGTTGTTCTAAAATACTCAAATTTTCTCATTCTAAAAGTTGAAGGCATAGAGAGGCTATATTGCAAGTTACAAAATTAGGAAGTTTTGATCAGTTTAGCCCTTCTTTTTTTGTTCGTATCGGCTCCAGACAGAAGCATTTGCAGGCACTGAAAGCTTAGCAAAGGGTGGTGCTATATTAGTTTGATGATTTGAGCATGACATATTTGTCCTTCATAAACAATAAACACCTCTGAGCTTGCAACATCAACTCTATTATACTGACTTTCCATGAGTCCTTTGCCCCCAGTAAAGGTTGACTGCTCAGTTCACGCTATACCTGGACTCTGACATCACAAAAAATCACAAACCATAACTTTTATGCAGCACTGCAATAGAAGATCAAAGGATTTAATGGATAACTCTTCATTATGTGGCCTTGTAGAAAGAAGTTTAAAAAAAAGGAAGAGAAACCATAGGAAGCACCTTACAAAGAGAGAAAAAAAATTTAACTCAGAACATTTTTTTAACACAATATTCTTTACCTTTTAAAAAACACATTTTTAAATTTTCAGATATATTTTCTAAGCAAAAATGTAAACATAAAAATAGATTCAGATGAAAAAAATTTCAGAAAAAAATTTAAATAAGGTGATATTCCACAAAAGGGAATTTCTTTGTTCTCCTTAGTGATCTAATTGAATTTAACCTCAGCCTGCCTGTGTGGCTATTTAATTTTATGACTCTATATTCCGATTTTATTTATTGTTTTTATATAACTCCTTTTTAAAAAATTCTGCTTGAATTCTATGTTCTAGGAAATTTTTGTCAAAAGAGATCTACCCAATTCTGTTTAATTCTTAGGTTCAGCTTAATATTCTATCTATCTATGTAGTCCACCTATCCATCCATCTGTATAAACATATATTCACTAAGCACTTATTAAATGCCTTTTCATTTGTTAAGAACTGTTATAGTCTCAGAAGATTAAAAAAAAGAACAGAATAAACAATATCCCCATTTTCCTGAAACTTATATTCTGGTATGGGAGGCAAAATTAATAACACAACTTCAGTTATCAATTAGCGCTATGAAGAAAAAACAAGAATGATAACTATGTAATGGAGAGAGCATGGCTCCTTCTGACAGAATGGTTCAAAAAGGTCTGACATGGATCTCTTTGCTGTTCTACTGCCTTGGTTATCTTTAAAAAATGTCTGCCTTTGATCAAAATGTTCACATTTTCTCATTTGCAGGTCTTCATCTTCTGCTTCCTTTACAATCTCCTGATCAGGCAATTTCCTGAATGATGTTCTATATATAGAACATTGATTAATGGTGCTGGATTTGGAATTGTGTCTTAAATGATAATTATAGCAAATACTTTATATCAGACACCATGTCTTAATGAAATTGCTTTTCTCATCCTCTTGGAAGACCCTCATTCACAAGATGAGCACAGAGACAACCACAGAGGAATAAAGAATAGAAACCACCTTGAGGCTTTCTAAGAATTTTTGGTCACCAATCTTAGTATCAATTATTATGTAATTAAGAACATATAAACAAAGGGAAAAATCTTTGAAATCTAGACGCTATTTTAAATTTAAGTGTTACTTTAAGTAAATTTAATGTAAATTGGAATGTTATTCTATATTTGCATTTATCTTAAGAGCTGAGTTATTTTCATAAAATACATCAGTATAAATAAGTGATTCTGAGAGGGAGGCAATCTCTGGTCTCAGAATAAGTAGACTCGAGTTTTGGTGTGGCTTCATTACTATTCTCCCCTAAAATGAAGGTTTGGACTAATAGTAGTCAAAAAAACTTTAGCAATTAAACACTTTCTTCAAATAAAAACTTATACTGCAGCCCACCGCATAAGCCAGAGATGCCTTGAAGCCAAAGTGGGGTAAAAGGGTCTTGCCATATTGGCCCACGTAATTTTATCTTGTTTTGGACACTTCAGAGGCTTCATAGAACCCAACCTCAGCCTTACCATCCTCCTGAAATGCTACTGTGGCATTGCAAAGTCATAGCTTGATCATAAAGTGTACAGTTAACCCTAAAAATTAGAAACCCATCATGACATGGGGATTCCCAGATTTGCTACAGACATACAATGTCTTACCAGAAACCTTGATTCCCCTGGGAATCCAGTCTATGTTGACTGGTCAGACATGAAGCTCCAAGCTATGTATTCAGTTCCCTCTCTACTCACTGCAGGATGCTAGAATTTAGTATCTATCACTTGCTGATTCATTCTTTGAGGAACCTAGAAATTCGTCTACATAATTTTGATAGAATTGTTCTCAAGTCTCATAGGACTCTAAGGCCAATACTGAATGAGTCTTTCCTCTCTGTAAGAAAAACTGCAGAGCCTTTAAAGTTTTCCATTGTTTCAAAGGTGAGTGTCTATTTATGAAACTTCAGAAGAGTTACCCTCCCCTGAGATGGAATTACTACAGTAAACAAAAGAAATCTTTAAAAAATATATCTAATTCATAGTCTAAAATCTGCTCTAGAAGAAGAGTAAGGCATTATGAAAAAGGACCAATCTAAAACAGAAGAGCTACAATAGAAAAGAAAATGTTTACTGAATTAAATATTGCCAGTGGGCAGAAACTGTAGAAGACCAATTGGTGGAGAGGAGGTGGAATCTTGAAACCGGGTGAACCCACAGAGATAAATCTACATAATGGTTACAAATATAAATTTGACTATAATTTATTTTCTTTTAAACAGATAATAACCTGTAGAATTTTTTAATGATAAGTAGTAAAACCCCAAATTACATCTTGAAGGTCTGGAAAAAGTAATAAGCAGGGAGAACCAAATTCCTTATCTTTCATAAAGTAGGGCCAAAATATAGATCTCTTACTGATTCTAATGGTTAAATATAATTTTAACTTTAAGATAACTTTAAGGTAGAATTAATAGTGGCATTAAAAATCATAGGGCAAGGGAGAAACAGTTTTTCTAGATTTTTAAATTCAGCTTAAAGCAAACAACAAAGATTTTTAATTGTATAAAGGTGTTATATTGACTATCATAAATAATTTTATGAAGAACAGATTTTATAAATTAAATATTTTGAATATAATACATATGATGAGAATAGGCCTACAAAAAATAAAATAACCTAAAGGGTCAGACTCCATGCTTCTTGTGTGCTGGGACTTTAACATATATCTTGCATTTCAATTATATATGCTGCCAAATGGATGATCAAAAAACGTTTGCTGGATTGGAATAATTTTATACAGAGATAATAAAACTGGAAGTGTTTTCTGATTATTTTTCTCCTGATTATTTTAAGATAATACAAAATATGAAAATATTCTACAAGAAAGCTTGGCAACAGGGACGTGACTACGTGGTATAACCAGGATAGGTGCTTTTATATGATAATACATACATTCTGGCATCTCATCTGACAGGTGAAAATTAAGAATGGCTGCTAATACAGAGGTAAATTACCACGTTCAATAAGGATAAAGAAGCAAGAGTGACACTTTTTTTCCTATTATGTTGTATATTATATCCCCAGTACTTATTTACCTTATAACTGGAAGTTTGTTACCTTTTGACTGACCTTTTAAATATAGAATTCAATATATTTTTTAAATATGTAGTTGGAACCGAGAATAAAGTGCCTTATTCATGAGAAAATTGAGCAGTGATAGGAGAAATTAAGAAAATGGTTAGTTGAAAGAAAAGAAGCATAGTCATCATTAGAATTTGCCTTTACTCCTCTATACATCCTGTTTTGTGATAAAGATATACAAAAAAGTCATTTTAAATATCTGCCTTCAATTTACTAAGGCAGACATGGCATATGTTCCTCTTTAGATGGTAATTTCCTTCCCTGCCAACTTATTATTAAGAACCAGCAAAATCAATGTAAATAATGCAACTCCACATATCATTACAAAGTGAGTAATAAAGTGCTGAGTATTTACCTAGCTGAAGAGAGCTTAAAGTTATAATAATTGGGTCCAAATGAACAACAAAGGAATCCAAGCAAATTCACTTCTCTAGTGAAGCCAATAAATCACTGGAAGAAAGTCTGAAACTGGGTTCACTATGGATTAGTCTAGCAAAGGATCCTGCAAAGCAGCTATAATGTTTTGATATTTATTTTTCTTATAGAAAGTTGGAAAAATGAGTTTGAAATAAAAATGATATTTTAAAATCATACCCTCAGTGTTGAGATAAGAGAAAAGAGTCTATTAATCAAATAGACTTGGATATTTACTTCAGTAGCAGAGAGAAATTCTTAAAAGAATATTACTATTTTGGGGGGCTGCCCTGGTGTCCGCCTGCCGATGTGGGGGATGCGGGTTCGTGCCCCGGTCCGGGAGGATCCCACATGCCGCGGAGCGGCTGGGCCCATGAGCCATGGCCGCTGAGCCTGCGCGTCCGGAGCCTGTGCTCCGCAACGGGAGAGGCCACAGCAGCGAGAGGCCCGCGTACCGCAAAAAAAAAAAAAAAAAAAAAAAAAAAAAAGAATATTACTATTTTTTAATTATATATGCCCTAGCCTAGAGCATTTACTTTTTTGGAGTTGCAAAGAGAGAAGACAGACCAACTATAGCACCATAACTCTGTAAATATTACTTGTTACTGTTTTAATTGTGGTTAATTACACAATATTGCATGTAAGATGCTTTTTGTAAAGTGATCTTCCATGTAGATACTACTTGCTTTCATGCATGTTCTTAAACCATTTGGTGAAATGAAGATTTCAAGTTGTGATGCTTCTCTACTGTAATTGTCACTCTTATGACAAAATTTTGTGGACAAATAATTAAAGTTGTAAAGGAAGGTGAGAACCTCATACTTGCATAGAAGCTCACTGGAACCCTCACTGTTTTTTTAATTCTCATTTTCAAAGACAGATTTGAAAACTAGTTTCCTAGGTTTCAGTGAGGCAAACTCCTGATTTTACAGAGCGACAGACTGAGTGATACAGCCCAAATAAGAGCTGACAGGGGAATTTGCTATCAAATCAATATGTAAATAAAGAAAAACAAGTTTGTTACCAGTGTGACCAATGTCATAGAAAACCAAAAAATAAAATGGAACTCAGACAAATTCATTGTTGAATTTTCTATCAACATCTTTACTAACTTCTAGTAATATGTGGGTACACAGATATAATTTTGCCTTGAAGGCAAACTACCAAAAACTGTTGAGAAAATTTCCAAAGTACCCTAAACAAATAAAGTGTATCTTTTTTTATTTTAGTAACTGTTAGTCAAAGATAAGGGAGAGCCTAAAAACAAACCACTTTCAGAAATTTTTATTCACAACAATTATTATTTCATAATAAATAACGCTTGACAGTAAATTGACCCTTTGTCTTCTTAAAGGTTATTAACTAACAGGAAATTCAATATCCTTTACTTCATGTTTTCAAACGTTAAGACAATAATAAGACAAAACAGGCCAAAAAATTCTTATTTGGATGGGAAAAAAACCTTCAAATTTAATCTTGAGCCACTTAGTTGATTTTTTTCCCTGTGCTGAGCACATCATAATTTGGATATTAAAATAGCAATTGTTAATATTGAGACTTCTTAATTTTAACCACGTATGAGTTTTAATTTTCTTAAATTATAACACAAACAACATCCTTTCTCCACATCACATTGAGTTAGTGCCTAATTCAGTAATCCCTCTAGTACTGACAAGGCATTTTTGGAATGTGAGCTGAATATCCTTTTTTTTAAATTATTTATGCCGCAAGTAATTTGAATTATTTCCTTCCAAAAGACATCTACGTAATTAGTTTGTAATTTGCATTGTTAAATGCAGTCAAGATGGTCCTATAAATTCCTTTCTGGCATTCTCATCATATGACCTAGAATTACAAATCAAAGGTGCATCATTATAGCTTAGAAATTCAAAAATCAAAATTTTTAGGATGAAATTATTGTTAAATCAAGATATTGATATAAGATACGATGAGCACAGCAGTTCTAAATGTGCATGGCTAACAAGGTATTTCCCCCAAAGAATCCTCTCAAGAATCTGGCCTAAGAACACTAACCCTAAGTTAAAAGTGAAAAGTTTGTTACCACTGGGAGGATTATAGACTTGATCTGAATACATTTCCTGAATAATTAAAGAGAAAGAAAGGATAAAGATAGAATAGGGAGGGATTCTTTCGGGAAAATGACAGAAAGAATGCTAATGACAGGCAAGACAGAAAGCCCTACAATCCATAATCCAGTTGAAAAGGAAAGGAGACAGAAATGCCTTACCCCAGCCTATCAAGGTGAAGCCCCACAGGTACTTGGTGTCCGAAAAGAACGCCACAAAGATTAAACTATGCAGATAGAGGCCTTCCACCAAGATCCAATAGTAGTTTGTAGCCAAGAAGTAAATAAACATCACAACAGCAATCTTGCACCCAATCTGTTACAAATAAACCAACATTGCACCATATTAGAATTCCTAATCGTACTGGTTCCAACATTAGACCACTAAAAAGCAGTTCCTCCATTTATTTTTTTATAATCTAATATCTCTTATACCTGGGAAGGCCAAGACTTTTGAAAGAGACCAGAACAAAGTTATTTTAACATAGCATTTCTAAGACTGCTGGCTTGATTCTATTTTTAAAATAAATTTTTATTCCTTTAGGAGTTACAAGAAATCACTTTTCCTTAAGTTTTCTTGTTTATAAAAATACCTGATCATCAGAGAAAATTAGGAAAGTAAAGAAAAGCATAAAGAGGAAAACTTAACCATCATTCTACCATGAATTTATTTTATTCTGGTCTTTTTTACGCCCCAAAAGTTAATGGCTTAAAATGATAAACATTTAATATGTCTTATGAATCGATTGATTGGCTAGATGATTCTGCTGATTTGGGCAAAGCTCAGCTAATCTTGGCTAGGCTCACTCATAGAGGTCTACCCTCAACTGACACACCATCACACCTACTTCATTCTAGTTCATTTAAAAAGTCACAAAGCCAATCCAGAATTAGAATCAGCAGAGACAACAACGATCTACAGGGCAAAGGGCAAAGATACCAACAGCATTAATTCACACCATCAATACAATCAATCTATTCTACCTAATTTCCAGATATATTGCTTCAATGGTGATAATGCTTCTCATTAACTGAATTATTGGGTGATTCTACTTACTAAATAACAACAGGATGTTTAAGAGCAGAATCAAGTACCGTGGAATCTTATTTGGGAACAAGTCTTTGAGGCTACAATAAAGGAACTAAATGCCCTGGGTTTTTAAATCCCAAGCTCCTGGTCTTGCAGGTGGGCTTTTTACTTTTGAAAGTGGTGAGCCATGCAAGGGCTCATGGTGAAAACACTTACATATTGTGATTTGTCCACAGGAGGCACTTCTACGGAACTCTGTAGGTCATCTTGCATTATCAGGGACTGCAGCTCCTTTACTCCTATGTGAGCATGGACCACTCTGTCCTTGACAAAGATGCTCGCAGCTCTCAGCATGAAAGACACAAATAAGTGCATGTGGATATAGTTCCTAGTACAATGCAATCGTCTATGGAGAGAAAATATTCAGTATTTAGATTTGAATAAAATTAGAAATGGGGAAAGAAAATACATAAATGAGCTCAAACTCCTCCCAAAAAAGAAGAAATAAACCTGAACAAAGACAGAAACAATTGGGGTCAAAAACTAAAATGTAGCTTTTTGAGAATTAATTACAAATTTATCCTGATCAGCTACCATGGTTATCCAGATTACGCAGTGTTAAATATTATGCTACATTATACTATAGCATTACATTATACTATATATTAAGGTAATAAATAATCGATGGAGAACCACCTTGAACAGGGATAAGCCTTATTAAAACTGGAATGTTCACATTTTCAATATATTCTCTATATGAAAAAGTAAGATATTTTGATAGAATTACACAGTTTTATTTCCTAGGAATGTTAGAGAGAAAACAAGCTTCCTTTAATATAAAAAGCTTTGGAATTATAAAAGGATCTTAGACACAAGTTAAGTCAGTAACATACTCAGGAGTAGATATAGCAGCATCAACTAGTACAGAAAGGTAACTCCAAAAAAAAAAGATTTCTTTTAAGTTTGATTAAAACAAAATCAAAAACACCAGGAAAAGGGATGTATAATCTGGTCAAAAGGCCCAGCTCTACCATTGCTTGACTATGAAAAAAGCTGAGCTTTCGTGTACAATGAACACACTGATACTACGTCTCTTCCTGAAAAGACAAAGTACTCAAGTATAAGGAAGTAAGAAATGTTTTAATCCAGAAGAAAAAGAAGAAATGTTTTAATCCAGTAATATATTTTTATATTTCATAATATAGAAAGAATCTACTGTTAAATACTCTGATAAACTATTATGTAAACTGAGGAATTATTACTTAGTCATTTGTATCCTCCTGAAATTTCATGTAACTCTTATTCTCATAAATATCTATCTATTATTTTGAACAACCACAGCTAACTTTGATGTAATGGAATGAACTCTGGATCCGAGTCAGAAGATGAAGGTTCTGTTTCCAGCTGGACCACCTATGACCTTGTGACTTTGAACACTGAGCTTCAGTTTCTTGTCTCTCAAATGAGATCATCCCTGCCAAGCCAACTTCACGAGGTTATTTTGAGGAACCCCTCTACAACCCCACAAATGTGATCGTGTTACCCTTCTAGTTAAAAACTTCATTGGCTCCCTGTACACTACCTTATAAGACAAAATTCAAAGCCCTTGACAAGAGCCTGTAAAACCTAATGCTACAAAATCTAGTTTCTCCCTGGCCATTCCCATATGGCCACTCCTCCCTAGGCATCAAATGCTGCATTCATATGGGACCCTTCTATATTCCCTGTGTATACTCTGCTCCTTTGTGCCTCTGACCTTTGTACATTCTGTTCCCATCATTTGGAATGTGCCAAATTCCTTCTCATCATTCAGTATCAGCTCACACACCAGTTGTTCTGGGAAATCTCTCTCCCTTATCTTGTTAGTTTTAGACTAGGTCCTTAGTATTCCCAAAGCCCTTTATGAAACCTGCATTACAGTACTAATAATATTTTAATTGATAATCATCTAATGTGTCAGTTTCTCTCAATAGTGTATATACTACTTTTCTGATCTTCAACATATCTTAACTTGGCCTCCATCAATACCAAAAAGGGACTATCACATGATAGAGAAAAACGCTTGTTGAACCAATGGACTAGTAAATCAATAAAGCAAATGCTTTGGAAATATAAACTACACCACTATACCACTACTATATGAGAAACTGTTGGAAGTGGTTGGAATATTACAACTAGTCATTATTTATTAATTCAACAAACATTTACTGAGCACCAGGACATATCAAGTACCACTGAGAGTGCAGCAGTGAGCAAACAGAAAAAAATAAATGCCTACTCTTGTGTGGCTTTACATTCTAGAGAGACAAAAAATAAAAAGATAAATAAGTAAAACATCAGATAATACATTAGACAGCTATAAATCAGAGGACAAAAGTAAACTAGGAAATAGGTATGAGAAGTTTCAAGGAAGAGAGGATTGTAAGATAATAGGAAACAAAATATAAAATTTTTCTTTTAGTTATAGTTTCTGTTAATTTCTAAATCCTCTGTTTCCATTTTCTAATGTGTCATCTAACCTCATTCCTTCTTTTCCTGCATATAATTTAGCACTAAATTTTTTCAGTTGTACAATCTTAATTTAATATGTCTCAGAACTGTCCATTTCTATCCAATCCCCAAGGCCACTGCCCTAGGCCAGGCAACAGTCTTCTTGTCCTGATGACTCTACTAGCATCTTCCAAATGGGCTTCCTACCACCAGTTCACACTCCACCTTACAATGCACGTTCCATGTCACTCCTCTGCTTAAAATCCTTCATGGCTCCTCTCTGGCTCTTAGGGTGAAGTTCAGATTCCATATACAGGTCTCAATACCTTCCCAGGCTGCTTACCTCTCTAGCCTCAGTGTCCATCACCTGCCTACAGCAAAATTCTCAATTCTCAGATATTCCATGTTTTTTCTTGATCTCAACTTAGGTTTGGAACTCTCTCCTCAGTCTCCTCTTTTGGTTAAATTTTGTGTATACTCATGTGTCATTTGGGAAGTCTTCTCTCTTGTCCCTCCTCTGTCCTCCCAAATCACTATAAGCCACCTGAATCACAGCACTTCTCAAACTGTAAACTCATTGTTTTCTCAGCTATTTGTGTCATAAACCAGCTGCAAGCATCAGCCTATACACGTAGTTCACTGTTTTATCTCCATATTGGCTTTCAAAATTCTGTGTTGACTTAGATTAAGTTGAATTGAATTAGACAAAAGTTTAAGTGGATAAAAATTAAACCACAGCAAAAGCAATAAATATTATTTCTTTATATATGATATCAAATCAATTAGAGATTTAAAATGAATTTCTGTCCTATGGCGCCAAAATCACTTGGGAAAAGTGAAATAAGTCTTTACATCATGAGTGAAAATTTTTGTAACTCACTTGACAATAGTCTGCGTCACTTTGCAAAAATATACTACAATGCAGATCTATTGGCTTAATGGTTTCATACTGCTTTGATGCTTTAAGTTTTTAAACAAACAACAAAGAAGAACCCTCAATTTTTCATCAAAAATAAACTGTCGAAGTCAAATAATTTTACACTACAAAGTCAAATAATTTTACACTAGGCTGAATTCAGAAACTTGTGTTTGGGAAAAGTATTTGGAGGTACAGATTAAGAGAAGTCTGTGTCTTTGATGAATAAGAAACAGAACTACCCCTTCATGGAGAAAGTGACTGGGAATCACTCACCTGAAGTAACCAATGATGAGAATAGCCACAGCCAGAGATCCAAAGGAGACAGAGTAACCAATAGTGTACATGACATAGAGGCGTTCAAAGAATTCTTGCTGGAGGGCAACAGATTTAATCAGAAAAGCAGGTTTGAACAAATAATTTGATGTAGATAAACTTAAAAATCATGCTTTTAACCTCTTTAAAGATAGGCAACGTGTGACCACATTCGTATAATATACAGGTTATTTTTCTGGCCTTCCTTTTACTCCCTAAATTCAAGTCAGGGTTAAAGATATAATTAAAATATTTGGCATTTCTTCTTGCTTAAGTGAGGCCAAATTCAATGTTACAAAATTTACTTCATGTATTTTTACAGTGTTCATTTTAACTAATTGGAACTGTATATCTAACATGTGATATTTGGAGTAAATAAAACACATATTACAGACTATTTTAAAACTGGTAAAAAAAATATGTCACTTTTGGAATATTAGTTCTAGTTTTCTTTAGCTTTTTTATTGAGCTGTAGTTTACATGAAACAAAATGTGCAGATTTAAAATGAGCAGTTTGATGGGTTTTGACAAACCAAGTTCGTTGTGCCACTTGCTAGTCAAAAATCCACCCACCATCCACCCCCAGGTAACTACTGTTCCAATTTCTGTCACCACAAATTGGCTTTATCTGTTCACATACTTCATATATTTCTCAACTGTTCTTATATTTCTTGGAATTATATAGTATATACTCTTTTTGTCAATATACTGTTTTGATATTCACTAATATTGTTGCATTAATCAATGGTTCATTCTTTTTTTTTGTATTTTAAAATAACTCTAGATTCAAAAGAAGTGGAAAAGATAGTAAAAAGGGTCCTATGTACCCTTCACGCAGTATCCTCCAATGCTTACATCTTACATAAGTTCACTAAAATATCAAACCAGGAATTTGGCATTGGTGCAGTTCATGTGTTTACAGTTTTGTGTCATTTTATTACATATGAAAATTTTTGTAACCTTCTCTGCAATCAAGATACAGAACTATTCCATCACCACAAAGATGTTCCTTGTGCTGTTTCCTTTACAGTCATACCTACCCTGTTCCTCTCCACCATCCTTATCACCTGCCAAACATTAATCTGTTTTCTATCTCGATAATTTTGTCATTTCAGAAATGTTATAGAAATGAAATCATACAGAACATGATCTTTGAGATTGGTTTTTTTCACTCAGAGTAATAACCTCAAGATGCATTCAAGTTGTTACACATACCAAGTTTGTTCTTTTTTATTGCTGCATAGTACTGCATGGTATGCATGTGACCTACATATACCATATTTGAAAAGAGTTTCAAACTTTGTAGATAACATACAAAGTGGGTCATGTTTTTTATAGACTCTTTCAATCTCTGTTAATTGGTATATTAAGACCATTTGCTTTTAATATAATATTGATATGTTAAGGCTAAGTTCATCATTTTATATTTTTATTTTCTGTTATGTTTTTCATTTCTGTGTTTTGCTTTTCCTGCCATCCCTGGTTACTTGAACATTTTGTAGAATTCCATTTTGATTTATATTTTTGTATAGTGCTTTCGGTGGTGGCTCTCGGTATTACATTATGTAGCTTAATGTGGAAGATTTGATCATTAAATTTTCACCTTTCTTCTATTCTAATTAAACATTGAAAAGTATAAATCTTTCTCTACACTCTGCTTTTGCTGTTTCCCACAATTTTTTATATATATTGAGCTTTCATATTTATTCAGTTCAAACTTTTGCCATTGGTCACATAATTTCCAACTATTTATGAATTGTATACATATTTTAATTTATTTTCAATTAATTCCTTTGTGGTCAGAGAACATACTCCATAAGATTTTAATCTTGAGATTTACTGAAACTTGTTTTATAGCCCAGCATATTTTCTATCTTGATAAAACTTTGGTGAGTACTTTAAAAGAATGTAAATTTTGCAGTTATTGTGAATACTAATCTATAAATGTCAATTTATTCAAATTGTTTGAAATATATTCTATAGAAGGTTTTGTCCAATTGTTCTATCAATTACTAAGAAAATGGCATTCTTTAAAATGTCAACATGCTGTAATTTGGTTATTTCTCCCTTTAGCTCTGACAAATTTTGCTTCATGTAATTTGGAGCTCCTAAATGCATGTATATTTAGGATTATTTCCTCTTGGTAAATTGATTCTTTATAATTTGAAATGTCCCTCCGTCTTGGTAATTACATTTATCTGTATCTTTATATTTAGAGTACATTTCTCAAAGACAGCAAACTACTGATTCATACTTTTATTATCCATTCTGACAACCTCTGCCTTTTAAGCGAAATGTTCAGTTCACTTACCTTGAATACAATCATTGCTATGGCTGGGTTTAAATCTAACATACAGGTATTTGCATTCTAAATGTCCTATCTCTTCTTTGTTCCTCTGTACCTACTTCCTTACCTTTTATTGGGGGCTAGGGGATGGGGAAATCAATCAAGTATTTCTTAGTATTTCACATGTGGGTTTGTCTTGTTTTGTTTTGGGGTGGGGGGCAGCTTAAGGGATCTTAGTTCCCTGACCTGGGGTTGAACCCTGGCCCTTGGCAGTGAAAGCTTGGAATCCTAACCACTGGAATGCCGGGGAATTCCCAAAACTTGTGTTATTTTTTAGCAGTTACTATAGAGACTTGGTTATGCATCTGAACTTATTAGAGCCTACATTTAAGTAATATTGAACTATTTCACCATATAAATAGAACTTTACAATCATGTACTCAATTTTGCTCCCCTAGCCTTTGTCCCTTTTAAATTTTGTTCTGCATAATTTATAAACCCCAATAAGAGGCTATTATGTTTGCTTTAAGCAGTCAACAAATTTTAAATGAATTAAATTATAGATATAACGATAGATATAAACATAGCAATAAATAAGGATAGGTATATAGTTTTGTTTATTATTTTAGTCTGCTATTTTTATCCACATATATACCTGTTCTGGTACTCCTCATGCCTTTCTGACAATCTATGCTTCCATCTGGTATATTTCTCTCCTGCCTAGAGAATTTTTTTGAGCATTTCTTATACTGAAAGGCTGATGAAGATAACCTGTCTCGGATATTTTCTGTCTGAAAAATATCATTATTTTGCCTCTGTCTTAATTAATATTATCACTTTAAAGATAGCATTCCATTGTCTTCTGGCCTCCACTGTTTATTACTAAAACACAGCATCTTTTTAGTTGTTGCTCCCCTGAATATAATGTGCCCTTTTTCTCTCACTGCTTTTAAGATTTTCTTTTTACTTTGATTCACAGCAGTTTAACTATGATGTGTTTAAGTATGGTTTTCTTTTTATTTACCCTGCATAGGGTTTGCTGAATCTCTGGAACCTATGGATTGATTTATTTCATCCACTTTAGAAAATTATGGGCTATTGCCTTCTCAGATATTTATTTTGTCCTATTCTTTCCCTCTCTCTTTACCTCTAATTTCACATATGTTTAGACAATTACATATTATCTCACAGTCTCAGATGGTTCTGTTTTTTTAATTTATTTTTTCTCCTAATGCTTCAGTTGGATAATTTTTACTGACCTCTCTTTAGGTTCACTGATCTTTATCATGCTGTGTCCAGTTTGCTGTTGAGCATATCAAATAACTTCTTCATTTTTTAATTGAATATTTCAATTCTACAATTTCCTTTTTCTTTAAGTTTTCATTTCTCTGCTGATTTTCCCACCTGTTTTATGCACCTTTTTCACTAAATCATCTAACATATTTATAATAATTATCAAGTCCTCATCTGCAAATTACAACATCTGGATCATCTGTTTCTTCCTGCTTTTGTTTTTACTCTAGATTTTGGGTCCTTACCTTGTAATTTTTTATTACACTACAGGCATTGTAGGTAAAAGAAGAGTAAGGACTGGAGTATGTAATATTAACAGCCTGAAAAGGGCAGTCCTCTTCCTCTACCAGGCTTCTTGGGTTGGGAGGATGGATTACTTTGTTTTTAAACTGGGATTCAGTTTGCTGTAGTGCTTTGGTTTTTTTGTTTTTATGATTCCCTTTATCCTGATTTTAGGTTTTGAGAGCAGATTCGAGACTTTTCCTTCAGCAGATTGTGGGATCTGAGCACCAGCAGCCTCTAGTGGCCAGTATATGGGTTTTAGTCCATCTGACAGTTTTCCAAGCCACAGAAGGACTTTCTGCTTTTTGAACCATCCATCAGCTTTGGAGCTGCTGGAAATTTCACTTTGCTCTCCAGCTCTGCCCTGGGCTTTCTGCATCTCAGAAGATGTCACTCCATTATGCTGCTCTGCTCCAGTTCTCAGCTAGCCACTGCCTTGCTTTGGAGCTGCTGGAAATTTCACTTTGCTCTCCAGCTCTGCCCTGGGCTTTCTGCATCTCAGAAGATGTCACTCCATTATGCTGCTCTGCTCCAGTTCTCAGCTAGCCACTGCCTTGCTTTGGATGAAGACATCATGTGCCTAGGAAAGATCTTTCTCAGCTCTATTTTGTCAGGTTGCTGCCTTTCACTTAGTGAGATTTGTCATCTTGGGGGTCTGTCTCAGCTTTCCTGCCCTCCCCCTGGTCTATGAGCTGCAGCAGTCATGCACTTAAAGAGAGCCACAGATACCCCAAGAGATGTCTCTTAGCTCCTCTGTTCCATGCCATGCCTTCAGCTTACAACTCATTTTTATTGGAGTATAGTTGCTTTACAAGGTGTTAGTTTCTACTGTACAGCAAAGGGAATCAGCTATACATGTACATATATCCCCTCTTATTTGGATTTCCTGCCCATTTAGGTCACCACAGAGCATTGAGTAGAATTCCCTGAGCTATACAGTAGGTTCTCATTCATTATCTATTTTAGGACCTGAAACATTTTGATATTTTCTTTAGGTTAGAGTGACCTGGCTGAGATATATGCATATATACTTATAAATATGTGTCTGTTATATTATGTTTACATTACACTATATGATGCTACATTATTTATGTATAAAAATTCAAATTGGTAGTCAGTAACGTGATGCATGATTTTTTTCTTGGTTACCTATGAATGGCTACATCTCATCTCACTCTCATTCTGTGAGGGTCCTACGCACATCTTGGGAAATTTCTCTTGGCCCACCTGCTACACCCCAGCCTTTGGCACACTGGCTCTAGACACTCAGTGAAGGCTTATGGGAAAGAATTGGATGATGGGTAATAGCTCACTGTGACTGGGGTTCATTCCTTGGAATTCTAAGCCCTTATTCCAGTCCTTGTCTGATAAAAGTTGTTTTAAAAGTCTGGTTCTTTTCTTTTTATCCCCTTCCATAGCCTGGTTGCTCCTCTTCTGGCGCAGAGCCAGGGATAAATGCAGCCGTAGGTCTTTTCTCTCATAAGAAGGGCTTTCCCACTTCTGCAATTAGGTTCATTTAGATTTCTTGGCATCCTCAGCTTACTGATAGGTTTTTACAAATTATTAATTTTGCATCTTACTCAACTTATTCTTATTGTTGCAACTTCCCACATCCTGACTTTGTCTCTTTTTTTTTTTTTTTTTTTTGTGGTACACAGGCCTCTCACTGTTGTGGCCTCTCCCACTGTGGAGCACAGGCTCCGGACACGCAGGCTCAGCGGCCGTGGCTCACTGGGCCCAGCCGCTCCGCGGCACGTGGGATCTTCCCGGACCGGGGCACGAACCCGTGTCCCCAGCATCGGCAGGCGGACTCCCAACCACTGCGCCACCAGGGAAGCCCATGACTTTGTCTCTTGTTTCTGTTTTAAAACATTTATTACATATTATTTTCTCTTAATAAAATGTTAAACTTTTTATAGAAAATATCTGGAAAATGTGTAAAATACAAAAAAGAGAAGGACAAAAATTCCCTAATTCCCACCAAGCAAAAAGAAACACTGTATTTCAAGTATTTCTTTTCACTCTATTTCTATGTATCATTTCCTACTGTTTTGAATATTTGCATTCCCAATTTATATACAAGTTTATGATCTGATTTTTTTTTCCGGGTAACTGTATAACAAAGGAATTTCCCAAGACCACAAACTCTTTACACAAAATATATATTTGAGCTTATTTAACCATTTCTTCATTGGAAATTTAAATTCTTCAGAATATTCACTATAATAATTAATGGTTCAATGAATATTATTCCATTCAGTTCCCCCCACTTCAAATCTTTATGCTTGAATCTTAGAAGTATAATTATAAGATCAAAGGATATGACCCCCTTGAAATTTCTTAATATATATTGTTAAATTACTGTCCAAAAGTCCATATAACCTTTAGACATGAGATATATGGTAATTTCTATAGTATGCTACTATTTAAAATATCATACTCTAAAGAATTTAACAACCTCATGGCCCATCATAAGAGTTTTCTTGCTTTTTTTATTGAAAGTAATTAGCTCATTTTGTCAAGTCAATGATATGGAAATTATTTAAAGAACAAAACAATAGATGTTTTAAAAATCTTTACCTTATGTCCCCTATAAAGATGTGGCATTTATTCTAAATGCACTTTTTCATTTTTACCTTTTTTTATGCAAAAACTCTGATTATAACCATTAATAATTAATATCTCATAAGTAATATCATTTTGCCCTACACTATATCAAAACTTTAGAAGGTATCCAGTTTTCTTATTAAAAGATATTTACATTCTTAAGTTTTCTCAAGTTATTGCTTAAGGGTTGTAAACAACAGAAAACACTTTATATTTTTGATTAAGGAGATAAAATTACACTAACAAAATCAAATTTTTCAGTTAACTTTTAAATCATGTTTATATAAAATAGTATATATTTTGGGTATTTCACCATCCTTAGCTATTTTGATTCTTGGAATACATAGTAATTAAAAAGAATGGTTGTAATATTCTGAATAGAGTTAAGTGTAAATAAAATCATGATATAATTTAATGGCCATTTAAAAGCTGTGAAGACTTGCCCTTATCATCATTTAATGCACAAATTCATAGCAGAGATACTAACTATTGTGAATGTTTATTTATATCAATGAAATTGAAATTATTTTGAAGTATTTTATATTAACACATTGTTGGCTTTGGTTCCATTGTAGAGTACATAATTGTCTCCTCACATTGACTAATTTTATCTAAGAAGCATGTCAACAATGAAATACAAAACTGAGGTCTTTTGGCAATTTACTAAAGAGTCATTAAGGTGGTAGTGCTTTGTGCTAGAAAAAAAGTTAAGAAAAGAAGTTCTGACTATTAATGCAAAATCAAACAGGGACTTCCCTGGCAGTCCAGTGGGTAAGACTCCGCACTGCCAACGCAGGGGGCATGGGTTTGATCCCTGGTCAGGGAATTAAGATCCGACATGCCGCTCAGCACGGCCAAAAATAAATGAATCAAACGAAGAAAACTCCAACTTACCACTTCTGCCACTGCTCCCCCTCCCTCCCCACCAAAAAATAAATGTCATCAAGCATAAAGAAAAATGTCTAATGTTAGGAGAGTTATGTATTATGACTGTTCTCAGGATCCTCATAAAATCATTTATACATCAACTTACCATGTTCATTCCTAGCATCATATGCTTATAGCATCATGCATTTTACTCACAAGGTCTGCGTGATAGGAATTTAGGCATAACTTTTAATCCACCACATATAACCTAAAAGTAACTATCTAGAAGTTTTTTGAAATTTACATATGATTACCATACAGGAAAGAGCACTGACCCTGCCATGATCCAGCTGTGTCACTTTGACCAACCCTTAACTTTTGGTTCTGAATTGACTCACACGTGTAAAATTAAGGTATTGTGTGAGAAGACCTATAAGACACCCCTTGCTCCTCTTTAATTCTGAAACTCTAATCTTTCATATACTAATGAAATCACCTGCTGGCAAATCTTATGATATGGAAAATACATCTCAAAAATACAAAGCTCCTCCAGGAATAGAGTGAGATGAGATGTAGCCATTCATAGGTAACCAAGAAAAAAATCATGCATCACGTTGCTGACTACCAATTTGAATTTTTATACATAAATAATGTAGCATCATATAGTGTAATGTAAACATAATATAATACAACAGACACATATTTATAAGTATATATGCATATATCTCAGCCAGGTCACTCTAACCTAAAGAAAATATCAAAATGTTTCAGGTCCTAAAATAGATAATGAATTAGAACCTACTGTATAGCTCAGGGAACTCTACTCAATGCTCTGTGGTGACCTAAATGGGAAGGAAATCCAAATAAGAGGGGATATATGTACATGTATAGCTGATTCACTTTGCTGTACAGTAGAAACTAACACCTTGTAAAGCAACTATACTCCAATAAAAATTAACTTTTAAAAAATAAAATAAAATACTAACTTCTTAAAACAGGAAAAAAAAATGTTTCAGATCCTAGACCTTTCTTTAACTAGGTATCTGAAAAGATTCCAAACTTGCTTTTATCTTTTTTGATCTTTGTGTCATATAATATAAGGATTTTTATAAGAGTGGTTGACAATCAAGAATTGTATAAAGACTTTTGCTTTCCCTTAGGGGTTCACAAATACAAAGATACCATTACCTTTCCTATGCTGATATCTGGCTGCAGAAAGCGAAGGCAGTCTGAATAATTAGCCCATGTTTTATTTAAACTGTGCATAAAATCCCATGTTCCATTGGGGTTACAGTGTCGGAAAGCAACTCCTGTGAAGACATGAAGAAAAACACTGAGACTGCTCAGTTCTTGTAGAGTCCATTATAAAAAAAAATATATTTCTATTCCAAATTAATCATTTCAGAAAAATTCAATACCTTTATGATTGAAGTCATAAATATAAGGAGGGCATGGGACAGCCAACATTTTCCCCACTGTTCCTCTAGGCCAACAGATGAGTCCATCCCATTCTGGGAAACAATTTCCCTCTGATAAGGAAAAAAATTAAAAAGCAAATAAACAAAGATGCAGTTAGAAGCAGAGAATGAATGCATTCAAAATACAAAATTTCAGGTCACTGCCTATGTAAAACACAGGCACTGTAAAACAAATCGGTAGTTTTGGAAACTAGAATGGGGTAGATTTGATGCAAATACCCCAAAACTCATCCACCTAGCCTCATCAAAGGCCCATTGATAGGAACATTTGATTTGCATAAATTAAACATATTTTAGTGACTCCAATATATATGAGTTATAGCAATTAATATATAAGAAAGACACAGACCTACTAGAGAATGGACTTGAGGATATGGGGAGGGGGAAGGGTAAGCTGTGACAAAGTGAGAGAGTGGCATGGACATATACACACTACCAAACGTAAAATAGATAGCTAGTGGGAAGCAGCCACATAGCACAGGGAGATCAGCTCGGTGGTTTGTGACCACCTAGAGGGGTGGGATAGGGAGGGTGGGAGGGAGATGCAAGAGGGAAGAGATATGGGAACATATGTATATGTATAACTGATTCACTTTGTTATAAAGCAGAAACTAACACACCATTGTAAAGCAATTATACTGCAATAAAGATGTTTAAAAAAAGAAACATCAGAATTCATTGAGAACAATTTCTTTTTTATTAATTTTTATTGGAGTATAGTTGCTTACAATGGTGTGTTAGTTTCTGCTGTACAGCAAAGTGAATCAGCTACACCTATATGTATATCACCTTTTTTTAGACTTCCTTCCCATTTAGGTCACCACAGAGCACTGAGTAGAGTTCCCTGTGCTGTACAGTAGGTTCTCATTAGTTATCTATCGGATAATATCGCTTATATGTGGAATCTAGAAAAAGGGTACAAATGAACTTATTTGCAAAGCAGAAATAGAGACACAGATGTAGAGAACAAACGTATGGATACTAAGGGGGAAGGGGGCGGGGTGGGATGATTCGGGAGATAAGAACAATTTCTGTTAGTAAAAGTCTATCATAGTTGTAACTACATTTTTTACCCTAGATTTTTAAAAAATTTACTGTTAAAACATATGACACATGAAATAGATTGAGCTTCACAGGTAAGCTCCAAGATTTGGGTTTGCCCTTTTACCAATTATTAGTAATTTCTTTGAGTCTAACACTCATCTTACACAAAATTCTCAGAAACTCTACTCTCCTCGAGATGAATCCAGAACCTTATTACTTCTCACAATGTCCACTGTCAAACCCCTGGTCCAAGCCACCATATCTCCAGCCTGAATTACTGCAATGGCCCCCAATGGGTCTTCTTGATTGCATTCTTGCTCTCCTCTCATTTATTCTTCATGCAATAGCCCCAAATCCTCCAAAGGCTTCCCATCTCACTCTGAGCAGAAGCCCAGTCTTTTCAAGGCCTAATGGCCCCTCAGGATCTTCTCTCTCCCCTGGCTTATTCCCCACTCACCCACCCCAACCCATACTCCTTATCCCCTTTCCTACTATAGTTTTCACCTGAGCTCTCATCACCTTCCACTATTAAGTGTTATTTTATTATCATTTTCTTAAAACATAGGATTTAAGGAGCTTGAGGGTGAGGAATTTTGTCTGTTTTTTTAAATTAATTTTTATTGGAATATAGCTGCTTTACAATGCTGTGACAGCTTCTACTGTACAGCAAAGTGAATCAGCTATACATATACATATATCCCCTCTTGTTTGGATTTCATTCCCATTTAGGTCACCACAGAGCACTGAGTAGAGTTCCCTGTGCTATATTGTAGGTTCTTATTAGTTACCTATTTTATACATAGTATCAATAGTGTATATATGTCAATCCCAATCTCCCAATTCATCCCAGCCCCGCTTCCCCCTTGGTATCCATATGTTTGTTCTCTACGTCTGTGTCTCCATTTCTGCTTTGCAAATAAGATCATCTATATCATTTTTCTAGGTGCCACATATATGCATTAATATATGATATTTTTTTTCTCTTTCTGGCTTACTTCACTCTGTATGACAGTCTCTAGGTCCATCCACATCTCTACAAATGGCCCAATTTCATTCCTTTTTATGGCTGAGTAATATCCCTTGTATATAATGTACCACATCTTCTCTATCCATTCCTTTGTTGATGGACATTTAGGTTGCTTCCTTGTCCTGGCTATTGTAAACAGTGCTGCAATGAACATTGTGGTACATGACTCTTTTTCAATTATGGTTTTCTCTCAGTATATGCCCAGGAGGAGGATTGCTGGGTCATATGGTAATTCTATTTTCAGTTTTTTAAGGAACCTCCGTACTGTTCTCCATAGTGGCTGCACCAATTTACATTCCCACCAACAGTGCAAGAGTGTTCCCTTTTCTCCACACCCTCTCCAGCATTTGTTGTTTGTAGATTTTCTGATGATGCCCATTCTAACTGGTGTGAGGTGATACCTCATTGTAGTTTTGATGTGCATTTCTCTAATGATTAGTGACGTTGAGCATCTTTTCATGTGCCTCTTAGCCATCTGTATGTCTTCTTTGGAGAAATGTCTATTTAGGTCTTCCACCCATTTTTTGATTGGGTTGTTTGTTTTTTTGGTATTGAGCTACATGAACTATTTGTATATTTTGGAGATTAATACTTTGTCAGTTGGTTCCTCTGCAAATATTTTCTCCTGCCTTGTTTCATGCGTTTGCCACTCTGTGTTTTTCAGGACTCGCTTCCATTAGTTGTGTATGAAACTTTCAAGAAGAGAGCCTATCAGCCATGTCATATTCCAACTTACCCAAAAGAGACTATTTTTCATGAGTGCTGTATTCATTTTCCATTGCTTCCATAACAAATTAGCACAAACTTAGCAGCTTCAAATACCCCAAATTTATTATCTCACTCTTTCTGTAGGTCAGAAGTCCGGTGAGCTCAGCCAGACCTCTGCTTATAGATTCACAAGGCTGAATCAAGGGCTGGGCAGCACTGTGATGCTTTCTGAGGCTCTGGGGGAAAATCCATTTCCTTACTCATTCCAGGTGTTGGTAGAATTTACTTCCTTGTAGTGATAAGACTGAGGTTCCCATCTCCTTCCTGGCTGTCAGCTGAGGGCTATTCCCAACTTCTGAAAGC
Organism: Leucopleurus acutus; assembly: GCF_964270905.1. Taxonomy (NCBI): domain Eukaryota; kingdom Metazoa; phylum Chordata; class Mammalia; order Artiodactyla; family Delphinidae; genus Leucopleurus; species Leucopleurus acutus. Next base: position 91,049,202 of record NC_139149.1, on the reverse strand, counting down.
CACTTGCATTCCGTGGCTCATGGCCCCCTTCCTCCATCTTCAAAGTCAGCAAGGGAGATCAAGTCCTTCTCACATTTCAAGTCTCTCTTCCATTCTTTTTTTCCATTACTGACTATTCCGCCTTCCTCTTTCACTTTTAAGAACCCATGTGATTACATTAGTCCCATCCAAATAATCCAGAATAATCTTCCTATTTTAAGGTCCACAACCTTAATTCCGTCTGCAATGCCCTTTTGCCCTGTAATATAACATACACAGGCAGAACACCAGATATTAGGGTTTGGACATCTTTGAGGGGACATTATTCTGCTACCACAAGTACCATTACAGCTCTCTCAATTTTTTAGTTACCAATTACACTAACTGTAGCTGAGCATTTTTGTTATAGCTAACATTCGTTATGTCGAGTTGTTCAGTTTTGAATAGTCAGCATGATAGAACCTCATGGAAACACCGATTTCTACAGAAAAGAATTCAGCATAAACCTGAAATTAACTTGCTAGTGTCCACCATATCACATGGAAACAAGTACTTGATTTGCTTTGTGAATTGCTGAAGCAATAAGAAAAAGAAAATATCTTCCGTCACCACATTGTTCTCGTAGAAGAGAATGTTTCTTGGAAACAGCCTCATTTTGCTCTCATAATAAAAGCCTGGGCTTTACATATTGCAAGTAACCCGGGAACTCATTACGCTGGCTCCTGTTTCTGGTATATGGCTTCACCTACTTCTTTCCACCATGACCTGCTTTGTGTGTGTTTATCTTCCTTCTTGTTTAAACAGAGTATAATGAATCAATCTCTTCCATAAACTTTGCACTAGATACTCTTCTACGTCTTGATAGCATTCCATATGGCTTCCCATCCATTCACTTTAACTTTAATAAGTCATGCATCCTTATTTATCTGGATCCAATCCTTTACCAGATACAGCATCTATGGTGCAATCTACATAAAATGGACCCAGACACATATTCCTGTGTTCTTGTAACTAGTTGTCCCTCTAAAATGTATGCTGCAATGTCGTGTGAGATTTTCTGACAAGAGTTGATCATGTGATGGACTAAGGTCTTCACAGAAGTCTAAAAGTCAACTATCAGTTTATTCTATAATTATGTAGTTTTTAAACTGCAATAAAGAACACTGCTGATATTTTCCTTATGCTTTAAAAGGAATCGTGTTTTTGTTCCCTAAAAGATACCAGTCCAAATATACATAGTTAAATATCTAAAAAAACAACCCAATCAAAAAATGGGCATAAGACTTAGATAGACATTTCTCCAAAGAAGATACACAGATGGCCAACAGGCACAGGAAAAGATGCTCAATAACACTAATTATTGGAGAAATGCAAATCAAAACCACAATTAGGTATCACCTTACACCTATCAGAATGGCTATCAAAAAGTCTACAAATAATAAATGCTGGAGATGGTGTGGAGAAAAGGGAACGTCCTACGCTGTTGGTGGGAATGTAAATTGGTTCAGCCACTATGGAGAACAGTATGGAGGTTCCTTAAAAAACTAAAAATAGAACTACCATATGATCCAGCAATCCCACTCCTGGATGCATGCACCCCAGTGTTCATTGCAGCACTATTTACAATAGCCAAGACATGGAAGCAACCTAAATGTCCATCGACAGAGGAATGGATAAAGAAGATGTGGTATATATATATAATGTAATATTAGCCATAAAAAAGAATAAAATAATGCCATTTGCAGCAACATGGATGGACCTAGAGATTATCATACTAAGTGAAGTAAGTCTGACAGAGAAAGACAAGTATCATATGATATCCCTTATATGTGGAGTCTAAAAAGATGATACAAATGAACTTATTTACAAAACAGAAATAGACCCACAGACATAGAAAACAAGTTTATTGGTTACCAAAGGGGCTTATTGGTTACCAAGGGGGATAGTGAGGTGGGGGTGGAGATAAATTAGGAGTTTAGGATTAACATATACATACTACTATATATAAAATAGGTAAACAACAAGGACCTACTGTAGAGCACAGGAAACTATACTCAATATCTTGTAATAACCTATAATGGAAACAACATATATAACATAGATATATATATAAAACTGAATCACTTTGCTGTATACTTGAAATGAACACAACATTGTAAGTTAACTATACTTCAATTTTAAGAAATTTTAAAAAGTAAAATAGAATAGCATGTCCTTTAAAAAAAAAAAGATACCATCCCACACACAGACATATTTCAAAATTCATAAAACCAACACTCCCCCAGAATAATGTTTCTGTAGATTGTAATCATCTCTCTGGTGGCTCTTCGACAAAGAGAATAATCAATATTCACAAAAGGTTGAAAAGATTGTGAAAGCCACGCCCTCATACAGCTAATACAGAGATCTTAAATAACATCTCTTTGATCATCATTTCACATTCTATGCGAGTAAATACTTTCATTATTTAGCAAGAAACTAATTAATTGCCTAATGAGTCACCAAACTCCCTTTATAAATTAACACCATTAATTACACTCCCTGTAATCTTTTGTCTGTGCCAGGACAAACTGATCATTAGTGAAACTTGTCAAACCATGATATTTACACAGAGCAAACTAAAATTTGGAGAATATAACTTTGACTCTTTTCGGTTCTACAGTTACCCAAAACATAATACAACCATACAATTGTGAAATAAAACTGGGATCATTAATATTTTGGGTTTTGTTCTTAAATACCTAAATAGTTGTATAACGAGGTATTTGCATTTACGTTTTCTTTTCTTTCTTTCATAGATAAGAAGAAAAATTATATTTTATTTTTATTATAAAATTTTTTCAGAAATAAAACAGAGGATATTATATACCCACAATCTAGAATTTACAGTTGGTAATATTTTACCATATTTATTTCATCTAAATGAATGCTATGGTATTTTAAAGTCAGTTGCAGGCAGCATAACAGCTCACTCCTAAATATTCTGATATGCATCTCTCAATTTTAGAAGAATTTTAAAATGAAAACTTCTTAAATTAACTAGTGAATTCAAAATGTCATTTATCTTTTCACACTTGTAAAGTGAAGAAATGCTAAGTCAATTTACATATATAGACATTTTTCATTGAAAGGGAGACCAAAGTTCGTCCAGATTTAATTCTATCCTATTGTATGGAGAAAGATCTCAAAGAAAGTGCCTTTTCTCTTTTAATATTTATTCATCTACACATTTCACATGAGTTGCACCATCACAAATTTTAGATGTTACATAAGTTTACATCCAGATCTCTTACTCTTTTTAACTCTTGTGGTGTGTGACTGATTCCCAGTTGCTTGTCTTTGCCGACCCTATTCCCTCTGCCAGGAATGTCTTTTCACTTCCTCCTGTACACATCTAAATCCTACTCCTTTAATTTCAAGATTGCTCCTCCAGAAAGCTTTCTCTGATTCCTCCCTGATGAATTAAGATGCTTTTTCAGTGGTTCCATAGTTGTGATACCTCTGTTGTTACACTTACACACCATCTGAAAGGTGCCTACTTCCCTTATTAGATCATCATTTCCATGGGGTAAGGACAGACTTTGATTCATTTTTTCCAGTGCTTACTACAGAAGCACCACACTGTAGGCACATAATGTCTTTGTTGAACTGTTAAAGGGACAATAAAGATGACAATGTTGGACTAGATAGTCTCTAAGATGTCTTCCAGCTCAAAATTTCATGAGACTTCATAGAAAACAGTTCATTTAGCCCTCCTAGATAACAATCTTTATAAATTCCTTCATGACAGTGTTGCTCTTTGTTAGTAGACCTACATGTTTGAGATATCAGGGTCAGTGTTCTTTAAAGGTAATGTAAGTGATTCCCTTTCCTGACATTATTAGTCTAGCCATTCAGAGAACTCTTTCCTAGTATAAGACACCTACAAAGGCTGAATTAATATAAAAACCTTCTTTGTTAAAACATGGCTTAGCTGGCTACAAATTAAAGGAATAAATCTGAGACCAGAAATTATTCCATAGGATCAGTAGGCACTGCATTTGGGGCTTACGTTAGAGGCCTCTACTGACTTATTGGCTAAGAGCCTGGATTTTGATTGTATTCTGGTAACAAAAGATGAGTCTGAGACCTGATGAAGTGGGAAACTGGACTGGAAACTCCTGTATAACTCCAGGATCCCCAAAATATGAACGCCTTAGTGAGTGAACAAGAAACAAAAGTATCTTTCAGAAAGAGATTGGCTTGTTTCACTCCTGGCTGCATTTAGAGTTGGACTAGGAAACAATGGAGAAAACGATTCTTCTCTGTCAATTTCTAACCACAAGCTCACAATCATGTGTGGTCTAATATGTGGTCTTAGTTTAAACTGGAAATAGATCAACAGTTCCACTAGGCACCTTGCAGAAAACAGAAATTTTGGAAGAGTACCTCATTACATGAGTACCTTATAAGTTCTTTATCATAAGTCATTAGACACACAAGGAAATAAGCCCCCATGTGTGGTAGTCAGTATTGACAAGCAAAGTCTGTGGTTCTTTTAATAGCAAATGCAGAATATAAAATGTGTCTAAGAAGGAAAAAGAAAAGAGATTAAAATGATATTTAAGATAAGGAAACTATCAAAATTAAATAGGAAGATCCCAAAAAACTGAAAAATAGAATAATCAAAATTAGCTTAATGGATGGAGTAAAGAGCCATTAGACAAAGCTGAACAAAGAGTTGGTGAACTGGAAAATATATTTGCAGAAATTAACAAAACAGCAGTAGAAAAACAAAGAAAAGGAAATCATATAAGACATAAAGATACAAAGGGTAATGTGAGAAGTTCCCATACTTGTCTACTTAAAGTTCCAGAAACAGAGAATAGGAGAATAGGGGAGAGCAAATTTTCAAAGACAAAATAGTAAAACATTCCCACCACTGAAAAAAGACACAGAACCTTAGACTCCAGAAATCAAATGAACTCATACCTAGATACAGAATGAAACTGCAGAACATCAAAGTCAAAGAGAAACTCTTAAAACGAGCCAATGAGAAAAACAAATCACCAACAAAGACTGAGAACTGATTTGTCAACAACAACAATGGAAGCCAGGGTGGAAAAGTAAAACAATATCCTTAGGAGATAAAAGTAAACAATTCTCATCCAAGGATCATAAATCCAGAAAAAGTATCTCTGAAGATTGAGACCGAAATAAATACCTTTTCAGACAAACAAAAACTGAGAGAATTCACTATAAGTAGATTCCAATGTAAAGAAATCCTTTAAAAAGATGTATTTCGGGAACGGCTTCAAGATGGCAGAAGAGTAAGACGCAGAGATCACCTTCCTCCACACAAATACAGCAGAAATACATCTACATGTGGAACAACCACTACAGAACACCAACTGAACACTGGCAGAAGACCTCAGACCTCCCAAAAGGCAAGAAACTCCCCACGTACCTGGGTAGGGCAAAAGAAAAAAGAAAACACAGAGACAAAAGAAGAGGGACGAGACCTGCACCAGTGTGAGGTCTGCACCAGTGTGAAGGAGGAAAGGTTTCCGCACACTAGGGAAGCCCCTTCGCGGGTGGAGACGGTGGGTGGCAGAGAGGGGAAGCTTCAGAGCCACGGAGGAGAGCACAGCAACAGGGGTGGAGGGCAAAGCAGAGAGATTCCCGCACAGAGGATCGGTGCCAGGAACTCACCAGCCCAAGAGGCTCGTCTGCTCAGCTGCCGGGAAGGGTGGGGGCTGGGAGCTGAGGCTCGGGCTTCGGAGGTCGGATTCCAGGGAGAGGACAGGGGTTGGCTGCGTGAACACAGCCTGAAGGGGGCTAGTGCGCCGCAGCTAACTGGGAGGGAGTCCGGGAAAAAGTCTGGAGCTGCCTAAGAGACAAGAGACTTTTTCTTGCCTCTTTGTTTCCTGGTGCGTGAGGAGAGGGGATTAAGAGCGCCGCTTAAAGGAGTTCCAGAGACAAGCGTGAGTCGCAGCTATCAGCGTGGACCCCAGAGACGGGCATGAGACGCTAAGGCTGCTGCTGAAGCCACCAAGAAGCCTGTGTGCGAGTACAGGTCACTCTCCACACCGCCCCTCCCGGGAGCCTGTGCAGCCTGCCACTGCCAGGGTCCCGTGATCCAGGGACAACTTCTCCGGGAGAACGCACGGCATGCCTAAGGCTGGTGCAACATCACGCTGGCTTCTGCCGCTGCAGGCTCACCCCACATCCATACCCCTCCCTCCCCCCGGCCTGAGTGAGTCAGAGCCCCCGAATCAGTGGCTCCTTTAACCCCGTCCTGTCTGAGCGAAGAACAGACGCCCTCAGAAGACCTACATGCAGAGGTGGATCCAAATCCAAATCTGAACCCCGGGAGCTGTGCGAACAAAGAAGAGAAAGGGAAATCTCTCCCAGCAGCCTAAGGAGCAACGGATTAAATGTCCACAATCAACTTGATATACCCTGCATCTGTGGAATACCTGAATAGACAACGAATCATCCCAAATTGAGGAGGTGGAATTTGGGAGCAACGATATATATTTTTTTTCCCTTTTTCTCTTTTTGTGAGTGTGTATGTGTATGCTTCTGTGTGTGATTTTGCCTGCATAGCTTTGCTTTTACCATCTGTCCTAGGATTCTGTCTGTCCGTTTTATTTTTCTTTTTTATTCACTTAAAAAAATTTTTTTCTTAATAATTATTGTTTATTTTTATTTTAATAAAATTATTTTATTTTACTTTATTTTATCTTCTTCTTTCTTTTTTTCTTTTTTTTCTCCCTTTTATTCTGAGACGTGTAGAGGACAGGCTCTTGGTGCTCGAGCCAGGCATCAGGGCTGTGCCACTGAGATGGGAGAGCCAAGTTTAGGACACTGGTCCACAAGAGGCCTCCCAGCTCCACGTAATATCAAACGGCAAAAATGTCCCAGAGATTTCCATCTTAACGCCAAGACCCAGCTCCACTCAACGACCAGCAAGCGACACTGCAGGATACCCTATGCCAAACAACTAGAAGATAGGAACACAACTGCATCCATTAGCACAGTGGCTGCCTAAAATCATAGTAAGGCAACAGACACCCCAAAACACACCACCAGACGTAGACCTGCCCACCAGAGAGACAAGATCCAGCCTCATCCACCAGAACACAGGCACTAGTCCCCTCCACCAGGAAGCCTACACAACCTACTGAGCCAACCTTAGCCACTGGGGACAGACACCAAAAACAAAGGAAACTACGAACCTGCAGCCTGCAAAAAGGAGACCCCAAACACAGAAAGTTAAGAAAAATGAGAACACAGAGAACACACAGCAGATGAAGGAGCAAGGCAAAAACCCACCAGACCTAACAAATGAAGAGCAAATATGCAGTTTTCCAAAAAAAGAATTCAGAATAATGAGAGTAAAGATGATCCAAAATCTTGGAAATAGAAGGGAGGAAATACAAGAAACATTTAACAAGGACCTAGAAGAACTAAAGAGCAAGCAAAGAGTGATGAACAACACAATAAATGAAATTTAAAATTCTCTAGAAGGGATCAATAGCAGAATAACTGAGGCAGAAGAACGGATAAGTGACCTGGAAGATAACATAGTGGAAATAACTACTGCAGAGCAGAATAAAGAAAAGAGAATGAAAAGAACAGAGGACAGTCTCAGAGACCTCTGGGACAACATTAAATGCACCAACATTCAAATTATAGGGGTCCAAAAGAAGAAGAGAAAAAGAAAGGGACTGAGAAAATATTTGAAGAGATTATAGTTGAAAATTTCCCTAATATGGGAACGGAAATAGTTAATCAAGTCCAGGAAGCACAGAGAGTCCCATACAGGATAAATACAAGGAGAAACATGCCAAGACACATATTAATCAAACTATCAAAAATTAAATACAAAGAACAAGTATTAAAAGCAGCAAGGGAAAAACAACAAATAACACATAAGGGAATCCCCACAAGGATAACAGCTGATCTTTCAGCAGAAATTCTGCAAGCCAGAAGGGAGTGGCAGGAAATATTTACAGTGATGAAGGAGAAAAACCTACAACCAAGGTTACTCTACCCAGCAAGGATCTCATTCAGATTTGATGGAGAAATTAAAAGCTTTACAGACAAGCAAAAGCTAACAGAATTCACCACCACCAAACTAGCTTTACAACAAATGCTAAAGGAACTTCTCTACGCAGGAAACACAGGGAGGGAAAAGACCTACAATAATAAACCCAAAACAATTAAGAAAATGGTAATAGGAACATACATATCGATAATTACCTTAAATGTAAATGGATTAAATGCTCTGACCAAATGACATAGACTGGCTGAACGGATACAAAAACAAGACCTGTATATATGCTGTCTATGAGAGACCACTTCAGACCTAGGGACACATACAGACTGAAAGTGAGGTGATAGAAAAAGATATTCCATACAAATGGAAATCAAAAGAAAGCTGGAGTAGCAATTCTCATATCAGACAAAATAGACTTTAAAACAAAGACTATTACAAAAGACAAGGACACTACATAATGATCAAGGGATCGATTAAAGAAGATATAACAATTGTAAATATTTATGCACCCAACATAGGAGCACCTCAATATATAGGCAAATACTACCAGCCATAAAAGGGGAAATCAACAGTAACACTATCATAGTAGGGGACCTGAACACGCCACTTTCACCAATGCACACCTCATCCAAAATTACAGTAAATAAGGAAACACAAGCTTTAAATGATACATTAAACAACATGGACTTAATTGATATTTATAGGACATTCCATCCAAAAACAACAGAATACACATTCTTCTCAAGTGCTCATGGAACATTCCCCAGGAAGATCATATCTTGAGTGACAAATCAAGCCTTGGTAAATTTAAGAAAATTGAAATTGTATCAAGTATCTTTTCCAACCACAAAGCTATGAGACTAGATAGCAATTACAGGAAAAAATCTGTAAGAAATACAAACACATGGAGGCTAAACAATACACTACTTAATAACGAAGTGATCACTGAAGAAATCAAAGAGGAAATCAAAAAATACCTAGAAACAAATGACAATGAAAACACAATGACCCAAAACCTATGGGATGCAGCAAAAGCAGTTCTAAGAGGGAAGTTTATAGCTATACGAGCCTACCTTAAGAAATATGACACATCTCAAATAAACAACCTAAACTTACACCTAAAGCAATTAGAGAAAGAAGAACAAAAAAAAATTCCAAAGGTAGCAGAAGGAAAGAAATCATAAAGATCAGATAAGAAATAAATGAAAAGGAAATGAAGGAAACGATAGCAAAGATCAATAAAACTAAAGGCTGGTTTTTTGAGAAGATAAACAAAATTGAAAACGCATTAGCCAGACTTATAAAGAAAACAAGGGAGAAGATTCAAATCAATAGAATTAGAAATGAAAAAGGAGAAGTAACAACTGGCACTGCAGAAATACAAAGGATCATGAAAGATTACTACAAGCAACTATATGCCAATAAAATGGACAACCTAGAAGAAATGGACAAATTCTTAGAAATGCACAACCTTCTGAGACTGAACCAGGAAGAAATAGAAAATATGAACAGACCAATCACAAGCACTGAAATTGAAACTGTGATTAAAAATCTTCCAACAACAAAAGCCCAGGACCAGATGGCTCCACAGGCAAATTCTATCAAATATTTAGAGAAGAGCTAACACCTATCCTTCTCAAACTCTTCCAAAATATAGCAGAGGGAGGAACACTCCCAAACTCATTCTACGAGGCCACCATCACTCTGATACAAAAATCAGACAAAGATGTCACAAAGAAAGAAAACTACAGGCCAATATCACTGATGAACATAGATGCAAAAATCCTCAACAAAATACTAGCAAACAGATTCCAACAGCACATTAAAAGGATCATACACCATGATCAAGTGGGGTTTATCCCAGGAATGCAAGGATTCTTCAATATATGCAAATCAATCAACGTGATACACCATATTAACAAATTGAAGGAAAAAACCATATGATCACCTCAATAGATGCAGAGAAAGCTTTCGACAAAATTCAACACCCATTTATGATAAAAACCCTGCAGAAAGTAGGCATAGAGGGAACTTTCCTCAACATAATAAAGGCCATATATGACAAACCCACAGCCAACATCGTCCTCAATGATGAAAATCTTAAACCATTTCCACTATGATCAGGAACAAGACAAGGTTGCCCACTCTCACCATTATTATTCAACATAGTTTTGGAAGTTTTAGTCACAGCAATCCGAGAAGAAAATGAAATAAAAGGAATCCAAATTGGAAAAGGAGTAAAGCTCTCACTGTTTGGAGATGACATGATACTATACATAGAGAATGCTAAAGATGCTATGAGAAAACTACTAGAGCTAATCAATGAATTGGGTAAAGTAGCAGGATACAATATTAATGCACAGAAATCTCTTGCATTACTATACACTAATGATGAAAAATCTGAAAGTTAAATCAAGAAAACACTCCCATTTACCACTGCAACAAAACGAATAAAATATCTAGGAATAAACCTACCTAAGGAGACAAAAGACCTGTATTCAGAAAATTATAAGACACTGATGAAAGAAATTAAAGATGATACAAATAGATAGAGAGATATACCATGTTCTTGGATTGAAAGAATCAACATTGTGAAAATGACTATACTACCCAAAGCAATCTACAGATTCAATGCAATCCCTACCAACTACCACTGGCGTTTTTCACAGAACTAAAACAAAAAAAATTCACAATTTGTTTAGAAACACAAAAGACACAGAATATCCAAAGCAATCTTGAGAAAGAAAAACGGAGCTGGAGGAATCAGGCTCCCTGATTTCAGACTATACTACAAAGCTACAGTAATCAAGACAGTATGGCACTGGCACAGAAACAGAAATATAGATCAACGGAACAGGACAGATAGCCCAGAGAGAAACACACACACATATGGTCACCTTACCTTTAATAAAGGAGAATATACAGTGGAGAAAAGACAGTCTCTTCAATAAGTGGTGCTGGGAAAACTGGACAGCTACATGTAAAAGAGTGAAACTAGAACACTCCCTAACACCATACACAAAAATAAACTCAAAATGGATTAAAGACCTAAATGTAAGGCCAGACACCATCAAACTCTTAGAGGAAATCACAGGCAGAATGCTCTATGACATAAATCACAGCAAGATCCTTTTTGACGCACCTCCTAGAGAAATGGGAATAAAAATAAACAAATGGGACCTAATGAAACTTCAAAGCTTTTGCACAGCAAAGGAAACCATAAATAAGACGAAAAGACAACCCTCAGAATGGGAGAAAATATTTGCAAATGAAGCAACTGACAAAGGATTAATCTCAAAAACATACAAGCAACTCATGCTGCTCAATATCAAAAAAACAAACAATGCAATCCAAAAATGGGCTGAAGACCTAAACAGACATTTCTCCAAAGAAGATATACAGATTGCCAACAAACACATGAAAGAATGTTCAACATCATTAATCATTAGAGAAATGCAAATCAAAACTACAATGAGATATCATCTCACACCAGTCAGAATGGCCATCATCAGAAAATCTACCAACAATAAATGCTGGAGCGGGTGTGAGAAAAGGGAACCCTCTTGTACTGTTGGTGGGAATGTAAATTGATACAGCCACTATGAAGAACAGTATGGAGGTTCCTTAAAACCTAAAAATAGAACTACCGTACGACCCAGCAATCCCACTACTGGGCATATACCCTGAGAAAACCGTAATTCAAAAAGAGTCATGTACCAAAATGTTCATTGCAGCTCTATTTACAATAACCTGGACATGGAAGCAACCTAAGTGTCCATTGACAGATGAATGGATAAAGAAGTAGGTACATATATACAATGAAATATTACTCAGCTATAACAAGGAATGAAACTGAGTTATTTGTAGTGAGGTGGATGGACCTAGAGACTGTCATACAGAGTGAAGTAAGTCAGAAAGAGAAAAACAAATACCGTATGTTAACACATATATATGGAAACTAAAAACAGAAAAAAAAATGGTCAGAAGAACCCAGGGGCAAGACGGTAATAAAGATGCAGATCTACTAGAGAATGGACTTGAGGGTACGGGGAGGGGGAAGGGTATGCTGGAACAAAGTGAGAGAGTGGCATGGACATATATACACTACACTACCAAACATAAAATAGATAGCTAGTGGGAAGCAGCCGCATAGCACACAGAGATCAGCTCGGTGTTTTGTGACCACCTAGAGGGGTGGGATAGCGAGAGTGGGATGGAGGGAGATGCAAGAGGGAAGAGATATGGAGATATATGTATATGTATAACTGATTCACTTTGTTATAAAGCAGAAGCTAACACACCATTGTAAAGCAATTGTACTCTAATAAAGATGTTAAAAAAATAAATTAATTAAATAAAATACTATTAAAAAAAGATGGATTTCAGGAAGAAGAAAAATTATAAAAACATACAATTAAGATAAAACTATATGATAATAGCATATAATTTGGAAGCAAAGTATTTCAAAATGCTTTCATTATTTGAGAGAGGGAAGTTATTGATAACATTAAACTTTCTTAAATATACATGAAAAAATTCTAGGTTAATCACTAAAGAATTAAATATAACATATATCTTCCAAACTAGTAGGGGGAGGGAGGATAAAATAAGGAAAGAAGTTTCAATCAATTCAAAAGAAGCCAACAGAAGGTGGAAGCGGGGAGTAGAAGGGACACACAGGAAGAGCTGGTGAAATTAAAAGCCCAAATAAGATGGTAAAATTAAATTCAAATACTGTATATTCATTATCATAATTAATGTAACTAGCTAAACTCTTCAGTTAATAGACAAAGCCTAACAGAATAACAAGAAGTCCACCTGTGTCTCCTTTATAAAAGATACTCCCCAAACATAAGTAAACAGAAAAGTTTAACAGAAGAATGGGAAAAGATAAGGAATTGCTGTTTAATGGATTTAGAGCGTCAATTTTGCAAAATGAAAATTTTCTGGCGATTGGTTTGCACGACAATGTGAATACACTTAACACTACTGAACTGTACATCTAAAAACATTTAGTATGATTAATTTAATATTATGTGTATTGTATAATAATTAAAGGTTTTTTAAGGATGGGAAAAGATGTGCAAGGCAAATACCAAGGAAGAAAGAACTAATGTTGTTTATTAAATATTATTATTTTAATATAATAATTTTATATTATATATTAGTTAATATTTTTAACAGCTTTATTGGAGTATAATTGCTTTACAATTGTGTGTTAGTTTCTGCTTTATAAGAAATTGAATCAACAATGACTAATGAAATAATGATCACTTTTGTCCATTACATGTAGAGTGAGACTAATTCCTGCCCAAATGGTCTCAATACACTGTATGTGTTTACATAAAAAAAAAAGAAATTGAATCAGCTATACATATACATATATCCCCATATCCCCTCCCTCTTGCGTCTCTCTCCCACCCTCCTTATCTCACCCCTCTAGGTGGACACAAAGCACTGAGCTGATCTCCCTGTGCTATGCAGCTGCTTCCCACTAGCTATCTATTTTACATTTGGTAGTATATGTAAGTCCATGCCACTCTCTCACTTTCTCCCAGCTTACCTTTCCCCCTCCCGTGTCCTCAAGTCCATTCTCAACGTCTGCATCTTTATTCCTGTCCTGCCACTAGGTTCTTCATAACCCTTTTTTTTTTTTTTTTTAGATTCCATATATCTGTGTTAGCATACAGTATTTGTTTTTCTCTTTCTGACTTACTTCACTCTGTATGACAGGCTCTAGGTCCATCCACCTCACTACAAACAACTCAATTTCATTTCTTTTTATGGCTGAGTAATATTCCATTGTATATATGTGCCATATCTTCTTTATCCATTCATCTGTCAATGGACACTTAGGTTGCTTCCATGCCTTGGCTATTGTAAATAGAGCTTCAATGAACATTGTGGTACATGACTCTTTCTGAATTATGGTTTTCTCAGGGCATATGCCCAGTAGTGGGATTGCTGGGTTGTATGGTAGTTCTATTTTTAGTTTTTTAAGGAACCTCCATACTGTTCTCCATAGTGGCTGTATCAATTTACATTCCCATCAACAGTACAAGACAGTTCCCTTTTCTCCACACCCTCTCCACCATTTATTGTTTGTAGATTTTTTGATGGCCATTCTGACTGGTGTGAGGTGATACCTCATTGTAGTTTTGATTTGCATTTCTCTAATGATTAGTGATGTTGAGCATTCTTTCATGTGTTTGTTGGCAATCTGTATATCTTCTTTGGAGAAACATCTATTCAGGTCTTCTGCCCATTTTTGGATTGGGATGTTTATTAGTTAATATTTAAAACAAAAGTAAACTAGAAATAAAGAAGGCTGCTTCATATCAATGGAATGTTTGATTTACTAGGAAGTATAACATTTATAAACTTGTATATACTCAATAACATATTTTCAAAATATATGAAGCAAGAAAATTCATCCTCAGAGTGGGATATTTTAAGATATATATATATATATATATATCAGGAAAGAATAGGTCAAATAGATGAAAAATCATAGACACAGAATACATGAACCACACATCCAATAAGCTTAACCTAGTGGACACTACAAAACACTGTACTCAGAAACTGGACAGTACACATTCTCTTGAAGACCATATAGGATATTTATCAAAACTGACCCCAATATAAGCCATTAAGTCTCAACATACTTTTAAAAATTAGTATCATGCAGACCACATTCTCTGATCATAACCAACTGAGAAATCAATCACAAATTTTTTTTAAAGGATAGCTTTAAGGACATTATCTACTTCATTCAGATTGTTGGGAATTTAAAGAGTTCAGTAAGTAGCACCTCCCTCTTTTTAAAAAATGTCTTTGAATGTATTCAACTATCAAGGCATTTCACTATATAAAACATTATAATCTTCCCACTACTCCAATTCAATAAATGACTTTATTCAGTGGCCCCATTTAGGACTGTGAGTGACCATCAGACCCCAAGGAACACAAGTCACAGGTCCCTGTGCAGCTGCAACGGTAGAGGCGCACAAGAGCACCAACACTACCACAAGCTCATCTGCAGCTTTGTAGTTTTGTTTTTGTAGTTTCCCACTTGAACTTGGAACTAACTGAGAAATTACATAAGGAGTCAGGCAGATGAAGATAAAATAATCATTTTATTAAGCAGAAAGTTTTTTGGAGAACATGGTCTATGTATGTATCAATGGGCTTGCTTATTGGCTCCTTTGAATTTTACATACTACCTAAAACTGCAGGTGATACCCACAAGTACAGAGCCTGCTCCTCCAAGCTTACTGCACAGTCAAGGGCAAAACAATATGCATGCTCTCTGCAGACAGACAGATCCCAAAGACAGGTCTGAGGGAGACGCTGATGTGCACGTGCCTGGTCATTCTCAAACTCACAAACCAGGCAAGTCACTCATCCACAGGGAGCAAAGAGCTGGTAGGTTAAAGAGATGAAAAGATCGTTATTCTGCTACACAGCTCTCCCCATGGAAACATGGAATGATTGATGAGGAACTCCCTAATACTCACTAAGGAGGAAATTTGCATTTTTTGTGAAGACCAGTGTTCTCAGCATCTTTACCTCCTTCCTGGAGCTGGGCTGTGATGTTGAGTTCACACTGCACTTTAGCTTTCAGCACAAGGACAATCTGCTCTTCTATAGTAACGGTGCCATCAGAATCCAGCTGTAGACATGAACAAAATACAAGCAGAGAAAAACATGCCTGTTACTTTTGTTTAAAGCCACGATACAATCTTTCATTATTTCACCTTCTAATATAATTAAAAATTAGTTTTGATGTGAAGCTATCTGAAATAGTTCTTTATCTGAATCAAAATTCAAAAATCCATCAATGTATAAGATTTTAGAATAATCATACTTTTACCCTGATTAGCCTAAAGAAAAAAAATCCCCTTTGTTAGAAGTTAAAAAACTCCAGAAATTTTTAATTTAATTAGGTAAGTCTAATAGACATAATATAATCAGAAAAAATAATAAACATATTAAAAATTTCCTGAAATGTTACAAAGACCAATATTTATTAATCCTCTTACAATATGTCAGTTATGGCACATAGAAAGGAGAAATGGACTAGAAGACTATGCTTAGCTCTACTGAAAATTTACCAGTGAAACAAATCATTCCATGTTTTGGGGCTTTGGTTTACTCATCTATGAAATAAGAGGGTTACACCAAATGGTCTCTAGTTAACTTTTTGCTATTGAGATATTATTGACAGATAACATAAGTGAGTTTAAGGTGTACTATGTAATGACCTGATACATTTATATATTGTGAAATGACTACCACAATAAAGTTAGTTAACACCTCCTTCCCCACATAATTACCTTTTGTGTGTATGTGTGATGATAATATTTTAGATCTACTCTCTTAACTTTCAAGTATATAATAAAGTACTGTTAATTATAGTTACCATGTTATACACTAAATCCCCAGAACTTAGTCATCCTATAGCTAGAAGTCTGAATGCTTTGACCAACGTCTCCCTATTTCCCCCACCTCCCAGACCCTGGCAGCCACCATTCTACTCTCTTATTTCTATGAGTTCAGCCTTTTTAGGTTCCAAACAAGTGAGAACATACAGTATTTGTCTTTCTCTGTCTGACTTATTTCACTTAGCCTAATATGCTCAAAATCAATCCATGTTGCACAAAAGGCAGGATTTCCTTCTTCTTTACAGATGAATAATATTCCTCTGTGTGTGTGTGTGTGTGTGTGTGTGTGTGTGTGTGTGTGTCACATTTTCTTTATCCATTCATCCATCCATGGACACTTAGGTTGTTTCCATGTCTTGGCAATTGTAAACAATGCTGCAATAAACAAGAGGGTACAGATATCTAAACTCTGAGATAGTGATTTCATTTCCTTTGGATATTATCCAGAAGTGAGGTTGCTGGATAATATGGTAGTTGTATTTTTAATTTTTTGAGAAACTCCATACTTTTTTCCAGAGTGGCTGTACCAATTACATTCCCACCAACAGTGCACAAGAGTTCCCTTTTCTTCACATCCTTGCCAACACCTGTTGTCTCGTCTTTTGGATGATAGCTATTCTAACAAATGTGAGGTGATATCTCACTGTGGTTTTGAGTTACACTTCCCTGATGATTAGTGATGTATCTATTGACCATCTGTATGTCTTCCTTGGAAAAATATCTATCCAAGTCCTTTTCCCATTTTTTAATTGGATTGTTAATTTTTGCTGTTGAGTTGTATGAGTTCCTTATATATTTTGGATATTAACCCTTTATTAGATAGATGGTTTGCAAATATTTTCTCCCATTCCATAGGTTGCCTTCTAATTTTGCTGATTGTCTCTTTTGATATGCAGAAGCTTTTTAGATTGAGGTAGTCTCAATTGTTTATTTTTGCTTTTGTTGCTTGTGTTTTTGGTGTCATATCCAAAAAAATCATTGCCAAGACCAATGTCAAGAAGCTTTTTCCCTGTTTTCTTCGGGTGGGTTTACAGTTTTGAGACTTACATTTAAGTCTTTAACCCATTTTGAGTTAATTTTTGTGAGTGGTATAAAATAGGGGTCCAATTTCATTCATTTGTATGTGACTACCCAGTTTTCCTAAAACCATTTATTGAAGAGACTGTCCTTTCTCCAGTAGGTATTCATGGCTCTCTTGTGAAAGATTAGTTGACCACGTATGCGTGAGCTTATTTCTGGGCTTCTGATTCTTTTCCATTGGTCTATGTCTGTTTTTATGCCAGAACTGTGCAGTTTTGATTACTATAGTTTTGTAATAAAGTTTGAAATCAGGAATTGTGATGCTTCTAGCTTTGCTCTTCTTTCTCCGGATTGCTTTGGCTCTTCAGAGACTTTTGTGATTTCACATGAATTTTAAGATTATTTGTTCTATTTCTATAAAAAAATTCCATTGTAATTTTTATAAGGATTTCACTGAATCTCTAGATGGCATTTGGTAGTATGGACATTTTAACTATATTAATTTTTCTGATCCATGGACATGGGATATCTTCCCCTTAATTTCTGTTTTCTTCAGTTTATTTCATCAATGTCTTGGAATTTTCAGTGTACAGATATTTACCCATTTTGGTTAAATTTATTCATTATCTTTTATTCTACTGTAAGTGGAACTGTTTTCCTTATTTCTTTTTCAGAAGTTTGCTGTTAGTGTATACAAACACAACTGATTTTTGTATGTTGATTTTGTATTCTGAAACTTTACTGAACTCATTTATTAGTTTTGATAGCATCTTTAGGGTTCTCTAAATACATGATCATAGCATGTTCCATTAGAGACAATTTTACTTCTTCCTTTCTGAGTTAGATGCCTTTTATTTCTTTTTCTTGACTAATTGCTCTGGCTAGGACTTCCAGTACTATGTTGAATAGGAATGGTGAGAGTGGGCACTTTTGTCTTGTTCCTGGTCTTAGAGGGAAAACTTTCAACACTTCATTATTGCATATGATGTTAGCTATGGCTTATCCTTTTTGCATTAATACTGTGACTCTATAATGGTAAAATGCATCAACATATCCATTATCCATTTAATCAATATTTGTTAAATACTTTTTAATGTGAAAAATAATATGCTTAATATTTTATAGTAAAGATTTTCATTTTCAATTATTTTTATGTAGTACATTTTCTTCAAATAAAACACCTCATGAGAAAACCTCGTGTGTGTGTGTGTGTGTGTGTGTGTGTGTGTGTGTGTGTGTGTGTGTGTAAAATAACAGAACTTCCCTGGCTGAAATCTAGGAAGAGGCAACTGCAGAATCACATTGTCTCACTAATCTGTACCTTCCTTTATACCTGAACTTGCTCTGAAAAACCACAGGGCTTTTTAAAGCATTGTCAGAAAAAATCACTATCAATAGGAATAGAAAGATGTATAACAACATTTTATAGGACTCCAACACAATGCTTCTTTCTGCTGGGTATCTTTCACTAGATACCGTCATACATTTTCCCACCCTGGAGCATGTTTCTAACATATAACACATGAATAATAAATGTTTGTTGGATGAATTCACCTAGATTTGGTTTTAACACTACTAGCATTAAAAAGAAATTCTATTATTGGAAAACTTCAATTTCAAAGAAATATCTTTTAAATATGATAAAACATTCATAAGCATGTGTTCAAAGTATGGTGCTTGGACCACCTGAATCTGATGCCTATGTAAAATGTAGATTCTTGGGCTGCACACCCACCCAGTGAATCAGAATTTTTTTCTGGAGGTAGAGACTGGTAATTTTCATGTTTCACAGGAACCCCTGATTCTTATACTTACTTTAATGGGTTTGAGAACAAACATATTTGAAGGTACAAGTTGATGATGAAGATCACGCTATTAGTCAAGGTTCATTCAGAGGAGCAGAATTATTAAGAGATTGAAATAGATTATAGATAAAAAGATAGAGGTAGAAATAGAAATAAAGCTAGAAATAGAATAAAGTATGTGTTACAGAGATTTGACCTATACAGTTGTGGGAGCTGGTTTAACAGTCTCCAGAAGGCTAATATTTTTGTCTGATGCTGAAGCTAGAAATCTGTAGGTCAGGAGTCAAATAGAGAAGATGAGTGTAAAGAGAAGGAGAGTGAAAACAAGCTGGAACCATCAGCATGAGCTAGAAACCATGAGGACACACTGGAATCCATGTGAATTCTTGGTGCCTCCAACCTTCATGATAGGGGTGCCCAGCAGAAGAAGCCAGCACTCTCATCATGGACCTAAATATATACTTTGCCAAGGAATCAGGTAAGTTAAAGGAGGACCCAGGGAAAGATGACACAGTTGCAGGCCTGGCTGCTATCCCTCTCCCATGAGATCAGCCAGCAGACAAGCAACAATGTCCATGAGATACAGAAGTGCCTGCTTTGACTATCTGAGTGTAAAAAACAAAATAGCTGCTGTTTCACCTTTGCCCTCAAACACTCATGAAAAAATGTCTCTTGTGGCTCATCTTAGCCAAAAATATGAAGGGAAGGGAATTCTGGGTAATACAGTTTAACATAGCCAAGTTGACATTACAAAGCCACCGAAATCCACATCTGTCAACTTGGCACCCATATACAGCTCTTTAAACCACACAATTTCCAGAAAACTCAATAACAAAGTCATGCTTCCATCTAACATGATACAATTCATTTGGTACCAAGAGTGATTCCAGAGGGACAGAATTTTAAGGAGGGAAAAATCTGTATTTGTCATCTATAGCTGTGTAACAAATTAACCCAAAACTGTGTGGCATAAAACACCAAACATTGTTTATCTCACAGTTTAGGAGAGGATTAGCTGGGTGCTTCTAGCTTAGAGTCTCTTATGAGGTTTCAGTCAAGAATTTACCCATAGATGCTGTTAACTAAAGACTTGACTAGGACTGAAGGATCCACCTCCAAGATGGCACACTCACATGGCTATTGTCAGGGGGCCTCAGTTCCTCAGTAGCTGATGCTTCTCTCCATTTGAGTGCTTGAGTGTCTACAACATGACAACTGGCTTCCTACAGAGTAAGTGATTCTAGAGAGAAAAAAGGAGAAAGCTTCGATGCCTTTTATGATCCAGTCTCAGATATCACTTACAGTCAGTCCCATCAGATTCTACTGGTTAAAAGCAAGTCACCAACTTTCATTCCAGGGGAGAGGAATTAATGTCTACCTCTTAAAGAAAGGTATCAAAATATCTATAAATATATTTTTTCTTTCTTTAAAAAAATTTTTTGAGGTAATATAAAAATTTTATTGAGATAATATTGGTTTATAACATTATATGTTTCATGTGTACAACATTATATTTCTAATTCTGTATATCCTACAATGTGTTCACCACCAAAAATTTACTTTTCATCTGTCACCATACAGTTGATCCCTTTTTTTTTTTTGGCTGCATTGGGTCTTCGTTGCTGCACATGGGCTTTCTCTCTGGTTGTGGTGAGTGAGGGCTACTCTTTGTTGTGGTGCACGGGCTTCTCATTGTGGTGGCTTCTCTTGTTGCAGAGCATGGGCTCTAGGCGTGTTGGCTTCAGTAGTTGCAGCACATGGGCTCAGTAGTTGTGGCACGCAGGCGCTGAGGTGCGTGGGCTTCAGTAGTTGCAGCATGCGGGCTCAGTAGTTGTGGTGCACGGGCTCTGGGGTGTGCAGGCTTCAGTAGTTGTGCATGCACGGGCTCAGTAGTTGTGGCTCACGGGCTCTAGAGCACAGGCTCAGTAGTTGTGGTTCATGGGCTTAGTTGCTCCGCGGCATGTGGGATCTTCCTGGGCCAGGGATTGAACACGTGTTCCCTGCATTGGCAGGCAGATTCTTGACCACTGCACCACCAGGGAAGTCTCCAGTTGATCCCCTTTATCCATTTTGCCCTCTCCCTGCCACTTCCCCTTGATAACCACTACTCTGTTCTTTGTAGCCATGTATTTGTTTTTGTTTGGTTTGATTTATTCTTTTTTTCTTTTTATTTTCCACATATGAGCAAAATCAAAAGGTATTTATCTTTCTCTGTCTGACTTATTTCATTTAGCATAATACCCTCAAGGTCTGTGATGTCACAAATGGCAAGATATTTTTAAACAATCACAATTTTCTGCAGGTGGTCATCTGTTTTCTAGAAAGAGAATACTGAAAATTATGTTTTCTGTGGATTTGTTAACAATAATAGGGTCCAGAGCTTTGAATTTCTGTTTTCCGTTAGGGACTTAGAGATTCTTTAATCAAATATGATAATAAAACCTATCAATTTACCTAAATTGATAGCCTCTCAATGATACAATCCTTTGCCATCCCCAAATCTTTAATATCAGGCTGCAAATAAAATTATCCTCTAGAATTGTTCTTTAAGGAAAGTGGGAAAACAAATCTTTTAATGTTGTGCAATAAGACATTACGGACTGAACATTAGAAATAGAAAGATGTTTACACTACTAGCTATAGGAAGTACACTTAGAGATTATTGATCATTATGATTTTAAATGACATAAAATTATAGACTGGCAGGTTAAACTGAAATGAAGGATACAGAAAGAATATCTATCATAAGAACTAGTTTTAGCATCAAAAAATTGCCTTATTCCTGAAAATTATGAATTTATTATTTTCTAATGTATTTGTAATACAAAGAGTAGATCAGTAAAAAGGTATGTAGTTTAAAGATTTCTGGATAGTAGCCATAGTTCAATGCCCATATTTATTTTAATGTGAAAGAAGAAAATAAAACTAATTTTGGGGATTGGAATACACACCATAATTTAGGTATCAGGCTAACACAATGCAGATTCTGAGTTAAAAGCAGCTACATTAAAAGTGAGCCATAAAAATCTCACTTATCAAAAAGGGAGAACAAAATGGAAAGAGACAAGCCAAGTGAATGGGCCAGGAGGAAAAACTGACTTCTTCCCATCTATTATCTAGAAACACTCAGGCACCATTCAAATTGGTTGGCTTTATTTTTATTTTATTTTAATTTTTTCTGGCTGTTTTCTCAGTTCAATAGTTACTTTCTTTTACTTCAATTCCAGAAAACACTGGGTAATGTGTGACCAAGTTTCAGAACTATAAATTTGATTCAGAGAAATCTGACCTCAAATATTAAACATGAACATTTCAAATCACCCCTTGTACCATTTTTTACCTGAACAAATTCATTTTTGTTTCCTTTTGTGCAGATGTAGCCTTTTTACTGGGATAACCTTTTCAGGCACATAATCATCAAATTAACTACAGCTTCTAAAGATAATTTTGTTCTAAAAAATGTGGCCAGTTTAACCAGGAGCAAGTTTGATTAGCGTGTGCTAATTGATGACCTGTTAAATTGATTTTTAGTCATTTCAAATGAGAGTAAGAAAATGTTTCCTTTATATTGTTTTCTCTTCTGCCTTTGTTACAGAAACAAGTGTTCTTTACCATAGAGGGACATTAAAATCACAGTGTACTTAAAAGAGAAGAACAGTCTTCATATTCAATGTCTATTACTCCAAAAGCAAAATTGCATCCAAAACAAAGTGGTACATTTAGAAAAACAGATGTTAGCAATTTTTCCTGGGCAAGTGATCATTTACAATTTGAAAGTAAATGTTAAATTTCAATCTGTCACATATTTGATGGCTAAAAGAAGCCGTAATTTGATCACGTATATTTTATTAAAAGTACATAGTTATCTTTATATATATTAATTGTTACTGCCAGTACATGTGAATCTTCATAATTACAATATTCACATATGTTCCGTTTTCAAACAACCATGAATCCATAAATTAGATGTAGTATACAAAAAGAAGCATTCTGGAATTTCTACTTCTGGCATTGATGGAGTATATGCATTTCCTTCTATTCCTCCCAATGAGTACAACTAAAAACACTGGACATTATATATAAAATGAACATAAGATGAATCTGAAAAGTGGAGAGCAAAATATAGACCAGCTAAAGACCTCAGATCCTGAAGAACAATACTGTGGTAAATTCTCTGGGTTTTCTTTTTATCTCATATATTCCCAACTTGGAGTTGGAGAAAGTGGGCAACTCTGAAATATCAACACGTGCTGGCCAAAAAAAACAGGCCTCAAGAAAACCCTGCTCTCTATAGCAAAGAAAGGAAAGGGGCAGCCTGACAAGACAGAAAACTTTTAGACAATAACAGCTTAATCCAAGCCAAACACCACAGAAAAACTGCAGTCCTACCCCAACCCACACCTACCAAGGCCAAGTGGAGAGCCTAGACATCCATCCTTGCCAGGCTGTGAGGAGGGGTCCCTACACCCTCCCCAGAGTGGTTTCAGAGCAAAGTAGAGGGTCGGTACTCCTACCCACAGTGGTCTGTAACAAGGCCCTTCACATCCCTGGTATCAGTGGAGATTATATGGGGAGCCTAGACTTTCACCCCGAGCTGGCAGTAACGAGATGCCCCTACATCCCCTGCACTGGGGTGGTGTCAGAGAAGACCTAGTGGAGAGTCAGTCTAGTAACAATGAGGCTACCCCACTGTGGTGTTGGTGAAGACCACATGGGGAGCAGAATTCACACCCCCACCCAGCAGGAACAAGGAACTCTCCAACTTGAGTGCAACAGATGCTGGCTGGGGAACCTCAACTTCTACCTCCACTGAGCGGTAACAAAGAGATGCCCCCATTTCCTCAGTTATATTAATACCAGATAGTTGACTTCTGAGCAAACTACCAGAGAACAAGAGGGACATTATATAATAATAAAAGGGTCATTCCCCCAAGACATAGCTATCCTAAATGCGTATACATCAAAAAAGAGAAAAACATGTGAAGCAAAAACTGATACAAGTGACAGAAGTAACAGACAATTCCACAATTATAGTTGGAAACTTCAATACTCTTCTCTCAACTGATAGAACTAGACAGAAGATCAACAAAGATACAACTCAACCAAGAGGATCTAATAAACGTTTATAGAACACTTCACTCGACAATGCAGAATACATATTCTTTCCAAGTGCTCACAGAATAGATACCAAAGTAGACCATATCCTGGGCCATAAAACAGATCTCAACAAGTTTAGAACTGAAATCATACAGAATATGATCTCAGCCCACAGTGGAATCAAACTAGAAATCAATAAGAGAAAAATACCAGGAAAATCTCCAAACATTGGAAACTAAACACACTTTTAAATAATCCTTGGGTCAAAAAGAAAGGCTTAAGGGAAATTTTTTTTTAATGCATTGAACTGAATGGAAATGAAAATACAACATATCAAAATGTATAGGACACAGATAAAGCAATGCTGAGAGAAATTTATAGCACTAAATACCTATATTACAAAAGAAGAAAAGTCATATATCAACAACATAATCTCCCACCTCAAGAATAAAATAAAACCAAAGAAAATAAAAGGAAGGACACAATAAAGATAAAAACAGAAATCAGTGAAATTGAAACAGCAAAACAATATAGATTATCAATGAAACAAAGAGCTGGTTCTTTGAGAAGGCAATAAAGTTGATAAACTTCTAGCAAGCAGACAAAGAAGAAAAAGAGCAGACATATTAAATTATAGAAATGGAGAACAGATTAGCGGTTGCCAGGGGTTGAGGAGGAGTGAGGAGTGGAAAGGAGGTGGGTGTGGCTATAAAAGAGCAACAGGAAGGATTCTTGTTGGGATGGAAATGTTCTGTATCTTGACTATATCAATGTTAATGTGTTATCTGTGTATTGTGCTATAGCTTTATAAGATGTTACCCTGGGGGAACCTGGGTAAAGGATACACAGTTCTCTTTGCATTTTTTTTTTACAACTGCATGTGAATCTACAATTATCTCAAAAGTTAATTTTTCAAAAAAGAATTATTTTGTCCTAATTTTAAAAAACACGATATGTAAAAACATTACCTCATTCTAGTAAATGAAGATTTGCCACAAGGTGGTTGTAAAAAACGAAAGTAAGTGAGAATTGTTCAAATATGATTATTTTATAATTTTGCAAAAACATTTCTCATAAAGTGAAGTTTCTTTAATGTTTAAAAGTCCTCTTAGAAAGTTACTATAACATTCATATATCAAATTAGACTGTAATTTGGAAAGGATTAAAAGAATATGTTTATTGAATTCTGCTGAGGAACGGGATCTGGACAGCTGCTGACCCTCAGAGCGAGGCTGATAATCAGCTCATAGGACATAAATTTTAAAAAAGAATACGTTTAAAGAGAATGAATTCCCTTGGAGGCGACATTCTATTTTCCATAGTCCATGAGAAGGATGAGCTGGCCTAATATAAAGTATTTTGCTTGTAATTTAGGGTTTCTCATATACTCTAGAATTGATTGCCAAATAATAAATCCATTTTATTAACTCTCTAATCCATGTTTTCACACAGGCCTCAAAAGAGTTCATATATACCTATTAATGTTTTATTTTACATTCTTAACTGCTGCTGTCACTCTCAAGAGTATGATTCCCTTGAGAGTGGCCAAAGTTTTTATATTGTAAAGGGAGTTTGAAAATGAAACATGTTTTTAATTATTTAGAATGTATTGTCTGTAATATTCAGTTAGAATAGAGACAGGAATCTGCCATAATAAACTGATAGTTTGGGGGAAAATATTATTGAACCACCCACCTTTAATTCAATCACCAGCTATGGAAGTGTTCCCCCAATTTGTCCTTTTTTTAATTCAAAGAAAAACAAGCAATATGTATAAAATACAAGCATAAATACCATAAAAACCACAAAAGTGTCCATACTTCTCAAGTTTTATAATCCTTTCACAAACTGACCTCTAACCCAGAACTAAATCTGAAGACCAGGCCATTTTGCACATTTGGCTGTATAAAATTCCCCATGACCCTGTTCACATGAGAAGCAAATTAAAAGCAGTTTAAGAAGAAAATGTATCTAAATGAATTTTTTTATAAAACAGAAACAGACTCACAGACATAGAAAACAAACTTAGCGTTACCAAAGGGGAAAGTGGTGGGGAGGGATAAATTAGGAGGTTGGGATTAACATATACACACTATTATATATAAAATAATCAACAAGGACCTACTGTATAGAACAGGGAACTCTACTCAATATTCAGTATTAACCTATATGGGAAAAGAATCTGCTGTACACCTGAAACTAACACAACATTGTAAATCAACTACAATACAAAATTTTTTAAAAATTTTTAATAAAAAAGAATTTCTTTAAAGAATAAAATGTGTCTATCTACACCATGGCTCAGTAACAGTTAAGATGACAGCATTAGGAATGTGATCACATAGAGCTGTCATCCTGCACACCTATTATTCATTCTTTCTCTTTCATTTCAACCACATGAATTTATTGTAGGTATTTATAGACCTCCAATTAATAATTAGAATCAAAGCACAGTTAATTCTTTTAAGAGTCATATAATGATTATAGAAATGGAGAACAGATTAGTGGTTGCCAGTTATTGGGGGAGCATGGGAGGCAAGAGAGGAGAGGGAAGTGGTTGTGGCCATAAAAGGGTAGCAGGAGGGATTCCTGTACTGAAACTGTTCTATATCTTAGCTGTGGTGGTGGTCACGTGCATCAACATGTAATAAAACTGCATAAGACAAAATACACAAATAAATGAGTATATGTAAACCCAGTGAGATCTGCATAAAGTAGGTGGATTATATCAATGTCAATTTCCTGCTTGGGATATTGCACTGCAGTTATGACAGACGTTACTAACGGGAGAAAATGTGTGAAAGGTATACAATATCTCTGTATTACTTCTTTTCTTTCTTTTTTTCTTTTTTTTTTTTTTTTGCAGTATGCAGGCCTCTCACGGCTGTGGCCTCTCCTGTTGCAGAGCACCGGCTCTGGACACGCAGGCCCAGTGGCCATGGCTCATAGACCCAGCTGCTCTGTGGCACGTGGGATCCTCCTGGACTGGGACACGAACCCGCATCCCCTGCATCGGCAAGCAGACTCTCAACCACTGAGCCACCAGGGAAGCCCTCTTTTTTTTTTTAATTTTTGAATTTTATTTTGTTTACTTTTTTATACAGCAGGTTCTTATTCGCTATCCATTTTATACATATTAGTGTATATACGTCAATCCCAATCTCCCATTTCCTCACACCACCACCCCAGCCCCTGCCATTTTCCCCCCTTGATGTCCACACGTTTGTTCTCTACATCTGTGTCTCCGTTTCTGCCCTGCCAACTGGTTCATCTGCACCATTTTTCTAGGTTCCACATATATGCATTAATATACAATATTTGTTTTTCTCTTTCTGACATACTTCACTCTGTATGACACTCTCTTATCCATCCATGTCTCTACAAATGACCCAATTTTGTTCCTTTTTATGGCTGAGTAATATTCCTTTGTATATATGTACCACATCTTCTTTATCCATTCATCTGTCAAGGGGCATTTAGGTTGCCTCCATGAGCTGGCTATTGTAAATAATGCTGCAATGAACATTGGGGTGCATGTGTCTTTTTGAATTATGGTGTTCTCAGGGTATATGCCTAGTAGTGGTATAGCTGGGTCATATGGTAGTTCTATTTTTAGTTTTTAAGGAACCTCCATACTGTTCTCCATAGCGGCTGTATCAATTTACATTCCCACCAACAGTGCAAGAGGGTTCCCTTTTCTCCCCACCCTCATCACCATTTGTTGTTTGTAGATTTTCTGATGATGCCCATTCTAACTGGTGTGAGGTGATACCTCACTGTAGTTTTGATTTGCATTTCTCTAATAATTTGTGATATGTTGAGCAGCTTTTCATGTGCTTCTTGGCCATCTGTATGTCTTCTTTAGAGAAATGTCTATTTAGATCTTCTGCCCATTTTTGGATTGGGTTGTTTGTTTTTTTAATATTGAGCTTCATTAAGCTGTTTATATATTTTGGAGACTAATCCTTTGTCCATTGATTCGTTTGCAAATATTTTCTCCCATTCTGAGGGTGGTCTTTTCATCTTGTTTGCAGTTTCCTTTGCTTTGTAAAAACTTTTAAGTTTCATTAGGTCCCATTTGTTTATTTTTGTTTTTATTTCCATTACTCTAGGAGATGGATCAAAAAAGATCTTGCTGTGATTTATGTCAAAGGGTGTTCTTCCTATGTTTTCCTCTAAGAGTTTTATAGTGTCCGGTCTTACATTTAGGTCTCTAATCCATTTTGAGTTTATTTTTGTGTATGGTGTTAGGGAGTGTTCTAATTTCATTCTTTTACATGTAGCTGTCCAGTTTTCCCAGCACCACTTATTGAAGAGACTGTCTTTTCTCCATTGTATATCCTTGCCTCCTTTGTTATAGATTAGTTGACCAGAGGTGCATGGGTTTATCTCTGGGCTTTCTATACTGTTCCATTGATCTATATTTCTGTATTTGTGCCAGTACCATATTGTCTTGATTACTGTAGCTTTGTAGTATAGTCTGAAGTCAGGGAGCCTGATTCCTCCAGCTCCATTTTTTTCCCTCAACACTGCTTTGGCTATTCGGGGTCTTTTGTGTCTCCATACAAATTTTAAGAGTTCTTGTTCTAGTTTTGTAAAAAATGCCATTGGTAATTTGATAGGGATTGCATTGAATCTGTAGATTGCTTTGGGTAGTAGTATTTTAATTGGATTTGTCCTTTACTTGTCTTTAAATATTTGTACTATGTTATTAGTCATATACAATTGTATATCAGTTATGTATTTATTGTAAATTATACCTTCCTCTTTGGTATTTTTTTAATCTTGGATTTACCACTATACAATTCTAACATTTAACTTTCTTCCTGATTAAGTTTCCAGGGTAAATGTTTAGTTAGCCCTTTGACCTTAACCTTTCTGGAAAATGAGGAAACTGGTACACTTTTACTCTCTCTCAAGTTTTATCTACACCCAAGTATTTATTTCTGCCATACATAAGCTTTAACAGCTAGTTGAGCAAAAGTCCCTTATTTATGCAATTTTTCCATATTGATTACTAAAGATTAAATTTTAGTCCAATTAGGAAAAAGAAATCTGTTGGCTTTGATTGAAACTACACTTAAATGATGAACAGTTATATGCCAACAAATTAAACAGCCTAGAAGAAATGAATAAGTTCCTAGAAACATACAACTGACCACTACTGGATTAGGAAGAAATAGAAAATCTGAAATGACCAATTTTAGTAAGGAGATTGAATCAGTAATTAAAAACCTCCCAACAAACAATAGTCCAGGACTCGGTGGCTTCTACCAAGCATTAAAGAAAAATTAATACGAATCCTTCTCAAACTCTTCCAAAAAATAGAAGATGAAGAAATACTTCCAAACTCATTTTACGAGACCAGCATTACCCTTATATCAAAACTAGATAAGAACACTACAAGAAAAGAAAATTACAGGCCAATATCCTTGATGAACATATATGTAAATATCCTCAACAAAATATTAGCAAACTGAATTAAACAATATATTAAAAGGGTCATACATCATGATCAAAGGATTTATTCCAAGGATACAAGGATGGTTCAGTATCTGCAAATCAATCAATGAGATACATCACACTAACAAAATGAAGGACAAAAGTCATATGTGATCATCTCAATAGATTCAGAAAAAGCATTTGACAGAATTCAACATCCATTCATGATAAAAACTCTAAACAAAATGGGTACAGAGAGAACGTACCTCAACATAATAAAGACCATATATGACAAGTCCACAGCTAACATTATACCCAAAGGTGGAAAACTGGTATATTTTAAATAGATAACCAATAAGAACCTACTGTATAACGCAGAGAACGCTGCACAGGGAACCTAAATGGGAAAAGAATTTGAAAAAGAACAGATACATGTTTATGTATAACTGAATCACTTTGTTGTACACCTGAAATTAACACAACATTTTTAATCAACTATGCTCCAATATAAAATAAAAAACTTAAAAAATAAAGTCAATAGAAACCTGAAAAAAATAAACCTAATTACTTGCTAAAAACAAAACAAAGGTGAAAAGCTGAAAGCTCTTCCTCTAAGGTCAAGAATGGCCACTCTTGCCACTTTTATTCAACATACTACTGGAATTCCTAGCCAGAACAATTAGGAAAGAAACGAAAGGAAAGGCATACAAATCAGAAAGGAAGAAGTAAAACTGTCTCTATTTTCAAATGACATATTATATATAGCAAACCCTAATGACTCCACCAAAAAAACTATTAGAATTAATAAACAAATTCAATAAAGTTGTAGGATACAAAATTAATACACAAAAATCTGTTGCATTTCTATACACTAATAATGGATTATCAGAAAGAAAAATATTTTTTAATCTCATTTACAATTGCATCAAAAATAATAAAATACTTAGAAATAAATTTAACAAAGGTTATGAAAAACCTCTACACTGAAAACTATAAGACATTAATGAAAGACACTGAAGAAAACACATATAAATGGAAAGATATTTCATGCTGATGGATTAGAAGAATTAATATTGTTAAAATGTCCATACTACCCAAATAATCTACAGATTCAATGCAATCCCTATCAAAATTTCAATGGCATTTTTCATAGAATAGAAAAAATTTTTCTAAAATTTGTATGGAATCACAAAAGACCCTAAATAGCTAAACCAGTCTTAAGAAAGAAGTACAAAGTTGGAGACATCACACTTCCTGATCTAAAACTATATTAAAAAGTTATAGTAATCAAAAAAAGTATGGTACTGGAAGAAAAACAGATACAAGATCAATGGAACAGAACAGAGCCCAGAAATAAACCCACATATATATGGTCAACTAATTTTCAAGGATAGTGTCCTCAATAAATGGTGTTGGGAAAACTGGACATGCAAAAGAATGAAAATGGACCACTATCTTACACCATATACAAAAATAAACTCAAAATGGATTAAGGGGGCCTCCCTGGTGGCGCAGTGGTTGAGAGTCCGCCTGCCGATGCACGGGACACAGGTTTGGGCCCCGGTCCGGGAAGATCCCACATGCCGCAGAGCGGCTGGGCCCGTGAGCCATGGTCACTGAGCCTGCGCATCCGGAGCCTGTGCTCCGCGACGGGAGAGGCCACAACAGGGAGAGGCCCACATACTGAAAAAAAAAAAAAAAAAAAATGGATTAAGGTCTTGAAGGCAAGACCTGAAACCATAAAATTCCTAGAAGAAAATATACAAAGTCAGCTCCTTTACATCAGTCTTGGCAGGTGTTTTTGTTTTGTTTTGTTTTGTTAATTTGACACCAAAAACAAAGGCAACAAAAGCAAAAATAAACAAGTAGGACTACATCAAACTAAAAAGCTTCTGTACAGCAAAGGAAACCATCAACAAAATGCTATTTCACCCCTACATGTATGTTTATATTTTATACAATCAAATGAGTTATGGAGAAAAAGGTGGAAGGACACATATTACCTGAGTGGGATGGGGACGGTGGAATGGTGGTGAGAGGAAAGAAGGAGGAAAAATGTGTGTCAAACAGAAAAAAAAGTCATTTTTTGGAAAAATATGTACTGTATGTCAAATGAAAAAGTAACATATAAAGTTTCATTTATAACATAAATGAAAGTATGTATTCATTGGATATGTGCATAGCCAAAGACTAAATGAGAATGTAGGCAGATTTTGTCTTGGATTCCTATTATGTTTACATACTAATTTCAATAAAGTTCTTTCCAGAAGTTAAAACTATATTGATAATTTGAAGAAGTCTGAATCCCTAATATATTAAAGATCAAAACCTTCTACTCTTTACAAATAAAAAATGAAACCCAGAGTTTAGCCACTTATCTATGGTCACCCAGCTCAGTTATAGTAAAATGTGCACTAAAAGCCAAGTTTCCTGTCTCCCAAGGAAATGTTCTCACACAGGACTGATTCTGTCATTCAAGCCTGTTCAATAATGTGCTGCACTATGACAGAGTCCATCTCATGTGGAAAGGAAAGCAGACAATAATTAGCACTATCAAAACTGTGTTGACAGAAAGACAAATAGTATATGATCTCACTTTTATGTGGAACCTAAAAAGTCAAACTCATGTGGTGGTTACCAGGGGCTGTGGGGTGGGGAAAATGTGGAGCTGCTGGTCAAAGGGTACAAATTTCCAGTCATAGGATGAATCAGCTCTGGGGAGCTAACCTAGAGCATGATGACTAGAGTTAACAATACTGTATGTATACTTGAATTTTGCTAAGAGAGTAGTTTTTGTTTGTTTTTGCCACACTGCACAGCTTGTGGATCTTAGTTCCCTGACCAGGGATTGAACCCAGAAGCCCTAACCACTGGACCACCAGGGAATTCCCACTAAGAGTAGATCTTAAGTGGTCTCATCACACACACACACACACACACACACACACACACACACACACAAAAGATAACTATGTGAGGTGGTGACGAATGGGTTGACAGTGGTAATCATTTCACGATATATAGAGATATTAAATCATCAAGTTGTACACCTTTTTGCAAATCACATTATATAATATAAAAAAGAATAAAATAATAAATAAATAAGCCACTCCTCACACACACACACAGTGTTGACCTTTGTGGGGACATAACAAATCATCAAGAAGATCATTTCCTTCAGGCAGTAGGCAACCAGAATTTGAGTTACAGAAAAATCACACTACAGGCCAAACTGCAGTGTCCAATATGCCATTTATAATTGGTGTTACCACCCCAGGCAACACATCTGTCATGTGGCACAGTTGTAGGATCCTGGGAAAGAGTAGTGGCTTGGAAAATTAACATGTTTGGTATTATATCATCAGCAGTGAAGAGAATAATTTTGAGCAAAAGCAATGAAGTAAAATCACCATTAATAGGTCAACAAACTATAAGGTAAAGTTTCACATAGTAGAAACACTGTGCACTCATTAGCTATAAAAATTGTGCATGTTTATTAAGCGAATAAAGAAAAATTACAATGAGAACTTGTAAATTAAACAATGTTCTAAGGCCTCTCAAAAAAGGTGTGAATAAAACTTTGGTTTCCCTAATTTCTGATATAATGATATCAGAAACAGCTAGTTTTCCATCAGACAACAGCTAGTTTTATGAACGAAAAAGAGGAGGCCAAGATGTAACAGTTCTTAGGTAGCTGAGTGAATAATAGGAGAAAAAAGGAGGAAAAGGTAGGCTGTATTGGGCAGTTTAGTTAATAGATTGGGAATGATAAAGGGGTTCTGAACAAGTAAGAAGTGAAAGTCTATGGTCTTACTGTAGGTAAAGTAAAACTGCTGGGGGAGGTCATCGAGAGGACATGACCACAGGTAGAGCCGAGGGCTGGACCCAGGCAATCAGAGGCTCCTCACCCCCTCCCCTGCCCTTGGAATGCACACTCTGTCCACTGTTCCCACAGTGAGAGCTGTTTTCATGGACACAGCCTTGAGAGAACATGTTGTTGAGACCATCTGGATGGTACACGTGACTGAACCTAGGTAAGGCCTCTATATCAACTTATAAGATGGTGGCAGGTGAGTGTGGAGATCTACTCATCTTGCTGCTGCCCAAGACAAGCTTCATATTAAGTTCCCTTGCTTATTAAACCTGCCACCTACCAATGTGGAGTGATCTGCCTCTTTCTTCCATCTCTCCTTGCCCTCTGTGTACAGGAGCCAGTTTCACATTTTACTGGGGGAGCTCCTGAGGTTTTGAACCAACAAAACTTAACCCACTAAGGGCAAAAAGGGGGGTACTATATTCGATAACATTGTGAGAGATCAGGGTAACTTGGGACACAAACCTTGGAGAGACTAGGGGGAGAGACACAAGAGGCTACAATTCAACAATAAGATGTTTTGTCAAGTTGATTTCCTCTCCCAAAGGAACCATCATCACTCAAAGGCTGGTTTAAACATTAACTCAAATTTAGAAACATTTACGAAAATGCTGAACGTGCTCTGCTTGTAAACGTGAGCATGTATTTCACTATATTTATATTTCCAGTGACTATCACATTGTCTGGTGCATGAGAGACCATCAAAGTATCAATACTTGCCGATTGGAACTGTCATGAATAAAAAGTTATGGGGTTTTTTGTTTCGGTTTTTGTTTTTTTTAATCAGATAGGATACTTTTTTTTTTTTTTTGCGGTACGCGGGCCTCTTACTGCTGTGGCCTCTCCCGTCGCAGAGCACAGGCTCCAGACGCACAGGCTCAGCGGCCATGGCTCACGGGCCGAGCCACCCCGCGGCATGTGGGATCCTCCCAGACCGGGGCATGAACCCGCGTCCCCTGCATCGGCAGGCAGACTCTCAACCACTGCACCACCAGGGAAGCCCTAGGATACCTTTTTTTTAGACAGCTTTTTTGAGGTATAATTGATATACAAAGAGCTGCACATATTTAATGTGTGCAATTTGATGAGTCTGGACATGTGCAAATACTCCTAGTACCATCACCATGATCAAAATAAAAGATGTAGCCAACATCTCCCAAAGTGTACTTCTGACCCTTTTGTTAGTTTTCGGTTTTTTGTAGTAAGAACAGTTAACATGAGATCTACCCTCTAAACAAATTTTAGGTGCACTAAGTGTCAAGAAAAAAAAAACTAAGAAAGCTAAGGGGGAAAAAAAAGTGCACCATATTGCTAACCATGGGCCTTGTGTTGAATAGCCAATCTCTAGAACTTAGTCATGAAGCATGGCTGAAATTTTAATGAGAAGACGTTAATAGGTAAGTTATTCTTTGTTTTCCCGTATCTACAGAATTAAAGCACAGATCTTATGTAATTTCAGCATAAGACTGTGCCAACAATATGCTTAACTAGATAACATAAGGAAATTTCTTGGTGCACATATCTGACTCCATAGGTAGAGCAGGCTTCAGGAGAATGGGAGAATGTAAAATTCATGAGGGCAGGGATTTTCAGTTTTGCATTTTTTTTTCACTTACTCTACCACTTGTCCTTGTTTGCCACAAAATTGGTAAGAAATAGAGTGGATTTTGGAGAGGCAATAAAAGTGCTCATTACCTTCCTCATAAGATTGTTGTGAGGATTAAAGAAAATAATGCATAGAGATGCCTAATTAAATGCCTTTATATAGTGAACACTGTAAAAATGTTAACTATTACTACTGCTATTATCACCAAGCCTATACTTTTATTACATTCTAAATATATTCGACCAAAATAAACTTAGTGAAGTAAAAAGAAAAAGAAAAAAAAAAGGCTGAACATAAGAAACCTTTGGCAGAGGTTTTCCCAGCTCTAGTTGAGTATCTACCATTCACACTGCAAAAATGTGGAAGTCAAAGACAGACAAAGACAGACAAGAAATATTAGAAAGAAGGAACAGATCCTGCAGGGAGGGGAGACAGAAGTCATGAGCAGAGGCCAAGAGCTCCTTTTTGCGGTAGTGGCAATCTTGTCTCCTCCCATAGAGTGAAAGCTCCTTGGAGAACAGAGCCATCTCTTAACCACTTTCAGAACCTGTACAATGAACATAATACTTAGTAATGCAGTGCAATTTTATTGAATTAAAAATGAGAAGTCTGGGGCTTCCCTGGTGGCGCAGTGGTTGAGGGTCCGCCTGCCGATGCAGGGGACACGGGTTCGTGCCCCAGTCCGGGAAGATCCCACATGCCGCGGAGCGGCTGGGCCCATGAGCCATGGCCGCTGAGCCTGCACGTCCGGAGCCTGTGCTCCGCAACGGGAGAGGCCCGCGTACCGCAAAAAAAAAAAGTCCTGGGGAAAACGAATTTTCACTGGGGGCAACTCCTCAAATTCACAGACATGCCTTCGTCCAGTCATCTACTCATTCTACACTGATTGTTCTTGTTTAGCACTGAGGAGTGTTGAGAGTATTTATTTCAACAGTATTCGTTGAATCCTCCCAAGGGCAAGATACTGTGGCAAAAGGTAGACATAAAAGAAATTCAAGCCATGGATCTTGCCTGGGGGTAGGTCAAGGGGTACAATGTGGCTCTCAGACTACACTATAACCATGAGTGGTAAGAAATGCAATAAACTCACAAACAAAATGTTATAACTAAATATTACCAATCTGATGGGAAACAGAGTATGCTGTGTCTTTGGAATGATTTTAAAAGGCATTCTTGAGGATGCAGGAAAGCCCCACGTATCTACTCACGATTTCTTCCAGTTTTTAGGTATCTCTAAGCTCAATTAATCAACATGAAATTGTGCTTAAGTTTTGTTTAGATAACTACCAAAAGCTTCTGAATATTGTGTCTTACAGACTTTATTCATCTAAGAAATGAGATGCCAGAATATATGTTGAGAGGAGACGTCCCGCCTTGGTACTCATTACATGCACGAGTGGCTTGCTAAAGGCAGATTCTATTACAGTGTAAACAGAAGAATATTCAAGCTTAGGCATATCTCATGGCCACAAAATTGCATTGTTAAATACAGTCTCTGCTGTCAAAAAAAGGTATTTTAAAAAATAACTGAGAAACTTTTTTTTTTTTTTTCTTTTTTTTTTCCCCACTACGCGGGCCTCTCACTGTTGTGGCCTCTCCCGTTGCGGAGCACAGGCTCCGGACGTGCAGGCTCAGCGGCCATGGCTCATGGGCCCAGCCGCTCCGCGGCATGTGGGATCCTCCCGGACCGGGGCACGAACCCGCGTCCCCTGCATCGGCAGGCGGACTCTCAACCACTGCGCCACCAGGGAAGCCCACTGAGAAACTTTTTATCATGGAAAACAGAACTAACCTGATTATAAAAGTAAGGAAAGTGACAAGCAGTATAAACTATTCTCATCTAGGAAATTTCAGCCAGTTTGCAATTTGATGTAAATGGTTCATAAAAGAGAGGCAGTTTTACCTTAATTACCTTAATTATACATATAAGTTTCTTCCAATCTTCTCATATAAATATTTGGCCAAATAGTATTTTTTAATTTAAAATCAGAACACAATTTTTAATGTGTAATTAATGCCATTTCAATCAACCAAAATATTCATAATCTCTGCAGGACCAAGAAAACTTGGGAACTACATTTTATTACGGAGAAATGTTTATTTTACTTGACTAAATGTTCATTTATTCAAGTGGTGTTTATGATTCCTTGCTCTGTGCTGGCCATTTGGGATACAAAAAGGAGCAAAAACAAGTACAGCCTTTGCCTTCATGAAAAGTGCAGTCTAGAAAAGAAGAAAGAGTAATTACACCATGATCACAGAAAATGTTAAGTTACAACTCTCTGAAAAATGCTACAAGAGAAAGTAAGATATACAGGGTTCTGAGAGCTTATTGTAAGGACATTTTTGCCTTACTGGGTAAGCCAGGCTTTCCTGAATAAGGTACACATGAGCTGATATCTAGAGGACAAACTGGAAATTAACTTGGTGATGCATACAGGGGAAAGAATCCAGGGAAATTCTTGAGAGAGGGCAGACAAGGGACTGAAAAGTTGGCCAAATAACAACATTTTTGTTTGTTTGCTAGACATTTGAATTTGTTATCCTATATCTCATAATAACAAAAGTATTTGACTTAGTTGCTAATTTAAGAAGCAATATATAATAATCCTTCTACCTATGATTATGAAAACACTTACCAATATTTAATGAGCATCTACTGGTACCATTCACTCTAGAAAAATGATTAAGAATCAGTTCCTGCCCTCAAGTAGTCCAATACCTGTGACAGGAGCTCAATACAACAAATATGACAGTTTTTAAAGAAATAACGTATCATTTGTGACTTAAAAATTACACATGTTGTCATTCAAAAGTTCTATACTAGCCTTACATTTAACAACTTAACAAAATTAGCAATGATGTTACTTCTATTAAAAACCTAGAGCAACTATCATACTTAATGATAAATCTTTAGAAGCATCCCACTGAAGTAATAAGCAAGGTAAGATGCCCACAATAATTACTGTTATCATTCAACTTTATATGGAATTTCTAGCTAATGTAAGAGAAAAGATAAAAAGAAATAACAGATAAAGGCTACAAATAAACTTATCTACAAAATAGAAACAGAGTTACAGATGTAGAAAATGAACTTACGGTTACCAAGGGGTAAAGGGGGGGAGGGATAAATTGGAAGATTGGGATTGACACATACACACTATTATATATAAAATAGGTAACTAATAAGGACCTACTGTATAGCACAGGGAACTCTACTCAGTACTCTGTAATGGCCTATATGGGAAAAGAATCTAAAAAAGAGTGGATATATGTATATGTATAACAGACTCATTTTTCTGTACACCTGAAACTAAGACAACATTGTAAATCAACTATACCCCAATAAAAATTACAAAAAAATAAAATAAATAAAGTATTCAAAACAAAAAAGATGTACCTTCTAGAAATTCATGAAATACTAGTTCTCATAGTCCTGATCTATACAAAGTGAACAAAATAAAATCTACACTATTGGGCTATAATCTGAGATAAATAATATGACAGTAAAACACAGTCACGGATGAAGTGCTCAGTAACTGTTTGTTATTAATGTTATTATTGTAAATAGAAGTTATCTCTCAAAAAAACGAAAGAAAGAACAGATACAGATATTGGAGAAAATTGTTACTGTTCAGGAATAAACTTCATAGGTATGAATCAATAAATAAAAATAATAGAGATTCTCTATACCAACAATAACTAATTTAAAATGTGATAGAAATTATGGTAATGATGATGATGATGACATCACTGATGGCTGACACGTACAGTGAGCAAACTCTGTTACAGGCACTACATTAAATGCTTCTCCTGAGGTTTTCATGTAATACACATGTCAAAAAAAATAACTTGCATTAGGTCATCCCATTTTTTTCCTATTTTTCACCCCATTTTTTGGGAAGAAGAAACTGAGTTTTTGAGATAAGTAATAGCATGAGAATAGGAAACACGGATTCCAAATTCAGTTCCGATTAGAAGGTCCATAATCTTGACCATTTTGTGTAGTTCCCTCTTCCTCCAGAAAGCCATGATTTACTTTCTTTGAGAGTCTATAAAATTCTATCAGCCAGTGGAGTAACTGGCAAGCTCAACATTTAGCCTGCTAGTTTGTCAGTTATTAAGACAAGAGATCTCTGGAAACACCCAACTCCCTCAGGGTTGCTTTACCAGCAGCTCTCTTTCCTTTGTGACCAGATATAGGTTCCACTGCATCATTTGTACCCAGGGCAGTCATCTCTGATCCTTAGAATAGAATGACATTTTTTCAATTAAAATTGGAGTAGGGCTTCCCTGGTGGCACAGTGGTTGAGAATCCGCCTGCCGATGCAGGGGACACGGGTTCGTGCCCCGGTCCGGGAAGATCCCACATGCTGCCGAGCGGCTGGGCCCGTGAGCCATGGCCGCTGAGGCTGCACGTCTGGAGCCTGTGCTCCGCAACGGGAGAGGCCACAACAGTGAGAGGCCCGCGTATCGCCAAAAAATAAAAATAAATAAATAAATAAATAAATGGCTAGAGGTCACTTGTCCCTTATACAAGGAAGTGGAGTTTTCAAGCATATTATCCAAATATCTTATGAGAGAGAAATGCAGGAAATACATTAGAGATCACCCGAGCTCTATAACTGTCACCAAATTCTTAAGAGTTTTTCCATTCATTCATAATTCCTTCTGTTACCTTGGTGAAATTTTTCAGGTTAGAGCATACTCTACTTTTGAGCATTCACTGACCATCTTATTAGTCAATGTATAACACACATCGTTTGTTTTTTTAACATATTAAGTTCACTTGAAATATCCTGGTCATATTACGTAAAGCCCAGTATTTAGGAGAACACCTATTTCTATTAACGTATGTAGCTATGTGGTTAAAAAAAAACAAAACAAAACAAAAAAACCTGAACGTTTAGAATAACAAATTTAAACTGGCCATTTGAAAGCCAAGAACATAGTATTAAGTTTAGACAGTACCAGTACATAAATTAATGCCTTAATTTTCTCATGGGGAAAGAATTTAAAAAACCTAATTTGGGGCTTTATTTGACAGTCAAAGTGCGCCCCCTCCCGAACAGAAAAGAGAAATAACGTTGATTTCCATTTAAAGTTACAGGGTTCTTAAATTGCATTACACTACAAGCAACTCTTTCTAGCTCATCTAAAAAGCTGAGTGTAAATCCTACATTTTACTTGACTCAAAAAAATGTGAGGATGAATTGCGCATTAGAAAGGGTCCATTGTGAAAGATCACCCAGAAAATCTCTAAACGATAGTAGCAGTACGAAAATGACAACTACCATTTAGTCTAAACATAACTCAGCTTTAACAAGTTATATGTATTTTTCTATCTAGTCTCCTCGCTTTAATGATACGTGATTCTGTAACAGGAAGAGTCAATTATCCTTTCAGACAGTGGTCACAAACAATCCTAGAAATTTAAGTTCTCAAAAGTGACGGTAGGGCTTCCCTGGTGGCGCAGTGGTTGAGAGTCCGCCTGCCGATGCAGGGGACACGGGTTCGTGCCCCAGTACGGGAAGATCCCACATGCAGCGGAGCGGCTGGGCTCGTGAGCCATGGCCGCTGAGCCTGCGCGTCCGGAGCCTGTGCTCCGCAACGGGAGAGGCCACAACAGTGAGAGGCCAGCGTACCGCAAAAAAAAAAAAAAAAGGGACGGTAAATTGCCAGCAGACAAAAAATAATTTGAATTAATTAAACGGGGATCAAGGAGACTAAGAGTAAGAAAAGTTCTTCACCTCTCAACCCTCCTGACCCAGAACCCCGTTGTTCATAAATATCCTCTTACTTTGCAGATGCCAAGATGCTGGTCGGAATAGTGCCCGCCCACAGGACATCATTCACCTAAAGCATATCTTTGCAGCTCCACTAAATGCCTGTCAAACCTTGCCGGGTGCACTTGTGTGTGTGTGTGTCTCTGAGTGTATTAGTGCGTGAATGTGTAAGCGTCAGCGCCCGCGCGCGCCTTGGTCTCGGCCGCCCTAACGTTGAACACCGGCCGGAGGCTCCGGGAAGCAGGTGCCGTGGAACAGGGGCTCTTACCTGGGCTCTGGCGAGGAGGCAGCCGCCGAGCAGCAGCCACCCCCAGAGGTGAGGTCCGGCCATACCCGAGCCAGCCCGAGCGAGGAACAGGGACACTCTTCCCGAAGCCCGAGGAAAGATTCACACTCGCAACTTCGCCGGCGCAAGGCAAACTTGTGGCCGGGAGCGCGGCGCAGCTGGGGTGTCGGGCTCGAGGCCACTAGTCGGGGATGCCCGGGGCCAGGCTGTCCGAGCCCCGTGCCTTTCGGTCTCCGTTCGGCCGCGTGGAGACTCGCGCCTTGGTTGCTACTTCCGGGGAGAGCTGCTCGAGTCCCGGCCTTGACTCGCGGCCCCAGCGCCCAGTGGATCCGTGCGCGCCCGGAGTGGCTGCAGGCGCGGCGGGGAGGCGCTCGCACTCCTCTTCCGAGTCTCTCTGTCCCGCAGCCCTGGGGATCCGAGGGCGACAGATCCAGAGCGCTGCGGCCGCCACCGCCGACTCACACTGTCTCTTCCTCCCTCCACTCTGTCCCAGGTTCCAACGCCCTGTCTCTAGGGAAGCCCTGGGTCGTCGGGGAGTGTCCGAAAGTTCCCTCCTGTCCAGACGCGCGCTGACCACTAGCCACCGCGACCTGGACAGTGTGGTTAAAGGTTTCCGAGGCCAGGCGCATTCTCCATCCAGGGCTCTGGGCTCAGCAGTCTCTACAGCGCTAAAGTTCTCTGATTGCCGTTCTCTTAACCACTGTAATAATACTGTGCGTGCGTGCGTGCGTCTGTGTGTGAATGAAGGAGAGAGAGAGAGAAAAAGAGATTTTGCTCCAGCAGAAATCTCTGGGTCGAAACATTTGGGGATCGTTTTATATTTTGGATCCATGCATTTAAAAAAAAGACAACTATTTAATATTTTTAACAGTTTTTTGTGTGTGAACGCCTTCGTTTGACACAAAGTCTTTTTCTTCATTTTTCTTACAGGCATAATCATCAAGGTGCCAGAGACCTTGCTTCACAGACATTGAGTTGAAGAATATACAGTCTCTGAGGAACTGATACAGTTGGGAAGGAATGAGTCCCATAGATGAAACACAAAAATTCCCTCACCTCCTCGGATTTGACATTTGTCACCATTGGTTTTCATTTGAGTGCCAAAGTGAAAACTGGGTTTGTTTTTAAAACAGATAACTAATGACTGGCCAGGTCTAAAACACTAGAAATAAATGACTTTTATTTCTAATTCTATGTCTGAAAAAGTTCACTCCTATCTCTATTTTTATTGTTTATAGTACAGATATTTATTATAAACAATTTCATGTGCTTTTTTTTTTTTCATGTGCTTTTTGAAAGTAACAAGATCTAAATAAAGGGTCCTCAACCCCGGG
Organism: Leucopleurus acutus; assembly: GCF_964270905.1. NCBI lineage: Eukaryota > Metazoa > Chordata > Mammalia > Artiodactyla > Delphinidae > Leucopleurus > Leucopleurus acutus. The sequence continues at coordinate 91,006,482 of NC_139149.1, read as the reverse complement.
GCTGCGGACCGATAGCGGTCAGCGGCCTGTTAGGAACCTGGCGGCACAGCAGGAGGTGAGCGGCTGGTGAGTGATGGAAGCTTCATCTGCTGCTCCCCATCGCTCGCATTATATGCATTTCCTTTCATTTCAATAGTGATTTAAACAGGAAGTACAAATAAATGTATCTTCTCTGTTCACTTTTTTTGGAAACTCAAGGGAAAGATATATTTAAAAATTCTTAGTCACATTTTTTATTATAATACATATTCGAAGAGAAAATTTTGCAAATGCATAAAGTCACACGGAGGAAAATAAAATCCAAACAAATTTCTCTACCTAATCTTTTTTTTTTTTTTTTTTTTTTTGCGGTACGCAGGCCTCTCACTGTTGTGGCCTCTCCCATTGCGGAGCACAGGCTCCGGACGCGCAGGCTCAGCGGCCATGGCTCACGGACCCAGCCACTCCGTGGCATGTGGGATCTTCCCAGACCGGGGCACGAACCCATGTCCCCTGCATCGGCAGGCAGACTCTCAACCACTGCGCCACCAGGGAAGCCCTCTACCTAATCTTTTGTCTACTCATAATTATTTTGAATTAAGATTGGCCTTGTACTGTACATACCATTTTTTTTAATAGATCTTTACTGGAGTATAATTGCTTCACAATACTGTGTTAGTTTTTGTTGCACAACAAAGCAAATCAGCCATATGCATACACATGTCCCCATATCTCCTCCCTTTTGCGTCTCCCTCCCACCCGCCCTATCCCACCCCTCTAGGTGGTCACAAAGCATGGAGCTGATCTCCCCGTGCTATGGGGCTGCTTCCCACTAGCTATCTGTTTTACCTCTTGTAGTGTATAGTGTATAGTGTATATGTGTCAGTGCCACTCTCTCACTTTGTCCCAGTTTACCCTTCCCCCTCCCCGTGTCCTCAAATCCATTCTCTACGTCTGCATTCCTGTCCTGCCTCTAGGTTCTTCAGAACCTTTTTTTTTTTTTTTTTAGATTCCATATATTTGTGTTAGCATACGATATTTGTTTTTCTCTTTCTGATTTACTTCACTCTGTATGACAGAGTCTAGGTCCATCCACCTCACTACAAATAACTCAATTTCGTTTCTTTTTATGGCTGAGTAATATTCCATTGTATATATGTGCCACATCTTCTTTATCCATTCATCTGTGGATGGACATTTAGGTTGGTTCCATGTTCTGGCTATTGTAAACAGTGCTGCAGTGAATACTGTGGTACATGACTCTTTCTGAATTACAGGTTTCTCAGGGTATATGCCCAGTAGTGGGATTGCTGGGTCATATGGTAGTTCTATTTTTATTTTTTTAAGGAACCTCCATACTGTCCTCTATAGTCGCTGTGGCAATTTACATTCCCACCAACAGTGCAAGAGGGTTCCCTTTTCTCCACACCCTCTCCAGCATTTATGCGTGGGTTTATCTCTGGGCTTTCTATCCTGTTCCATTGATCTATATTTCTGTTTTTGTGCCAGTACCAAACTGTCTTGATTACTGTACCTCGGTGGTATAGTTTGAAGTCAGGGAGCCTGATTCCTCCAACTCTGTTTTTCGTTCTCAAGATTGCTTTGGCTATTTGGGGTCTTTTGTGTTTCCATAAGAATTATAAAATTTTTTGTTCTAATTCTATGAAGAATGCCATTGGTAGCTTGATAGGGATTGCATTGAATCTGTAGATTGCTTTGTGTAGGATAGTCATTTTCACAATATCGATTCTTCCAATCCAGGAACATGGTATATTTCTCCATCTGTTTATGTCATCTTTGATTTCTTTCCTCAGTGTTTTATAGTTTTCTGACTACAAGTCTTTTGCCTCCTTAAGCAAGTTTATTCCTAGGTAATGTATTCTTTTTGTTGCAGTCGTAAATGGGAGTGTTTTCTTAATTTCTCTTTCTGATTTTTCATTGTTGATGTATAGGAATGTCAGAGATTTCTGTGCATTAATTTTGTATCCTGCAACCTTACCAAATTCATTGATTAGTTCTAGTAGTTTTCTGGTGGCATCTTTAGGATTCTCTATGTATAGTATCATGTCATCAGCAGTGACAGTTTTACTTCTTATTTTCCAATTTGTATTCCTTTTATTTCTTTTTCTTCTCTGATTGCTGTGGCTAGGGCTTCCAAAACTATGTTGAATAAGAGTGGATAGAGTGGACATCCTTGTCTTGTTCCTGATCTCAGTGGAAATGCTTTAAGTTTTTCACCATTGAGTATGATGCTTGCTGTGGGTTTGTCATATATGACCTTTATTATGTTGAGGTAAGTTCCCTCTATGCCCATTTTCTGGAGAGTTTTTATCATAAATGGGTGTTGAATTTTGGTAAAAGCTTTTCTGCATCTATTGAGATGATCATATGGTTTTTATTCCTTAATTTGTTAATGTGCTGTATCACATTGATTGATTTGTGTATATTGAAGAATCTTTGCATCCCTGAGATAAATCCTGCTTGATCATGGTGTATGATCCTTTTAATGTGTTGTTGGATTCTGTTTGCTAGTATTTTGTTCAGGATTTTTGCATCTATGTTCATCAGTGATATTGGTCTATATTTTCTTTTTCTGTGATATCTTTTTCTGGTTTTGGCATCAGGGTGATGGTGGCTTCATAGAATGAATTTGGGAGTGTTTCTCCCTCTGCAATTTTTTAGAAGAGTTTGAGAAGTATGGGTGTTAGCTCTTCTCTAAATGTTTGATAGAGTTCACCTGTGAAGCATCTGGTCCTGCACTTTTGTTTGTTGGAAGATTTTAAATTATAGTTTCAATTTCATTACTTGTGATAGGTCTGTTTATATTTTCTAATTCTTCCTGGTTCAGGAAGAATTGTACCTTTCCAAGAAAATTGTACCTTTCCAAGAATTTCTCCATTTCTTCGTGGTTGTCCATTATATTGGTATATAGTTGTTTGTAGTAGTCTCTTATAATCCTTTGTATTTCTGCAGTGTCAGTTGTGATTTCTCCTTTTCCATTTCTAATTTTATTGATTTGAGTCCTCTCCCTTTTTTTCTTGATGAGTCTGGCTAAGGGTTTATGAATTGGATTTACCTTCTGAAAGAACCAACTTTTAATTTTGTTGATCTCTGCTATTGTTTTCTTCATTTCTATTTCATTTATTTCTGCTCTGATCTTTATGATTTCTGCTCTGATCTTTATGAACTTTATGATTTCTTTCCTTCTCCTGACTTTGGGTTTTCTTTGTTCTTCTTTCTCTAGCTGTGTTAAGTGTAGGGTTAGATTGCTTATTTGAGATTTTTCTTGTTTCTTGAGGTGAGGTTGAATTGCTATAAACTTCCCTCTTAGAACTGCTTTTGCTGCATCCCATAGGTTTTGGGTCATTTTGTTTTCATTGTCATTTTTTTCTATGTATTTTTTTAATTTCTTCTTTGATTTCTTCAGTGATCTCTTGGATAAAATTTTCTGAGTCTTGATTTGTGACCCAAGATGTGATCTATCCTGGAGAATGTTCCAGGTGCACTTGAGAAGAAAGTGTATTCTGCCACTTTTGGGTGAAATGTTCTATAAATATCAATTAAATCTATCTGGTCTATTGTGCCATTTAAAGCTTGTGCTTCCTTACTTATTTTCTGTTTGGATGATCTGTCTATTGATGTAAGTGGGGTGTTAAAGTCCCCTACTATTATTGTGTTACTGTCGATTTCTCCTTTCATTCTTCTGCCTCAGTTATTCTGTTATTGATTCCTTCTAGTGTATTTTTCATTTCAGTTGTTGTTTTGTTCATCTCTGTTTGTTTGTTCTTTAGTTCTTCTAGATCTTTGTTAAACACTTCTTGTATTTTCTCAGTCCATGCCTCCATTCTATTTCCATGATTCTGGATCATCTTTACTATCATTACTCTGAATTCTTTTTCAGGTAAATTGCCTGGTTTCCTCTTCATTTATTTGGTCTTGTAGGTTACCTTACTCCTTCATCTGTGACATATTTTTTTCTCATTTTATTTATTTATTTATTTATTTAATGAGTGGGATTTTCTTCCTGCCTTACTGGTTGTTTGGCTTGAGGCTTCCAACACTGGAGTTTGTAGGCTGTTGGGTAGAGTTAGGTCTTGGTGCTGAGATGAGGAACTCCATGAGACCTCACTCCAATGCATATTCCCTGGGGTCTGAGGTTCTCTGTCTAAGGCTCCAGCAGTTCAGACTCAGAGCTCCCACCACAGGAGCTTCAGCCTAACCCCCAGCTCATAAACCAAGATCCTGCAGCTGCATGGGGCTGCAAAAAAAAAAAAAAAAAAGAGAGAGAGAGAGAGAGAGAACAAAGTAAAAAATAAAATTAGACTAGGAAACTAACAGATGTGTTAGAAAGAATACAAAAATAAAAATATAGATGAATCAACAAATGGAAAGTACATCAGTACCACAATAGTAAAAAAGAGGAGGAGGGAAAAGGAAAAAAATGGGGGGGAAGGCCTCAGCTGTGGAGGGCGAGGCCTAAGCAATGGCAAGGTTTGGGTGGTGGGCAGGGCCTATGCTTAGGACCCACAGGGCTGGAAAATGCCCTGGGGGGCTGGGAGGAGGGGGAGTTAGGCTCAAGGAACAGAAGGGGCCCAGGCATGCCCCCTACCCCTGGTCTCAGAGGGCAGGGGACCTCACCTGGGAGCCCAGCAGGTTTCCTGGGCTCAAGTGGGCAGGGAAAATGCCCTCCTCTCCTCTCCTGCTCCTCCCAGAGGGCGCTTTCCACCTGCCTCTCCTGATCTCTCCGGCCTCCCTCCTATACCCCCAGGACCAATGCGGCCAGGGAGGAGGGGCGGCCTTGGAGGGCAGGGGACCGGCCTGGGAGCTCATCAGGCTCCCCGTGCTGGAGTGGGCAGGGCAAACACTCTCTGCTCCTCTCCAGCTTTTCCCAGAGTCCCTCCCGCCTGCCTCTCCTGATCTCCCTAGCCTCAGTGGTGCCAATCCTGTCTGACCTCCACTTCTCCTCCCCTCTCTGTCCCCCCACATCCTACCTGTTCACTTTGGGGTTCCTCCCATTTCCTTGGGCATCAGAGTCCCCCACCAATGGCCCGCAGGTGCCCTAGTTGTGGGGAGACACTAACTCTGCATCTTTCCACACCACCATCTTGACTCCTTGTACATAACATTTTTTTTTTTTTTTTTGCGGTACGCGGGCCTCTCCCGTTGCGGAGCACAGGCTCCGGACGCGCAGGCTCAGCGGCCATGGCTCACGGGCCCAGCCGCTCCGCGGCATGTGGGATCTTCCCGGACCGGGGCGCGAACCCGCGTCCCCTGCATCGGCAGGCGGACTCCCAACCACTGCGCCACCAGGGAAGCCCCATAACATTTTTTAAAGAATGAAAAACAGACTCAATAAGAATGTTCAGTTGGGTGGCTTTTGTTATTTAATTTTCTATACTTTCTGTGTATTATATGATAAAGCATTCTGGAAACAAAAAGTTATTAAATATTCTAGAAACAACAAAACAACTGGGATGACTATCCTTGAACATATATTTTTATGTAAATCATTGAATATTATCTTAAATTTTTAAATCAAAAATTTTGTAAAAAGATATGCTCAACTTTAAGGCTTATTGTAGATATTTATAAACTGAACTTGTTTATGGTCATTGTGAAGCATTTCCTTACTTTCTTGCTTTCACTGGTATCATTTTTTTTAGAATCTTGTCCATTTCGCAAAGTTGACATGTCCTTATTTTTTTTTTTATAAATTTATTTACTTATTTATTTTTGGCTGTGTTGGGTCTTTGTTGATGCACTCAAGCTTCCTCTAGTTGCAGTGAGTGGGGGATGCTCTTCGTTGTGGTGCGTGGGTTTCTCATTTTTGTGGCTTCTCGTGTTGCGGAGCATGGGTTCTAGGTGCATGGGCTTCAGTAGTTGTGGCACGCAGGCTCAGTAGTTGTGGTTCACGGGCTCTAGAGCACAGGCTCAGTAGTTGTGGCACATGGGCTTAGTTGCTCCACAGCATGTGAGATCTCCCCGACCAGGGCTCGAACCCATGTCCCCTGTATTGGTAGGCGGATTCTTAAACCACTGCACCACCAGGGAATTCCCGACGTGTCCTTATTGTTTTACTTTCATTTTTTAGTTTATTAATAAGGTTGAGTATTGCATACATTTATTGGCCAATTGTGTCACTTCTTTTCAAAACTTATTCTTGCCGCTTGAGGGAAGAAATGAAGTGGCACACAGCTTGAAGGCAGAAAGCCTCGGTTTGAATTCTATCTCTGCCACTTCCTAGCTGTGTAACCCTGGGGAAATTACATAATGTCCTTCCTTTTTCTTAATCTCCTCAATTGTAAAATGGAGAAAATAAGAGTACCTCCCTCAAAAGTTTGTTGGAAAAGTTAAGTGAGTTAACAAACATAAGCACTAAGAACATATCTGGTTCAGCAGAAATGCTCAATAAATGTTAGCTATTGTAATTAGTATTGTTTTATTTACTATTACTATTATTAATGATTTTAGTCTTGTGACAATACTGTGTGAATGGGCAAAGGACTGTGGTGAGTTTGAGTGATTCTTACTTATGTAGAAAAGTATTATCTCTATTTAGAATATTAAGTCTTTTTCTGTTATAAATACCAAAATGTCTTTTCAATTTTGTTTCTGGCTTAATTTAAAACGTCTTAATCAGTGCAGAAGTTTTTTTTTTTAATTTTATGGATCTAAATCTATCTATCTTTTATAGTTTCTTTCTTAGTTTTTAAGCCAAGAAAGAAATTGCATTCTAAAAATTAGAACATCTTTTCATCAGATATTTTTCTGTTTTTTTACTATTTCATAATTTTACATTTAACATTTTAAAGTATTGACTTTTTTAAAATGGTGATTTAACCATTTTCCCAAGTACCTAACCAGTTAACACAGCATCATTTATTAAAGAATCCATCCATTTAATGAGGAAGATATTTTGAAGAAAGGTGGAGAATGAACTTTGCTGATGGCTCTAAAATCACAACTTCGGCTCCACATAAGGCCGCTATGCTAGAAGATGTTTAGAAATTACAGCAAGGTTTGATAGAGCATCTGTCCATTTTATCCAGGGTGGAATCCCATTCATCAAAGCCAGATGTCAAAAGCCCCTACCAAACAGTTGGCAATGTTTCTTCTGAGTATCTGAATGTTAGATTTGGAGAGTTGTAAGAAATTAGCCCTCTGAAGGCCCGGTCTTGAAGGCTTTCTGGCTGGAACTCAGGAAGCAGGCAGATAGCAGCAGGAAAAATCCTGGCCATTTAAACACAGTTATTGGTCAGTTACCCCAGAAGAGAAAAGGTGCTCCACAAGGAAAGGGCTTCTGTCTGGACCCCAGAATGATGTTCAGTGGTTCGTATGCAAGTGGTTACCTGTGTGTTTCATCTGGAAAGGTTGTTATTAGTAATAACGACTCGCCTTACAATGTTTGTGTGAGAATTAAATGAGATAATGACAACGTCAAGAAAGTTTTACCAGTTGCACAGAATTACACATATGATAGTAAGTTTGGTATTTACAGAATACTTTCATGTACACTGTCACACTCAACGTGTAATTGTTAATGTGCAAAGCCTATTATAAAATACTTAGTAATTAATTGGTAGCTTAAGAGAAAATAATGAAAAGGAAGCAAGAGCAAATCCTAAAATATTCCTACTGAGAATTAAAGAAAACAATTAATTAATTCAGAGCCTACCTTAGTCAAGAAAAAACCAAAGAAAATTAAGAATTTGAACATTTATGTGCCTGTCCACTTCCTCTCTCTTTTCTTTTAATTTTTTAAAATGTTATTGACGTATAGTTGATTTACAATGTTGTGTTAATTTCTGCTCTACAGCAAAGTGACTCAGTTATATATAGGTATTCTTTTTCATATTCTTTCCATTATGGTTTATCACAGGATATTGAATATAGTTCCCTGTGCTGTACAGCAAAACCTTGCTGTTTATCTGTCCTATATATAATAGTCTGCATCTGCTAATCCAAAGCTCCCAGTCCTTCCCTCTCCAACCCCCTCCCCCTTGGCAACCACAAGTCTGTTCTCTATACCTGTGAGTCTGTTTTTGCCTCATAGATATGTTGATTTATGTCATATTTTAGATTCCACAGATAAGAGATATCAGAATGGCCATCGTTAAAAAGTCTACAAATAACAAATGCTGGAGAGAGTGTGGAGAAAAGAGAACCCTCTTACACTGTTGGTGGGAATGTAAATTTGTGCAGCCACTATGGAAAAACAGTATGGATTTTTCTCAAAAAACTAAGAATAGAGTTGCCATATGATCCAGCAATCCTACTGCTGCATATATATCCAGACAAAACCCTAATTTGAAAAGATATATGCACCCCTATGTTCATAGCAGCACTATTTACAATAGCCAAGACATAGAAACAACCTAAATGTCCATTGACAGATGAGTGGATGAAGAAGATGTGGTACGGGCTTCCCTGGTGGCACAGTGGTTGAGAGTCCTCCTGCCAATGCAGGGGACACGGGTTCATGCCCCAGTCTGGGAAGATCCCACATGCCGCAGAGCAGCTGGGCTGGTGAGCCATGGCCGCTGAGCCTGCATGTCCGGAGCCTGTGCTCCGCAACGGGAGAGGCCACAGCAGTGAGAGGCCTGCACACTGTAAAAAAGAAAAGAAAAGATGTGGTACATATATGTAGTGGAATATTACTCAGCCATCAAAAAGAATGAAATAATGCCCTTTCCAGCAACATGCGTGAACCTAGAGATTATCATACTAAGCAAAGTAAGTCAGAAAGAGACAGACAAATACCACTTCCTCTCTGTTAAATCTACATTTGCCCTGGCTTGTTAAATACCCAATATTTTTCTTTCATTTCTTGAATAATTAGATGAGAATGTCTTTCCAAATAGCTAACTAATGGCTCAACTCAACCTTCCCTCCAAGACTTCTGCCCTCTGTTCCCTCTTTATATTCTCTATCTATAGAGGTTTTAAAACTTGTCCCCAAAATTCTTTGAAACTCTTCCCTTCTTGCGGGAAGTGAGGGATAGTCTCTGTCTCCTCCCCTTGATTCTGTGACTGCTTAACCTATAAAATACAGTGGAAGTAAACCTTAGCTTTAAGAAACTGGCAGCTTCCACTTCTAAGGACTCAATTTCACTCTTGGAATTTAGCCTCCATGCTCTGTGGAAGTCCAAGAAGCCCACAGAGAAACTCACATGGAGACAACTAAGGATCTTAGCTCTCAACCCTAACTGATATTCCAGGCAACAGCCAATGCCAAGGCAGCCATATGAGTGAGCCATGTCAGAAATGGATCCTCTAGCCCAAGTTGAGGTTCCTCAGCTAATGCTGTGGGGAGCAGAGATGAGCCCTGCCCAAGTTACAGATTTCTGAGCTAATGAATGGTTATAGTTACTTTAAGTCATTACGTTTGGGGTTGGCAGGTTATGCCGTAGTCATAACCAAACACTACCATGCCATCTAACTGCTACTCCTGTGGCCTCGCGAGCTCACCTACCAAAGTTTATATGGAAGGCAAAAGACCCAGAATAGCCTACACAATATTGAAGGAGGAAAAAAGCTGGAGGACTGATGCTATCCGATTTTAAAACTTACTAAAAAGCTATAGTAATCAAGACAGTGTGGTAATGGTGAAAGAACAGACAAATATATCAATGGAACAGAATAGAGAGCCCAGAAACAGACCCACATAAATACAGTCAACTGATCTTTGACAAAGGAGTAAAGGCAATACAATAGAGCAGAGACAGTGTCTTCAACAAATGATGCTGAAACAATGAGACATCCACACGCAGAAAAAAAATGAATCTAGACACAGGCTTTACACCCTTTACAAAAATTAACTCAAAATGGATTACAGTCCTAAATGTAAAATGTAAAACTATAGAACTCCTAGAAGATAACATAGGAGAAAACCTGATGACCTTGGGTATGGTGATGTCTTTTTAGATACAACACCAAACATCCATGAAAGAAATAATTGGTAAGCTGGACTTTATTAAAATTTAAAAACTCTGTGCTGCAAAAGACAATATCAAGAGAATTAGAAGAGGGAAAAAATATTTCAAAAGACACATTTGATGCAGGACTGTTATCCAAAATATACCAAGAAGTCTTAAAACTCAGCAATAAAGAACAAACAACCCAATTTAAAAATGGGCCAAAGACCTTGACAGTTACCTCACAATGGCAAATAAGCAAATGAGAAGGTGCTCCACAGCATCATTAAGGAAATGCAAATTAAAAGAAGAGATGCCACTACATACCTCTAGAATGGCCAAAATCTGGAACACAAAATTGAAGCCATGCATGTGTAGGACAGGAGGTATAAGGGAAATCTCCATACCTTTTTCTCAAGTTTGTTGTATACCTAAAACTACTCTTTACAAAATTAAATCTTGAAAAACATCTTATCTAGCTGATGGCATAAGATATGAGAATAATTTGGTTCCATTGTTAGTTCACTCGTGACCAGAATTCAATCCTGACCAAGTATTGACTGGACAGGTGACCTCCTCTGTCCTTTTAACTCTATTTTTGTCTTTCCAAAATCTACTGGCTTTCTCAGAGTTGTCTTCTGTCCAGAATTTATAAGAACTATGATTCTTCTCTAGAAATGACACAGAATATTGGAATTTGAAAAACCTTTCAACTTCTTCCCAATACTTAAATTGCCCCTACAAATCTAAAGCTGTATTTCCTCAATAAGAATAATTCAAGTGATGAAAATCTTACTAATTCAGTAGGTAGTGAGATTTACATGGAAAACAACTGATAGGACTAACCAATACCATGGATTAAATGGCTACAGCTGGCTATAACAATAGCCATATAACAATAACTATATGGCTATAACAATAACTCATATTTTATAACTCATATTTTATAGTGTTGTATAAAATTTTTACAAACTTTACAAATTCCCTTCAAAAATTCATACCTTGCAAAATATTTGTGTCAGCAAAATATCCTGGTCCTTCAAACAAGCAAATAGCTAGGTAAACTAAGGGACCCATTTTAATGATGGTACCCATTTAGATGAGGAAACTGCAACTCGAAAGAAGCTAAGTGACTTGCAGAAGAATACACAGCAGCAAGTAAGGACTTAAGCTTTGGTTTTCTGTTTTCACATTTATCACTTTTCGTACTATCCTATCCTACCTTTATATGATGCACCGTTTAGCATTCGTATAGAACTTCACAGATCTACTAACTGCCTTCTCCTTCATTTTCTCATTTCTCCCACAAAGATAATTTCCTATTAGAATCACATTTTTAGAGCTCTTCTTCTTAAACTGCAGGATTAGTCACATCTCAGACAGTATGACATATCTCTGACTGATTTATTTTCAGTCTTTCAACACAGGGGGCCATATGCTCCCCAGAATGTACCAAATACCACTAAAAAGAGAAATTTAACCTAGATAAGAAAAGGAATGATAACTTGGGGATAGATTAGGAAAGAACATTGAAAATTTCCAACTAGTTATTCCTCTAGTTCTTAAAAAAAAAAGGTGCAAGAACCCTTGAAAAAGATAATTTGGCTAAGATTTTTAAGACTTAGGGAGCATAACAGTTTGCTAGCAGTTTATACTCAGTACTTTCTAGACACAGAAGCTCACTGTAAGAAGTAAATGTTGATAAAAACAAAGAAGGAGGACATATGGTTTGTGTCCTAAAGAATTTATATAACAAAGCAAAAATATCAACATAGACAAAATAAGGTATTATAGAAGTAGCTACAGGCGGCGGAGTGAGGGAATGATCACTCTGGGGTTTAAAAGGCTGAGGTTACTTTAAAGGTTCTAGGAGGCGGGAAGATATGCAAAGCTCCTTAGGTGATATGACGGATGGAGAAGGTGTTTTATGTGTTTTGTATGGCATGAGCTTACCAAGAAGCTGGATGTATTACATATTATATATTATAAATTTCTAATCTGTATAAGAAACCATGAAGAAAACTGCCTTGTTGGTAACAATGGGAAGGTGAGAAGCAGCAGGGGCTGGGAGTCCCTCCTTCTGGGCTAAGATATGGAATGTGGAATGGCATGGCAGCCAGTCATACACCAAGGGAAAGTTGAGACACGAAAATGTCTTTATAGGAAAAGCATTCTGTTCGCTCTGTGTAGAGCACTGAGGAGTAGCCAGGGTATTGTGTAAGAGGTCCACGTGCAATAATAACAACACACCAAGCACTGTGTTAAGTACTAGAGCTTCAGACAGAACAATCTCATCCTGTCTCTGATGTGGTCCCAAGAGGGAGCAGCGGACGCAGTGGAAGCCCACTGCACCCTGTGTGGATGAGAGAAGGTTTCTAGGGGAAACATGGGAACTGAGTGTGAAGAACGGCTACGTGTGAGTCATCACAGGGGAGGGACGCTGAAGAGGACATTCAAGGCAGGGAGCAAAGTCTGCTTAAAGGGAAGGAGATCGGGGAGAGCATGATGGAACATGAGTGTGAGAAGGAAGGGGAAGTGCAGCTGCAAGTCCTGAGGATGAAAATGACAAGCAGGAAAATACAGAAGAAAGGGCAGAGCTGAGAGAAAACTTGAAAGAAAATATTCACAGGACTTGGTCACCGACTGGCACTGGAAGATAAAAGGGATGATGGGGTTTTAAAAAGTCCCAAGTTTTGCAAGTCTTGGGGACGTAAAGAATGGGCATAGTGTTGGCTGTAATGGAAAGGTAGGAAGGGTACTGTTTTGAGAGGGAAGAGAAGCTAATCTTGACTTTCCTCGTATTAAATTTCAGGTAATATTAGAAATAGAGGTGGCAGGTGGGGAAGAATTTGGGGATTGAAGAGAATATGAAATTGGAGAGTGGGGCTAAGATGAGCGCTAGAGCCACATTTAGGAATTGTCCAGATACAGGTGGAAGCCGAGACCACCTGTGCAGGAATTACTTGAAGAAACTCAAAGTAATGAGAATATAAATTATTTTCTCATAGAACTTGTACACACACATCTAATATATAGAGTATAGCATAATCCTATTGTATGCCTCCTTCATACGTTTGGAGTATAATTAACAAATGAGCAGGATGTTGGTAAACTAGCTCTACTGACTCTCACGTATCAATATCCAGTTGGTTTCTAATCTGGAACTATGAGGTCAACACTTGTCAAACATTTATTAAGATGCACTATGAAATGTGCGTTTATTCTCTCCACAAAACTTTTTTGCTTGTACGGAAAAGCTCAAGAGATACAAATATCTGTGTAGACGTCAAATATCTTTTGATAAAAGACTATCTTGATTAGTTGAATTATAATACGCATACACTGTATTTCCAATAAGACATAAATAGGCTTTAGAAATTAAAGAAACTTAATAGAGCCATTATATACAGAACTCTAGCTGACCTGATTTGAAAAATGTTTAAAGTTAAGTTATTGTCTAATCTTTTCAGATCTAAGAATTTTCCCTAAATTAAAATAAATCAATGGCATCTGTATAAAAAGTTATAGATAATGGAGCTTCCCTGGTGGCGCAGTGGTTGAGAGTCCGCTTGCCAATGCAGGGGACACGGGTTCGTGCCCCGGTCCGGGAAGATCCCACATGCTGCGGAGCGGCTGGGCCCGTGAGCCATGGCCGCTGAGCCTGCGCCTCCGGAGCCTGTGCTCCGCGGCGGGAGAGGCCACGATGGTGAGAGGCCCGCGTACAGCAAAAAAAAAAAAAAAAAAAAAAAAAAAAAAAAAAGTTATAGATAATGTAATAAACCTAATACCAAAATAACCACTAACATAAGTTATTCTGAACCATCCATTAGTGACCTGGGTAATGCTATCTTTAATAGGTTACCAGGTTAAACTAGACATCTAAAAAATAAGGAGGCTTTAATGAGAAATTCAAATTGCTCTTGCCATTCCTGAAAGTAGAAGAATATCCCTTCACAGAGTAGATAGCCATAGCCTTTCACTTTAGGTGGTCCCAAGGATAGGTACTGATGACTAACCCAATAACTGGGCAGATTTTTTTGGCAGGTACTTCTCAGGATATTATAATATTACAAAAGAGAAACGTCTACTAAAGTCAATTCTACCACTTACCTTTTAAGGAATTCGGACCTCACTAGTTAGAATTCATATTTTGTTTTATTTGCAATAAACAAGTACTGTACTAGCCTCTGGACATACAACTACTATAATACAATATTTATTTTCGTAAGCTATAAAAAGCAACATTGGGCTTCCCTGGTGGCGCAGTGGTTGAGAATCCTCCTGCCGATGCAGGGGACACGGGTTCGAGTCCCGGTCCAGGAAGATCCCACATGCCGCGGAGCGGCTGGGCCCGTGAGCCATGGCCGCCGAGCCTGCATGTCTAGAACCTGTGCTCCGCAACGGGAGAGGCCACAGCAGTGAGAGGCCCGCGTACCGAAAAAAAAAAAAAAAAAAAAAGCAGCATTATCTGCAAAGACAAAATAGGTTAAATAACTCAAGGAAGCAGTTTGAGATTTAGAAAGAGATTAATTTTCCAGATGATTTAACTGAAGACCTGTTGAAATAAAGTTTTATTTTCTATGAGGTAATTAATGAAGGTTTAAGGCTCCAGAAAAAGTGAGTGTCATTATAAAGGGCTGGAGGAATATTAACATAGAGGTTTGCGTCTCTACTTCAGATGCTGGAAAGGAAAAGGTAAGCAGCAAGCCTGCGAACTTTTCTCTGTCAGAGGGAGAAAAAAACCTCAAATCTCTTTGTGAAGATGCTGTATTGGAGGGGGGGTGCGGGGAATCCCACAATCTTCACTCTGGATGAATTGCTAGAAGGACTCCTAGGACACAGAAGCTATTATATGTGTGGTTACAATTCATTACAAAGAAAGCATACAGATTAAATTCAACATAGGGAAAAGGCACATGGGGTAAAATTCAGGAGAAGCCAAGCACAAGCCTCCAGGTATCTTCTCCCAGTGGAGTTGCACAGACTTTAATTCTCTCAGCAGTGATGCATGCAAAGCACTGCCGACCAGGGAAGCTCACCCAAGCATTAGTGTCCAGGGTTTTTACTGACCTCACCTACTCCATCCTCCCCCTAACTCAAGCCAAAACAGATGCTCAAACATAGATCCTTTTTTTTAGCATAAACTATCTGGTCAAGTCAGCAAGGTCTCAGGCATACAAAAATACGTTCATCCAGTAGAATATTGCCAGGGCTCGGAGCTTATCTCTCACGAGTCACCCAAGGGCCAATCCTGAAGACTTGGCCTTTTGCGGGAATGTGAAGGAAGAGATCCACCCAGGCCTGCTGAGCTAACCCTGCACACGTGTTAATGACCAGACTTCCCAATAAGGATACAAATGGTATTTACTAGGAATGGAAAGATAATGGGGAGCGATCTATAGCTGTAAAATGTTGTTAGGAGGATATATCTTGACTATGTTATGTTGTTTATTATAAATAAACTTAGAATTTACAGATTTATGGGTGATATAGTTTGCTACAAAATGAGATGACCATGCAAAGTTAATCAACAGGGTGTGAAGAAGAGATGTTTCATAACCAGAATTACACCCTTTGTTTGAACAATGTCTCTGCATACATTGCTTAGAAGGAAACCCGTCTGTTTAATCTAAAACCAAAGCTCATTCTACTGCAGGAGATTAGGGACATTTTCAGAGGGACATTTGCTGAGAGGTATCAGACTTCTCCAAGAAAAGACTATTTTATTTGTGCCTGGTGTTTGCCTGATCTTTTGAACCATTAGCCAAGTTTGGTGCTGGTTAAGAGCTAGAATTCAAGAGAGTCTAATTTGAAAATTCAAGCCTCTGTTGTGTTATCACCAGGACATGGGTCAATGAGACAACTTTTCTCTGCTTTAAGACACATTGTTCTAGGTATGAATCAAATGGCACAAGATCAAAATAGCAAATAAATTGGTAATATAACAACTTTGGGAAAGACAGAAGTCCCTTTAAATACTGTTAGCGGAATGTTCTCATCGCATTCCCAAACCACATCCATACACCCAATGTATGGGCTCTAAAATGACTCTCTCTAAATAAAAATATGTCCCTAAAGAAGCTTTTCCTTTTGAACCCAAGAGTGTGATTGTCTTCCTTCTCCCTTTTTTTGTGTCTAAGATTCTGTGCCTAAGATTCTATGTCTAAGGACACACATTTAACTCCTCCACTAGATCACAATGGTAATTGGAAATGGGTGAAGCACTGACGGCAGCTCCTACAAAAAACTAAACACTTCCAACCAACCATCACTATGAGTCCACGGTGAGCTTGTTGTTCCATTTCTTGCATAAAACGTGTGTGCCTTTCACGGCCATTCTGGCATCAGATCCTTGAAGAGAATTCCAAAGAGTACTAAGTGTGACGTGGACTCTGTATATTGAAAATTAAGAAACATTACTGTTTTGTTATAGATAATGAAGATATATCTGTTATGGGACTTAAAATATTTCATTCTGAGAGAAAAAGAAACTAATATTTTTGAACAAAATGCCTACGGTAGTAAATTCATTTTTGGCCATGATTTCTGTGGCTTACAGAATATTAAAAATCCAAAAAACTAATTTTCTATTCTTTGACTTTATTTTTAGGCTGGATGATAAATTGCTTTCTAGTAATAAATCACATGTATTATTACTACTATTATTCATTGAATAATAAATACTTTCAATTACTATCTTCTGATATGTGGTATTTGGAAACCAAGAAAAATATGACTACACTCTCAAAGACAGGACTAAAAGCACATTGTTTATCTTTCCAAAAAATATTTATTGAACACCTACTTTGTGCCAGATGCTTTTAGGTTGTGGCAATACCATAGTTTTTTGGGTTTTGGTTTTTGTTTTTTAACATCTTTATTGGAGTATAATTGCTTTACAATGGTATATTAGTTTCTGCTTTATAACAAAGTGAATCAGCTATACGTATACATATATCCCCATATCTCCTCCCTCTTGCGTCTCCCTCCCACCCTCCCTATCCCACCCCTCTAGGTGGACACAAAACACCGAGCTGATCTCCCTGTGCTATGCGGCTGCTTCCCACTAGCTATCTATTTTACATTTGGTAGTGTATATATGTCCATGCCACCCACAGTTTTTTAGAATCAGGAAAAAATCTTTCTTCAAGGATCTTAAAATTTTGCTCATTGATAGTCTGCAATAAAACATCAGTGTTTGGCGCACTGTGTTAGAGGTAATAGCAGAGCCAGTTTAACCGTGATTCACGACTTCCCCTTCTGGGTCATGTACAGCCTAGACTTGGCAAGAAGGTGCTATTCCAGGTCTACATACCCACAGCAACCTGCAAACTAACAGGAGCTAAATCCTCTTTGCATGCTAGAAATTAAAAGATGCCTTTCATCATCAGTCCTCCAGTGCTTCTGTTATCTTTTGACATTTATGAGAGTTAATAAACTGCCATGGTTTCTGCAAATACAACTGGCAGTAATCCACAATTGATTGAGTTAATTATGCAGAACAGTTGTCAAGAGCTAAAAATAATGTGAAGGAAGAATTTTAATGAAACGGTGCATAATGCTATAGAGCTGCACAAAAGGGTGTAGACAGTTTATTTGCAAATTTTCCCTAATAAACTGCGCGTGTGTGTGTGTGTGTGCTTGTTTTTAATGTATCATTCTATAAAGTATAGCATATTCCTAACATTCAGAGTAATGAAAAATAAATTTTTAGAAATTCAGTCTTTTCCAATAGCTTGACTGTATAATACTTTCTGATGTTTAAATTCTGATATAATGAAAGCATCTTCTCATGATGAATGCCCATTTACTATTAATTATAATCTTTTTAAAATTTAGTTATTTATTTTTGGCTGCATTGGGTCTTCATTGCTACGTGCAGGCTTTCTCTAGCTGCGGCGAGTGGAGGACTACTCTTCATTGCGGTGTACCTGCTTCTCGTTGCGGTGACTTCTCTTGTTGCGGAGCACAGGCTCTAAGTGTGTGGGCTTCAGTAGTTGTGGCACGCAGGCTCAGTAGTTGTGGCTCGAGGGCTCTAGAGCACATGCTCAGTAGTTGTGGCACACAGGCTTAGTTGCTCCACGGCATGTGGGATCTTCCCAGACCAGGGCTCAAACCCGTGTCCCCTGCATTGGCAGGTGGATTCTTAACCACTGTGCCACCAGGGAAGTCCATAATCATAATCTTTTGAGTCCAAGATAAAGGGGGCAAAGATGTTGATGCTAAGGTTACTTTATTCAATTCAACATATTCATTAAAGGTTCAAACATTCTTTCGTTGCTTTCTTATTATGTGTGTGCTATGCTGCAAGGAACCTGGGCTACAGGATATTCACAGCTTACATCCATGAGTTCTTACCAGGTATCAGACCCTGGGTGAGTAGAATGATAACCAAACACCAGAAGAAGCAGAGTTTCAGGGATTTGGGCAGTGAATTTGCGTGTGTCGTATCCTAATGGTTTGGCCATCATTTTTGACAGTTTTCTTTCTAAAGTCGTGTTTATTTCACCACTTCTACTTTGTCTATTCCAGAGCAGTTACTCTTACTTGATATTTCAAATCACACAATCCGTAAACATATATTTCATTCAAAGATAGAGGATTTCAGGAGTTGCAATAGCTAGATACCAACACAGAGTAGGTAGATAGATAAATATAACCTAACAGTTTACCCCAACTCTTGATGGAATGGGACTCATGAGTGGACACAACAGAAGAAAGAGATCTCATGGCAGTGTTGAGGGATGGCATGAAATGTTACCCAAGATGAGACCTTCCTGAAAGTATGTGTGAAATTCTAACTTTAGTGGTGTTAGGTCCAATGCAATTGGTCTTAAGCTGTTGCAAGTTCATCCTGACCTCATCTACTACTATGTAGCCTATCTCCCCAAGGAGTTTGTGAACTGGCTTTGAGTGCAAGAGCCCTGCACCCAAATCCAGGTTCTGTCAGTGCCAGAATCATCTGTGATCCTAGAATAAGTTATTTAACCCTTAAGCACCAGTTTCCTGCTTTTTGTAAAGCAAAGCAGAGGAGAACGATACCTATATCAGAGATTTGTTGCAATGATGGAATCCGTGACTGAGACGGATGTGGTCACTCCCCTTCAGAGAATAGTCAAGTAAAAAGATTACAATACCTCTAAGTATACTAGTATGATGGTAGAATAAAAAAGCAAAATCTCCCCAATGTCATTTTGACTCAGTCATTTTCATTATGGAAAATGATCTAATTGCAAAGAACAGAGCCACACTTTTAAAAGGGGATAAAATTCTAATATGATTAAGTGGCTCTCATTTCTGAAGCCCCAGGCATTTGTCCTATAGGAATCAAAGCAGCAGAGTCAGGAGCTCCGGCGATTGGGAAGGCAGGGACAGAGAATGTACCGGAGGGAGACTTTTAGGAGGGTGCGTAGTGTAAGTCAGGAACTGCTTGTTGGATTAACGTTTTAACTTAAAATTCTACCAATTATTAATTAGGTTTTAAATATAGAATATAAATTCTTAAAATTTTTACCTTACTTGTTATGGGCTGAATGTTTGTGTACCCCCAAAATACGTATGTTGAAGTCCTAACCCCCAATGTGATGGCATTTGGAGGTGGAGTTTGGAGCTCTCTTTCTGCCATGTGAGGGTACTGCAAGAACCCTAACCTTGAACTTCCCAGCCTCCAGAACTATGAGAAATAAATGTCTGTTATGTAAGCAACCCAGCCTGTGGTATTTTGTTACAGCAGCCTGAACTAAAACATTATACAAATAAATTGTTATGCTTCTTAGCAGGTTCTCTTTTTCTGTGACTCTCTCTGCTTGTCTCTCTCCAACTGTCTCACTAATTATTGATTGATGGCAGTGTGCCAAGTGCTCAGAGCTTCACAAGTATCAATTTATTTAAGCCTCACAACTCATTATTGTATTGATATAGATACAGTCCAGATGTATATGAAATATAGATGTAATTATACAGTTGTCTGTATCTATGTCAATACTGTATCTACAGCCATCTGTAGCATCTGGGTGTATCTACATTTAAATCCATGGATCACAACACAGACTCAATGTGTAACACATACACAATGTATACACACATTCATGTGAGTTATATGAGCACAACTCATCAGGGATTAACCTGTGATGTCCAGAAGATGAATATGATGAAGGATATAAGTCTAAATCTCACTTTCTCTTAAATAAGGTAACTGGGACACCTTCTTTGCCAGATATATGAAACAAATGAAAGATTCGATGATTCAGATCTTTTCAAGGATTCTGCATTTGAAGACATAGTAAAATCAAGAGTGGAGAACAGTAATCTAGCTACTTAAACTGATTACTAACAGAACGTGGTAGAAATGAATGCCCAGATTTCTGGGTCTCTGAGTCAGTGTAGGCATGGTGAGCTTTTTCATACGTGTGTTTCAGGAGGGAAGAGTTGCTTGGTTTAATATGAAAAAAACTTCTTTTTCTTACAGAAGAACTTTTTTCTCGGTTTAACTCTATGGTCCTGGTAGTTGGTAATTTTGGCAGTAAGTTATCGGTCAAATTTGTTTCTTTATCTTCCGGGTCTAGGTCTTCACAGGTCTTTCACTATGAAGCTGGGAGAATTCACGTCAAGGCTGAAAGCCTGATTCCATTTCAAATCCAGAGCCCTACATATAAATTTGACCCTGGAGATTGATTGGTAATATGTGGTTGAAAATTAGAGAATGAACCACTGCAAAAAACACTACAGCCCAGGAGAGAGTTGCAGTGTTTCCCGATCTTTACATTACCCTGACACCTCTTAACCTCACCAGGGTTTCTTTCAGTGACCACAGAGCTTTATGTAGCAAAGCCTAGAAGTGGAAATGCTGGGTCAAAACATAAAAATATTTTAAAAGTTTCTATTATGTGCATCAATTTGTGCTCCCAAAATGTGTGTTGATTTGCAACCCTATCCATAAAATGTACGCAACAATTTTAAAAGTATTAATTTGAGAGGCAAAATCGCATTTTAACTTGCATTTCTTTGAATATTAATGAGGGAACATTTTTGACGTGTTTATTAACCACTTTCACTGCTTGGTTTTTAAATGACCTGTTCATGTCCTTTACCTAACAGGCCATCTGAAAATAATCATAGCACATGTCCAAATAAAGAACATGGTTTCTTGGAACAGACTGTTTCTCTGTATTTTTTAAAGAAAGGTATTAAATGAAAGCATTATTATCACTATCAGGTTAACAATTGTAACTTGGAGGATGACAAGTACACATAAAATTTCTCTATCCAATATTTTAAAGCAAAGGCTTTTATTTCTTTTCTAAGAAGGGAGTGCAGGATGGGATGATTCCCTGAGTCTCAGCACAAAATTGATAGTGAACTGTTTTCATTGTGGGTCATTACCACCATCCCTCACACCCAGACTTTAAGTTCAAGCTATTAGCTATCGACATGTTCCCCATTCATTACTTCAACCAAATGTTGTATTTCTAGACTGTTTTCCTGGGACCGTTTACAGTCTAGAAGAAATTTAGATAAAGAGGCCAAAAATAATCACATTTTTCTATGCTGCACAATATGGCCAGAATATATAACATTTTAGAGAGTTTTAGTGTTCACTGAATATTGTCTGAGTTTCACAAGGACATTTCAACATTTAAGCAATTCTACCTTTTGCAACAATTCTACCAGGAAATTTAAGGAATTCCTTACATCTTCTAAAGTGCCTTGGGGTCCGTGACAATGTTATTATTTCTCCTTGGCCATATATACTGCTCCCATTGTAAACCTCTGCCTTGTAGCTACACGAGAGCAGTTAAGCAGAGATGCCCGATTGTTGGAGGAGGTCATCAAGAGGACGTGACCGGTCCCTGACATATGAGCTGCACCTGGACAATTGGAGGCTCCCCACCCTCTGCCCACTGTTCCCATAGCTGGAGCCATTTTCAAGGACACAACCTTGAGAGAGCAATGTGTTATTGAGACCATCTGGACACTGAACTCAGATCAAACCTCTATATCAACTTTTAAGATTCCGGCAGGCAGGTGCAGAGATCTACTTCTTGTGGCCGCCCAAGACAAGCTTCATATGTAAGTTCCTTTGCTAATTAAACCGGCCACCTACCAATCTTTGGTCTCTCGTTGCCCTCCATGTCCATGGGCCAGTTTCAGATTTCACCCAGGGAGCGCCTAAGGTTCTGAAACAACACAGATACACCCTTACTTCATATCCATGATCTTTAAAAAGTTTCTGCCCAAAGTTTAAGTATCAATTGGTATATGCTGTACAAATAATAAAAGGAAAATCATCCTTGCTTTATATCCAAATTACACTTAAAAAGAAAGAAAAATATTTAGCACCTTACAATCTCTAACTACTTCCCCTGGAGTAGTTTTCTCACGATGAATTTCTAGAGAACATAACAGTGTGACTGTAAAACAGTCTTGGCACAGGAACTGAGGGTTTGGGCCAGCCCTAGATCTACCCGTTAGTGTGAACCAGAAAGAGTAAACTGGTTAGTGCCCAGGTGCAGTTCTTAGGCAGACTAGACGAATAATAATGATAAGTCAGAGCCCCAGGTCTCCCAAGGGGACAGTAATGGGAAGGCAGAGCAAGGAGCTTAGAGTGGAATCAATGCTGAAGGCCCAGCTTTATGATCCAGGGCACACTAACAGCACAGAATGAACCTCAGAGAATAACAGAGCGTACTGGTCAATGCTGGGCTGATAAACCCCAGGATGAGTTGGCAGCTGGGTGACCTGTATGGCCAACCAGAGATCTGTAAGTACAGAGTAATATCAAAATTTCCTTGAAATAGCTTAAGTTTTTCCCGCCTCTGTCTGATGGTTCAGTAACTAGAGCAGAAAAGGGCCTAAAGCCTGAAGACTGCCTCTAAAGGGGAGGCGTTCAGGAGATCAGACTCAACAGTGAGATGGGATGGGCAGTTTTCCAAGCCAAGTTTCCCATGTACCTGCTCCATCCACACTCTCCGTGTATTACCTGGACAATTCCTACATTGATGGGGAAGCTTTTTGATTCTCTAAGCTGGTGGATATATAGCATCCAAAGAGCTAGCCTATTTCTTCTTTTAAAAATCAAGTATGGTAAAAGCATTTTGGAAAAGAGTTGGGCAATTTATCATCTTAAACATATGCTTATCATAGGACCTAGCAATTCTACGACTATGTATTTAGTTAATAAGGTAGCTATTATCACCCCCATTTTATAAACAAGCCTCCATGAAGGGTAAGTGATTTGCCCAAAGTCACAGAGTTAATGAGTGATGGGAGCTGAAATTGGTATTTAGGGGCATGTCCCCTCTACCAAGCCTGGCATTCCATTATACATGGCACCTCCTCAAAAAAAAGAAAAAAGATTTTTATTCCAAGTTTGGTTTAGGAGAAAAGTAGTCAAAAAATGAAACACTTTTTAAAAAACAACTCATTATTAAGAAAACTGTATTTTTCTGAATATTTCCATCATAGTGATTTTAATAATACCATTCACATGTTTCTTGTTTTATTAAAATATATGAATATTTACGGCTTCCCTGGTGGCGCAGTGGTTAAGAGTCCGCCTGCCGATGCAGGGGACACGGGTTTGTGCCCTGGTCCGGGAAGATCCCACATGCCGTGGAGCGGCTGGGCCCGTGAGCCATGGCCGCTGAGCCTGCGCATCCGGAGCCTGTGCTCCGCAACGGGAGAGGCCACGGCAGTGAGAGGCCCGCGTACCGCAAAAAAAAAAAAAATATATATATATATATATATATATATATGAATATTTAATATGTCCAATCAATTGTTTATGGTGCTGACTTCATAAAAATGGGGCCTGTATGATTATTACTAAATAGTTCGCTAGAGTTTTTACGGAAATCAATTTCTCATTTCAAGGCTGATTTGGGAAAGAATGAAACATGCTCACTTGGTTAAATCTCATGAGTTAAACAAGACTATTATTTTCCTGGAAAACAATTTTACATTCATATCCAATTTGTTTACTAGCATAGAATATAGGTCTGTAGAACTTATCTTTAGTAATTTCTCTATTCTCTGGATATAAACATAAACCTGATTAGAGAATAAAGAAACCTAAATAGAATAAAGAATAAAGAAAGAATAAAGAAATTACTAAATATAGGTTCTATGGATCTATAATATTATGCAGCAAATTGGAAATGAATATAAAATGTTTTTCTGGGGGAAAAAACAAAATGATTATACACTTTGATTAATATAAATAGGCCAGAATTTTACCTCTAATGTAAGACAGAACCACACAGGGCTTGTGAGGGCTGGCAGTGTATCAGAATAAAAATCATGACTGCACCAAAGAAACTTTTTTATATCCTTTGTAGTAACAACTAGTTAGACTCCAAAGAGCATAGCTGAGAGGTACTGTAAGGTACCTCTGAGAGCTGTAAGGTACTACTGGCAATACTCCTGTTTGAGAGGAAGTAGCTATTACTGAATTTTATTGAAACAGAAATAACTTTTCACCGAAATAAAGGTTATTCTTTATATGTGAGTTATTATTTTCAGTAAGTGAAGATCTGCCAGTGAAATGAGTCAAGAAAGAAAACTAACAAAGAAAAACTACCAAAATTTATAGAATCATAGGTCAGGCTCTGTTTAGAACTTCCATGATCTTAATTTAGCAATAAATGCTTGCCTGTGAATTCAGGCTTAAATTAAATTCATAGGAGCCTAATACAAATCCAGCAACAATCCTTAAATAATCTGGCTACTTTCTTGCCTTCCTGTATTTTTCCATGTCCTTATGAAATTCTTGAGCTTTCATGAAGAGGCCATTATATTTCCCGCATGTATACTTACAGTTTTTTACTAGTTATAACATTTATTCATATGAAAGGTCTGGGTTAATCATTTAAAAATATTTACTAAATGCTTTTAAATAGGAACTGGGAGAAAACCCATATTGTCAGGTGCCCTGTTAATTCAGTGCCACCTGGAAACTCCTGAATGGCCCACTGAGTTGGCTTGATAACTTAATTAAATTAAACCAAAACAGATTTGGATTCTGTTAAGAGCTCAAGTCAGTCTTAGGCACTAAGGAAGGATACCAGCTATGCCTATGAGACCAAACATGTCTGAATAACAGTTTTTCCCCCATTTGAATCTGAATTCCTGGTTTTATGTGTACAGACAGACCATTTTAAAAAAAAGGGGAAAAAAAGCACATGTTCTCAAGCCCCTGAGGAAAGGGGAGGCATTAGGTGCTGAAGACAATCATCTGTCAAATGTACCTTAGACACTTGAAAGAGGCATTTTCCATTACAGGGGTGGGAATGGGAGCACATAATAAGGAAAGATGGAAGGGGGACTGGGTACCGCAGAGAACAGAGCTCGTCTATGTGAATATGACCAAGGCATGTGCTAAATATTATGAATGAAGAAATAAAATGCTACGTCACTGAGTGGAACCTAGATTTTAATTGATGATTCAGATTTCTTTTTTCTTATTCTTACTTAATTGCCTGTGTGGGCTGGGGAGCAAGTCCAAAAATAATAGCAAAACCCTGTGGGTCCTCTTACGCATCAATTTACAGACTGTAAATGAGCTTCTGCTGATCAATTCTCGTGGTAACATGAAATTTCGACTTCAAACAAGGACAAGTTTTACAACCATATTTAATCTTCAATCAAACAAAACCTATCTGATGAAAATCACATATTTGGAGTCCTAATTTTATTTGTATGTACAAAATACGTTAAAATCTAACAGCAGGGATTTAAATAAGAACTAGTCTAAAATAATATGGATAATAAAATTTCTTCTCAAGCTTGCCGGGTTGGTTTTCTTTGTACTACTTCTTAGAGTGCTCATTTACATTAAAAAGCATAGTAGTTCAAGTTATGCCATTTAACACTATATTATTTTGGCAAAAATGCAAGCATTACTGACTGAAAAACATAAAACAACATGGTGAATTTGGCATGCTGCTACAATGTGTGATATGGCAATGGAGGTATTAATAATTCCTTCTAGAATTATTAGCGCCTAATAATTAGGCATTAGACTCTCACAAGCTGTAAGGAGCCGGCTATTCCCAGGTCACCCAACAGGCATTTGTTACATATGCGCAGGAAAAAAGCGGGAAACGCTCGGACCTATTTGGGCTTCACGGAGAGCTAGAAAAGTCATTCTTATTCACGAGGAACTGTCAACTTTCACAACTCAAAGGTGTGCCGGAGACATGAACGTCTAGTCATCCCATCAGAAGCCAGCTCTCTCTAACTCCTTCTACTGAGCCCACAACACTCACGACTCAGCTTCCCTCTCAGTTTCTCCCTCTGACGTCCCATCCCGGCTGACACACGCAGTCCCATGTTCTACTGCCTTCCCCGGGACATCAAAACGACCAAGAGAGAGAATTTGGCTGGATCCATTAGACACTATCCAACATGGAGCATCTCTATTGGACTGAGTCCTCAAATCAGATCACCTCATTGGCTGGTGGGCTCTATGCTTCTAACCTATGTGGCGAGCTGCTTTGGGCGTAAAGAAGGGTTCGATCCATCAGTAAGGGTCATGATAACCAAGTCACATGACAAAATAACTGAAGAAACTACAGCTAAACATAGTAGCACTCTGTCCCTAGAGTGCCGTGGCCTTGTCTCTAGTTCAACTATGCAAAGAACTGTTACCAAGGACACAAAAGTGAGTAAGGAGAGGTCCCTGCCTTCCTAGAGCAGTTTCAAACTATTAATATGTTTTTAGGTGGGATTTCATGTTGATCATTTCCCCTGTGAATTAGAGTATACACACAGCAATTTGGGAAAATGTTGCAAAATCACACAAGAATTGAGAACCAAAATAACATGAAGCAAAATAGCCATGGGTTGATTTATTCCAGGGAAACCCTCTATTCACTCAGTGGTTTATTACCACCAGGATAGAGCATAAAGTGCTGCTGATATAGTATGAAGAATAGCACATGCCATGTTGCTGAGAAGTAGCAGACAAAAATCCCACTCCTGTGGCAGCCAGACTGAATGTGCCAGATAGCATCTTCCCAACTTGGATTAAGGCAGTGAGTATCCACCTTCCAACATAACCAAAGAGCTTGGATTTCTCAGTCATCTCATCCAGTTTCTCCAGTGTCACCGATAATTATATTCACTTCTAATGGACAGAAGGAAAGCACAATCCTCTTAAAGTAAGAAAAGTCCTTGTCATTTCCACCTCTGGGCATTTATAGATGAACACAGAAAAGAAACAACAGGAGCCCTGTGCAGTAGAGATGAGAACAGTCAAAATATAGAATTTACTAAAGGAATCATTTCCAGAATGCTGAGGTCTACGCTTCTGGAAGCAGCTTGAACTGCATTCCCCTAAGGAGTAGCTCTTCAGTGATATCATGTTGTCGTTTGGCCCTTTAAGTGATATTACTGGAGGGGATGATGACTGTCAGTCTGGGGGGCTGCAGCTGCCAGATGGGTTTTTCCTGGATGAAGTGGCAAGTTAGTAGCAGAAATGACAATCAAATTCTATGTGGAAAAGTCTAGAAGAAGCTGCCAAGTTCTGCTGCCGATAAGCTAAAGGGCAATTAATTATACCTAGACATTCTTGAGCAATCTCGATGTGCAGCAGCGCTCTCAAGATGAGAAGCTAAAAGGCAAAGATGGTGGCAACACCAGGAGTCTGGCTCAGGCGTTGTATCTCCCTGGAGTGTGCTCTGTCCAGATGACATGTGTCTGTGGATAGGATCACAATTATGCTCATGGTATATTTTCCCCTATTGAGCTAATTTAAAATTTCTCTTCCTAAAAATAAAAAAAAAATTTCTCTTCCTGGCATGCCATTGTCTATTCTGATTTGTTGCAGATAACAGGACTTCAATTAGGAGAAGAGACTGGATTTTTAAAAAACATTTTTAAAACAGTAATGAATAGAGAACTACCTTTTACTTTGGACAGAGAAAACATTGTATCAATGATCCAACACAGCATTTAGATATAATCGTTATAAAATTTCGTCTGACTTGGCCTTCTGCTTCTGGGCAAGGTGAGATAATAGGGACCAGATTTACCCTCCTGCTTGAAACAATCAAGAAAACCAGGCAAAATATACAAAACAGCAGTTTTCGAGACGGCAGCAGATATTAGCCAATAAAGGACAGCAATCCTGGAGAGAGAGGAAACAAGTCAGGTGAGCCCTGTTTGTCCCCAGTTATGCCTGGAAGGATCCTGTTCTACTCCCTGGGGTCAGGAGACAGAGCTGAGAATCCAGGGAGACCAAGACCCTGAGTTTGAAGGGCAGAGTACTAGAGGAGAGAGCTGCAGAGAGAGAGAGCCTCAGAGATCTGCAGAGGATGGGTATCCAGCAGGGCACTGATCTGACATACGTGAAGAAACTACCCAAGGCCAGGGAGAGAGCCATCAGAAATGGCTCTACAGTCATCCCTCATTATCTGTGAGGAATTGGTTCCAGGCCCCCCACAGATACCAAAAGCCACAGTTGCTCAAGTCCCTTGCAGTTGGCCATCCATATCCACAGATGCAGAACCCAACTGTGTATCTTCATTTCACTTGCTTAGCTTCAAAATGTAGAGCAATTGGTTCTTTGGATTGGGGAAAGAGAAAATATTTTAATAGGACAGTAGGAACAAAAAAGACCTTCTAACTTAATCTCACTAAAATCAACGTCTCTAAGGTAGGGCTCTTCCTATCCACTGTAGAATCACTCATTTTGTCGTTTTTGTTTTGTTTGTTGGTTTCAGAAGAATAGCAAAGATAGTATAGACAGTTTCCATCTACTACTACTTCTGTACCCTGTTTCTCCTGTACCGTTTCTCCTACTATTGATGTCTTACATTTAGTAAAGTACAATTGTCACAATTAATGAATCAATGTTGAAACATTATTATTAATTCAAGTCCACACTTTATTGAGATTTCTCTAGTTTTTCCTAATGTCCTTTTTCTGATAGTCACTCATTTGTACAGTCTTGACTCTACTATTTCAGGGATGCGTGGACAACAAATTTATCAAGCATGTGCTCTGTCAAATGAAAAGCTTTTAGTGTTACCTTCATCTGAAAAAAGAATTACACTCAGTAAAAAATATTAAGCTATTCCAACTTAAACCTCCATATGAAAACTACATATTCTAAGATTTAACGCACTCTTATAAAAGAATAACTTAGGACTCTGGCAAAGATTTGGGGGGCTTGGGTTCCCCCAGCCCCACTGGTCCCTCTAACGGCTTCATACTGCTCTGCCAAGCAGATCTGTAAATCTTAAGATCAAGCAGTGATACTTCAGAGCCCTCCACTGGCCACTGCTCACTACTGCAACCTCATTTTGGTCCATTCTTGACCCTAGCAATCTCCCTGAAAATATCCTCCTCCACCACCATGAGTGAGGTCAGCTTTTAAGGCAACTTGCTAAAAGCCACATAAGTGCAAACAATGTCTTAAAGGTGAAAATTTATACAGTTAAAAGTTTACACCCTACCACACATACTGTGGCAAATTTGAAAAATTTTAAAGTAATAGTCAGCAAACAACAACCAATCAGGGCCAAATTCAAGACACCTAACTCCAAAGACGCATTAAAGGACATTGACTACAGTAAAATTATCTTTTCATAAATTTTATTTTCAATTTAACAAATCAGGAGAAGATATAAAGTTTAAAAAATTTCTTAATTAAAAAAAATTTTAACTTCTTTCAGTAAGGTGAAGACATCAGAAAAAATTCCTAGGGCAGCAACTGGTGATTTGCTCATATATCTCACTCATGACTATCAGTTTCAAATCACTTTACTTTGATCTCTGCCTCATCTTTCTTCTCTTTTGTTTTGGCTTAAGACATCAGTATACATGTTCTGGAACAAAAATTTTCTTTGGGGGCATAAATTGTTAACAAGAATGAAATCATACCAAGTATCTTTACCAACCACAATGGAAATGACAAACCAGTAACAGTAGGAAAACTAGAAATTTCACAAATAAATGAAAATTAAACAACACATTCTTGACCAACCAAAAGATCAAAGAAGAAATCACAAGAGATTAGAAAAAAATCTCAAGATAAGTGAAAATGTAAACACAACATACCAAAACTTAAGGGATGCAGTAAAAGAAGAACTAAGAGGGAAGTTCACAGGTGTAAATATGTACATTAAAAAAGAAAGAAATCAATAACCTAACTTTATACCTCAAGGAACTAGAAAAAGGAGAACAAACTAAACCCAAAGTTAGCAGATGGAATGAAATAATAAAGATTAGAGCAGAGATAAACAAAATAGAGAATAGAAACACAATAGGAAAAAAAATCCAAGAAACTAACAGTTGGTTTTTTGGAAGGATCAACAAAATTAACAATCCCTTAGCTAGATTAACTAAGAAAAAGAAAAGAGAAGACTCAAATAAAATCACAAATGAAAGAGGGGACATTACAACTGATGCCACAGAAATAAAAAGTATCATAAGAGAATACTACAAACAACTATAGGCCAACAAATTGGATAACCTGGAAGAAATGGATAAATTCCTAGAAACATACGACCTACCAAGACTGAATCATGAAGTAATAGAAAGTCTGAACAGATCTATAACTAGTAAGGAGATTGAATCAGTAATTGAAAACCTCCCAACAAAGAAAAATCAGGACCAGATGGCTTAACTGGTGAATTCTATCAAAAGGAGAATTAATGCCAATTCCACCAAAAAATTGAAGAGATGGAAATACTCCCAAACTCATTTTATGAAGGCAGCATTACCCTGACCTCAAAGCTAGAGAAAAACACTACAAGAAAAGAAAATTATAGGCCAATATTCCTAACGTATATAGATGCAAAAATCCACAGCGCAGTGGTTGAGAGTCCGCCTGCTGATGCAGGGGACACGGGTTCGTGCCCCGGTCTGGGAGGATCCCACGTGCTACGGAGCGGCTGGGCCCGTGAGCCATGGCCGCTGAGCCTGCGCGTCCGGAGCCTGTGCTCTGCAACGGGAAAGGCCACAACAGTGAGAGGCCCGCATACCGCAAAAAAAAAAAAATCCACAGCAAAATACTAGCAAACTGAACTCAACAGCATGTTAAAAGGATCAGACAACCATGATGCAGTGGAATTTATCCCTTGGATGCAAGGATGGTTCAACATATGAAAATCCATCAGTGTAATATACCACATTAACTGAAGGACAGAAAACACTTGATCATCTCAATCAATGCAGAAAAAGCACCTGACAATAGTGAATACAGCTTCATGATAAAAATACTCAATAAACTGGGAATACATGAAAACTACTTCAACGTAATAAAGGTCATATATGAAAAGTCCACAGCTAACACCAGTCTCAATGGTGAAAACAGAGCTTTTGTTCTAAAGATGGGAACAAGGCAAGAATGCCCACACTTGTCACTTCCATTCAAAATAGTATTAGAAGTCCTCGCCAGAACAATTAGGCAAGAAAACAAAAGGCACAAAAATTGAAAAGGAAGAAGTAAAATGATCTCTGTTTGCAAATGAAATGTATACAAAAAACCTTAAAGAGTACACACAAAATAGTTAGAAGTAATAAATTCAGCAAAGTTGCAGATACAGAATCAACACAGAAAAATCAGTTGTGTTTCTATACCCTAATAATGAACAATCCAAAAAGAAAATTAACAAAACAATTCAATTTATAATAGCATCAAAAAGAATAAAATACTTAGGAATAAACCTAACCAAAAGGTGAAAGACTTGTACTCTGAAAACTACAAAACATTGCTGAAAGAAATTAAAGAAAGAGCAAAAATGGAAAAGCATCTTGTGTTCATGAATTGGAAAATTTAATATTGTTAGTATGTCCATATTACTCAACACAATCTACAGATTAAACACAATCCCTATCAACATGCCAAAGGCATTTTTTGCAAAGATAGAAAAATTCACCCTAAAACACCTCTAGAATCTCAAAGGACCCAAAATAGCCAAAACAATTTTGGAAAAGAAAAATGAAGTTGGAGAGAGATCTCACACTTCCTTATTTTAAAACATACTACAAAGCTATAATAATCAAAATAACATGGTACTGGCATAAAGACAGATATATAGACCAATGGGATAGAATACAGAGCTCAGAAATAAACCCTTGTTTATAGTCAAATGATCTTTGATAAGGACCACTCAACTGGGAAAGGACAGTATCTTTACCAAATGGTGTTAGGAAAACTGGATATCCAAGTGCCAAAGAATGAAGTTGGACCCTTATTTTACACCACATACAAAAATTAGCTCAAAATGGGATAAAGACCTAAATGTAAGACCTAAAACTATAAAATTCCTAGAAGAAAACAGGGGAAAAGTTTCAAGACATGAGATTTGGCAATGATTTCTGGATATGATACCAAAAGCACAGGCAACAAAAATAAAAGTAGACCAATGGCACTACATCAAACTTAAAAACGTTTGTGCATCAGAGGATACAATCAATAGAATCAAAAGGCAACCAATGGAATGAGAGAAAATACCAGCAAATCATATACCTGATAAGGTGTTAATATCAAGAATATATAAAGAACTCCTACAATTCAACAACAAAAAAATCAAGTAACCCGATTAAAAAGTGGCCAAAACATTTGGACATTTCTCCAAAGATAATATTTAAATGACCAACAAGCATATGAAAATACACTCAACGTCACTAGTCATCAGAGAAATGCAAATCAATACCACAATATTATGTCATGCTCATCAGGATGCCTACCATCAAAATAAATAAATAAATAGATAAGCATTGGAGAGGATGTGGAGAAATTGGAACACTTGTGCACTGTTGATGGGATTGTAAAATAGTGCAACTACTGTGGAAAACAGTATGAAGTTTCCTCAAAACGTTAAAAAATAGAACCACCATATGATCCAGCAATCCCACTTCTCTGTATTTACCCAAAAGAATTTTTAAAGGAATTTGAAGACATATTTGCACTACCATGTTCATAGAAGCATTATTCATAATAGCCAGGAGGTGGAAGTAATCTAAATGTCCACTGATGAATAAATAAAGAAAATGTAGCAACATACACACAACGGAATACCTTTCAACCTTAAAAAAATGTAAGGAAATGCTACAACATGGATGAACGTTGAGGACATTATGCTAAGGGGCCAAATCCAGTTACAAAAAGACAAATACTGCATGATTTCACTTATAAGGACGAATCTAAAGTAGTCAAATTCACGGTAATGGAAAGTAGACTGTGGTGGTTACCACAAGCTAGGGTGAGGGGGAAAAAAGAGTTAATGGGTATAGTTTCAGTGTTTGCCAGAAGAAAAAGTTCTGGAGATGTATTGTGCCATGTAACAGTTCTGAAGTATATGCTTAAAAACAATTAAGATGATAATTTTTCATTTCTTTTCTGTAATTAAAAAAAATAGGTTTAGGGACTTCCCTGGTGGCACAGTGGTTAAGAATCCACCTGCCAACGCAGGGGATGTTCAAGCCCTGGTTCGGGAGGATCCCACATGCTGCGGAGCAACTAAGCCCGTGCGCCACAACTACTGACCCCGCATGCCACAACTACTGAGCCCACGCACCTAGAGCCCACGCTCTGCAACAAGAGAAGCCACCGCAATGAGAAGCCTTAGCACCGCAATGAAGAGTAGCCCCCACTCGCCGCAACTAGAGAAAGTCTGCGTGCAGCAACGAAGACCCAACGCAGCCAAAAATAAATTAATTTAAAAAATAGTTTTAAAAACAGTCTCTTTTAGCGTTAACCCAGGAATTTTATAAGTAATTAATTTCTGACACGAGACGTCAAGATAGTGGGGACAGAAAACTGGTACTATGCATACGCCTTTTCCACCACTGTTGGGGGTTGAGAGGGAGCAGAGCCAGGCCACCTGGGCATCCCTGGGCACAGGGGCCATCCCCTCTGTCCAGCGGTTCTCACTTTCGCCCTGTGAGTCTGGGCATGGTGAGTGGGAGTCGCTGTGCTTACAGCTGCGGGTTGCAGCACATTGGATCCACTTCAGGGATCCTGTGAAGGGTGGGAACAACTAACAGTGGAGGCTGCCCTCCAGGTGGACTCAGCCATTCCCCGATGGGCAAGGCCAAGCTTTCTAGAGCGCCCCATAAGGAAAGCAGAAACAGAACTGAAGAGAGGCAGGAGGACAGAAAAGGCCAGGCCCATACAGGGCAAAGTGAACCCAAGGATTTAGCACCCCCTTTCTGAGACCTAAAGAGGAGAGTTATTTACTGGAGAAAGACTTCAATTCTCCCGTCGGAAGGGGGAGAGAATGAACAGAAGACAACACTGCTGGGCCGGGGGCACCAACTCCATCTCCTCTTAATTTCCTCAAGCAGATTCAAAACAAAGTGAAGTTGATTCTCAGTTTATTGTAAGTCCTCTTTTTACAGTATAAGTCTCCAAAAGGTCAAGGCAGTTTTATCTCATAAATAACATGTCAATCATATAAAACAGCTGGAACCAAAGTAGAGAAATATATACAATATAATACATTAAGTATTTTCAATATTGTTAATTGAATTTTTCATATTAAATTAAAAGAGGCTATTTTGATTTACAATGTCATTTCTCTAGTTAAAATTAAACCTGTCAAAGACGTAATATACATTTCTTACAAAACAAGCAGAGCAGCATTAATAAAACTGCTCATGATTGTAATTTTTATTTTTCTATAATACAACTGCACCCGTGTTACAAAAACAAACAAAAAAGGCATTGCACTAGATGGTTTGAATACTGCTTAAGTCAGTATGTTAACACTTGAGGAATAATGAATGGCCTGATCTGTTTCACCACCAGGCTCATTTGCAAGGGTTTTCACTCCGCCAGCTAAGCAAACTTTCTATACAGGTAGATTATTTTCCTCAGCAGTTTTATACAAGCCCACGACACTAATGGGTAAAAAGCCAAGGAGAAGCTGATGCCACAAAAAACAATACAACCCTACTATTTACAATACCCAATAAAGGCCAAAGCTAGAAAACCACTCACTGCTGGATCAAGGAAAAAATTATAAGTAGGACATTCTGTAGGAAAATTTGAATATCTATAAATTTAAAATATTCAATAGACTACAAAAGGGCTTGCAACAGCTTATTCCCCTTATTTTTCTTAGGCTTGGGTAAGAAAAAAGTGAATCTTTTTTATTTTTAAATAAAGTTTTGATGGCATCAAAACACTTCACATTTATAAATAAATTTTTATACAATGCAACATGTTCACATAGCTTTCTTGTGCTATCAATTATTCTCAGAATTCATTTTTTTATTCTAAAGAAGAAAGTATTAAGATTTCTTCTTCGTTCTTAACTTATCACCATCAAGGTTCTCCAGGCCTCAATGGGGAATTCAAGAGAGGTAAACAGCCATTCAGTGCCTGACACTGAGTACACAGTATTTGAAAAGCCTTATGTATCTGGTAGTGGCCTAAACAAGAGCAGCAAGAGGCCGGGTATATAGTTCTACCACTCAAATTAAATTTTATATTTCCCCTCCATTAAGACAGTTTTAAAAGGACAGATCACCCTTGCAAGGCAACAAGTATTGTTTCAGATTATATCATATTGGAATTTTTTTTAGCCACAAAATTACCTAAGCAGCAGCAGTACTTTAAAAAAAAATCGGTTCTTCAAGTCATGGGCAAGGAAAACAAAATCAACATGACACATTATTGTCAAGAGCTATTCCAATGGAGCATTCAAGCTATACACGTGGTACTGAGACTGAAACAAAGAAACAACGTGATTACAGCTGCGGGAAGACACCTGCCCCTGGAAGTGCTCCTGACTGGGGTGAGGGAAATGGACAGGATAAATAACCCCAAGCCTCCTGACAGAAAAAATAAACAGATGCAAAATATGTTTGCATTCAATATGAGATGCAAAATCCATGTTCCTGACACATGAGAAGTGAATAATGTTCCACATCTTTCAGCCCTGTACAACTCCTTTACTGGCCCTTGATATCAAAACTAAAATCGTCATTGTTTTGTACGTTTTCAAAAGGCACATCACATGTTAAAAAAGAAAAAAGTGCTTATCATCAGATCAGTAGTAAGTCCTTGGTCAGTTTGTTTCTAGTACAGAACAAATCATGTTTCTAATAAGCACCAAACACCAAACTAATGCTTTCGTTTTCTCGAGCAAACTTTCCAAAATGTTCCTATTTTACATACTTAAGTCTCTGTAATTGGAATGTAACCAGATGTTTTTCTTATTATGTGAAAGGTGCAATAGAAACGTGCTACTATAGGAAGCCTGAAAAGAGTGGAACCCTTAAAACTTTACAAACCCCAAATTATCCTTATTTGGGGTATTATCCGTAATAATAATCCTTATTACGGGAAAGAAACCAAGAGAAAATATTCGGGGTTGTGTTATTTCCTCAAAGACAGTTTAGTATACTTCTGATCACTTTTTAAATAAACAAAAACTCTAGTAAACAATAAGTTTCTCACTAAGAATATCTTAACTGTTAACATTTCTCAATAGTCAGAACTGGCCTAGAAACTGGTACAGAAAGTTAGAAAACAGGGATGTCCATACTGGAAGCTTCTTAATTTTATAGATGCCACATAAATTGCTAATTATATGGAAAAGGATACTTTACCCTTATAAAAAATAAAGCAAGTGCTTCCCTCACCCTATTTATTGGATCAGGCCTAATTTATTTTTTATATTAAAAAAAAAACCCTTCATTAATAATTATCCCTTTGGGGATTCAGTCACTGTAGACTAATTTACTAATGTTTCCCTGAAAGTGGGAGAAAAACCTAGAGTATGAGCATGTGTAGACAAGTGCAGTTCAGCATATTACTTGCACAAAAGCTGTAAATAAACTTAAAAAAACAGCTCCAGGAAAAGGCTTAAAGTTAATGGCTATAGCCTCCTGTCACCCACAGACAAGTAGAGACAGAACTTGAAAAATATCAAACACACTTGAAAACAGGGAAAGATACAGAACATGACAGGATTCTCAATTTAAGTCAAATTCCTCAGTAAAACAAGAATAGATTGTATCAATCTGTTTAACTGGCCATTAATAAAATAATTCAGAATTTTTTTAAGGTTTCAGAAATTCTGATAAGAGGTAACATTAAATTGTTACATAAGAAACACAAAACAAATTCACCAGCTCTACAAATGCTTTCTAGGTAAAGAATCTGTCCAATATGATGCCAGGAGAGTCATAATCTATGAGACACTGTTTTCTCAACAGGATTGTTAGCCAATATGACAACCCATTTTTTCACCGTATCTCATCTCTAACCATACATTTGTCCTCAGCCCTTTGAAATGTGCCTAGATTTCAGCTTAAGTGAACAAAATGTTCATGCAACGTCCCAGCCTACGGATAGCTCATTTGTAGGTTTCAAAAACCAAAGTGCAAATCCATAGAGTTTTAACCCTTCAGGCTACAGACGGCCTCCACAGCCGCAGAACTGAAAGGGCTTTGCATACAGTGGTGAATGTGATGAAGGAATAAAACATGTAGCTTATTTTTGGTCCTTGGTTCCAGGCCCCTTTTCTTCCTGGTCCATTTCAAAATATGTGCTTTGTTTCAGCAGTTCAGACCCAAGCCTGTCCAGTGGTCTGGTACCATCAGGAAATACTTGTCCATTGCTTCACAAAATCTGGTCCTATACAACTCTGGAGAGACCACAGTCGGCATTTTACCTAGGATTATGAAAGAGAAGAGGGAAAAGGAAGCCGTTACATAATTGATAAGACAACTGACTTCAACGGCTATGTTCTTTCATGTCAACAGACATAAAATGCCATGGTCTGTAAGCAAACACACCACGGCGGGCTCAGAAAGGAGGGAGGGTGTTCACTGTGCCACATGACAAGGGACAGGTCCTTCTTGGTAGGAGGTTTTTTTTTTTTATTTTAAAAGACGCTCTTGCTTAGAGATGAGAGATGTCTAAAAGCACAAATGGCGCTGGCAGCTCTCAGAGAACTTAGAGGATTTCAAGTGTTAATTCAGGACAACCTCCTGTTCAGAACTTCTGGCCTTTTTAACTTACCATTTTGAGAACCTCTGGCATCTTAACACAAATTTAAAACCCCATATTTCCCCACCTAAACAATTCCCCTTATTATTTGATCACCTTGGAAATGATGATAAAATCAAAGATAACCACTTATGTTTTAGAATTTTGTTTAAAGTATCCATTTAGTATATGTTAACTGATGAGGAAGATAATGAGAACAGTTTAAAGAGTAAACAGAACAAAAACTCTGCTCACCTTGTCCTCCTAAAATTCCTGTTGATTTCACAACCATCTCAAGCTTTTTGTCCCATGTAAATGTTCGGATATAATCTGTTGCAGGGGGCGAGATTAGCAGTAAAGGTTCTCTTAATAAATATAAGCAGATGACAACCGCAATTACCATTACTATTACTTCTATAATAGCTATTGAGTGCTGGCAATACTGCAGGTGCGGACAATATGCCAGGGACTGTCCTAAGGGTTTTTACCATATTAATTCATTTAATCCTCATAACAACCTCACAGGGCTTCACCTTCAAGTGACTTTTGAATACAGATATTTTTGGTAAAAATAATGAAAATGGAAATGAGGAACCTGAATAAAAGGTACCAGAACAGAAAAACTATTATTTTTAAAATTTCAAATGAAAGTTTGCGAAATTATTCAATAAGCTATTACTACACCAGATGGTCTTCAAATTTTACTCTGGCTTAAATCATGAACTATACATAAGGCATGCTCATCAACTTACCTATAATTCCAACTACCAGCTCATTGCTGGTATCATCTCGCCCAACCAGCAAAGAATAATCTATAATGAGGTGGCTAGAAAGGAAGTGGGAGTCGCTACGGATTGAGGCTCTCAGCACAGCTTTGGAATGAGAACGGATATACAGAGGGTTGTCTCGAACCATTTTTAAGAGATTTTCATCCAGCAGGACTACATCACAACTCTCTTTCCCGGTATCGGTTTTTACATTTCGATTCCTAAGTGAACCCTTCAAATCAAAAACCTAGCAGAAAGAAAACTCTCTGTCATTTATGTGTGAGCTGTTACAAATGGTTAATTAAATTAAAAAGGCAGAAAGCTTCCTTGTAGCCACTACAGTTATAAACACTTTAAAATTTAATTTTAAAACCTAATAACTTATATGTCACTAAATGCATACATTGTAATTGTATAATACATAAAACACATGGTGATGCAATTGTATCATGAAATTAATAGCTAGGTACTCATTTATTGAAATATTTCAGAAATATACTGACCCATTTAATCAACTCTAAGAAACATTAACAAGTAACTCCAAAAATATATTGTTGAATCATAAAGCAGTTTAAAAAACAGATGCAAACATTCAGAGGAAACTTTTAAGTACTGATAACAAAACTGTGCAATTACTTAGGACAATGTAGAAGCAACAGCATATCTCTAGGAATTTCTGGGCATTAGGAAAGCAACGCACTCAAAGGTCAGGGACCTGGGTACTAGACCAGTGCGACCTGAAGTGTTATTCAGCAGACCACTGCTAGACAGGCTTTCCTGGTTCATGATGACAGAGAGGCTAGTGCCAGAATGTAAATCAATTACATCATTAAACCCACAATTTAGTACAGCAGATGCTTCTGCCATAGCAAGACATTCTCGATGAAGAAAGCAGTGCATTAAATTACATTCTATTGATTAGTACAAGCTCTTATCTCACCACGGATTGGAAACAGTTCAAGGACCAGCACACTGAAGAGTACTGTTCTAGAATCTAGACCAACCTGAGTTCTAGGCATAGCTGTGTGACTTTGATAAAGTACTCAATGTCTCTGAGCCTCAGTTTCTTCATCTTTAAAACTGTTATGTTGCATCTGCTTTCTTTTTCTATAATTCTGTGTTTCTAGGATGTTGGATATGTTAAATTTTAGGACCAGTCCACAATATTCCTCTTTATTCTTTCCTACAGGGTTCAATAACTCAAAAGTTAAATTTTGCCTAGTAACCAAAGTTTAATATTTACTCTCAAATATCATGTTACTCTCTGACTCATTATGTTCAGGAAGCAGAAATACAAAGGGTAAATGCTAGCTAAATGCTTTGCATAGTCCAGTATCCTTACCTGTGCCATCTTTCTCCCATAGAAAAGATTTTCCATGACAAGGAGATCTAGCTTCTTCTCAGTGTTGTTCTGGGAATTCTTATAACCAATTCTGTAAACTCCAAGAATCTTGGCCAATGCAGTGGGCCTCTAATCAAGAAAAAAGTAAACTCTTATCAAAAAGGACTATGTATGAATATTATGCTTAGTGAAATAAGTCAGTGAAAGATAAATACTGTATGATATCACTTATATGTGGAATCTAAAAGTAATACAAATGAATGTACATGCAAAACAGAAACAGACTTAGATATAGAAAACAAGCTTGTGGTTACCAAAAGGGAAAGGGAATGGGGGAGGGACAAATTTTTTATATGAGATTAATAAACTACTCTGTATCAAACAGATAAGCAATAAGGATATATTATATACACAGGGAATTATAGCCATTATCTTGTAACAACTTACAATGAAGTATAATCTGCAAAAATACCAAATCACTATGTTGTACACTTGAAACTAATATTGTAAATCAACTATACTTCAATTTTTCAAAAGGATTATTTATAATTTAATACCAATATCTGGATTATTCATGTATTACCCAAACATGATTTTCTATTAATATGATCAGTCAGAGGACCTTAAAACAAACTCAAACCTTTGAATCTATGAAGTAAAGCAGCAATGCCAACAAAATTATTAGATCTTTAACATTCTCCCAAGGGGTAATCGTTCTCAATTTCTCAAACTCACAAATTTTATTATGACATAATTCCTCCAATAATAGGCAATAAACCCATAAATGGAAAAAAAATCTATGTGACTCTTTCATACTCACGGGAGGCTCACTGCTTCATGACAAGTGGGTAATCTCTCTATATATATGTAGGAAAAAGAGTTTGAAATCCCTGCATTCTACCACACCTCAATAGCACAGCAGAGATCTAGTCATGTTCTGTTCACATATTACCACGGAGAAAACTGCCATTAGGACTCTCAGGATGTGAAAAAGCCCAGTAAACTTACAGATCAAGGTTTGGGTTTCTACCTTTTGTTGAACGGCATTTGTAATATAATTGAAGTAGTGTGGTGCAAAGTCAAGGAAAGACTGGACTTCCAGACGAGGCATTTGCTTCAAAATGAATCTATCATCTAAAAGGCAAAAATTTCATGTTTATTCAATTGCAATATTTACTGAGGTATTCCAAAATAAATCATTCTAAAAATCCCAAATGATCTGTTTGCTTCACATTTTTAAGGGATATTTTCTGACACCACTGAGAAAATTTTGATCAGAACACAGTTCTCAAGTAATTGAAGGTTTGGAAGGGCTTCTGAGGATTTATATAGTCAAGAAACCTCTACTTTCGACAGTACCACACCTGAAGTCATAGCTAAATGATCTATTTTTTTTTAACTACCAAGTAAAATGTTATAAATTCCTTTGTTAACAATCCAATAAGTAACAGTTATGAAAGTTCTTATCTAGCACGTCTTTCCTGATGCATTTTCTCAAATAATTTCGCTTTCAGTGAGTATGGAAAATGGAATGTGAAATAAAAATGCTCATGATCTTCTGTAAAACTTTGTAGGTTAAGAACTTGGCCTTCTGGTTTTCAGGTCAAATGTTTCTATTTTTATCTTTCTCTCATGAGCTCTGAGGTACCTTTTGAGTCTTCTAGAAGTTCTCTGTTATTATTTACATTTGGAAAACTCAGGACTAGAAAGAATTTAATAAGGATTTGATCAATATTTGTCTCTCATTACACACCGTACACCATATATTCTTTTAAATGTGCTTCTTTCATCCTCTCAAGCATAAAAAGAAAAACATGTTTGCAAAAAGACAGTATCGTATTACCTCAGTTCAAGGGATTCATAAATTATCTGAGGGAAAAAGATGGATACCGCTTAATTAGTAAATGATTAAAAAGACTTACCTTCAGTCGCGTAAAAGGCAGCTCCTGATTTGCCTCCTCGGGCCTGCCACGGAGAAGAGTGAGAAAGGGAACGAATAAAATCTTCTTCACTGCTGCCCAGAATCACTTCTCGCATCTTATGAAACTCTCCCGCATAGTAGAGACGACAGTAAAACTTGGCGTTGGCATCGGAAAATTCTATAAACAGAAGTGTTTTTTTAAAAAAAAGCTCCTCTGGATCAGAAATACCTTTTCCTTTTCCTTCTTGCTCACTCCCCACCCCCACCAAATGCAATCATTTAAGTTTCTCCACGATAGCATTTTTCACATTAAGTCTACTACATCCCTGTTTATCACAATTCAGTTAAAGTTATCTTCAGGAAGGATTAAAGAGCATCTTATGACCACCCTTCATATTTCTAGAAAAATCAAACAGAAAATAAGACCCATTTCTAATTTTATGCTGGTCACTGTATTTTCATCATTGTACTTATACATCTTAAATTTTTCTATAGTGTTATAATGCTGGATAATACATTTTTGGCACTCACATGTACACACACAATTCTAGATGCCTTACTAAGGCTCTGTGGCTCTAGATTACACAAAAAGTAATTATTTAAACATCAGACATTGCATTAAATTATAATTTATAAATTAAATTATAATTTTAATTAAATTTATAAATAAATTTCCTTCTAAATTAAATAATGTATATTTTATAAACTAAATTTAGACTAAACAAATGTTCATCAGTACACAGACTTAATATTCATTTTAAGAAGTAGAATATTTATCTAGTGAGAAGCTAGAAGCTTCAAATAATGGAGTTTGCTCAATTATAGTCCTGGTCCCCAAACCAAAGGTATTTATCTCATACTTACGGAGCTCCACATGAGGATTTGTGAGTTGTTTCTTCTGTGTATCTCCTCCATCTACTTCATCTAAAAGATTTAACATCATTAGTAAAGCCAAAGTTTTAGATAGTTATCAGGTCATTTTGTCTGTTCTTTTTCCCCTGATATAATACTAAAAACAAGTCAATTCATGTTATCCTAGTCAAGTCACTCTCAAGCAAGCATCATGTATACAATTAACTGTGTAAATTACAATAAAAATCTATGTACCTTTTGAAAGATCAATTTTTAGATTAAAATCAGAGAATTCAGATTGAAGAACAATTTTTCTTATAGTTAAGTAATCTCTATGATAGCAATAAAATAACTCGGCTCTAACATCACGACTTTCTGTGGCTTCTTTATCAGAGTTTATGACCAGTTTTCCCTGTGTATGGAATAATGCTTCCCCAATAGTCTGAGATGCTTTCTTTATCATATACTAAGATATATGTACAATATAGAAAATACACTAGTGTCTACTTCAGAGCTATTTTTTTTATTTGACTGATTTGTTTGGCAAACCTACTGCCAGATCCACTCTAATTATTGCAGAGTTGTGATACATTTTAATATCTAGAAGAACAAGTCATCCACTAAGTTTCACATTTCAAAATTATTTTTTTCAAAGCACCAATGCCTTCCAAGGATCACAGCCCAATAGCAGCCTATAGAATACTTAACACATATCTTAATTACTGATGAAAACTTACCATGCAGTTCCTATTT
Source organism: Leucopleurus acutus (assembly GCF_964270905.1). Classification (NCBI taxonomy): domain Eukaryota; kingdom Metazoa; phylum Chordata; class Mammalia; order Artiodactyla; family Delphinidae; genus Leucopleurus; species Leucopleurus acutus. The sequence continues at coordinate 90,963,003 of NC_139149.1, read as the reverse complement.
TTTAAACTAATAATTCATGATCTAACCCAGGGGTTGCCAAACTATTCCTGTAAAGGGCCAGATGGTAAGTATTTTACTCAGTTGCAACTACTCAACTTGCCAATATAATGCAAAACCAGCCAGACAGTAAGTAAATGAAAGGGTGTGCCTGTGTTCCAACAAAACTTTATTAACAAAGACAGGTCAGCATAGTTTGCCAACTCCTGGTCTACTAACCCTGTATTCAAACACAATCAGGTAGATATATTTTTTAAATACCCAAATGAAGGTGGGTATCAACAGCTTCCACCTTACAGAGACTGGAAAAGAAAGGAAACGTCTGAGGGGGTAGTGGGATGAAAACATTTGAATATATACTGTGAGCTACATAGTGAGACAGATGTTTTACATGTATAATGTCACTTAGTCCTCAGTAAATCGTAGTCCTCAGTAAACCCAGTAAACCTTGGAAGACACTGCTTTTCCAGTTTACGAGTACAGAAAGTAAGGATATCTAATTCCACCACACAGTAAGTGATAGCAATGACATCTGAAACCAGTTGGATCCTCCAAGCGCCATGCTTTTCCCACTCTACCCCCACCAAGATGTGAGAAGAGAGGGAATGCCCTGGTCTCAGCAACAGAAGCATCTACTTCAGGCTATAAGGAACATAACCAACTGAAATAAGTAAATCGAAACCTAGAATAAGCACATTTGGTCTCCTTTAACACACCTTGAGGCTCAATGCCTTGATTCTCCGTTCCCTCCTTGCCCGTCTGCCCAACCTGGTAGTAAGCACTATCTGCTCCACGTAAGGTCTCTCTCTTCTGGGAAGAGAGATCAGGGCTTTTCCCTGCTGTCCCTCGGAAGAAGGACAACATTCCAGAAGCCTTTTTGGCTAAAAATAAGAGGTAACATATTAAGTACAGGTCACTGCAAGTAGAAAAATAAAAATTTTCAACTCATTCCTCTGTTAGCAGTAACCATTATATGAGAGTAATAAATATGAGTAACACTGATAGTCTTATTTGCACAGATTATTATTCCACATGTTTTATGGGATCTTTAGGGGGGCACTCAAGCACTCTTATTATCAGAAACATGAAAGAAGAGCAATGTTCAGATAGCTATATATCAAAATGTGAGAAATTATACAGAAAGCCTTTTAAAAATATCTTTCCAAGGCTGTCAGAATATCTTAAGCAACAAGATTAAGTTAAGGCTGGGTTCTTACAGTATCACAGTATAGTTAATTAAACTAATACAAAACAGTATTCCAAGCTACAATGCATCAAAGTTAAAGGTTTTTATATCATCTGTCTTCCTACACTTCAACAGAGCAAAATATACAATTTTAGTTTTAGCATTTTTCAAAAATAAGTAGTACAGGATGACCAAAACTATCACTAAAGCTTGCTCTATACTTTTATTCTTAGTTTTGAGCTTCATCATATCACTAATACATATGATCCTAATCTTGTACATTTACCATTAACAAAACCCACATCAAATGTCGATCATGAAGTGCTTACTTAGGGCAGCAGACACCATTATGGCCTTAATATCCTTAATATCCAATCCCACCTTGTTCCTTGCTAACAGAACTCCAATTTTGTTTGAGGCAGCAATGTGTAGAGTCCCAGGAAATGAATCATGATTTATGTAAGCCAACCAGGACAATGCTGCTTACCACTTTATAAGTCTCCTTTGCAGGAAAGGGTGGCCATGAGACTCACTTCCAACCAATGAGATTGAAGGGGGAAGGGAATTTCCCAATAAAAGAGAACAGTTGCAGCTTGTACCTCCCTTCCTTCTGCCTCAAATGCAGACATTAAGTGGGACATTTTTGACCATGAGTAAAACAAGAGAATCAAAGAGAAACTACCCCTATGTTGTCATTACAATGCTGAGTAGCTGAACCAATGCTAGCAACTGTCTACCTGCAGTTGCTATCTTAGAAAAATAAACTGTCATTCAAGACCCAATAGTCACTTGAGTTTTCTGCTACTCGTAGTGAATATTCCTGACTGACAAAGTCAAAGAGATCCAAGTTCAAATCCCAGCTCCCCATTACTTGTGTAACCTTCAGCAAATTGCATTATCTAAGTCTTAACTTACTTTCTGAAAAATGGAGATATGTCAAATAACTCTTATGGGGTTATTATGGGAATTAAAGGAGACAATACATGAAAAGTTCTTTTCACAATGCCAACAATGCTGCGAAAACAAACAAGCAAAAACTGCTGTTATATTTCTTCAGTTATATGCTTTAAACTGAAAGCCCTAGGCAGGAAGGCAGATTTTTGCATAGACCTATGAGTTTCTAGGAGTTTCAAACTCAATAAACTTAAGGTAAGAGTCAAAGAAAAGTGAAATATGTACAAAAGAAGATATACAAAAAATTTTACATCCATACTGTATTTCAAAGACCAGAAGTAATATATCCTTGCCAGATGGCATTTCTTATTTAATGTGTTTTCTTCTTCAAACCACAATTACAAACAAAACTAGGAATTACTTCTCCATTTGTAATCTTACTTGGTTGTGGTTCGACTTCTGCTGTACGGTTTGTCTGTCCTCCACTGATCTCAGGTAATCTAATAGGGCTGCTACTCTTTGGTCTGCTGTCTAAAGTACTAAAATGAAAAACAAAAGGAAAGTTGGTTTTATATGATTCAGACACAAAATAGCAAGTACTCTAATTCCTGTATTAATCTACCCCCCACCTAACCCCACCCAAAATATCAGAAATCTGATTCATAATTTATATAAACACAGGTTAGCATGGAAGAAAAAGGCTTGAAATGTCTACTGGGCTTAAGAAAAAGCAAAATGATAAAGCTATAAAAGCGTATGGAAAAATATATGAAAGTATATAGGCTCTTATAATATTTTTCACAAGTCTATCAGAGCTATATTAGCATCCATAAGTCCAACAATGACGACAATTTCTGTCTCAAATGTCTAAAATACTGAACACACTTAAAGAACTTGTTTGGTGGGGGGCTGTTTTATTTTTTAACTGTTAAGATCTTTAATTATTATGGAAAATTCATAAATACTTTAAATTACAAAATCAAGCAGTAGTTTACTAATTTCAGAGTTATTATTTTTTAAATGAAAACAATAAAGAGAACTTAAAATGTTAAAAGTTTAAATCTGCAATACACAATGAACTTCTATGACAAATTATCAGAAAACTGTATCCGAAGAGACTTCTTAAGGTCTTTTGCTATACCTGAATTTTGTTCTATCAACTATTGGCTAAAGGATGAGTGCCACTGACTATATTCTAGAAACTTTTATATTGACAATAAGCTAAAATAAAATTGGAGTAGGAGCACCTAGAAAATGATGACGTAGCTCAATGAAAATAGATTTTAATCAATCGCAGATCACCTGTTTGTTGAAAGCCCTTCTTCGGCACTGTTCCGCAGAGTCACTTTGGACAATTCCTCTAAGGCATTCCGGTATTCTTTACAACTTAGGGTAGAAATAGGTTGAAAAATGTTAAACATTATGGTCTTCTTTTAAAGTAAATCATATGCTTTAGAATAAGCTTTGCATTGTAGAAACACAATCATTGTAAGCATCCATAATTAAACAAACACAAGTTAACTAACAAAAGTTATCAAGTACAAGCTTCATGAAGAAGGTCAATGTCTTCACAAAAAATAATACAAAATATGACCCAACACACCAACCAGGCTCAATATCCTAAATATGATTGTCAAGGCCTCCACACTAACATTTAGATCAAATGCCTTCAGGGGTTGAACAGCTAACTGAAGAGCATGAAACTTCACTGTTTAGTATAATAGAGAGGAAAGGAACTTAGAGTACTTTTCAACTTAAAGGTATTGAACTTTAAGAAAAAGCATATTTTTTTAGTTTGCCTTGGCCAAAAACATCCAACTCTTGGACTAGCAGTCTGGAAGCACTGATTTAGATAAATCAGATGTTAGGGAACAAGGGAAGCATCTTAGCATCTATTATTTTTCCAAGACATTAGAAAAAGGTGACCTCAGCTAGAAAACTTGCTTCCTCATAGTACAAAATATATGTTTTTCTTGGTTGACTTTCCTGCCTTTCTTATCTATTAATGTAGTATGTCTAACCAATAAAAGGAGAAGTAAATACTATCTTCATAAACGTCAAAAGGCAAAGATAAAAAATTTATCATATGGAATCTTCTAAAGGAAAAAAAATTCTTCATTATCCAAATAGTAACTCTAAACTACATAAATGCTGAAGCCTATAAATCTTGTTTACCCCTGTATACCCAGTACCTAGTATACCACACATTGCAGACATTCAAATATTTGTTGATAAATGGACAATTTGTAACCAATATTAAAAATAAAATTTTAATTTCAATGTCTTCCAAGAGGAAAAAAATTTTTATTAAACATCTTAGATTCTACTTAAACTAGGTTCTACCACTACCAAGATACCATTAAGATTAAAAAGCTTTATTCTTTTAGACATGATATATAAATATTTTTAAAGAGGGGTCCTTCTTTAAGACACATGATAACTGTGGGCATGTAAATGGGTTAAGGCATAGGAACAGCATTACTCTAAGTAAGGAAACTTTACCTGCTATGTGTGGGAAGCAGGAAGGAAATGAATGAAGAATACAAAAAAGACATTCAGATGATATAAGGCAGATATGTTCCAAGTATTATGTCAATAAATAAAGCAAAGGAAAGGATGGATACAATGGATACATATTATAATACAGAGAATGGTTAAAGGATATTAAGGATTAGTAAATAACTTGCCTAGTTAATTTAATTATTAGGAGCTTAAGAATCATCCTGTTATTATTTGGGTAAAGCGTACATTATCAGATACAAAAAGAATAAGCTGTCACATCCAAAGAATACATTCTTTTACTTATATTTAATATTTTACATTTACTTATATTTTGCTCTACTCTATGTAACAGAACTCAAAATACAGCGATTAATAAATACACATAAAATATAAAGATACAACCATAGATGAAAAAGCCCCATGAATAATACCTGAGAGCAAAAGCAATGATGGAGCTGGGCTCCTTCTCACAGACTGCAATGGGCACTCGTTCATGTTCATACATTAAGTAGTGTTTATCTGGATCACTGTTCAAAATTTTTAAATACATAAATCAGAACAAAATTAGCAGAAAATCACATATACAAACCATTAGCACTACTACAAGTAAATCTCAGGACAATTTCAAGTTAACTAAATAATGCACAATTACAAGAATATAATTAAGCCAAAATGTATGCAGAACTTGAACAAACAGCCAAGGAAAATACATCAACAGAAAGTTTTTGAAGACAACTGAAAATTATCAGAATTCTTTTTCAAATGAGAGAGTTCTGGAATCATCACTCCAAACAAAGCTTTCCACACTGGCAGTGTAGAAAGCCAGCCCTATGTTTTTCCCCACTCTGAGTAAGTCCAGTACAAACAAAATCACACGAAAACTTGTATAGCCATTGCAATTCATCACCACTATTAAAAAAGCATCACGTCCCAGTAAATTACTGGGTCAGTAATATCCTCATATACAATCAGCAATATGTTTTTATGAGATGGATATAGCAGTATATCTTAATAATATATATATATATATAAGCAATTCTTTTCAGAATCAGTACTCTTAAGCATTAAGTAATATTAGTTAATGCTTTTTTAATCCACTCATTTACTATATAATGATTACATGTTCTACAAATTATATTATACCAAAAGACATCTTTTTTACAATGATAAAGTATAATTTTGGATTGAGAAATACATATATGCAGTTAAATAAACATATTTAAATATGTAGAGAGTATATCTATCGAGAGATTTTTTAAATGAAGTAAAAATAAAACCACCCAACAGCCACTGGCTTTTATAATACTTACAAAGGAAACGGAATAGGGTTATAGCTGTTTCCTGGAAGCAAATTTGCAAAGATGGCTTTCATGGTTGATTTTTCCTTCACCTGGCTGTCTGCGGATCCCAGCAAATGTCCATCAAATACATCTAGAATGAAAAATATTCTACTTATACATTAATATTCAGAAAGAGTAAAAGAAAGTATAAAGCGTCAACTATATTTCATTTCTTCTTTGGAACACAGACATATGCACACCATAATTACCAATTATGGTGTAAAATTTTTGATCTAGGAATAATGACTATCAAACAGGAAGCAATAGTGAAGCATACATAGCACTGACCCCAAGTGGCTTGTTTTTTTTTTTTTTTTTTTACATTTCAACATGTTTGAAGTTGAGATCATCCTGCAACCGATGGCCTCTTATTATCACAGGGCCAGGCGGCAGCCATGACATAATTACTGGCCGAGCATGCGTGAACTCAGTCACAGCTGTTCCTGTTGCCACTTCAAATCAGTTATGCACACTGTGGCTATTACATCTGAGTTTAATTGCAATTTAAAAGATATTTTTAAAGTTTACGCTACAATTAAGTAGTTGGTGCTTAAACAGAAAGCAAGGAAAGAAAGAAAAAAGGTATAAATTTGCTATTAGTGAAACAAATATTTGTTGTTAGACAAAGGCTGCAATTTCTCTTTCCTTCTTACAAGGCAAAAATCATGGACTTTAATGAGACTTAAGAAAGTAATATCCCCAGAAAGTAGATGAAGCTGAAATAACATTTTGTTACTGAGATATTTACATGTCAAGCAGTGCAACTGAAGAAGAGATATGGTAAAAAGCTACATCTGAAAGAGCCCTTTCAATAGTAAAAACTTTAAATCCTATAGGGCTAAGAAAGAATTGTGTCACAGCACTCAGAGTGTTTGTCTCTATTGGACGAAGTGCAGTAAAAGTAACTTGACCTGTACCTTCGGAACTGCTGGTGGTATCAAGTTCTGGGGGCCCTCCCACGGCCTGCTCAGGCACGCCTTCGGGAGGAGTGGGCAGCTGGAGGTGGGGGGAACTGGTGGAGCTCTGACTGGACAGGGTAGCTAAGAAGCGGTCCTCTAAAGAAAAACAGAGTGCAAATGAGTCACTTTAAAACATTATGTCCATTTCTATCTAACAGCAATGTTTTTAAAATGCAAACTCCTATTTCTACTTCATAAACCAAAGAATTTTAGCTTCTTAAAAGTTACATAGGCCATTTCAGTGCGTATTTTAGAAATGGATACAAAAATCCAGACAGGTTATATGACTTGAACCCAATCAGATCTTAGTGACAGCACTGTGACTGGTAACCATTTCTGGCTCCTATGCCATATTCTTTGCACTAGACCATAATGCCTACCTACATATTAGTTCATTCAATTTAACAGAGAATGCAATTATGACACTACTGGGGGGAAAAAAATCACATGCTTATTCTCAGGGGGGAAATTCACTTACTTATGATAGAAAAATGCCAAGAATTCTAGGTTGAGCTCTTGTTCTACAAAGATAGTCTAAGTAAATTTCCCTACCAATTTTCTAGGATAGCACCTACAAAAGTTACTCTACGAAATACTGAGGAAAAATTAAGTCCGGAAAGGATTTTAGTGATACAAAAATATAAATTAAACTTTATAAGTTTTTTTACCATGAAACCTGGCAGTTGACTTTATAACAATCCAGACAGAAATTCAGTTTCCTTTTGTCTTTTTCTTCTTTCCCTAAAAGCAATCTTCTCTATTTATCATGTATTTCTATATCCTAACTTATCTTATGCAATGTACTTTATGATAATCTTAAACTTAGAGTGCTACAAACGTTTTACAGGAAGGAAAAAAAAGTCTATGTCCAATTGCATCAGAAAAAAATTCTCAATATTTATTAGTTAAAAATAACTTATAGACTAAGAAATGTCTTAAATTCAATGACAGGTGATCACCAGACTCAAGGACCAACCTTTTTCCCCATTTTGAAGTCCTGGAGAAGCATTCCGTGGAGATGCATCCATTGCACTTATCTGTAGAGAACAAAATACTTTATTCTTAAGGAAACATTAAATTTAAAATTTTAAATTTAAAAAAAAATTTTTTTAACCCAGTGAATCTTAACCATTTTGTCCTCAAGACCCTTTCAACCTCTTAAGAATCATTAAGACACTCAGATAGCTTTTGTTTATGTGGGTTATATCTTCCAATTTTTCCTTATTAGAAAATCAAAACTGAAAAAGTTATAGAACGTACATTTATTAATTTATTTAAAAATAACAATAATAAACCCATTACATATTAACATAAAAAACATATTTTAATTAAAAATAGATTTTTAAAAAAAAATTAAGAGTGGCATTGTTTTACACTTTTACAATTACTTTAATGCCTAGCTTAATAGAAGACAGTTAAATTCCTCTCCGACTTCTGCATTTAACCTGTTGAGCTATATTGTTATGATTGAAGTATATAAAGAAAATCTAGCCTCACACAGATATACAGTTGAAAAAGGGAAGGCTTCCCCGGTGGCACAGTGGTTAAGAATCCTCCTGCCAATGCAGGGGACATGGGTTCGATCCCTGGTCCGGGAAGATCCCACATGCTGCGGAGCAACTAAGCCCATGAGCCACAACTACTGAGCCCGCGTGCCACCACTACTGAAGCCCATGCGCCCAAAGCCCATGCTCCGCAACAAGAAGCCACAGCAATGAGAAGCCCATGCACCGCAGCAAAGAGAAGCCCCTGCTCGCCACAACTAGAGAAAGCCAGTGCGCAGCAACGAAGACCCAACACAGCCATAAATAAATAAATAAATTAATTAATTAAAAAAGAAAAAGAGAAACTTTGTGGAGCCCTGAAAGGGTCTTGGACCCCCAGGATCCTTGAACCATACTTTGAGAATACTGTTCTAAACAATAGCTCACAGACCCATTAAAGCATCTAGGAACTACTTATGATTATCCATTAAGCCTAGTAATCTTTGATTACCCACTGGACTTTCACAAGTCCCATTATCCACAGATAAGATACATTTTAAATGACTATCAGCCCTGAGTACAATTTCATTACAAAGTCATTTCTTAGACTGCTACTTAAAATGTTCTTTGATTTGTTCACCATACCAGAGAGACCTCCCTGGGCACCCTATGTAAAATAACTCACCATCACCTACTCCCCTAGCAATACTCTCCATTTCTTTTAATTTTTTTTTTCATAGCCTTGTTTCCATTTGTTTTTTAAATGTTTATTGGTTCATCTGTTTATTGTCAGTCTCATTAGACAAACGTTCCATAGGGACAATAACTATGGCCTTCATTCACAAACGTGAATTCCTTGCACTCAGAACAGTGCCTAAAAGCACTCAAGAACTATTTATCAAATGAATGAATACAAAGGCAGTGCTACAGATTTTCAAATCAACTTTTGATCTTTCAAAAAGATAATCATCAGGGCTTCCCTGGTGGCGCAGTGGTTGAGGGTCTGCCTGCTGATGCAGGGGACACGGGTTTGTGCCCTGGTCCGGGAAGATCCCACATGCCGCGGAGCGGCTGGGCCCTTGAGCCATGGCCGCTGAGCCTGCGCGTCTGGACCCTGTGCTCCGCAACGGGAGAGGCCACAACAGTGAGAGGCCCGCGTATCGCACAAGAAAAAAAAGATAATCATCTACTGACTGATTTTGTATTTTCAATTCTATGTCTCGATATTATAACTAGAGGTCTTACACCACTAGCTTCACTGTTTCATCAGTAGGCAAACAGGCCACTAGCAGTTTGTGATAGCCGTTAATTGTCCTTAACTACTTGGCAAATACTAATAAATCATCTTCAGTAATTCTTATTCTTACTCTCACCTAAACTTTAAGGAAAAGTGATTCCTACACAGTTATTCATGAGACAAAAAGGAGGAATTCAGTTACACAGTGTTACTAAATAACACAAAGATCCAAGGCACTTGAACCCATCATTCCATGAAAATACTCTGCTACAAATACTACACACTTGTACAAAAAGATATTCTCTCAAAAGCCCTCATGATAACAGAATATTAAGCCCTTATAATATACTGACATTAATTCATCTGTTCATGGTTAGCATGGTAAGTAGAATTCTGTGATGGCCCCCAAGAACTCCACCCCCTGGCATACATACACACAGTTATTCAACCAAACATTAATCCAGATACTGTTGTGAAGGGATTTTACCATGTATGTAAGGTCCCAAATCAGTTAACCTTAAACTGCAGAGATTAACCAGGTAGGCCTGACCTAATCACATGTGTCCTTTAAATCTGTGTCCAGAGGTCAGACACAGCAGAAGAATTCAGAGATTTGAAACATGAAAAGGATTCAATCCACTGCTGTAGGCTTTGAAGATGAACAGAGCCACATGCAAGGAATCAGGCAGCCTCTAGGAGTTGAGAATCGCCTCTAGTCAACTGCCAGCAACAAATGGGGGACCTCAGTCCTATAACCACTAGGAATTCAACTTTGCCAACAACCTAGATGAGCTTGGAAGAAGATCCTGAGCCTCAGGTAACAGCCCTGGCCAAAACCTTCATCTCAGTTCTGTGAGCAGAGAACCCAGCCACACTGTGCCAGAGTCCTGACACACTGTGAGATAATAAATTTATGTTTTAGGTCACTAAGTTTGGGGTAAAGTGCTGTGCAGCAAGAGAAAACTAATACAGTTAGAAAAGGTTAATTAAATCAACACGTAGAACTAACCTGGTGCAGACCCCTTAAGAAAAGCTTCTCACTTAAGCACAGAGATAAGAACACCCAAAACTCACAGTAAAGTAAATTAGGACTCTATTATACACTCAGCACATCCACACCTTCTCCTTTATAGCATTTACTGCCTCTGTGATACTATCCTCAGTGATGCCAGTAGACAGTAGCTTTTGATAAATGTTTCCAATAAATGAATTATAATGTATTTTATTTCAGGCTAAGATAAAAAAAATTAATCCAGGTCACATCACCAAGAAACCTCATAACTTCAAAACTAAAAACTCCTACTATTATTAATAAAGTATATATTAAGCTACCACTTTATTTTTTTTTTTGGCTGCATTGGGTCTTCATTGCTGCACGTGGGCTTTTCTAGTTGCAACGAGCGGGGGCTACTCTTCGTTGTGGTGCGTGGGCTTCTCACTGCAGTGGCTTCTCTTGTTGTGGAGCACGGGCTCTAGGTGCGTGGGCTTCAGCAGTTGTGGCTCGTGGGCTCTAGAGCACAGGCTCAGTAGTTGTGGCACACGGGCTTAGTTGCTCCGTGGCATGTGGGATCTTCCCGGACCAGGGATCGAACCCGTGTCCCTTGCATTGGCAGGTGGATTCTTAACCAATGCACCACCAGGGAAGTCCCTAAACTACCACTTCTAAGTGTCATAAGAGAAATTAATTATATCTATACCAATATATATAGGCTCGAAGACAAAACTACATTTCATTACCTTGCTTTCTTCCCCTTGCCTCAGTCTTCCAGGACTTGGAGGAACTGAAGGCCGCTTTCTACCCTTTTCTTGCTGGAAAAGGTCCTGCAACCTATAGTTAATGAAAAAAAGGAAAAGAGAAAAGAAGAATATGATTTTCCTTCTAATATCCTGAATAATGTTTACACATATTCTCCTTATAGCTTTGAAACCACAAGAATTAGATTTTCCTATTTCGAATGCAATAGATTTTAAAGCTGTACATAACTAAGACTAAATTTTTGTTTTCTTTCTAATCAGTTAATCACTTGTTACTGATATGACTATAGTAATAAAAGAATAGCAAGTTATAATGAGACAATACAACATAACGTAAAAAATACGGGTGGTAAAGACCAACAGACCTGGGCTCAAAGCCGAGCTCTGACAATTAACAGCTATATAACTTGGGCAAATCCCTTAGTCTCGTACAGCCAGTTTCCTCTGTAAAATGCAATCAATATATATACATTGTAGGACTCAAAATCAAATAAAAGAGTGCATGTCCATCTACTGCCTTACTTAGTGCCTAGCATGGTCCAAGTGCTCAATAAATGCTATAATAATCTAACTGAACTTTTCAATAAGCATTAAAGGGAAATATTTCCCCAAATAAATATTTAAATAAAGGTACAAGATACACAAAATAATAGAGTTGAAAGTAATGGCCTAAAACCCAATAATCACTCCATGACATACTAATACAGATAAATTAGGTTCATTAAGCACACACACTGTATTTGCAACAGCAATGAAGGCTATTCTCATCTTTGTTTTTTTTAACTTCACAACCTACACTTTAAAGGATGAAAGAGGTGATGGGTGGTAGCAGCAATAAAAATAAAGCTCCTACAACTTGAGAGTAAAAGGAAACATCCAAATTAATAAGGACATTTACATCAAAAACATGATAGCAGAGCAAATTTTGCAATAATGTAAAAGAAACACCGGACCGCAAAGTCACACCTGTTATTCCAAGCCTGCAGCACTTCGCAGAGGCTTTGTTTCTTGGCGATGAGTGACTCAAAGACCGACTGCAGTTGCTGAGGGGTCTCCACAGAGGAAGACAGGAGCCGTGCTTGCATCTTCTCAGTCCAGCTCTTGAACTCGCTTTCTTCCATCTACGAGGAACAGAAACCACTCCAGCAATCTGAGACACACCCCAAAAGGAACCTCTATCAAGTTCACAGCTAACATTTGGGTTTCTGTCAGAAAAATGAATTACCTCTTTTTGTGCAAAGATATCTTCCATTTTCTCCTCTCTTGTTTTGCTAAATGTATCAGTTTTCAAAGATGCGAGTCTTTCATCCACAGCAAGATATACCTGTGAAACTCTAACAATATAAACATAAACAATATTAGACACTTTAGAAAAGTCAGAATCAAATTGTCTAATCTCACACAAGTAGAAAAAAGATGTACACACAAAACTTTAATTAGGTCTTATCTAATTAAGAATCACATACAATTTTGCAGAACAAAAAAGGACATATATCAAAATTTTAATAGTTGTTATGCCTGAGAGCGTTTGACTTCTTTGTTAGTACTTTTATGAACCGTCTACACTTTTCCTTTTTTACATCAGGCATATATAACATACAATTAGAAAAACAGGTTATTTCTGTTTTTGAAGAAAGCTAAAGGAACAAACATGATATTTAAAATAGTTTAGATTTCAGGCAGTACTAAACAAAAACAGATGACCAAAGAAAATAAAACTTACTTTTGAAAGAAGTCCTTCAGATCCTGAAGAAGGGCCACTTTTAGTGGGACCTGACGTTTAATGAATATTTTGGGAAGTGGAACACACACTTCAAGAAGCCGAATGGGAGAATAACTGAGAGGAAAAAATACAAGTAATAGTAGAAAAGTGAAAAAGTAAAAAAGTAAAAAAATATTTTAATATTTTGAGTAGAGATGCCAACTAAGTCCTATGAGGTGCAAGAGATCATAAAGTTTCTATGAAATGGCATTTTTAAAACAATCAGAAATACTGAAGGCAACTTTCAGCCATTACAAATACCCTCCCCAGTTTTAAAAAGATTTTGTTTTATTTTTCCCCTGCATTGTGATGTCATCTTTTATCCCCCGAGGCCATCCTCATGTGCTTTAAAAACAAATGACTGGGATATAAACCTCCATGAATGAGCAGAGGGACTCCTTCCTACAATTAGCTTAGACACACAGGTATTCACTACCTTCTCAGTTCCCAAGGATTCTTTGTGAGTTTCCTTTCCACCTGAAGTTCACGATGTCTAGTAAATGCTATATCTCACCTAGGCCCTAGGTTTATGGTTAATAGCTCTTGCTTAAAAAAGGAAATAGGGTTCAATTACAAGTATTTCCTATTTGTGTACCTATTTGTGCCTATTATGTGTCAGATGTTGTTTTCGGTGCTGAGATACAGCATGGAGTAAGGGCCAAAATTCTTGCTCTCGTGATTCAGGAATAATAAGGCTTGGGCGATAAACAAAAACAAATACTTAAAACATATCTTACGCCAGATAGTAGGTGCTACAGGGCGAAATAAAGCAGGAAAGGGAAGCAAGGAGTGCCAGGAGTGAGAGGGAGTCAGGGCAGGTGAAATCTGAACAAAGACCTGCAGGAAATAAGGAAAAGTAGGCAGATATCTGGGAGCAGGCAGCTCAGAGGCGGAAGAGCAAGTGCAGGGCTCCCAGGTAGGAGCCTACCTGACATAGCTGAGGTCCAGCCACGAGGCCAGTGAGGCTAAAGTATGGTGAGCGAGGGGGGCTGTAGTACGGGGTGAGAAGCCAGAGCATGTAGGGGCTCACAGGCTCATAAATGGACTCTGGCCTTCACTCAGGGTGAAACAGACACCCACTGGAGGCTCTAGAGCACATGAGTGGCCTGAGTTGATTTTCATATAACAGGACCACTCTGACTGCTGTGTTGAGAACAGGCTGCAGCGGGTAAGGCCAAAAGGAAACTGATTGAGGTTAGTGCAATAATCTAGTAAAAGACAACAGAGGTTCAGTCCAGAGTGGTAGTGGTGGAGGTGGTGAGACATGTTCTGGGTATATTCTGAAGGCACAGCCCGAAGGCTTTCTCAAATCATTTAAGAACAAGTGTAAACACCCATTCTTTGAACTAGTGATTTTAGCTCTATCCGGAATATCCGATTACCCTTATGGCTAAGTAATGTCTTAGCAAAAATTCTGATAAGCTCTCAGATGCAAAAACAATGGTTAAGAGTAACAACTGCAGTAGCAAGAATCATGGATCATGACTTGCTAGCTCTATCTGTCAGCTATAAGCTAAGTTAGGGTGATAATAATACATATTTCTTAAAGGATTAAATAAAATAATAACACTGAAAGCTCTTCACAGAGTATGGCCCTCTGCCTTTGCAAGAGTGGGAATGGGGAACAACACACACCAAAATGTGATTGTGACAAGGTCGCTCAGACTTCTTACCTGAAAGATGCCACCATCTGGTTATAGGAGAAATACTGGTGATAATCATGGTGGATGGAGTGACCACACGGCTCAGCATTGGCTCTACGGGTGTACTGGTGCCCATAAAACCTAAGTTCAAGGTATTTTGCAAATGACATGGACCAGGACTCATTGGAAAGAGCAACAACTGGTGTTACCTGAAATTCAGCATAAATTGTTATCTAATCACATATTGAGAATCTCTTTTTTAAAAAACAATGTATTTTCTTCTCTAGTACAAATCTAGTATATTCTGACTACAAAAAACTAGAAGAAGAAAAAAATGCTTCGAGGTGGGTGGAGTGAGGGATGGCTGGGGAAAACTCTCTTGCCAGTAATCCCACTACCACCATCAATATGCTAGTATATTTGCTTTCTTTCTATACATGAATACATATATGCTTAGCTGGGATGTTTATAAATAAAAACTGTTCCCTATAATTAGCTTCATAACCTTTTTTTTATTAGCAATATATCATATTTTCCCACATAGAATATTCTTATACAATTTGATTTTTAATGGCTGCAGAGTATCCCATAATATGGAATTATTTAACCAATCCCTATTGATGTGCATTTAAGACATTACAAGTTTTTCACTATTTTGATGAACTTCCCTGTTGTGTGTGTGTGTGTGTGTGTGTGTGTATGTATATATATACATATATATATGTGTATATATATACACTTATAAATATGCATAATTATTATTTCCTTGGAATAAATTAACAAAAATGGAAATCGGTAGGTCAAAGGGCATGGACATTTATATGGTCTTTGATACTTTCTGCCACATTGTGTAAACCAGTACACCTGTTTTGGGAGACAATCTCCAACAGTATCTGAGAATATCAATTTCCCTACTTTCTTACCAATCTCAGGAATTATAAATCTTTGAAATGTAACTTCTTTAAAAACTAAATAAAAACACATTCCATTTATTTTATTTATTTATACTTCTCTGATTATTACTAATGAGTAAAATGCATTTGCACATGTCTACTGGCCATTTGTATTAAATTGCTTTGTCACACCCCTTGCCCATTTTTCTATTATCATGGCTTACAGAAATTTAATAGTAAGTATACTAATATTTGGTCATATATAACTTTTTTGGACACCTAAAAGTTTTCATTTCTGTGTAACAAAAACTGTTTACCTTTTCCTTTCTAACATAACCCCAAAGGCAGTTTTTGTTTTAAAATAAAGTGCATACACCGAACATGCAAGATATAAAGATCGAATTAAGTTATTCATTTAGTTCACTGGTCAATCTACAGAAGTTCACATCTTCTACAACAAAATATTGCCAGCTGTCTAACAGCAAACTAAAGGCCTAGAACAACAAGTCTAAAAAGACCAATTATTGCAAGAAATGATCTCATGGCTCTTTGTTCCTACCGAAGAAGGCACTACCTTTGACTTTGCCCTCCTCAACCTCTGATACTGAAATGGGTTGCACTATTATTTTATCTATAATTCCCATATGTGCTTCCAAACATACACTCCAAAATAAGCCAATTAAGATAACAATGAAGTTAAATTTGGCATATGCTCACTGTTAACAATTTGAATAAAAAGTATATATTAAAAACATAATATTGGCACCAAATATTCCCTGCAGAGTTAGAAAAACACACAGAAGAAGTAAAACACATGGTTCTTTCCTCAAGAATGTATATGAAAACCAGCAGAGATCAATTAAACATGGTCTCACATCTGTATGTCTTAAGACAGAAATGTTGACATAGACTTAAACTTACACAAGCATTCTAGCGTACTGTAATCACTGTAAGTCTGTCTCCCCCGCTAGAGGACAGGAGCCTGACCTTGTTCTTCCTTCTTTCCTAGGGCCTAGCACAGTACCTGGCACCTAGGTGGTGCTCAATAAGCATTTACTGAATGAATAAACAAACATAATGGAGAACTGTCAAGATCTATTTTACTGGGCATGGTACCCTATGTTTTATATAATGACTGATAAATCCTAAAATGGAATCTTTAGGAAACAAACATTAAAGGGAACATACAGCACTAGAAGGTAAAATAAATAAGAGCCCAAAGATAAATACTAAATCCAAAAAAACAGAGGCCACCCTCCCCCCCAAAAAAGAACTATATAAATACAGAAATAAAAGATACTATGTGATATATTGTAGCAACAGGGTACACTTACCTGTTTGCAGATTCTGCACCAGGAATAGGTGAGAATTGTATGCTGATATCCAGGTACTGGAGAATCCAACTCCTTCAGGATTATCTGCACACAGCCTTGGCCATGGACAAAGCGTCGAATGTGATGCACCATGGGGGTATCACAGAACATGCTAGGACACTGATAGGAAGGCCTTTGACAAAAAGAAAGTCCTCACGTTAACCACGAAACCGAGGAGCAGTGTATAGTGAATCCTGGCTAATCAGGACCACTGTAGAGAAAGTGCAGCATCCTCTCAAGAGTAAGGACGACTGGTGGATGATCTGCTCGGGGTACCACTCATCCTGCTCAGAGCCTGTAGCTGAACATCCTGCCTTCAACCACATCACAGTGATAGGTTCCACTTGTTAAGCACCTTCTATTTGCCAAGTATTTCTAAAACATCATCTCATTTTACCTATTAAAACTCCTGACATTTGTGGAGTTTGTTAATACCTATAAAGGGGGCTGGTAAAGATTAAACTACTTGTTCTTTGTCATATTAAGTGGCAGGTGATAGCTCTAAGACTTAAACTGAGGTCCTTAGCTTCTCTTGCCCTTCAGTTGAATCACTGTAAAAACAGACATCCTAAAAAAAGTCTGTGGGATTGCAGGGCAATTAGATGGGCAAAGATCTGAGGAATGAACTGGAGAAGACATGCTGGGTTGAAATATGAAAGGATTACTTCTCTGTATAGTAAACCCTGGCATGTGGCATGAACAGGAAGGTCACACAACAGTGCTCCAACTCATGTTTATATTTAGGTTGAAATTCTGGGCATCAAAAAAGCATAAATGGAACATAAGGAGAAAATTGGTTCTTACCGGAAACAGTATCTCTCTAAAAATATTCCTAATGTAAGATCATTTTTTCCATAAAATTCCATTGTTACAATCCTAAAAGAAAAGATTTCTTAGAAACATATCATATGAATTACCACCCAGCAAAAGATATTTCATGAGACTCCAAACTGATACCTGTTAGATCTGCTTATAATACAGTATTAAAACAGGTACTATTCTTTTGTTGTTACAGAACAGGTTTTACCTCATCTGATAAAACAGGTTTGTACTAGCCACACTACAGCATCATATCCATTCCCAGTCCATTAGTATCCTATGAAACTATTTAATCAGGATGCACAAACTGTAATATTAAATGAGTAAAACTGATCTGAGTTAGGAAGAAGTAGAAGTTTCCTTTACAAAGCCTTAAGCCCGGTGAGTATAAAATGGGACTCCTGTCTCTGCTCTCTAGTCCACACCATTACTGCGCACAAAGAGCAGCAGCTCACATTCCTCCAGGAAAGCCAATTCTTAACTTTATACCCAACTTATAAATGCCCACAAATAAGAGAGTTCAGCTATACATACCCTGTCGAAACCCACATCTTATATCAAGCCTTGACCTAAGCTCCCAGAGAAAATTCCCATGGGCTCACCCAGCCCCAAGTCAGACTGCTAGAGCTCTACTGATGCTGGAAGAATCCCTGATCTCACTGGTAGAAATAAGTGTTTCTGGTGTCCAAAATTAAAATACAGAACACATTTTGTCATGGAAAGTACTCCAAAAACAAGCAGTTATGTTCTTTAGTACTTTTAAAACTAAACTATGTAATAACTAGGCTTTTGTGACTATCACTGGAAATAAATTATAACATTATAAAATGTGCTTCTATCAATCTACTTCGAATTAAGTTTTAGAATAAAACTTAAGACAAAAGACTGACCGCTTTTATGAAAGCAATGCCTAAAGAAAACCTGCCTGATTTGTACATGTTATTAAAATGCTTAAATCTAGCTTTTATGTATCAACTTTCTCACTTTTATAACTACAAATTTCTCTTCCATCCCTCACATCCGTTTTCACTCTCACTAAAGGTATTTTCATTTACTTCTATCCATGAACAAATACAAATTTCATATGTAATTCACAAGTTCAAAAGTTCCATCAATTCACATATGACCAGCAGCATGCCATGCACCTAAAAACAGAGCCTAATGGCTGAATTGTTTTCAGACTTGCTGGAATTCTATCCTCAAGTACAATAGTGGGGGGGTGCCGGGGGGGGGGGGGCGGGCAAGGAATCCTACCACGGACTGACACAGGCACTGGGAGCGTTGCTGGACTGGGCAGAAGAGCTGCTGAAGAGCACGCACAGTCTCTGGTGGTTGGCAGGGTTCAGACAGTCCACCTGGAAGAGAAGGAACATCCAGATGAGCACCCACAAGTCACAACGCACTCCAACCCCAGGCCCGGCTCCAATGTCCAACACACTCCACTCGATCTGTAAAGCCTCTGTCATCACTACAGGGGTTTCAGTGAAGATTCAAAACTACAAGACACTAAATATAAGGAAGAAGAGCAGTTAGTTTTTGAGGTAAAACAATCCAAAAGGTTTAAGTGAAACGTAAAAATACCAATAGATGTCTAAATAGCTTGTTTTCTTAAATACGCTTATTTTTACAAAACTACACTAAATTATCTCGGAAGTAAATAGTTAATTAAATATGAAATAGTCTGAATTGATAGCTGGATATAACATCAACCTGAGATACCCAGAAATCTAAATCCTGAGGTATTTATTTATTTGTACTTTATACCTGTTTTTGATCATTACAAAGGTAACACCTGTCTCTGCTGAAATTCAAACAGTACAGAGGTATATGAAGAAGTTCATGAAGTACTTAAAGCCTCTCCTCCTTTGATGCTGCCCCACCTCCCAAATTGACAAATTTGACTGTATGGTTAAAAACCATGTACTTTCGCTAGCTCATAAACACACAAAAACACTCACTTAAGTATACACAGGTGATTTTGGTTTTTTACAAAAATGGTTTGATGCTACATATATTAAAACACAATCTGCTTTTTTTTTTTTTTTTTGTGGTACGCGGGCCTCTCACTGTTGTGGCCTCTCCCGTAGGGAGCACAGGCTCCGGACGCGCAGGCCCAGC
Source organism: Leucopleurus acutus (assembly GCF_964270905.1). Lineage (NCBI taxonomy): Eukaryota > Metazoa > Chordata > Mammalia > Artiodactyla > Delphinidae > Leucopleurus > Leucopleurus acutus. The sequence continues at coordinate 90,943,041 of NC_139149.1, read as the reverse complement.
GGCCATGGCCCACGGGCCCAGCCGCTCTGCGGCATGCGGGATCCTCCCGGACTGGTACACGAACCCGCGTCCCCTGCATCGGCAGGCGGACTCCCAACCACTGCGCCACCAGGGAAGCCCCAATTTGCTTTTTAACACTAGAAAATATATCATGGGTTCTCTCTGGGTCATTAAACGAGATCCAACTCATCCTTTTAACAGCAAACAATTAGAAATAATGCTTCAGTAAACACCCTTGTACATATATTATAATAAAATGTAAGCATCCTTATACCAAATGCTTACTTATCTGCAGAAATAAGTTATAAAAGATGGGGATCCTAAATCAAAAATATATATGTACTCATGTAAATTTAAAATACCACCCTATCACTTTTAATAAATGTATATAAACATAAATTTATTTAGTTTATTGTAAGTATTTTTCCATACCTCATTAGCCATGGCTCTTATCACATTCTTTTTTGCCAATTTCATGTATTAAAAACGGTGTACCACTATTAATCATTCCCAGACTTGTGAAAGCAAACATCTTTTTGTTTTATTAAAAAACTGTATTTCCTCATCTAGAGATAAATTTGTTCATTAGTTTTATTACCACCATTATCAATAATGTATCCATGAATAAATCTTCCTTATTTTTTTAAAACACATCCATTTCCTACAATAAACTTCCAACCCTTACTGTCCTGCTCACTGCCATTAAAAGGATCAAGGACACATCACACTAAACCCGAGTCATCATGCCAGAAATTTTAAGCAGCTCCACGCCGCCGCCCTACCTCAGGGCTCCTCCTGAGTTTACTGTGAACTTATCCTGAAACCCTCAAAATCCAGTTTCATTACATTACACTCCTATTTCATACATTTTAAAGCAACACATAAGCCGAAAGACCTAGACAAAAAAGCATAGAGGAAATATTTAATAAATCTGCATGCAATTTGTCATATTTGATTATTTTTACCCTGCCATAGCAGAGATTTTCAACACATTTTTTTTAAAGACATGTATGTTACGTAGATTTATTTATTTATGTGGCCGCACCTCAAGGCATGTGAGATCTTAAGTTACCCGACCAGGGATAGAACCTGCGCCCCCTGCAGTGGGAGCGTGAAGTCTTAACCACTGGACGGTCAGGAAAGTCCCCAACACATTTTAAATTTACACAAGCACACAAAGTGGACTTGCTCACCTTTGTTGACCACACTGCATCACTTGTAATCAACCCTTTCTCTTCGTCACCTTCACTTTTGCTTCCGGATTTGCCACTTGAAGTACCTGATGCATCCTTAGAATAAGCGAAAGGGTCTGAATTTTTTTGCTGAATTCTTCCTCCTCTGGCCCGATAATCGGCCAGCATTCTCCCCAGGCTCTGGCTATCACCCAGGTGCTCGGCAATTCTGGTGCTCACTAGCTCGTGTGAGGGCAGGACTTGAATAGACTTGGCCTGAACACTTCCATTCATGCCCTGAAGGCCAGAGAGATCCCTGAGCATCTGTTTCTTCCGCCTGCTCTCCATTTCTTTGAACTCTTTATTGAGGAGAGGAGACCAGTAAACCTGCTCCGCAAAATAATCTCGGCTAGAGCATCTCATCCCCTTTTCAGTTAAAAGGAAGGGCTCCCTGAATGTGATTACTGGGGAGATACAGAGGATCACATCTTTCAATTCCTGTTTAAAGGTCAAAGAATAAGTCTTTCGTTTATCTTCAGAGGAGGTAACTTCCTCAGTAATATACAGGCCAGTGTCATCCTGAAGAGGGTCTCTAAAGGCTCTCATCTGGCTTTTGGGATCCTGTAGCTCCTCTGCTTGCTGCAAAGCCTCTGGCTGCTCACTGCCTATGGCATCCTGTTGGTCATCTATATGGAGCGGCAGCAATGATTCCGGTACCGATGGAAAGAGAGCACAGGGGGCACCTGCTGGGCAAGCTGCTGTGGCATGCTCTTGATGCTTCGAAGAGGCAACATCCTGTGGCACACTTTTAGTTTCCTGATCACCCTTCTCAAACAGAATCCTTGATTCTAGCAAACTGCTATCATCAGAGGGCAGAAAGTCCGGAGGGAAGTCAGGCTCCCGGGGGAGGGGACTTCCGCTGAATGGCTCTTGTGCAGCCCCTTCATCCTCCTGTCCCTCAATCAGAGAATGGAAGGAGGGGTTTGGTGTTAATGTAGGAGGCATAGCAAATTCATCCATGAGGAAGGAGATTTCTAGTTGAGAATGATAAGCTACACAGATCATAAATATTAGGATCTCCTTAACTCGAGCCAGCTCGTAATCAGAGCCTCCTCTAAGCTTGATTGTACAGCCCAAGTGCTGTGGACAGCCTTCAAAAAACATCAGTGTTTTGGTTTGTTCTACAAATAAACAAACACAAGGTTAAGAAGGCTTAGGTGGCAATCCAGAAGTCCAGACAGAATTCACCATCTTAACATCTACCAGAGAAGAACCCTTAAGTAAAACAACAGCTGCCTGTCCTCATTTAACCACTGCTAATAGCTATTTCCTACTAAGTCACCCTTGTAGTACTGATGAATTTACTCATGTCCTCAGGTCCCCAATTCCAGGTAAATCTATACTAGAGATCACTCACCATTAGGCAACTGAAACATCTGCATGTAAAATTTGTGACAGGTGCCCAGGTGAGGTTTTGTAAGCAGCTGGTCCATCGACATCACCAAATCACCTTGGGTCATCCGACTGATTCGTTCTAAAACTTGCTAGAACACAGAACAACATTATATTACAAAATTTGACAGAGAAGAATAAAATTCTTAGAAAATTTAATATGAAAAAATAATAGGAACATATGAAAATGCCCTCGCAATCAATTTCCTTGATTTTAATAATTAAATGACTTTTACTGACTCTAGTCTACACTTAGAAATCAGTATGAGCCTACTAAAATAAACCATACTCATATTAATGACATTATCAAAAGACATTTAAGCATCATGCACTGGCAAAAGGTACTGATTCAGGAGCGGAGGGTGGGCAGCTTCCAGGAGGGTGGGAAACCTCCAGAACTGACCTCTGTTCTGAAGATGGTAACTTTTCAAGGGAGAGAACATTTTCTGCTACAAAATGAAGTCTCCACAAATACTACTTATTAACTAATGTCTATTACACCTTTGGTCTTGTGGAACCTATGATGAGCATTATATAACTCATATGAGTGCTATATGAATCGTACTTTCTTCCAGCCTGAGTTCCTCCAGTCTTATAAATAATGAAATCACTGCCATGCCTGTCCTACTTTCAATATATATGGCACAGCAAAGAAATAAATAATTAAAGATCCCTGCATATCTACCACACATGCATATAAATTTACAAGCCGTGATTATTTTTAAATGATATAAAAATAGAAAAATAAGAACACTCACTGATTTTACATTAATGACCAAAGTAATGCCATGTTCCAGTAACATATCCTGGGCAATTCGAGATACCGTTTTCTCAACTAAAACCAATGTGGGCCGAACATCAACTATTCGCTGAACGTAGTTCTTCAAGAATTCCCTTTCCTAAGTAAGATAAATCAAAAATATTATGTGTGGTACAATTCAAGATCTAGACATGTAAAAATATTAGGATAGTTTGACTATTAATATCAAACTCAGCCTAAGTTTTCTTTGCCCACAAACCACTACTAATAAATATTTCCTACTAAGTAAACACTGTAGTACTGATGTGTTAACTCATTTCTCAGGTCGCCAATCTCAGGTGAAACTATGCTAAAGATCACTTACCATTGCTATAAGCAAATTAACTCAAACACAACCAAGAATATTTTTCATCACTCTAATCTGCCGATTATGCTGAAAAGAGTTTCAGGAGAAATTTCATTCTCCAACTCACTACCTTTACTTTGAAGGATTTTGAATTCTTAATAACCTATGACATAAAAGCCAAGAATCCAATTAGCTAGCTCTCAAAGGTTATAAATAAATAAAAACCCTAACCCTAAATGAAAGCAATTTCTAAACATTTTTCATATAGTTAAGAATTCCCCCTTTTACATTCTGAAACTAACCAGAATATCTCTTCTTTTGGGTATCTGAATAAATAACTCTCTAACAGATGCTATTTCAGCTACTTCCGAATTTCAATCTCCGAACAGATGATATTCTACCTAGAACAGCTATAGTTAAAAATTAAATCATTTTTAATACAATTTCATGACAAAGGCTTACTTTCAAAGCAAATGAATATTGTAAATAACAACCAGAGTTAAAACAATATAATTCATTAATTGTTTCATAAAACTTCTGGGCTCAGAGAGGTGACAATGGAATGCGGGAGCACGTCTGTCACTTCTGCTCCCTATGCCCAGTGCTTTCTGAGTAAGACTGTATTCATGGTCAGTGCCACCAGCAATGGACGAGCCTATCCCCTGCAATGAACCTGCCCTGTTAGATGCAGTATATTTCTTCTCACCCTTCTCTGTTTTACTGATAGAAATTGTACATTTTCAAATTCTCCCATTATTAACAAAATGGAATTTTTTTCCTTGAAACGTGTTAATTTCCTTCTCTGCTTAATAAATTGTTATTTAATGACATTTTAAATGATTTTATTTGTGCAGCTCTAATAAAGAATAACTAAAATAGGGCTTCCCTGGTGGCACAGTGGTTGAGAGTCCGCCTGCCGATGCAGGGGACACGGATTCATGCCCCTGTCCGGGAAGATCCCACATGCCACGGAGCGGCTGAGCCCGTGAGCCACGGCCGCTGAGCCTGCGCGTCCAGAGCCTGTGCTCCGCAACAGGAGAGGCCACAACAGTGAGAGGCCCACGTACAGCAAAAAACAAAACAAAACAAAAAAAAACTAAAATAAGTTGATTTTTTTTTTAAGTTTCTGGCCTCTGATATAGGGATAGCAAATACATTTCCTCAGTTCCAGCTCCAGTCAACTATTATGATTATACATGAAGCACCATGCTAAAAAGGCGTCCTGGGAGAGGCTCAGCAAGGAAAGAGTATCAGAAGGTAGGCCAGGAACACAATGGAGCAGTGGCAGACCAACAGATCTTGAGGGCTGACCTTGCGAAGACAGTATGGCACCACAGGCTAATGATCTCTTTGCCCACTGTTTCTCATCCTCCTTTTTTATTTACCTTTCAGCTTGTTCTTTGATTGGTTATTCCACAATGAGTGGACCAAAAAAAAAGGATTAAAAAAAAAGTCATATCAATTGATACTTTCTATCAATTCAAACTAAAAACTTTAATAGGTCACTTAAAGATATAATAAACTATGTTTTATAGCACTGATGAACCAGATGCTTTACATTATATGAATTAAATTTAATGTTTACTAATATACATTGCCCAGAGCATACTTCTCTAACATAAAGTTTTTAGTCTGTTAACCTGGTTGTAAGGATGGAGTTAAAATAAAGCAGATAGACTTAAGTATAACTTTTTTGTAACTAAGTATCTATGGATTCTGATTACTAGTTCATCAACTCCAAGACATAAAATTGTATACATTTTAACATCTCTGCAATTAGGATGCATCTTGCAATCCATGTGGTTGTGATCTAAACCTAGAAAAGTCTTTCACTGACACCTTCAGTGAGATCAAGAAAAGTCCCAGCATCACAGTACCTTAGATTCCACGAACGATAATTGTGTTTCCCCTTTTTCCTTATTTTAGTTGTTGCTGAAAAGTCATAGTAAATAAGAGCTAGAAGGAATGGTATAAATCTAGCTGAAACCCCTCACTTTTACTGATACACAGCTGAATTCCAAAAAGAAAACAGTCCTAGTTAACAGAGTTCCTTAAGCAATAGAGCAGAGTTTCATGACCCGTGGTGCCTTTCACCACAATTAAGTTTTTTCTGTTGCTGTCTATGAATTCAGAACAAAAGTGATTGCTCTTACCACTCTTGAGAAAATGTACCTATCACCTATGAATTTTCAAGCAATGCTTTTCCTAAATGTTTCTGGAACTGAATGTGTTTCTGCTATAATAGGAATACACATTCCTGAAAACTTCGCATTTTGAACAACTACAAATTAATTAATAGCATTTATGGGAGAAAAGAGGTTGGGGCAGACAACTTAAAACCTATGTAACTTCATATTCAGAGCACTAACAAGAATAAAAATTGGTACCTTGACAGAGAACTTGGGACAGCCCAGACAGGCAGCTCAGTGTAGCTGGAGGTGGCCTCAAGGGAAATTTAAAACGTACAAAAGCAAGTGCAACAGTACAATTGGAAATGGAACTCTGAACAGTGAACGTCTAAGAGCCATCCAGGACCAGGGGTTGCATCTCTCTAGGGAGAGACCTCTTCGAAGAGGAGCTCACTTCTAATTTCTTAAAATAGAACTAAAAGGGTTCCTGCCTTTATAGGGGCTGAGCTGAGGCTGATTTTCTTTCCAGCTGAGGGTTATAATCCTACCACAGTTATTCTGGGCCTCCTCACTTAAGCAAAACCAGACAGAAACTGACACAACTTCCATAGGATGTTATTGTCTTTTACCAACTGTGTGTAAGATACTCAGTGTTCTAGAAACACGTGTTTTAGTAGAACAGACCGTATTAAAAAATCAGGTATTATCATTGTGAACCTGATTAAGTTAGAGAAATCCTTAAAGTAAATCCATGACCCAGGTGGGAAGGAAAAACAGGATTTGGATTGTCACATTTTCTTCATATATTCCCAAAAAGTCATGTGTTGCCTTTAACACTTTGAAACTAAAAATAGTGACAGAGGTTTTGGTAAGCTTCTAAAGTGTGATACATAAAAGCGCCTTTTATAATAAATTTTTTAAATGAAACAGCAGCAGTTAAGTTTATCTGTCAAATTTAACCAGCTGGAATGCGTTATAAGAGCTGGCAAGCATCATAGTACACAAACATCCCTCCAGATTACTGTTTCAGTAAGTTCTTACCTGAAGCACAATAGGATCGATGCAAGTAAATTTAGTTTCTTCTCTGTAGAGATACTCAATGGAACACTTCAACAGAAGAATTTTGGGGTTTTTAATAGAAGAATTCATCTAAAAAATAAATGAACAGTTTGTTAAAACTCTGAAGTTTGCACCTTATAGTCCTCCTTTAAGGACAACTTTAAATTCACACTGTTCATAATTCCTCTTAAATAGATGATCTCATTACATTCATATTAAAATACTCTCATTTAGTTCTTTTGTGGTATTCTCTTACTTTTTTCAAAGCAAATTAGTAGTTTAGGGGTATGCAAAATTCTTTAAAAATTGGCTTCTTTTCTACTAATGCTATTTTACCTAATCTTCTATACTCTTAACTATATTTTTTTAAATTTCTAATGTTGCAAGAAAAGCTATCCAGCCCTGGGTAGGGCAGAGAGGGGCTTAAAGACAGTCTACTCCACAAACTCCCACAAATCAGCAACTCTGAAGGCAGAATTTAACTTTTCTGAAATTCAAGAAGGGTAGATGAGGGAGAAAAGATTTAAAACACCTGCTGAATATATTTTTAATGGAATAAATTTCCAAACAGTCATAAATTTGCAAGCCAAATTGAGTAATAAGAAGTTAAAACAGAAAACCTTAAAGCATATCCTGAAGCAGTGACTCAAATAATATATCCTAACCATGCAACTAAAGCCACAAGCAGAACAGCCAGGGTCCTGCAATCGAAGTTTCCGACTGACCAAGCTTATCAGGGCCAAACCGGTAAATGGTCCTGAAAACAGTGACTCATCAGCTGGGAAACTACATTCAGGGCTCTTTTAGCAACTACAAATTAAAGACTACCTCTAAATATGGTCAGTGGAGCAAGACAGTCATTCATGCATATGTGTCTACCACACCCACATAACGGTTTTTAATTCCGGAGATGAGCACAACATACCTACCTCTGAATTCAACAAAGACCATTTAATTTGATTTAAAGTACTACTTTGGGGACTTCCCTGGTGGTCCAGTGGTAAAGAATCCACCTTGCAATACAGGGGACTTGATCCCTGGTCAGGGAACTAAGATCCCACGTGCCGCAGGGCAACTAAGCCCGCGCGCCACAACTACTGAGTTTGCCGCCTCAACTAGAGCCCGAGTGCAGCAAACTACAGAGCCCATATGCTCTGGAGCCCACGCACCACAACTAGAGAAGAGAAAACCTGCATGACACAACAAAGATCCTGTGTGCTGCAACTAAGACCTGACACAGCCAAAAATAAAAAACAACTTTTTAAAAAAAATAAAATAAAATAAAAAATAAATAAATCTTTAAAAAAATAAAGTACTACTTTGATGGGTAAAATGTTTTAATAAGACTCTATGTAGAAATATGAACTCTGGATCATTGCTATAATATCAAATCCAAATATACTTTTATTTCTCTTTGGTCACTAACAACTTTCAGGAGGCTTAATGACTTACAAAAAGAAATTATTAGACTCTGCTTAGAAAAGAGTGAAAACAGGACTGCAGTTTCTCCATCTAGTTGTTCAGGCTTGAGATCTGCCTGAGGTCTCACTGTAACCAAATCAGGTGGGGCCAGGGTGTCTCTATGTTTAATAAGTTCCCTTAGTGATTCTGAAGCACAGCAAGGTTTGAGAACACTGTACATATCAATGGTTTCTCAAAATGTGAGAACCCATAAACGACACTGGAAACACCCAGAGTGCCTCCATTAAAAGCAGTCCCAGCCAAATGTGAATTGGGGCAGCCACTATGGAAAGCAGTATGAAGGTTCCTTAAAAAACTAAAAACAGAGTTACCACATGACCCGCAATCCCACTCCTGAGGATATATCCAGAGAAAACTCTAATTTGAAAAGATACATGCACCCCAACGTTCATAGCAGCACTATTTACAATAGCCAAGACACGGAAGCAAACTAAACGTCTATTGACAGATGAATGGATAAAGAAAATGTGGTACATATATACACAATGGAGTACTACTCAGCCATAAAAAGGAATGAAATAATGCCATTTGCAACAACGAGGATGGATCTAGAGATTACCATACTAAGTGAAGTCAGACAGAGAAAGACAAATATTACGTAATATCTCTTATATGTGGAATCTAAAATATGACACAAATGAACTTATATACAAAACAGAAACAGACTCACAGACATAGAAAACAAACTTACAGTTACCAAAGGGGAAAGTAGTGCAGGGAGGGATAAATTGGGAGTTTGGGAATGGCAGATGCAAGCCACTGTGTATAAAACAAACAACAAGGTCCTACTGTACAGCACAGGGAACTATATTCAATGTCCTGTAATAAACTATAATGGAAAAGAATATGAAAAATACATATATATATGTGTGTATAAAAAACTGAATCACTTTGCTGTACACTGGAAACTAACATAACATTGTAAATTAACTATACTTCCTTAAAAAAATTTTTTAAGTAGTCCCACCCTTCCCGTACTCACCCCCCAATTCCCACCCCCCTAAACCTACTGAATGAGAATTTCCAGGGTTTGGACTTGGGGATCTACATTTTTAACAAGGTCCACAGGTGATCCTGATGCACACTACACTTCGCTAATCAGTAGCCTTCAGAATAAAGTGAGATACAAAGCCTCTGCCTGCTTCCTCCAGCCCCATCTCCTGCCATTTCCCATCTTGCACCTTAGGATCTCAGAGTTTCCTTAGTCCACCAGGTTATTTCACCCTACTCTCTGTGCTAGTGCTAGAAAGAGCCTCAGGGTTGAAGGTAGAGATAAAAGGGGAGAAGGATAACAGAATTCCAGTGATAATTCTGAGCTCAGCCCTATGAGGAAGAACAAAGTTGTCAAATGGTAGGCCTCTGGAAGGACTCCAGTCTGTTAGAAAATCCTGTCTCCCTGAGATGCGGTGGGATGAAGGGAGAAATGATATCAGTGTCCTGTCAGCCTGCTGGTTGGGAAGCCTTCTTCTGTCTGATGAGTTCCCACTGTACAAGTCCCAATCATCATCGGCTCTGGGAGACTCTCAACCCCCAAAATTTCACCCCTATGGGAGACACTGCTAGTCACCCCTCAATGTCCAATCTCCTTTTCTTCCATGATTAAGGTACCCCCAGCTTGTTAGCTTGGCACACAGTCATAGTTTGCTGAACTTCACTGTTGAACTGAATCACATTACCTTTTTATGTGCAATATTCTTGGTACAAACAAACCCATTGACAACCACAGAATCAAACTTCTTTCCACCTGGGATCTAATGAAACAATTAAGAAAACAATAAAATTCAATGATACATCCTTAGAATCCAGTCAAATGAATTCTATTATTTATTATTTATTTCCAAATAAGTACAAAAAGTTCCAGGATGCATTTCTTCCTTTCAACCAATAATCAAAGGCCTCTTAGCATGATCATCAACACTCTAACATACTACCTGGTACTTGATGCCAGATTGTCAATTAAGACCACTATTAAGTTACATATCATAGGCAAAAAATACAGGCAAAACTCCACTACTCTCTAAATAAAGCAATTACCCACTGCTTTTACTCAGAACAGTGACAGTAATCTGTAGGAAGAGGACTTCTCATAGATGACACATCAAGAAGAGGAAGCAAGAAAGTTTGGGTTCCCAATTCATTGCAAGCCCAACTTACCCCCCAGCCCCATTCACCTCTCACTTCCTAACAGTGGCTTCTATGACCCTTAAGTGCACTGCTAACAAATAAAGCAGGCAGAAAAACTTCCCCCTCCTCACCTAGCACCCCTCCTGGTAATGACCCTCTCAGATTACCATTAAGAGACAAATTATTATCAGGCCCATCTCATCAATTCCTAGCATTAGGAAAGCATTAGCAGAGCTCACTTTTTTGATGTGGACAAACTGACGGACATCCATGTCATCATCCCGGTTCTTGACATCAGGTCGGACTGTCTGAACAACCTGGCAGACTAGTGATACAATGATGTCCCTCCAAGATGGTGACAATGACTCACTATGGAGCAACTGCTGGAGTAGTGCCATCATGTGGTTGTGATTAGCTGAGCTACAAAAACGTTACAGGAAAGAAGTCTGCATAGTTAATACTGCCAGAGACAACAGTTTTGAAGATACAACACAGTCTACAAAGAAATAAGCACACTAATTATGGCTCACAGATGAGATTTTCTTGGTCAATTTTATTCTTTCTGCATATCTGCACCTTAATGATTTTTCACATAAAGAAAATCTGTGAATATCCTCAACTAAGATGACCCATTTAATTTGATTAAACTTTAACACATAAATGACAATGGGGACAGACAAGGACAATTTAGGACACTTTGTTTTATAAGAAATTTCATCAGAACAGGCTTTATTTCCTAAGTAATGTTAGTATTTTTGACTTTCTAAGGAAGAACTATGCACATGCCTATCAAGTCATTGAAGATTATAAAAATGGAGAATTAAAATTAAAAAGCTCACTGCCTTACAGCAACCTCTCCATGGCTTGTTTCTCTCCATTCTCCTCCCTCAGCAGCTCCAGGTTGTTATGATGCCAACCCAAAGGTGTGAAAGGCAGCTCTTTGGATTTTTCCTCAACTCGACGGTTAAATAAGGATTCTAAGTGTAAAATAAGAAATTATACTTCATTGTCACGTTTTATACCATCTACTCGTAGATTTAGAAATTGCCAACTTAACGTTTTTACATTTTTTAAGTTAGCCAATTCAATTTTTGGTGCAAATAAAGCAAGGACATGTTTAAATTCGTAAATAAAAAAATGAACTCTGAGTTAGATCATCAATATTCTCAACAGACAAAATCAGAGACAGAAGTGTGAAAAGTAAATTTACATAAGCAACCAGGACTCTCAAGAAAATAATTATAAATACAGCTTCTGAAAAGCAAATGAGATTTTTTTTACACTCTTTTTATTTATTTGGGGACATTAACAAAACGAGGTGGTTTATTTTTCCTATAAAATCACAAACTGAAAACTGCATTCAATAGAAGTCGGAATGCAAGCAGAACACGTGATAGTGTGGGCGCTGAACTTTAAAGAGAAAAGCTCAGCCCTTATATGTCTGAACCAGTACATGACAGTACAGAAAGTCTACTCAGACAATCCTTTTAGTGTTTCTTTTTCAATACAGGAACAAAAGGCTTTCTTTTTAATTGGCAAAACTTTTACAAGTCAGACCTAAAAATTAACTATACAGAAATTAAAACACGGTAAATAACAATTTATGTAAAATTTTGTTAATGGATCTAGACCAAAAAAATAATAGATAATACTACATGCTTTGCAAAAAAAGATGCTCACTAAATGTTGAAAAATGTGATTGAATAAATGGAAAGAAAAGAGGTGAGAAATGCTTACAAAAATTGTCAAATCTTTCCCCTCTTAAAGCAAACTAAACAAAAAAAACTTTCAACTAAACATTCCAGCAGCTTACACAGTAAAGCAAGTGTTCATGACAAGTGAAGTACAAAAATGGCACATTTCAATTATTTAAACCCCTGGTCAACTAGATAAACATCTAGTTGAACCAGATGCTTGGAGGTGGATTTAGAAACACTGCTAAGTTATGACACCAGCTGCAAGTGGCTGCCTTTGTACCAGTTTGCCCTACTTTCTCTCTTTTATGTGAAACCCTCCCATTATCTGAGGCCTAAGCTGTAGAGTGTTATGGACCAATTAAGTAAGTGTGTCTTCACTCCACAGCAAGCTAAGTAGGGTCACAGTTAGAAAAGGCTTGTACTTCCTCTTGTCTCCAGGGAAATGATCAGCAGAATTAGTTATTTATCTCTTTATCTCTTCTGTCCACTTGTCTTCCCAACTCCCCAGGGCAAGCAGCATCCTCAATTGGATGAGATCTGCCTGTAGGCTTTTTGATAAGCTTGACAATCACTGATGATACGTATATCAATACTTAATACTATACTCATGATATAGGAAAGCATAAGCTATTCATGCCTTTAAATGAATAAAATTCAAAATCTATTTAAAAGCTTTTAAACAATTACTTTTCAGATCAGAGACCTTCTTTCAAACCAAGTCCAAGTTTACATTTTTGGTTCTCAACACTCTCAAAGTTACTACACGTATTAAAACCTGTGTTCCCATGATACTAAAATAATCAAATACATTGTCAGTACCTAGTCTGCACCTATCAATGTGCTAAGCCCCAAGTATATCCCCATGAACAAAGAGACACCATCCCATGTACAGCTTTTGATAAAATTACCTTTGATGAAGGCGTCACTTATTGAGAGCTGTTGTCCTCCATTGTCAGAAATCAAATACTCTGCATAGCAGGGAGAGAGGAGAGAGAGGAGGAAGGAAAGGAGAAGCTTATGACTATAACGTGCCAGCATAATTATACAGAAAACACACCCACACACAAAGTATTACCCATACTAAACCCATCAGTACACAGCCAAGTCACGAAAACTTTGGGCTAAAATGATGCTTTATAACTTGTTCTGCACACTTCATACTAAACTTGGTAGACTTAAATTAATAACTCAACAGAACCTTGAAACAGTAATGACAGATAATCTTTAACATATCATTTTTCCCTTATCAAAACTGAACATGTTTATGAAAACTGAGATTGTCAGTAATTTTCATGACAAGCCTAAAAAGTTACTTTTTCTCATGTACAACTGTATTATTTAACAAACAATGAGTTCAGATAGAGAAGCCACCTCATAACACAATATAAGGTGGGGTTTTTTAAATTTCAGAATATAAGCTATAAAATAAATTAATACAAAAGTGACAATGGCAGGGAATAAAGATGTAACTCGTAAGGATTTATATTAGTTTTTAGAGTTTTAATTTTCAAAAATTCTAACCAAATACTTCCAAATAGTTGCTGAAAGATAACTTCTGAACACACTGTGAATGTGTTCTTTTAGAACTTTTAGAATAGTAAATATATTTCTTACAAGTGAAACTTACTCTTTACTTCCCCATGACCTTTTCCCTAGGTCTGTGACCAAGCATAGCTCAAATGAGGTTCTTTCTACTGTGCAAATTTAACCACAATGCATTTTAAGCCCTTTAAGGTAAAGGTGCTCCACAAAATTCTTTGCAGGTAGAGTTTATTTATAAACAAATAGGCTTCAAAAGTCAATGTGTCTATAAGCCAATATGCTCATTCTTCAAACAAGAAAGTGGAGGAAAAAATTTAGAAAGTTGAAGTGTGCCATGTCAAATACAATAAAATCAAGTATTATATGGACCAGTGAAAACAGATGTTATACTTTATTCCTATACCTCCCGCACAGAAATTAATGTTCAACTAATGTAGAGGCTTTACAAGCTTTACTCTTCATACTAAAGGATATATATATATATATATATATATATATATATAAAATTCCAGAAGCGATGGATTTTCCCCATTTTATTATGAAAAAATTTCAAACATACAGAAAATCCTGTATACCCTCCACCTAGACTGAACAATTGTTAATGATTTGCCATAGCTGATTTCTCTCTATATGTGTGCTTTTTTCCAGACCATTTGAAATTATACACATCATGACATTTTACCACTAATACTTCAGCATGCATCTCTTAAAAATAAGGGCATTCTCCTCTATAGCCTTAACATTTACACACTTAAGAAAACTGACAATTTCTTAATATTGTAATTAGTCCATATTCAAATTTATCTAACGGTTCCCAAAATGCTTTAATAAATGTTTTTTTCCCCCTCAAACCTGGATCCGTTAAGGTTCATACATCACATTCTCTTTATTCTCTTTTAGTCCAAAGTAGACTTCCTACTTTTTTTTTTTTCATGATATTGAATTTTGAAAGAACCCAGGCCAAATGTCCTGGTGAACATCCCACATTCTGGATTTGATGGATTGTTTCCTCATGGTGCTGTTTAAATTGCTTATACCCCGTTTCCCTATAAATCGGAAATTAGGTCTAGAGGTTTGCGGAAGCCACGATTTTCACCTTCTTCTCTAGGTTCTACTTGCTAACTTTCCAAGAATGGTTCAGAATCCTGCGTCCAACACAGAATAAAATATATTTTAATTGCATAACTCTCCAAGACAATAATGAAAAATTAATCAAACCAGAAGATCGCACTGTCTCAGTTTTACAAGTTTCTGAAAATGAGGGGTTTGCTTATGTAACATAAAAAACATGACCAGTTTTCTGTTTGTTTGTTTTTGCAGTACGCGGGCCTCTCACTGCTGCGGCCCCTCCCACCGCGGAGCACAGGCTCCGGACGCACAGGCCCAGCGGCCATGGCTCACGGGCCCAGCCACTCCGCGGCATGTGGGATCCTCCTGGACCGGGGCACGAACCCGTGTCCCCTGCATCGGCAGGCAGACTCCCAACCACTGCCCCACCAGGGAAGCCCGACCAGTTTTTTTTTAAGTATAGCTATTTCAATCAATTTTATAAATTCAAATTTCCTCAGCCTTAAAAGCTAGCAGATGATCCCAAAGAAAAGATTTAATAATACCTTTAACTTTAATGGAAAGATAAAAAGCACCCATTCTCATTTTTATTTAAGAGAAATGAAAACCAGAAGCAGAGGAAGTCTTTCACTTCCCTAACTAGGTCACTCTGACGACCTTTATTTTCTGGCAACCAGTGTTCCTTGTAATTACAGTGAAGAAAAAAATAATTTATTGTATCTCAACTTCACAAGAAAAATTCCTGTTAGTACGCTAAAAACTAACAAGAGAGAACTGTGAAAGCCAGAAATGTTTATTAAGGGATTTATACGGTCCTCAAATACAGGCTCTCAAGGTTGCAAATGACCTAAGAGGTCAATCTAATAATTACCTTCTTTCTGGGTCAGGTGGGTATGTGAGTGTGAGTGTGAGTGTGAGTGTGAGTGTGTGTGTGTGTGTGTGTGTGTGTGTGTACACATATACAACGTAATAGTACTCAGCCACAAGAAAGAATAAAATCTTGCCATTTCTGAAAACATGGGTGGAACTAGAGGGTATTATGTTAGGTGAAATGAGTCAGAGAAAGACAAATTCTGTATGATTTCACTTATTTGTGCAATCTCAAAAACAAAACAAATGAAGAAACAGAACAGAAAAGAAAGAGAGTTACAGATACAGAGAACAAACAGGGGTTGCCAGAGGGGAGGGGGGTGGAAGTAGAAAAGAAATAGGTAAGGAAGATAAGGGGTACAAACTTTCAGTTGCAAAATAACTAAGTCATGGGTGTAAAACACACAAGGTGGGGCATATAGTCAATAACTATGTAATATCTTTGTACGGTGACATACTGTAACTAGACTTAACTGGTGATCATTTCAAAATGTATAGAAATATGGAATCACTATGATGTGTAACAGTTGGAGGTCAATTATACTTCAAAAACAAACTCAGAAAAAGAGATCAGATTGGCAGTTACTAGAGGAAGGGGGTGGGGAAGGGGAAATTAGACGAAGGCAGTCAAAAGATAGAAACTTCCAGTACTAGGGACGGATGTACAATACAATAAATACAATTAACACTGCTGTATGTCATATATGAAAGTTGTCAAGAGAGTAAATTCTAAGAGTTCTCATCACAAAGAAAAGAATTTTTTCTATTTCTTTAATTTTCTATCTATATGAGATGATGGATGTTCACTAAACTTATGCTGCACACGTTAAACTTACACAGTGCTTTATGTCAATTATATCTCAGTAAAACTAGAAGGGAAAAAAAACAACAACAAGGCATTCTCTAACTCTTCATTATTTTGGACTTCACGTCCTCTTAACAGAGAGTGTTCTTTCCTGGTTAAGATTATCTTGACAGAGGTTAAAAAAAAAAAAAAGGTCAATTAATATTGTATCAACTTCTCCAAATAACTGGCCTAATTTTTCTTTCTTTGCATCACAATTTTAAAAATCTTTCCCAAGATATCCTTGGCATTTCCTCCAATCTTCAGTGCAGTCTGGACTTCTGCTATCCTGCCACTTTTCTAAAAGCACTGGGCCCTCTTTCAGACTGATCCTCATATGAAGGTTTCTTCTCACAATTTTTCTAGAAAAAAATTTTTAAAGGTTGAGATCAGAAAGTTGCCAGAGGAGTCATGATGGGTTTTTTTTCCAACTGCAGGTGCTGCCCCTTTAATTTTCCTTATAAATGCAGTTTGAGGTTGTACTGCAAAAACGTCATTATCGGAGCCTTCTATTCCCATTCTTCCCCCAACATTATGAAGTTAGGTTTCCTAAAGCAAGTGCCTGACTGTGCTCAGCAGTTCACCTTTTGCTATTATCAGTTGCGTGATGACAGGTCACTTTCTTCATGATTTTCAAAAGTTCCTTAACTTTACAAGAGATGAAATCACCAGCAAGTCAAAAATGTATTTCACACTCTTCTTTCAGCACAATGAAATTGCCAACAGAAGTGTCCAGAGAACAGCTACCCTCCACAGATCATCCCACCTCTGAACCACATGTCATTTATATTACAAAAATCCAATATCCTCCATGTGACCACAGTCTACAGTTAATTCTCCCGCAAGTGCCACGTCTGCTTCACTGTCCTTTCATACTCACCCAAATGTCTGCCATCATTTTTCCAATTTCTGCTTTGAGGATTCCCATAAAGATGTGTACCTTACTTGTGCTCAATGCTAGTCAGGTCTCCTCTTTTCTCACACCCTCTCTAAGTTTCTATTCTTAAATAAGATATACCTTTTTATTACTATAACCCTTAAATGCCATTTTACCACATCTTGATGATAGTGGCTAATATCGACAATTATGAGAAATCTGTTGTAGAAATGTGAATTTGTTTCCAATTATTTTAGCATAGAAGTTTACATTCAAAAGCTTCTATCTTCTGATAATATTCTGAGGCTCAAAGTAGGCAGCAGCAAAGAATTAGGCAGGAATTTCAGATCTAAGTAAGGAGACAATTCAAATTTAGAGCGCTAAATATTAAAAATTCAAAGTACAGGTGAAATCATGGAATAAATTGCTTCATCTGTAGAATAATGTTTTTTCAGTTACTGTAACATAATGAAATGCCACAGTTACTTATTACTTATGTTTTTTTCCTGTTTTTGGCCACACAGCATATGGGACCTTAGTTCCCTGACCAGGGATCGAACCCGTGCCACCTGCGGTGAAGTGCGGGGTCCTAACCACTGGACCGCCAAGGAATTCCCAATTATGTATTTTTTATTTATTTACCTTTACTAATGCCACTTTAGAGCTAAAATTTAAATTTCCTTTTAATTATATCCAACAAAGTAAACATCATCATCCATTTTTAAAGAAAGCATTTCATTTCTATGTACTGCTATGTTAGATTTTAGTAATGGTTTACCTTATTTTTCCTTTTATACCGAATGTCTTTGAATTATTATTTTTCAGTAGACTAAAGCCTCAAATAAGACAGCTAAAAGAATGAATTTGTTTTGTATTAAAGAAGAAACCTTTTTTATAAATATAGCATATGCACAATAAGCATTTTAAATTAGAGTAGAAAGATGTTTTGGAATGTGTGAATGTTTTTCACCAATCTAGTTCAAGCATCTGGAAAGGTTTAGTGGAATACTATGCTACTGGGTAATAGCATAAGCAAATAAGCTTTAAAATATTAAATGAAGAAAGAGAAATGAATAGAGCAGAACATCCATGTTATAAATGCAAAGAAATGCCACCTTGGAAGTTGCACATTATGCTAAGGGAAAAGCAGTCAGATGTAGTTTCCTTTTAAAGACTACAAGCTTTAAACTGGGTGTGGTGGTACTGAGGTAGAAAACAAGAAATAAAAGGAACCAGAACCAACCAAAAAAAAAAACAAACATGTGGGGAAGAGGTGTGGGGAAAATGAGAAGGGGTGGACCAAAACCCATACCAAATCCCCTCAGCCATAGGGGTCAGAGGAAGCCAGAAGGACAAGCTGGCTTGAGATCTCTCCAGCCTGTGTTTGGATTGCAGATGGTGACTACCTCCTACCTTTTTGGTCAGCAGGGTGAGGGGGCACATGTGGGTACTTGGAGGGCTTCTTGATATGGAAGTTCACGTTGTCCAGCTCCACGTTCAGGCTGATAGAAGCGGCTGAGTCACTGTCCACTGTGGACTGGAAACTGCTTACTGATGTGCGCTTGCTAGGACTGGCAGAATCTTTTAGTGTTGGGGAGGGGAAAGAAATATAGGGAGAGGAGGGGAGTAAAAATGGGTTTCATCAGGGTATTGGAGGAAAGGAGAAAAATGTTTTTTTTAATATACAAGCCCAATGTGCAATACCAAAATGGATACAGTATTTTCATGTACTTCTGTGTAGACTTAATAAAATTTGAGCAAGTTAAATATAAAATGAATTTTTAAAATGAAGAAATATGTTGGAGGTTCTGCAGAGAGAAGGTCTGATATCATAGTGAAGAGGTGAGAAAGCTGTCTACTGCAATATTAGCTCGGAGTTATTTTTAAGCTGCTGCCAACTAAAGACTACGGCGAAATCTGAAAACACCAGTAGCCTAACAAGTTGGTTTAAGAAAATACTGTATCTAGGACAAGGATTGCTATCAGATGTTGTTACATTTAGTTGGAGCCATAAATCTTAAAAGGAGGACTGTTTCAACTACATAAACAAAACACTCATTTTATCATACATACACAGTAATGATTCATAAAAATAAAATGTCAGAAAGTGAAACTCACTGGTCAAATTATCGTCACCTTCTTCAGCTATCTGCTCTGTGTCGCTGTCATCAAACTTTATGTCTTTAAACCAGGATGGCTCAGAGTGTCCTTCCACAGAGTTCACTGAGTCACTGTCCGGAGAAGGGGTCTCGGAAAATTCTGTACTCTGAAAGGGTCAAGACAGGATCCAAGCAATTGACCCTCAATGGCAACAATGTTGAAGCTGTCACACTACAAATAAATTCTAGCCCAATATTCGTACAAGGCTAACCACTAAATAAATTTATGTAAAAATCAGCAAATTAATAGAAGCTAAGTTGTAAACAGCATCATGCTGGCAACTCCACTCTTACAATTATAATATTTATGAATCAGTAAGCTTAAAGGCAGCATATTACGAACAAAACATAATATACAGATTTTATAGTGTTTCATTTCATCTTTTATTCCTGAGAGTAAAGACAGCTTAGAATTTATCCTAACCCTGTGCCAACATCCTGGAAAACAACTGTTAGATTTTAACACATAACACCACACTAGTGTTTTGGGTCATTTCTCTTTTCTAATCAATCATTGATTTTTCAATTTTAGTTCACAAAGGTGTTACTGAATATTATTTATATCAAATTAACATAAACCAAAAGTGAAAGTATATCTTTTTTAAAAGTTCTATCTTTAAGTAATTTCCAATTTCCTAATTAAAGTAAAAAAAAAAAACCAGAAAAGAGAATATTCACCGTTTTACCATTACTATACAGTTGAATACTGCTATAGAGTCAAAATCTATTGCAATGGTACCATTAAGTTTTTTCAATTGTTTTACTATATATACTCCCTCTTAGTCCTAAAAATACAGACATAGTAAAACTGAAAACCACTGAAGATAAATGACAAGCAACTACAATATCACAAAGCCAAGCCTAAGAGAAGCCACACCAACTGAATAGTGTTTGATTCCAATGGGTTTTTTAATCACCACTACCTATCAAGTAAAAATGTTTAACTTTCCTCAAATGGCAGGGAAAACATGTTAGAAAAGTGTATCTTTGGGTAATTCAACTAGTTTTTATTCCCACTGATGAAGAAGACTTGGCAACAAAGCTCACTATACTCTCACTGGCGGTACCACTGAACACTACCTGCAGCGGTCTGTACAGCGCATACTCATCCCTGAAGAGCTGGTCGTGATGACTGACACAATCCAGCCAACGTCCATCCACCATTGCCTGTCCAATTGCTATAGCTTGTGCCCTGAATCAAGACCAAGAGAAAAGAAAACTTTTAAAAGTCAGTCAGAATAATTTTACAAGTACAAGATGAGACACAAACTGAATTTTTTTTCCATTCTAATCAGAGTTGGAATTTCAAATGGTCCTTGGATAGGTGAGGGATAAAACAAGAGAGACTTGAAGCTAAATTAAAAGATCTTCCCATGTACCATAGTAAAGGAGAACCAGTCCCAAGAAAACCTAATTTCAATTACACAAACATTTACAAGTACTCAGTGCATGCATACCCCTGTACTTACTAGGAGTAAAAAGTGTTGAGAATAGCATGGCTCCTGTCCTCAAGGAGCTTACAGTCTTTGATGAGAAGACAGTACCAAATATTATAAATATAGATATAAAATGTATATCTATATATATACATGAAATAGACACTTATTAACACATTACATTTATATGGCAATGTACCAAACACATTAGCCCATATTATTTCATTCTCACAGCTGCTTCATAGGATCACAAATTGTCCTCATATTAGAGCTGAGAGGTCAAGTCTCTAAGAGATTGAATAACTTGACGAAGGGCACAAAACTAAAAAGAGATACAACCCAAACTGGAACCCAGGGCTTCACTGCTTACAGCTGTTTCTTCTCTTCCTACATACTTGTTTCTTCTAAGCAAGCAGAAAAGCCAGGTGACGCATTACCCTGAAAGGCAACAAGACCTGTCTGTCTCTTTCTCACAAATGATTTGTGAGGCAGGGTAGGACACTCCAGGTGTGGTTAATGGACCCAATTCTCAAGACAGGTTGAAAGTTCAGATTAGGGAGCAGTAGCAGGAGAATCTACTGTGGCCTTAGGATCTAGCTGCATTCCCCAATCCGGCTTAACTAGAGAGCTCTGGGCTTTGGGAATTAACTGCACATTTCTGCTTTTAATAAATAATGTGAACTGTGACCCCATTTGGCTCCTTGCATCTATTCTTTACTCATTACAACTCAGAAGGGAGGAGGGTTGAGTAATTAGCACCCCAAACACCAAATGCAGAAAACAAGCAGCACCCCACTCACAAAGAAATTTGCTCCCTTTATATCTACATGATATGTCATTAAAAATAAATTCATAAATAATATCAAAAAGTCTTTCTTAAGCTCCATTACCTTGTAGTAATGTGTCCATTTCGGATTAACCAGTTGACTAACTCCTTTCCTACAATGCAGTTGGGATGAGTTCTCAGCCAGTAGCGGTGATCCTGAAACTCCATTCCGCTACTGTGATGGCAGATTTTTTTCCACAGGTCTTTTAACTGAACACTGTCCTGAAATCACATTATGAGGAAGTAATTACTCCTGAGAGGATGCTATATACCTTTTCAGACTGCTTCTTGTGATTTTTAGATTCATAAAAGGAAACTCAATTCAGATTTTTTTGTCATAGCTAACTTACATGATTTAATAGAAATGACACATGCATGGGGAACAGCTTGAACTCAGCTCACCTAATTGCAAACACAACTTTTTCTCTTGAGGAAAAAAAAAACAAAACTATCCCAAATAATTTTTTTTTTCAGTCAATGGCACATACTACAGTCTCCTGATTATCTAAACACAGAATGTCACACCCCTCTTTGGAGACAGAACAAAAGAGAAGGCGGGAACAGTGAATCACATTAATCTAAAGTAACTTTCTGTAGCTTTTACCCCACCCAGCTTCTTACCATTCTCTCATATACCCAACTGCCAGGTGAATTTCCTAGAGAAAGGCCATCAGGGAATTACTCCCTGCTCAAAAAAACCTCAACACTGCTCAGCACCTACAGGTTCAAATCTAAAACTTATAGAGACTGAATTCACCACCTTCCACCAAGTAGCCCCAAATAACTTTCCATTCTCATTGCCCACAGAATTGAACTTAATATCCCTCCCAACATCTCCCAATTAATAGACCTCACTTCAGTCCACAAAAAATGCCATGCTTATTCTCATCTCTATACCTTCTGAATTATAAACCTGAGGACAGAAGCCATATCTTCCATTTCTTTGAGTCGCTCTTATGATTGAACACAGTATTTTACAAAGATAAATTCAATAAACAACTGATTACTACCTATTTAAACATATAATATTAAATGTCTGAAAAGTATTCCATGTATATAAGAAACATGTTCCAAAGTTTAAACAGCGATCTGGGACCTAGCTCAAAGTTAAGCTCTAGTATTATGTAAGCATCTGAATTCTGATTTTGCCAGATGAAAGCAGTCAAGAAAATATTAATGTAGCATATGAGCATGGAATGCTTGACCAATTTCAGGTCATCCTAAGAAAAACTTAAGCAAATTATTTCCTCTATTTAATTTATATGATAACTGGCTATTTCATTTGTATTTGTCTTAAAAAAATAATTAGTGAGATAAACATTCTTTATGCTCAAAAGTTGCAATGGGTCAAAGACACTAGACCGGTACCAGAAGAATTTTGCGTTCATCCTCAGTGGTCTCTGTCCTAACATATGTTCGGTTAGCCTGGGGACTGACAGATGTCTCATATGATGGTACCATGGGAGACCCAGATCGATCCAGTGACAGGTTAGTAATGCTGGCTGATCTGGAAATAAAAACAGAAAGTGAAAACACAGTTGTAAGTTCTTCATCAATAAACAGGATTACAATGAAAGTTCATTTTTAAATAAATGGTTACTTGCCAATGTTAAGGGCACTTTTAAAAGTAGTTATGATGGTTATGTATGATACTATCATTGGGGAAGTTGGGACAAGAGTATCCAGAAATTCTCTGCACTAGTATTTCCAACTTCTATGTTAGTCTGTAATTATTTCAAATTAAGTTTAAAAGAAAGTCATTATGGACCTAAGTGTCCACAGAGAGATGAATGGATAAAGAAGATGTGGCATATATATACAATGGAATATTACTCAGCCACAAAAAGAAACGAAATTGAGTTATTTGTAGTGAGGTGGATGGACCTAGAGTCTGTCATACAGAGTGAAGTAAGTCAGAAAGAGAAAAACAAATACCATATGCTAACACATATATATGGAATCTTAAAAAAAAAAAATGGTTCTGAAGAACCTAGGGGCAGGACAGGAATAAAGACGCAGACGTAGAGGATGGACTTGAGGACACGGGGAGGGGGAAGGGTAAGCTGGGACGAAGTGAGAGAGTGGCATGGACATATATACACTACCAAATGTAAAACAGATAGCTAGTGGGAAGCAGCTGCATAGCACAGGGAGATCAGCTCAGTGCTTTGTGACCACCTAGAGGGGTGGGATAAGGAGGGTGGGAGGGAGATGCAAGAGGGAGGAGATATGGGGATATATGCATATGTATAGCTGATTCACTTTGTTATAAAGCAGAAACTAACACATCATTCTAAAGCAATTATATCCCAATAAAGATGGTTAAAAAAAAAGTCATTATGAAAAAACTACAGGAAAAAAATTATAGATTTAGTTCATACAGCAGTAATATCTCAAAGGAATAAATACAAACTCTTCTTAAAATGCTGAAAAGTAGGGTGTTTTCTTTTTTTTAATTGACGAATACAAAGCATCACAGTCTAAATGCAGAAAAAATCTTGCAGATCAGGCATGGGAAATTATGGCCCACAATCCAAAAACTTTTTGCATAACCACTGAACTAACGAGTTTTTTTTTAGTTGAACATCTATAATATTCTGATGACAAGAAACCCCCTAATTTTGAACCCCAACTCAGCAAAATCATCCCCCGAAAAAGAATTCCTTTCTTCTCATTAGTAGACCTATGTTAAAAATATTGTCCTCAATTATTATTATATTTTGAATTTGATCAATAGAAAAAGTAGTGAAAATTTATTTCCTCTCTTGGTATATAAGTACTTACAAAATATCCTTTTTTTTTTAACACAGGAAAAAATTGTATTTCTAAAGTTTTCAGTCAATCGTTAGGTAAGTGTAATATCAATAAGTTACCAGATAAGTGACTTGCAAATGAAATATCAACAGCAGCAAGCAAGCTTTTACTTATAAATAAATTTTAACTAGAAATTTAGTTAGCTTCTACACAGAGAAAATGAAACCCAATTTAGCTTCTATATAAAGGATAAAAGGCAGAAGCATCTACAATGTGTTCAAGTCCCTCCCAGGATATATTTTCCCTCATTTGGTCTCACAGAATCCTACTGAATATGTACAACTAGATCCATTCTACAGATAAAGAAATCAAGAGTCAGAGATTAAGGAATTTGTCTAACTCAGCTAATAAATAACAGGACTGCCATTCAAACCAGGTCTCAATTGAAAACCTATGTTCTCCTCACATAAAGATACTCGTAAAATAATTTAAGAAATTATCCACAGGTCTGTAACAGGTTTAGGCAAAAAAATCATTCTTAATAAGAAACCTTGATATCAAATAAACATAGTCTATAAACGAGACTTTTTTTTTTTTTTTTTTTGCCGTACGCGGGCCTCTCAGTGTTGTGGCCTCTCCCGTTGCGGAGCACAGGATCCAAACGCACAGGCTCAGCGGCCATGGCTCACCGGCCCAGCCGCTCCGCGGCATGTGGGATCCTCCCGGACCGGGGCACGAACCCGCGTCCCCTGCATTGGCAGGCGGACTCCCAACCACCGCGCCACCAGGGAAGCCCCTATAAACGAGACTTTTTAAATAACCAGTTCTTCATGGGTTTTTTTTCCTCTTTTTTTTTTTTCTTCTTCATGACTTGGCATGTTCTTTTAGTGAAAAGTTGCCACTATGTCTTATTCAACCAATTAAAGTCTCTTGTCCAATATGCGCTTTATCCATGCATTTTTCTTCTCTAAAAGTCCATCATCCCTACACATATTCTGATATAGTGGCAATGAAAGTAAAAGAAAATTAGTCAATTTTGTTGTCAAATATTCAAATAAGTAGTCTAGTGGTGAGAATGCTAGCTAAAATTTTATTTAGAGACAGTACTCACTGACTAAATTACATCTTTCCTAAAGACATACATCAATATTAGCACTAATTCAAAACACACAGAGATATACTGTAAACTAGCACAGCTATCTCTACATTTGTATATGTGCCAACAGGAATCTTGGAAATTGTCCCATCTTTTAAAAAACTGTCTTGACTTCACATTCTTCTAGTGCATTCCCCTGCTTCAGTATAACAAAACTCGTCTCCAATTCTTCTTCCACTTTCGCCAGATCCCCGAACAACCCACTGAAATGGCCTACACCACTGTTATTGTTAAATCCCATAATCAGTTTTTACTCCTCATCTCATTTGACATATCAGCAGGATAACTCCCTCTTCCCTGAAATACAATACTTTCTTCACTTGGCTACTAAGACAACACACTCTCCTGACTCCCTTTCACCTTATCACTAGTCTCTCCTTCTCAGTCTCCTTTTCTGGTTCCTCCTCATTTCCCCAGTCTCAGTCCCTGGTCCGTACTTCCTCTCTTTCCACACTCACTCTTTTGATTATCTCCACACAGGTTCATAGTTTTAAATACCATCCACATGATAACAACACCCAAGTTTATATCTCCGACTTATACTCCTCTCCTGAACTCTAGATGTATACCTCCAACTATTTGATATCTCAGTTGGATGTCTAGAAGGTATCTCAAATTCAACATGTCTAAATGTTCCTCCCCTCTTCCCCGTATCAATAAATGGCAACTCTGTCAACTGCTCAGGCAGGAACAAGGCAAGGATGTCCTCTCTTAACACTTATTTTCAAAATCATACTGGAAGCACTAGCTAATGTAATAAGAAAAGGAAATAAAAGGAATACAGAATGGGAAGGAAGAATTAAAACTGTCTTTCTTCACAGACGGCATGGTCATCTATGTAAAAATCTGAAAGAATCAACCAAAAAAACTCCCAGAACTATAGCAAGGTTGCATGATGCAAAGTTAATATACAAAAGTCAGTCACTTCCCTATATAACAGCAATGAATAAGTGAAGTTAAAAATTAAAACACAGGGCTTCCCTGGTGGCGCAGTGGTTGAGAGTCCGCCTGCCGACGCAGGGGACGCGGGTTCGTGCCCCGGTCCGGGAAGATCCCACATGCCGCAGAGCGGCTGGGCCCGTGAGCCATGGCCGCTGGGCCTGCGCGTCCAGAGCCTGTGCTCCGTGGCGGGAGAGGCTGCAGCAGTGAGAGGCCCGCATACCGCAAAAAAAAAAAAAAAAATTAAAACACATTACCATTTACATCAGCACCCAAAAAAATGAAATACTTAGGTATAAATCTCACAAAATGTATACAAGATCTGAATGAGGAAAACCACAAAACTCTGATGAAAGATATCAAAGAACTAAATTAATGGAGAAATAGTCATTGTTCATGGATAGGAAGACTCAATATTGTGAAGGTGTCAGTTCTTCTCAACCTGATCTACAGATTCAATACAATCTCAATCAAAATCCCAGCAAGTTATTCTGTGGATACTGACAAACTGATTCTAAGGTTTATATGTTGAGGCAAAAGACCCAGAATAGCCAGCATAATACTGAAGGAGAAGAACAAAGTCGGAGGACTGACACAATCCAACTTTAAGACTTACTATAAAGCTACAGTAACCAAGACAATGTGGTACTGGTAACAGAACAAATAGATCAATGGAACAAAACAGAGAGCCCAGAAACAGATCCACATAAATATAGTCACTAATCTTTGATGAAGGAGAAAAGGCAATACAATGGAGCAAAGACAGTCTTTTCAACAAATGGTGCTGGAACAACTGGACATCCACATGCAAAAAAATTAACCTAGACACATACCTTCTACCTTTCTAAAAAATTAACTCCAAATGAATCACAGACCTAAATGTAAAACGTAAAACTAACTCCAGAAAATTACATAGGAGAAAATCTAGATGACCTAGGGTATGGAGATGACTTTTTGGATACAACACGAAAGCATAATCCATGAAAAACTGATAAGCTGTACTTCATTAAAATTAAAAACTTATGCTCTGCAAAAGACAACAGCAAGAGAGTCAGCAGACAAGCCAGAGACTGGGAGAAAATATCTGCGAAAGACCCATTTGACGAAGGACGGTTATCCAAAATATACAAAGAACTCTTAAAACTCAACAATAAGGAAACTCAGTTAAAAAATGGGCCAAAGCCTAGACAGACACGTCACCAAAGAAGGTATACAGATGGAAAGGATGGAAGCATATGAAAAGATGTTCAACATCACATCGTTAGGTAAACGCAAATTATGAGACAGCATTATACACCTATTAGAATGGCCAAAATCCAGAATACAGATGACACCAAATACTGCCAAGGATATGTAACAACAGAACTCCCATTCATTGTTGGTGGGAATGCAAAATAGTACAGTCATTTTAGAAGAGAGTTTGGCAGTTTCTCACAAAACTAAACATACTCTTAACCACAGGATCCAGTGATCACAATCCTTGGTATTTACCCAAATGAATAAAAAACATATCCATACGAAAACCCACACATGGATGTTTATGAAGCCTTATTCATAGTTGCCAAAACTTGGGAGCAACCAAGATGTTCTTCAATAGGTGAGTGGATAAATATAACCGTGGTACTTCCAGACAATGGAATATTCTTCAGTGCTAAAAGGAAATGAGTTATCGAGCCATAAAAACACAAGAAGGAAACTAAAATGCATATTACTAAGTGAAAGGAATCAACCTGAAAAGATTATATACTGTATGACTCCAACTATATAACATTCTGGAAAAGGCAAAACTATGAAGACAGTAAAAAGATCAGTGGTTGCCACGGTTGAGGCAGGGAGGGAGGGATCAATAAGCAGAGCACAGAGGATTTTTAAAACACGGAAACTATTCTGTACTTTACTATAATGGTGAATATATGTCCTTATATATTTGTTTAAACGCACAAAATGTACAACACCAAGAGTGAACCCTAATGTAAGCTACAGACTTGGGTGATAATGCTGTGTCATTGCAGGTTCGTCAGCTTTAACAACATGCCTCTCTAGTGTGAGATGGTTGTAGTGAGGGAGGCTGTGGGGAGCAGGGGGATATGGGAACTCTCTGTACTTTCCCGTCAATCCTGCTGTGAACCCTAAAACTGCTCTACAAAGTGAAGTTTATAAGTTTTTTTTGAAGTAAAGGATGATGTCTGCAACTTACTCTCAAATAGTCTAGGAAAAAAAAGTAACAAAGCAAATGGGCAAAATGTAAATTAGTGAACCTTAATGAAGAATATATGAAAACTTATTTAACTCTATTACTTGCGACTTTTTTGCAAGTATAAAATATTTTCATAAAAAATGAAACTCGCCAACAGCTTCCCATCTCACTCATTAAACGACAAAGCCCTTACAATGAATTGTAAGAAGGTTCTACTCCTGGCACACAGGACTCTTTGTTATTCCCTGCCAGGCATGTTCCCTCTCAGGAATTAGCGATTCCCTGTTTGCTTGGTAAACTCTTCTACAAAATTTCCACATGGCTTACTCCCTCAGTTCCTCAAGTCTTTGCTTAAACATCACCATCTCCGAGGTCTTCACTGACCACACTATTCAAAATTCCAACCTTGGGACTTCCCTGGTGGTCCAATGGTTAAGATGTCACCTTCTAATGCCAGGTGGCAGTGCGGGGGTGGGGAGGGGTTCAACCCCTGGTCGAGGAGCTAAGATCCCACACACCTCACCACCAAAAATCCAAAACATAAAACAGAAGCAATATTGTAACAAATTCAAAGACTTTAAAAATGGTCCACATCAAAAAAAAGTCTAAAAAAAACACAAAAATTCCAACCTCCTCCCCTATTCCTTATGTTTTCATATGCTTTAAATTTTTGTTTATTTGATTCACTGTTATACAAGTACCTAGTTCGTAGGTACTTATTAATTACTTGTTGAAGAATAAATTGAAAGTATGTTAAACCATGGTGAGTCAGACATCTAGTTCTTCAGGTTTATAACCACTTACCAATTGATTTTGTAATGACTATTTTTGGTGGGGAGGTGTGGATGTTAGTAACACTCTAGTAAGTTGAAAAGGAGAAGGAAGTGTGCAGGTATAGAACAGTTATGGGCTATTATTTCAGGAATTTGCCTAAGAAAATAAATTGAGACTACAGATAACTAGAGGTAAAACACAAAGGAGGGGTTTTGTTTGTTTGTTTTTAATAGGTAAGACCTGAGTTTGTTTAAATGCAGACAGTAAGGAGTCAGCAGAGAGAAGTGAAAGATAAGGAACACTAATAGAGTAACTAATAAAAACTAGTAAGGGATGAGAACCAGAACACGAGTGGAGAACCAGAAGTAAAGAGAAAGCATGAGCTGCAACTGTAATCAAGTTGGTAAGTGATGTTAAGAGTTGAGGACATCCTCGTCTGTCATCTCCCCTCTTTGCTGTGTAACTGAAAGAGAGGTCACCTGTTAAGCATGAAGAAAGAAGGAATGAAGTTTCCGGGATCTGAAGCCAATAGAGAATAGTAGAAATGGCCACTGAGAGAATGCAAGTGACAGCTAACTAGCAAAAAGGAAACAATAGTTTAGTTCAGCTTTTAGAGCTAAGAAAGTGTATAACAATCAATCCCCTCCATTTTATGTCTGTTCTTCTCATTACTATAAAAAAGAAAAACCAGACACAGAACAGTGTTTTCATTTGGCAGTTTACCTATTTCGAGCAGGAGATTTCCCAGCGTCCTCTTGAACAGATACAAGTCTTGTTGAAAGAGCATTATTTGAGGAGTCTGGATGAATCAAACTATAAAGAATATAAGAAAATACTGAGATGATTTAAGAGAGTTACAGGCAAATTCAATTTCAATAAAATGCTTTAACATTTAAAAGCAGGTTGTTTTTCTGCAATAATGAGCTTATGGGTCATTTTTGTTCTCTTCTTTTAGTTGAAGTGGAAATAGGATGGTTTTTGTCTTAAGGATATCAAATACCAAAAGAGCGATAAAGAGAGTTATATTAAGTATAATGGGTGTCAATAAAATAATAAAATTGGCTGGATGAGTGACTTGTAGAACTCCTTCTCACATCACATATACAAAATTGAAGTGCTCTGAGGGGGGCCGGAATCCTGAGTTCAAATAGTTTATTCTCAGTCCCCATAACTAGGTGGAATAGCACTGCAGAGTCACACAAACCTAGGTCCAAGAGCAGGCTCTACCTCTTACTAGTTGTGTGACCTTGGGCACGTTACTTAATCTCTCTGAACTTCAGCACCCACATCCGTCAAAAGGAGAAAGTAGTGCCTACCACAGAGATATGATGGCTAAAAGAGAATGAACATTAAACTATTAGCACAGAACCTAAAGTTACTCTGCCTTTGACATCTATCCGGCATCTCCCAGGAACCTTTCAAACCTGGTTTGTTTTATTAAATCACACTTGCCAATTCTGGGCTCACACAACAGGGCCAGGCATCCACATGGCATTGCTTACTGAAGTAAGAAATGAAGAATCCCTCTCCTTTCTTTCTTGTTCATTAAACACAGAGTCAATCTTTAAAACTTATAAAATATATGTAAGGTATAAAGAATCTGGATGCCACAAACACCAATGCACCCATGGAGCAATTTAAGAAAAAGAACATTACCATCAACTTTGAAGTGCTTGTTCCCCTGACCCAATCCCATTCCCTTCCCTGCCCTCAATGAAACTACTGTTGTAAATTTTATATTTATCATTCTCCTCCTTTTCTTTAAGTTTACCATGTTTG
The DNA here is from genome assembly GCF_964270905.1 of Leucopleurus acutus. NCBI lineage: Eukaryota > Metazoa > Chordata > Mammalia > Artiodactyla > Delphinidae > Leucopleurus > Leucopleurus acutus. The sequence continues at coordinate 90,911,599 of NC_139149.1, read as the reverse complement.
TATCCCTAGATAGTGTATTCATTTGCATATTTTTGAACTTTCTATAAATAATCACTGGCTATATCATATGTGACTTTCTTTTCTCCTCCACATTATATCCCCGAGATTCATACATGTTGAATGTAGGTATAATTCATTCATTTTTTACTTTTGTCTAAATTCATTGGTTACCTATTAATTCCTCACTCCATTAAGAGGTAACTGAGAAAATAACAGAAAGATGCTACTTAAAACTTCAAGCACTTTGACGTGGTCATATTTGGTACGATGCATGAGAAAATTATTTAGCTAACGAAAAACAACCAGAAACTGATGAATCTAGGATTCTAATTCAAACAGTTCCAGGTAAAGAAAGAGTAACATCCCCCACAACCAGACAGTGTAGCATATTTAGACATACAAGAAAAGATGAAATGTTCCTCAGGAAGGAAAAAAATCTAATTTCATTTGCAAATATTATGAACACAAATCTTATGGCATCCTCCTTCTCAAAGAAGGCTACGTTAGAAATTATTAATGGAAATAACTTCTGTTGTTTATTCAACAAATATTATCAGGATCATATATACGCCACACACTGTTCTTGGTGCCAGGTGTAGAAGAGCAAACAAGAAAAAGTCTCTCCTCTTGCGGAGCTAACATTCTAATTAGTCAACATTATCACTATCCATAAACATCTTCTGCGATCCTTCCTAAGGCACGCTGAGAAAAAAGGAGAAAACGGTGTATTTTTCAGGAAACAATTCAAAGAAGTTAAATGTTAACTTAAAGCACCCTTAGGGCACAAGACTATCAGTATTTATCAAATATAAATAAAATTACATGTAAGTGACAGTACCTTTGCCAGGCAAAATCATCCTCTAAAAATATGTTGCGGCTGGCTTTTCTACTCCCTACAGGTGTTCGGGGTTCACTCGGATCAAGTACAGACACAGAGGAAGGAGAATCTGAAAGAGCATTCAAGTCTTCACCAATGGAATTACTGTCTGTGGAATGAGCATAACTTAAGGCTATTTTTCTACAGTATGTACAGGCTCGGAGGTCCCCTAGGAGGAAAAAAAAAAAGAAAATTAAGTAAAAGATAACTAACATATTACTTACCAGAACACATTAAACCCTTGGGTTACTAGTTAATCTAATAACAGGAACCATCCTCAAGTAAAGACTACCAAAAAAGACATCTTTTAAAAGTAAAGTAACTTTGTTAGCTCTGTTATATATTTTAAAAACCATCATTATGCAAAATCCATCCAGGTATCCAAATTACCTCAAATATTTATAACAAGAAAATATGACTCAAGGTACTAGAAAACTCTGCTAAAAGAATATTCCTCAAGGTTCTAAAAATGAAGTAAGGGATCTATCAGAGACAGAATGTTCAAGAAAAAAATTTTTTTAATTGAGTATATAAACCAATACAAATAGAAGTAACACTTTTTCCCTAAATAACAAGTAAGGAGGAAAATGTTATTTAGCTATCTATATGAAGCCATGAAGAGTGGCCTCCACAAGGGGGCACAGTTTTAAAAACAAACTAACAAAATTGGCTTACAAGCAATATGAAATATAGGGGGGGAAGTATAAAGGAAATTCTTACAGTGAAAGTAAGGGTGGAAATGAAATATTCTTGGGAAGACAAACAATAAGGCTATTTAATAATTTTAAATGCATCTTTTTTCAGGATGCAGTCCTGCCCAAATGTAAGTTTTCATTTCTACCCTTTTTCTGTTACAATTTTTTGTGTGATTCTATAACAATTTAGTGTACTAAAAAAGGAGGTAAGATAATTAAACTTTAATAATAACATGTTACGTAACAATTCTACCATAATTCTTTTTACCATTAACATTAGAGAACTGAAGTGACATGAACAAAAGACTTCTGAAAGTCAACTGTACTGTGTTTTTACCATAATTACTACCAAGTACAATAAAGGGTCTTTTATTTTTCATTTTAAGAAAACTATTACATAGTACTCAGCTTTATTAAATTATGCATGTATTTTAAGCAAAGTTAAATATCACTTGTTGTGTTACTCATTTTTAACACCATGATTCAACAGATGAATCTAAAGAACGATATCTCCAATCAAGAGCCCCCCAAAAAAAATTGAATTCCAGTCCAGGATAAATGAGAGTGCTAGGACATACTACCACCGGCTGACCAAAGTAGAATTGTAGTAAGGAGATGAAATTACTTCCTGCAGAAAGGTTCTTAAGTTGCCATAACAAAGGCTTGGTTCTTACACTGTAAAGGAAATCTCCCTTCATCGTTCAGCTGTTAGAATGAAAATGATCAGATCAATAAAGGGAGCCAACCCAGACCAGAAAAGTTCTCATTTCCTGAAGAATCCTCACCAGCAAGGGCCTACTGAGCACATGCCTAAATTAAAGGATGTGGTAAAAAGGTCGATGAGACACAGCCCTGCCATCAAAGAACTCAGTCCACTGGGGACAAGAGACACATATAATCAGAAAGTTGCACAGCAGATACAGAGATAGCACTGCTACACCACTATAACTTAACATTCATTGATCTGTTTCTATGTGCCTAGGTATTCTAGGTATTTATTCGCAGCCTGGATATACAATTGTGCCCAGAATTCATTGTCCCATCTGCAACGGTTAATTTTATGTATCAACTTGGCAAGACTGATTATTTGGTCCAACAATGGTCTAGTTGTTACTGTGAAGGTTTTTTTTTTAAGACATGATTAATATTTACCATCTGTTGACTTTAACCAGATTACCCTCCATAATGTGGATGGATCTCATCCAATCATTTGAAGGCCTTATGATCAAAGACTGAGGATTCTTAAAAAAAGGAAAAAATTCTGTCTCAAGTCTTATTTATTTATTTATTTTTGGCTGCGTTGGGTCTTCGTTGCTGTGCACGGGCTTTCTCTAGTTGTGGCGAGCAGGGGCTACTCTTTGTTGCGGTGCACGGGCTTCTCGTTGCGGTGGCTTCTCTTGTTGCGGAGCACGGGCTCTAGGCACGTGGGCTTCAGTAGCTGTGGCTCGCAGGCTCTAGAGTGCAGGCTCAGTAGTTGTGGTGCACGGGCTTAGTTGCTCCATGGCATGTGGGACCTTCCCGGACCAGGGATCGAACCCGTGTCCCCTGAATTGGCAAGAGGATTCTTAACCACTGCGCCACCAGGGAAGCCCTGTCTCGAGTCTTTAAGACAGAAATCCTGCCTGAGTTTCCAGCCCGCTGGCCTATCCTAAGAATTTCAGACTTGCCAGCTCCCTTAATCACTTGAGCCAGTTCCTTAAAATAAATCTTTCTTTCTATATAAATGTGTGTGTGCTGGGGGGGTGGTGGGGAGGGGCGTAAATACCCTATTAGTTCTGTTTCTCTGGAGAACCCTAATACAAATTTTGGTACCAAGAGAAGTTCTAGAGCAACAAAATCTTAAGGTTGAATTTTCTGAATTCGTTTTTGGGTTTCTGGAATTGGTTCTCTAATTAGATTTAAAGGCAATAAGGACTCTATTCCCAGTAGTAAAGAGAATGCTGATAGTCCACGGTGTGATGGGGCAACAGAGTCACATAAGTATCACCTATGGATACTCCTAATCAAATACTTATAAGAGGCAAAGACCTGACTTACCATGTACTGCACATCTTAGAACATTTTTGTCAAACTAATGAGTATGAGATTAGCTGCTCCTAATTGCACTGGACAAAAAGGGAAAAGAATGACATCAGGAATTCAGATTCCCAGCTCAAGAACTGTACAATGTACCTCAAAGTGTCTGTCTTCCCTGAAAGAACCATACACAGCTGCAGAACTGAGATTGCTGAAAACCAAACCAAGAGTCTCATCATGCAAGTGACTGAACCACAACACACACTGAATCACTTAACCTTACGGTGTGCCTATTAAAGTTAGGGCATTGATTAGAAAGGAATGAAATCCTGAAAACTGGAAGGGGATATTTCGGGAAGCTGGGAACACTCAACTGCCAACTTCTACTTAGTCTTCTTTGCGAGTAGAAGTAGCCTTTCCACCCTGTCTGAGATTAACCCTGCTTTGCCTGAGAAATTCACAACGGCCTCCCATGAGTTAGCTGCCTTGCAAGACCCTGCTTATTCTCCTCAGGACCCACTCCCACTACCCTCTTTGCTTCTAGGCCTATAATAAGACTCAGGTCCCCTGAAAGGAGAGTTATAAAGTGTGACCCATGAGGAAGTACACTACACTCCAAAAGAACTACATGATTTTTCCAATTTAGACAAACAGAAATCCAGGGAATATGTGTGGGAATGGCTACCAAGGGTATAGAATAATACTGGAAAGAACATAAAGTCAGATCAAACTGGATTTATTGATATGGACCCACTAAGCAGAGATTCTGGATTTAATGTTATAGCTCAAGGGGTTCAAAGTGGCTCTAACAGTCTGGTTAATTGGTTGCTTGGCTAAAACATGGACCAAAAGTGTCCTATACTAAATGAAGTTGAAATGCCAGAATTACCCTGGAATGCTATAAAGGAAAGGATCCAAAAGCTTAGGGAGACTGTTAAGAGCAGATTTACCAAGTAAGATCTGCTCGCTTGCCCCAGGAGGATCCAGGGGACATACCTTTCACCATGACTATGAGAAAAAAAATTTGTGAGGGGAGCCCCAGCATCCCTGTAGAGCTTTGCAGTCACCCATTATAGTGGGAACTGCTGGTGCTAAACTGGGAAATCTAAATGCACTGGGGACCACTGGATCCCAGGTTGGCAGGGGCAGAGTGGTGGCATTTAATCGACAAAGACAAGGTAGGCATGTTACCAGAAGAGACATCAGAGTCAAAGCTGTAAGCAGAATAGTGTAACATATACAGAGATCTATGACACATCTGATCATGGTGTTCCTAAAAGTAAATGGGCAGTCTTCTAAACTCTTACTGGATTTGTATAAGAAAAAGAGTTCTAGATCAAGTGAACAAAACTCAAACTTGAATCAAAAAGAGTCATGACCTCTCAACCAATTCTCAGACTTAAGCCATTTACAGACCCAGAATTCCTTGAATGAAGGGAGGCTGGGTCACCTTGAGGAAGGGCCCCACTACACTGCCAAAAAATGTATACTGTTTATCTTTCTAAAAGGCTTCCCCAAAGGACCTAGAGCCTTTCACCAGAGTGACAGTGCATTGAGAAAAAGGTAATAGTCAAACTTTTAGGAGATGACTGGACTTTGGCACTGAATTAACACTAATTCCAAGAGGCACAAAATGTTACTATGGTTTTAAGTCAGAGCAGGGGCTTACAGAGGTCAGGTGATCAACAGAGTTCCAGCTTAGGTCCATCTTACAGTGGGTTCAGTGAGTCCCCAAACCCATTTGTGGTTATCCCTCAGTTCTAGAATATATAACTGGAATAAACATACTCAGCAAATGACAAATCCCTACATTTGTTCCTGACCGGTGGAATGAAGGCTATTATGGTAGTTCTGGCCTCCAGAACTGTGAGACAACAAATTTCTGTTTGTCCTAACCCATTCAGTTTGTGGTATTTTGTTAAGAAAGCCCTAGGGAATCCATACACCAACCATATTAACAAGATAGGATTTTATCCTATAGGTAATGAGAACTCTGAAAGGGTTTTATGCATGGGAATTTGACATGATCAAATTAGCATTTAATAGGATACTGACTAGAGTATGAAAAATGAATTCGAGATAGGGAAAAACTAAAGGTAAAAAAATCTTTTAAAAGCTGCAGCCATAATCTGGATGAAAGATAACTGGGGTCTGAACTCTGAAGCAGTTTAGGTTAAAAAAAAAATCTTTTTTTTTTAAAGTGAGTAAGGCCAAAAGGAAGATCTACATGATAATAAAAATAACATGAGAGAGATACTAACAGTGTTCTCAGACTTCCCTGGTAGTTCAGTGGCTAAGACTCCGTGCTCCCAATGCAGGGGGCCTGGGTTCAATCCCTGGTCAGGGAGCTAGATTCCACGTGCTGCAACTAAGAGTTCACATGCCACAGCTAAAGATCCCACATGCCGCAACTAAAGGATTCCCACATGCTGCAACTAAAGACCTGGTGCAGCCAACATAAATAAATAAAAAATTTTTTAAAATTATACATACACACACACATATATACTTTAACAAAACAGAAGTGTTCTCTTTTTGGTAACTTCTGCCCACCTTCCACTTCCACTCCCTAATCACTACATACACCGTTTAGTTTTTTTCTGCTTCAACAAATAATTTTAAATCTCTGTATTACTAAAATTTAGGGAAGAATATGAGTAAATGCAATTTGCTAAAGCACACTGTCATATAACTCAAGGGATATCTGTATTTTGTAAAATAAAAACTCTCATAGGGCTTCCCTGGTGGTGCAGTGGTTGAGTCCGCCTGCTGATGCAGGGGACATGGGTTCGTGCCCCAGTCTGGGAAGATCCCACATGCCGCGGAGCGGCTGGGCCCATGAGCCATGGCCACTGAGCCTGCGCGTCCGGAGCCTGTGCTCCGCAACGGGAGAGGCCACAGCAGTGAGAGGCCCGTGTACCGCAAAAAAAAAAAAAAAAAAAAAACTCTCATAATAATATAAATTAGTGATCACTCCAACCAACTTGTCTAATAAACATTAACGGGGCTTACCTGGTGGCGCAGTGGTTAAGAATTCGCCTGTCAATGCAGAGGACACGGGTTCGAGCCCTGGCCCAGGAAGATCCCACATGCTGCGGAGCAACTAAGCCCATGCGCCACAACTACTGAGCTTGCGCTCTAGAGCCCATGAGCCACAACTACTGAAGCCTGCGCGCCAAGAGCCCGTGCTCCACAATAAGAGAAGCCACGACAATGAGAAGCCTGCGCACCGCAACAAACAGTAGCCCCCACTCACTGCAACTAGAGAAAGCCCGCGCACAGCAACGAAGACCCAACATAGCCAAAAATAAATAAATAAATAAATTTATTTTTTAAAAAATTTAAAGAAAAAAACAACAAAAACATTAACGGTCCCATGGTTTTTTGGTAGAATCTATGATACACTGTCTTTTACTCATGTTATTTATGAATATCCCCATCTACTTTATTATTTGACTATAAGGTCCTTAAAAGCAAAGCCATGTCTCCCTCATGTTTGTGTACCCCATAATTCACACAAGATGTCCAAAATTAAAAAATGACTTAACATGGGTCCTGTATTATAACTATCTTATTGTTATGATCTTTAAAAATTGTAAACGTGTCAATACAGCCCATTTACCTGTATAACCCATAAATTTTCCAGGGATTTCTTGATTGCAGCAACGACTGCAGAAAATCTGCCCACACAGTCGGCAGTGGTGTCTGCGTCTAAAAGTGGTAAATTTCTCATTACAGTCATAGCACTCTTTACACTGGCTATCTGGCATCCAATATTGCTTCAGGTCACTATCCTGTAACAATAAAAATGTGTGAAGGCTTCTTGAAACTACTGATTATTAAAATGCAATGGCAAATGCAATGCTAATCAAAATCCTAGAAAACTTCTTTTGCAGAAATTAACAAGCTATTTCTAAAATTTATATGGGAACGCAAAAGGTCAAAATGGCCAAGACAATCTTGAAGCAGAATAAACTGAAGGACGTATAATGTCAGCCATTAAGATTTATTCCAAAGCTACAGTAATTTTAGACAGAGTATTAGTGGGAGGAAAAAACGGAGCTGTGGAAGAAAAAGGAGAGCCCTGGACATATATGGACTCACCCTCACACATATAAATGGATTTCTGACAAGATCTGTAATGCAGTCAGTGAAGGGTTGTCTTTAAAAAAAAAATGGTGCTGGGATTTCCCTGGTGGTACAGTGGTTAAGACTCTGAGCTTCCGCTGCAGGGGGCACGGGTTCGATCCGTGGTCCAGGAACTAAGAACCCGCATGCCATGTGGCACAGCCAATAAATAAATAAATTTAAAAAATTTAAAAAATGATACTGGGTCCAACTGGACATCCATGGGGAAAAAAGTGAATCTTTATCCATATACTTCACACAAATAATAAAGCTTCTTAAAGAAACCATGGGAGAATATTTACTACCCCGGGCTAGAAAAACATTTCTTAAACAGAACACAAAAAGCACAATCCATAAAATGAAAAAAATTGATAAACTAAAATTAGGAACTTATGAGTAAAAAACATGGTGTCCACAGGTGAAGTTAGTATTAACTGAACTTTCTTTCAAGTGGCATTGTACCATTTTTAGTGAGTACCACATGGTCCCCAGGTAAGTGCTTAATAAGTAATCTTCTAAAGCCTCTAGACAGTACCTGGCTCTTCCCCTCCATGATTTCCTTGAGGCGTTTTAATACTGTGCTGAGGCTTCGGAGCTGAACAGCTGTACGAGGGTCATGACCTCCAAAGGCAGGTTCTGCCTTCCTTCTGGTATCTGAGTCAGATTTACAAAACAAAAAACAAAAAACACTACCTTAATAGTCTCTAGTATCAATGCAAAGTTCCTCTTATTTTTAGCATATATCAATACTTACATTCTCCCAGCCAGTGACACAGACTGAGAGTTAAAACTAGCCTTTAAAAGGGTAAGAAGCTGTTGAAAGTGTTTCTTATTACCATGTGAAACACTGCTTCACAAGCAAATGAGGGCTACCTGAGACAAACACTGTCTGTGACCACTGATGATTTTAAGGCCTGGATGGGAGCATCACTTAACATGGCCCAAAATTCATTAATGATTTCTTGGGCCCTTCGGTCCTGCTAGAAATTCCTGCGAGAAATTTAACAGAAGGAAAAGCAATCCTTGTGTGTTACCTAGCCCAGTCTCTACAGTCAAACAGGTCAGCGACAGGGCTGAACAGTTCAGTTCAGTCTGCAGACCACAAACCCAAAGGCTCGTGGAGTAGATCATCAGAAAGGAATTTAATAGCCAACCCCACAGAGTCTGACAGACTTCAGAACATCCAGGATGGTAATTTATCCACAAACTTCCCTTCACCGATGTCCAAGCAGACTTCTCTTCCCCAAAGAATTGCTAGAACCCCAATGCAACCCTCCCCTGCCACCTCCCTACTCCTACAGTTCCAAACTAGACGGGATCACTTGCTCTTGAAACAGCAATACTGAAGCCAGTCCTGTCAATAATAAAACACACCCATGTTCCAGCTTTGTGTCCACCAAAGCTGTCATGTATCATTTCCTTATTTTAGAGCAAGATTACAACTGAAGTTTCTACCTATTCCTGGCTCCAGCAGTTATTAAACCTAAGGATGAAGTAGAGGTGGCTTGACAAAAAGGATGAACATCCTTATTAGCGTAAACTCGTTACCCTAATAACCTATGGTAAAGCAAGATGGAAAACAGCTCTCTCTATATCCTTCCCAAACTCACTTGTTTGCTAGATTAGATTTAGGTGTTCTTTGTTTTGGTTGAGTGGGAAAGAAAAGATTACAAAAAAATGTGAAGTTGGTATAAATTGACGAAGAATTTTCCAAGATATTAATTACGGAAATAATTATCTAAACAGCACCTATGTTAGAAAACTTTATTTCTATAAATAATATCTTAATTTCAGCAGATACCTCATGTGTTATTACTAGAATAAAAATGTATGTGTATTAGAATGAGCAAATTGTTCTTGAGTCTCTGTGATAAACCAACTCTCCATGATTTACTAACTGAAAAAGGAGACAGATGAAGCTGTTAGAACAGTAAGGCTGTGCTCCCATGCACAGGCAACAATTAGTTGTGAAGCCCCTTGCATTTAGCCACTTAGGAGTATGAGAAAGTAAAAACAGCATCATCCACAGAAAAAGCAGGAGCAAGACTATTCCTGGAACCAACAGATGATGGTTTCATCATGGATGAAGATGAAAGAAACATGAGAGAAAATCTGGTCTAGCACTCTGCCCTCAAGCAAATCATCTTAGTTGCTTCTCTTGTAAAATGAATATTAGAAAATTAAATAACTTCCCAAGGTCACAGAGCTAGTAGACTGTGGAATCACTGCCTTTTAGTAGGAAAAGATTGGTAAAACAGTCCCAGGCTTGTGAAACTCAAATGCCTCTAGAAGCTAAGGCAAAATCAAAGAATCAAGTGGACTTGATAAAAGACAGTAAGGAATGGTGGGGATTGCAGCAAACTAGACATTACAAGCTCCACCTAGTGATATTTAAATTAAAGTTTATCAAAACATCAAGCCAAGGTTTGGTAGGCTGTCAGTTTGTAACCCCTAAATGATTAGACTCTAGTCCAACTCCTCAATTTTATAAACAAATAAATCCTATGCTTGACTCAGTATAGGATTTAGTCAAAAGAGCTCCCTTAACAAAAATAGGAGTGTTGCCACAGGCCAGGTTCAACAGTTAAGGAGAGTTTAAGGTTAAAAGTGGGGATGGTCTCTTCCTTCCATCCATTTGGAGTAAAGAGCTCATTTCTCTCTTCCTACCTTCTGATTCCTCCTTCCAAACAGCTGATATGACGCAGGCTGAGTCCCTTTGCCCTGGGAAACCTACAGAGGTGATACAGCCAGCTCCGCTCCAGTCCTTAGCGTGAAACTCTTCTGCTTCGTTTCTCCTTCTCCTCTGACCCACCAGAAGAAGGTTCTGAGCCAAGTCTCAACTAGCAATAAAATATCCTTCTGCCAACAACCATTACCTGTGCCCGCCTACTTTTCACTCGAAGACCTCATGGGGAAGACTGGCCAGACAAGGCAGGATCTGACATTCACGGACACCTGATTTCCAATGCTACATCCCTTTCCCTCTCTTATGCCACCTCTCATTGCCTTTCTCCTGTCACCTTGAGTTGGGCAAACCACTGCACTGAGTTTAATAATCTAACAGAAATAAAACATAAAACAACTCACTTTATCTAGTCTGTGGATTCAGGCTGATCCCACTACAGCATGAAAATGAAGGACATGACCACGTAGCAGACCAGGATGGAGAACAAACAGGCAAGAGGAGCTCAGCTTATCCAGCCACAATGACAGCTTGCACCCCGACAAGGACAGAAGGCCAAGAGCAAGTGGCAGCCCGCTAATGGAACTGAGAGACTTCTGCAGCCAGAGGCATGCACATCACATTACACTGGCCACCCCAAGAACAGATGCAGCAGTCAGTCACAAAGCTGAAACTAACCTGTGTTCTCCTGGGGGTGTCGCAAACTGTCCTCTGCTGAAACCCAAGCAAGTAATTAATCAAAAAACAGTCAAAGAAAGCTCTGCTTTGCCTTAAGTTTAATGAAATGTTTAAGAACTCTTGTTTAGGTATCAACAGTTATCCAGGTAACAGTTTCATTAATTCTCAAGAGTACCTGACTATTCCAAATAGAAAAAAAGTTAAGTCAATAAACAACCTGCAAAACACAGTGACTATGGGAAAAGTCTAATACACAGAGAGGAATGAAATGAGAACAGTGTAATACCTAACACTGAAGATCGCCGCTGGAGCTCCTCATTAAGCTGTTTTTTATAAGGTGTAGGTGATCTCACAGATTGTGTCCTTGAAGGGAGCTGGGGGCTGGTCCAACTTCCACTCAGAGATGGTTGCTCTCCCTGACCCCCTTCTCCTCTCTCTGCAGCAAACAAAAGCTTGGAATTATTGGAAAAACTAAGACTCAGAGTTCAGCAAAGAGAAGGAAATAGATGAGAAGTTTTTAGGAAAGAATGTGTACTTGTATTACATGCCTAAGTAAACATTAGGGTTTTCTTAAAGAAAAAAGAGAGAGAAATTCAAAGAAGGTGGCAAAATTACATCCTTGGTATATGTGACCTTCAGTTTGTTTCACTTCTTTTTTTTTTTTAAATATTTATTTATTTGGCTGAGCTGGGTCTTAGTTGCAGCATGTGGGATCTAGTTCCCTAACCAGGAATCAAACCCGGGCCCCCTGCACTGGGATCACAGAGTCTTAACCACTGGACCACCAGGGAAGTCCCTGTTTTACTTTTCATTAGAAATTTCTTGAGCATATTTAAGGAAACAGAATGCAAGCTCTACACAAAGGCAGTGCTTTTTTTGTTTTTCTGCTTTATTTATGGGATAGATCCCTTGTACTATTAAAATAGTGCCCAGTGGATAGTAGGTGCTCAATAAACATGCTAAATAAAAGACTACTGTCATTTAATGGCTAAATGTAACGTATCCTAGACAGGATCCTGGAACAGAAAAAGGACATTAGGTAAAAACTGAAGAAATATGAATAAAATACTTACTTCAGTTACTAATAATGTATCAATAATAGTTCATTAATTGTAATAAACGTACTCTACCAATATAAGATGTTAATAACACAGGAAACTGGGTGTAAGGGTATATAAAAACTTCCTGTATTATTTTCCTAATTTTTCCATAAATACAGAACTATTCTAAAGTATAAGATTGTTGTGGTTTCTTTAAAAAAAAAAATTATTGTCTTCAAAATGGACTAACAGGTTTTACAGAGCTTTCAACATGACTGTTAATAAAAGTCAGTTAATACTATTAAAATTTCTACTGAGTTAATTAAAATATTAACCCCCAAATCCGTTACAACTAGAGGGATTACTTTCTAACACATTTCAAACAATACAGCTAAATATAAAGCAAAAGATGTAGGCCATGTTTTTTTTTTTAATTCTTCTAACAAGTAAAAAATATATTACTTAAAAAGAGCTCATTTTAAAAATATCTTTTCATTTGGTGTCATTAAATGTATACCTTAACAGGTCAACAACAAGCCTGCTGACAGCTTTCAATTTTTGAAAAATATGAACCCTTCCTCCCATGTGCTGGTCCTTTAGTTTCATTGTTTTAATTAAAATCTTTTGGGGGCTTCCCTGGTGGTGCAGTGGTTGAGAGTCCGCCTACAGATGCAGGGGACACGGGTTTGTGCCCCAGTCCGGGAAGATCCCACATGCCGCGGAGTGGCTGGGCCCATGAGCCATGGCTGCTGAGCCTGCGCGTCCGGAGCCTGTGCTCCTCAACGGGAGACGCCACAACAGTGAGAGGTCCGCATACCGCAAAAAATAAAAATTTTTTGGCTATTAACCCCTAAAAGAGAAAAGTCCATTCTATGAACTTAAGAAAACTGAGATATATTAAGAAAGGAAAAAAAAAAGAATGCTAACTTCTCTTTAAAAAGAGACCTCCTTGTAACATTTAGTTTTCAATTCTGATCTTCAGTTGCCAATAATTAATAAGATTAAAGTGAAAATTCTAGCTTTCTCTTCTTATGCAGTTAACTCCAGTGACCTATGATTATAAAGCTACCTCCTTGTTAATATTTCACTTTCTTGCAAAGACACAGCATGAAAGTTGAACAAGAGAATTTCAGAGAATCAAGATGGTAGGGTCTCTGATCTTTAAGAATAAGTCTTACCTTTGTTAAATCGAAAGAGATTTACAAAAGAACTATACGCGGATTTAAAAGGAGGTTCGTCCTGATCAGGAGTCAAAGGTTTAAAGTGTGTGAGGTGAGAAGGACTAGTAGGAGATCGAGGCAAATCATCAGCAGAGTCCAATGTAGGGGACGTCTTATCATCTGTGGCCATTTCATGAGTCTAATAAACAAAAGAAATAAGCAAAAGTAAGTTCCTCAGGAAGCCCGAAGGTTGATTCCAAACAGCATCCAAATATCTAGAAATCTGACTTCAAAAATTCAGACCTAAACAAACCAAAGAGTAAATAAATCTAGCTCAGCATACACTCCAAATTAAGACTTGAAAACACTGAAGTCTAGATCATAAGGAAGAGTCTCAGTTATCTAAAACTAGGAACATATAGTCAATCTCATTTTCAAAATTACTGTTCAAATACAGAAAAATACCAAAATTATTAAAAATTTGAAGGTAAGGCATAAATGTGAGCAGGCAAAAAGGAAAAAAGAGGATTTTCACATGATTTATATAGTTTTCATTTTAAGACTTTTTTGAAAAAATAGCTTTTTAAAGGGGAAAACTGGTTTTACACAAGCATACAAATTCCTCAAAGTTTTATTTTACTTATTTCAATGTTTTCTTTCAAAAAAATTTAAAAAACGAATATTTCCAAGAACAGGAAACGAAATAGTCATCCCTTAACGACATTTCTATATAACCTTAAAAGTTACCTCAAACTATGCCTCATCACCTACGAGAACTATCCAAACCCACAAGCTGACTGATCCCCATCATGTGTCTTCCGAGGCACAGGAGCATGGTTTTTCTCCTTTTAAGCCTCAATTCATATAGGCATTAAAATGAAGATCTTAACGGGCTTTTTTTTTTAATAACCAAAAATTATAATTCAACCAAAGCTTTAAAGCTGACCACATCATCAGATGCAGGTAACAGAAAAGCACTGATGTCTATTTTCTGCCATATTGATTAATACTTCAAAGAGAAGACCATGAATTATGCATAACTCATTAAAATGCTATAGCTTGTAATCTAATTTATATTTACAAGGAGGACACTACACTCTTACAAAATGCTTTTTTCACTTTCAAAATCCTATCTACCATCTCATTTCATTTTTCTAAAAGCCTGAAAGATACAGAGCTGGGCTCATTACTACATTTTACCTCTGAAGCAACCAATGTACACTGAACCCAAAACAACTTTCTCGAGGGTCACGTAGCTAGTCAGTGGTAGAGCTGTAACTAGATGCCAAGTTTTACCCCAGAATTACTCTTTATTTTTTCCTGCGGGCAGTATTTTATTTAATTGTTTCTTCTTTTAATTAAAGAGATATTTCGAGTTTGCATTGGTTTTGAAGGCAGACACTCTTGGTTTCAAATTCTGACTCTGAAATATCTTCGCTGAGTAAATTTGGGTAAGAGCCCTGTGAGATATGTATTACCATCTTCATTTTACATAGTGGAAACTGAGTCTTAGTGTGATTAAGTGGGACAGTATATGTGAAGCACTTTTAGCAAAGTGCCTGCCCATAAGAGGCACAGAATTAGTCTTTAGAGCAAAATTATCTTGTAGCTCTTCCCAGACTTTCAATTCTGGTCTACCTGAATTCTAACTACTCAGGACACTGCCAAATTAAAATGTTAATTGATTATTAATTAAACAAAGCAAAAATAAAACCACTGATGAGGAGAATTTCGGCAACAAATGTTTATTGGAATGGAGGGAGGGGGAAGAAAAAGAGGAAGAAGAGGAAGGGGCAGAGGAAGAAGAGGAGGAAGAGGGGGAGGGGAGGGAGAAGAGGAAGAAGGAAAGAGGGAAAGGACACATCCTTCTAAAGTGTCTTGACAACCCATATTCCAGCATAAAGGACTGGGAAATCAGCTGGTGATTGATCAAGTGTAAATTCAAAAAGGTAAAAAGAGGGGAAAAAAAAAAAGAGGGTCCTGGAGAGAAAGAATAATGTGATAGCAGTAACAACCTGAAGGCCTCAGAGAACATCCTACTTTGACGCAAGTAATATGAGGAGAGTTAGCAACCTTCCTAAAGAGTCTTAGCATCACACCTAAGGGTCACCCATGTAGAAACTTTTATTAGGTTTTGAAGATGTGAGGATAAAAATTACCAAGAAAACACTCACCAGTGTAGTTTCTAAAACAATACAATCACACAGTTAATATTAATAACTACATAATAATACCAGGACCCTGAAAAAACTACCTTACAACTCTTTATTCTGTGGTAGCTTAATAACTAACTGTCTGTGATATAAACTAGGATTCTTTCCTATCTGAGAGGTAATTAGAAGCATTCACTTACTCATTCAAAGACCTCTCATATATCACCAGCACTCTGCCTCTTCTCACCTGAGTGTGACTAGTATATGCAGACCCACTCAGCACTATCCAAAGTCTTGTCAGGAACTGAAATTTAGAAAATAAGCGGGCCCTACCAGCCAAACCAAAATTTTAGCAAACAGAAAAATGCAAGTATCAGTTCAGTCATTTCTAAGTACAGTGTTTTTTTTTAATACTCAAAATATATCTAACAATGCAGGACAGCTGAATACTAGAAATGTTAGTTTCCATCTACAAAGACTTTTTTTGTTCAATTTTGGATCAACGTACCAACAGATGGAGGTTTTCTAAAGGAAAACCATATGATCCATATTATTCTTCCCAGAAAGAAAAAAAAGAGAGGCCACAGGAAAGTAGTCTTGCTCTGCCAAAGAAACTTAACCTGCCCTTCTCTGTCACAAACTCGAATCTAACGGAAAGAAACTAAGAACTTTTTTGTAACAATCCTGATAGTGGGAGTGCCAAAAAACAAGATTCAAATAAATCAGAAATAAGACACTACAATATACCAAGAGACCACCTCTACTGTCAAGGAGGCACTGAATCAGTACGGGATAATATAATAAATACACCAGATAAACAGGAATAACTTGACTAAAACAGAATTCCAGCATTTCTCATATTTCTTGAATGCCTTAACAGTGACTTCTACATAGAACGTAAGACCCCTAATTCCTAAAAATATTCCACTCTCATCCTTTTGTTGGGAACGTTCTAAACAAGGGGAAAATACTAACTGGGAAATCAAGTCTTCTCAAGAGACTTTTAAACATAGGTACAAATGGAATAGCCTCAAAGAGCAGAGGCAAGCATTTAAGGAAGTATATAAACCCTACTACCGGTACCGTTTCTGTAGATGAGCAACTTTCTTGTCCCGTCTATGTATACACCTCTGAAACACAGGCTCGGAGCTTATCCATCAGAGGGAGGAGGAACTGGACTATGCACCTCCGAAATAAGTTCAAGTACACGGGACAAGAGAGGAGCAAGAGAACTTCAAATGCTTCCAAGGAAACCTCTTCCAGAACAGCCCCACCCGGCTCCCTTCCCCACTCGCCAGACAAGGGGCAGCCGGGGAATCAAGGGAGCCGCCTGAATGCGGGCACAGGTTCTCTGCCCTTCCTTGCCCAGCCTCGGCCGCAGCCGCGGTTGCGAAGCCCCAGCTCTCGCCTTCACTTCAGACTTCCCCTCCGCCCCGGCCCCAAACCTTCCTAAACCCGCCTTCTTCCCCACTCTCAGGCCCAGCCGGCCGCGCGCCAGCCCCCTCCCTTACCTGCGCCTCCCGCCGCGGCCCCGCCGGCCACCCTCCACCCCAGCCCCCGCTTCACCGGGCCCAAGCGCAGGAAGGAAGCTTCAGAGCCCAGCACGGCGATTCTCAGGCGGCCGGCGGTTGCGGCAGGAAGCAAAGCTGCTTACATGGTTCCTGCGGCTTCTCTCGTCCGCCCCCCCCAGGCTCCGCCCTCTGTTCCTCCTCCCCTCCAATCCGTAACTCTCCCGGGCGCTGGCTCCGCCCTCCCTGCTCCGCCCGCACGACGTTCGGATCAGACGCTCAGGCAGAAGGAGTCCAACCCAGATAGAGTCGTGCTCAACACCTTGACCGAGATAAGGCCGCCTCAGCCTTCCTAGAGGAAGCCACGGCGACTGCGCGCGTGAGCGTCAAGTGTGCGGGGTCACCGGATGGGTGCTGGCTGGACTGCGGTTACCGTATGTGTCCGATGATATGGGCACTCATAATATGTTACCGCGCTCAGCGTTCTTACGGACTGATACTAACTTGCGTAACACTTGTGCCTAAAGCGAATATTGTTATCAGACTTGGGTGACTACGCCAATAACTAGACAAGTTACCTTAAATTACCAATTTCTTTAGGCTCCAGGCCTCTAATCTGTAAAACGGAGCTAATGATAGTACCCTTCACAGATAGTTTTTTGAAGATTAAGCAAAACATTGTACGTAAATGTTTGTAGACATTTGGCACAATGTCTAATCCGGAATAAGTGATGTTAGCTCTATAGCTATTTTTTTCACTCAAGTTTTGTGTTGCAAAGACTGGCGCAAATAAAGTTACCAAGCCCCATATTGCTCAGCCTGGCTAGCATTAGCCATCATTTTGTCCTGCTAGAGTGTTTTGCCATTAGCTGAAGAGAACGTACCAAAACCTACTGGCAGGGCTTCCCTGGTGGCGCAGTGGTTGAGAGTCCGCCTGTCGATGCAGGGGACGCGGGTTCGTGCCCCGGTCTGGGAAGATCCCACATGCCACGGAGCAGCTGGGCCCGTGAGCCATGGCCGCTGAGCCTGCGCGTCCAGAGCCTGTGCTCCGCAACGGGAGAGGCCACAGCAGTGAGAGGCCCGCGTACCACAAAAAAAAAAAAAACCTGCTGACAGGATTGTGGGACTTGGCAGGGGCAGTCAGAAAGGAAGTGAAACCCAAAGTGAGGTGCTGTTTTAATTAAATTCTGCAGACCCATTTCCCCCAAGAGTTTTGGCAAGTTCCCACCCATTTCTCCTTGAGCTGGATCTTTTCAGCCACTGGAGAGTAGCATCGAAGCCTGAAGGCTGATAGCAGTATCAATGCCAGTCACCACTCTTAGCTGAGCCCCTCAGCAATCTTCCTAGGAGTCAGCAGTCAACTTCCTCTTCCATTCCTCACTACTGCTATTCCGCACCAACACCATCTTGACTATCATTCTCAGCAAGAGAATCTCATCTACTGAGTGAAATAGCCGAGGTGTTGGGTGCGATCCCTAACTACCTAACCACCCCAATCACATTTACCTGCATTCACATCCACCCTGGCCTGACTCCTGCCCTCATTTCTGGGAGGAAAGAGCCTCTTCTGCTCAATCCTCCCAGCTCTCAATCCAGTCTCTCCTCTCTTCCCTGGGAGGGTCACCAAGTCCAAGCTCCAACTGCTGGCAGCGCGACAGGCCAATAAATTGAGAGACGAGGTGTTGGGGCAAGCGATTTTATTCAGAAACCCAGCAAACCAAGAAGATGGTTAACTCGTGCCCCCAAAGAACCATCTTGCCTGAGTTAGAATTCAGGCTTCTTTTATACTAAAAGGGGAGGGAGTGAAGTCAAACATTTCCTGGTTCCAGTCAGCCTCCATAGAAGATGTGTTAATTTCTTCCTCCCTGCAGTCATCCACAGATCCGCCTGGTCAGGATGTTTCCTGTGAGCTAAACAAAGGTATTTTAGCTTAATGCTCATTACCTGGGAGGCAGGATTCCCAGAGATGGGCCATTATGTATAATTTAAGCTTACAGGCAACATTTCTTTAGTGATTAACTCATAATAGAGTACAAAGTGTCTTTAACTCATAATAGAGTACAAAGTGTCTTCCCTGTTAAAGAAGTTTGTGCCGTCTCTTCAACCTCTCTTTTTCCAATGACTCCTTCCTCCTTAACCCGTGAACGTGCTCAAGTCTATGTCTTCCAGAAACAAAGACAAACAAAAAAATTTCCCCCTCTTGTAGTTAGCCTGGTGATGTTAATATTTCATAAACATACAATAAAGTATAAATTAGACCAAGGGATCACATGAACAGAATAGATAGCCCAGTAGAGATCGCCCACTGTACAGCAAAGTGATTCAGTTATACAGGTGTATACATTCTTATTTATATTCTTTTCTAATCTGTTTTATGATATTGAATATAGTTCCCTGAGATATACAGTAGGACCTGGCTGTTTATCCATCCTATACATGATAGTTTGCATGTGCTAACCCGAAATTCCCAATCCCTTCCAACCCCACCCGCTCTCCCCCTTGGCAACCACAGGTCTGTTCTCTATGTCTGTGAGTCTGGAAGACTGGTGTTCTAAATGAATCCTCACATGGCATCCAGTGGAAAAGCCAAGCTAAATTCAAAAGAACCAGAATGTAAGCAGTGAGTTTTATATTCAAATTGCAAGCAGTAATTTAATTTCAGCCAAGCATCGTTTTTTACATTTAATTAATGTTGACAATGGTAATATATTTTTTATAGTTTTGCTTCTAGTCATTTTGTCTATAAGTTTGTTATTTTATAGTTGTATGAGAGCTATCAGCATAAGGAGCATATATCTGTATATATTAGTATAAGTCACTGCTCGGGATCTACAAAAAAACTTTTCAGTTGAAAAGTACTTCCTACATTACTGACTTAGGAAACGCTGTTTTAGATTTTTAGAAAGGTAACGCTGTTACCTTTCCTCCCACGTTGGCTTAGAGCCAAATTTGTAGCCCCCCTTTCGGCACTGTTTAGGATTTGATGGAATACATTTTGTGATTAAACTCACCTTGGTTCTGTACAATTTCCTGTATTTATTCTACCTTTTCCTCACCTATATTCAATGTCCTTTGTCGTGCTATACTGTATGTATCTTGAAGGTTGCTCTAAATCCTTTCTGGAACAAGAATGAATATAAATAATTTTAGCAGTGGACAAGGGGTAATAACGTGAGCCTGATATAATATAGAGTAAATTTACAATCTCAGGTGATTTGGAGTCTCAAATTAGAGATGAAAATACAAGACCATATACCTCTATAATCAGTTCTATAGGAATAAATGGAAGTGACCGCTACTTTCAGTTAATCCATCTCAATAATCAACAAGCGCGAGGCTGCGTATGCTTTCCTTCTTCCTTTTCTCTTGGGAAAAATACCAGTGCCCTCTAGTGACCAAAATGCACCTCGCATAGTACCCTTCATAAGAGTAATAATAATAACCCGATATTAGAGATAATTTTAAAAACTAAATTTGGGGGCATTGAATCCTGGACCAAGCATGCGATTATCCTACAAATCACGATCTAAAATACTCCTCCCCCGCCTTGCATGTTTTCAAGAATAAAGAATACACAAAAAATAATCCCCTGCAGCGGACAGAATTTTTTTTTAATCCACTGTTCTCTAAGACTTCCGATCTTTATTTGAACTTCTCTGGAACCCAGATAATAATCTCATTATCCTTATCTTCTAATGCAAATGACGACTGCGTTTACTTACAGTACTCAGTAGTAATTGAAATTATAGATACCGAAGCTCTAAAGACTTAGTCATCGTCGGTGGCGAAAATTTACTGTACCATGCCTGCTTGTGCAACTGTTCAACCCTTTGCATTTCAGCTGCGCGAAGCCCCCAAAGCGATGTCACGCTTGCCCACGGCACTTTTCCTTCTGTCCAAGCGCGTTTCAGTCTACCACACAGCCGGGGCGCGCAGGGAAGGGGATCGGTCCGAACCGCGCCGTCCCCGGTTTGCCTTTATTGCAGACGTGGAAACTCACTCCGTCGGGCCCTAGGTTGTCGGCGGAGGATTCAGAAGACCAGCCCAGGCGTACCCTGCTCCCCAGCCTGCAGGTGGCAATCTCGTCCTTCTGCCGTAGAGCAGTGGCGGCCGACTCCAAAGGCGCTGCAAGCCCTTCCCCACCTTGAGCGCTTGGAATTCGCCGCGGAATTCGACCTAGCCTTCCGGGACCCGCCCCTGGCCCCTGGCCCCGCCCATCTCAGCGGGTCAGCGCGCGGCGATTGGCGACGGGGCAGGGGCGGAGCTCCGGGAGGTGGACTGAGGGGGCCGGGCCTGGGTCGGGACAAAAGCCTGGAAGCGGGGCCGTTCCAGCTCTCGGTTTCTGCGGAGGCCGTGTCGGAAGCCGAAACAGCTGGGTCGCAGCTGGGATTGCCAGAGTGTGCGCTTGTGGGGTTAACCGTGTGAGGGCTGTGGCGTTCCCGGGTCATCGCCAGCGTACCTTCTCCTGCAGGTAACCGCAGGCTTCGAAGGGCGTCTCCGGCCCCTGGCTTTTGTGGGGAGGCTCTGTCAATAGCTGGAGTGGGAAAAAGGAAGGAAGCTCAGATCTTGGGTATGGTAGGGGCAACTTAGCGGCGAGTCGTGGTCGCAAGGCAGGGGAAAGAAATCCGGGTATTGGGCGTGGTTTTGGAAATGGAGAGGAAGAAGGTGCTGGATGCCTGGATGTGTAGAAGGCCCGCTCTTAGACAAGGGAGGACGAAAAGCGGGCGGCGGAAGGTTGCATGCCATGACAAACGGAAGGCCAAGCCTGCAACAGAAAGGAAAATCGGGGTGGGAGGATGCAGGGACGCGTGGAAGTCGAAGTCTTGCGTTTACGGGGAAGAAACCGTGCGGCCTCGGGAGCTGGAGGACTTGGGAGTGTGCATCGACCTTGGGCTGCTGGGACTGGCGGTGCGGCGAGCTGGATGCGTCCGCCTGGGGAGCCTGAAGGGGGGCGGCGAGGGGCATTCGCTAGGCCACCTGGTGGCGGTCGGGGAGGGAGTGAGGGTGGAGGAAACCACGCCGCCGCCGGCTTCTCGAGTTCTGGGGGAGGCGTCCTTCGGCCTGCTCCTGGCGCCCGGGTTTTAAAGGTCCCGGCACCTGGGAGGGAAGGGGCGGACGTGGAGACCTGGAAGGAGAAACCGAGCCAGATTCGGTTGCAGCCCTCTTGCATAGTGGCCACAAGGACGCATGCAGGCCATGAGCCCGCTGGTCACAGCGTCCCCTAAGGACGTGCAAACCACAAGACTAGCTAACGGACGACGAACCCGGGACTCCACACGGACGCACCCTCCAGTGTGTGCAGAGATATTTACTTTATTTGAAAGGTGCCTGCGGACCTGAAACTGCCCTTTGCCCCGCCTGGGTACACTCAGCACTGTACTTTAAACCAGACAAACCGGGTTGCCTGGCCCGTATTGAAATCAGCTAAATTCTCCTGACAGAAGTGCCTTGTACCTTACCTTTCTCTTCCCTTTTTTGATTTGTTTTAGGAGATAAACTGCACTCAGCTGAGTCTGCAAAATTGAGAGGAGTTGGGGTGATTAGAAATTGTAAAGGTGAGAATTAGCAATTTTTCCCATTCTTTGATATGGCAATACTGCATTTAATTGGTCTTGGAGGTCTTGGAAGTGGTCGGAGCCACTGCAAGGGAGTGAGTCAGGAATATTTCCAACAATAAACTGCACTTGCTTCTTTCAGTCTAGACTTCTCTTCAAGAGACTTTGGTTTTTGGGGGGGGGTTCCCAGAAATTAATGTAGTTTATGAACTCAGCCCCCCAAAAAATGTGGCTAAAATTTTGGGAATAATGAAAATAAAATTAAACAGGGTGAGCAGCTCTTTTTTCTTAAACTACTTTGTATTAGTCCAGGTTTATTTTCTAGCATTGCACATGTGTGTCAGGAGATTGGAATTCAGCTGCTTTCAGAATAAATGAACTGGCTTGTTGGAAAAGGCCTTCCTTCTGAAGTCAGGGTTTGGGTGGAGACAGAAAATCTGAGGGACTAGGGTAGAAAGTGAATTCAGTGGTGTCTAATGCTCACTGCATGGAATTCAAATCTAGGAGAAATAAAATAGTGTCCTACATTGTAGTAAGCCAGAGTCTACAATAAAGCTTCACTTTTTTCGTGAAAAGATAGTAAAAATGTAATGGATAAGTAATGTGAAGAAAACATGAAATGTTTCAGTTATGCATTATGAAATATAGAAAGATTACTGCAGAAAGTGTTTGTTTCAATTGAGAAGAAAATAATTAACTAAAAAACATTGTCACTCATTATTGAAATTTCAAGTATGATGTATGACCTTTTATTAACTGTATTTGCCGTCAAAGAAAATTAGCCATCATAGCCCTTGCATAATACTACGTAGGAGTATGGCCTCAGGAATGTATCAAAACTAAGATAAGTTTGCTGCCTCTTTTTGTTTTGTTTTAAATACAAGGACAGATGTGACAGTGGGATCAGCATGACTAAATCATACACTTTAAGCTGTACTTTAAATTATATTTGAAATTACAAATGGGAAGTAGCTGACTCATTCACACCAGTTTGTTCACTTTTTTATTCTAGTTGAGTTCCAGATGGTTCCCCAGTAATGGTCTAGGGAACCTCCTAAATACTGATAAGCAGGATCCCAGAGTTAGAAATTGGGAAGTGAAAATGGGCCTAGGGGTTAGGAATATGTCCTGGCTTGTGGTGAGGAACTGAAGCTCACAGTCTACTAATCATTACGTTTTAAAATTTAAAGACCAAGTTACTTTAGCTTAACTTTTTAAGAAATACTGTTTACAGGCCTCTTACTTCATATCTTTTTAGTCAGTTCTCCTGACTTCCAGTCCTCAGCCATAACTTAAAAGAATAAAAGCAATCTGCAGTTATGTTGCTGGGGAGAAAAAAAGTTTCCATTAGAGCACCATGAAAGGGAACCTTTAGCAGGCTCAGGGCCTCCTCTGCCTCTCAGGAAACACGCCTTTCTTTAAGCCTCATCCAAAGGGTGTACCCCTGCCCTCTCTGGGAATCAGATTGACTTGAATCTGGCATCCCCCCACATCCCAAGAAGACACCTCTTCCTGGAACAATTCCAATCCCCTGTCCCACCCACTGGCAGCTTTGCCCACTAACCGCCAGAAGAACAGTCCACGAGTTGGGATACCGAGGACAGGACAGGGGCGTGTCCTGGACAGTAGTCCTCTATACGTACAGATTTCTCTGAGAAATCACTTTGTATTCAGTGTGACATCCCCAATATCCGTTATTGTCTCTAGGAAAATATAGTTCCACCTGGAATTCTTCATCTTTCACTTTTAAAAGGACTTAAAGTTTCTTTAAAATGGGTCGCTGGAACTTGTTGAATCTCCTCAAGGATAGTTGTTTTAACCAAAACAGCCTCTTAAAAGAGGGGAAATAGTAGCACACATCATTCTGCTCCTCTTGAGGGCCCAGTAGAATGAGGAGTTGGATAGAGGTTTTCAAATAAACATGATATTGTGGAAATAATCTCATTTTATAGGACAAACCAACAGTCAAGAATAATGATTACATTATTAAGGGCATGTGACCAGCTCAGGCTCCCCCGACCTTCCAGCCGACCCTCCAGCCGGATGGCCTTGCGAAAGCTTTTTTTCTTTTAGCAAAGTAGAATGGAAAAATAATTTCCATCTTACAGGGTTGTTGTGAGTGTTGATTCAGAAACCACACAAGAAGCATGTAACACAATGCTTTATACAGCAAACGTATTCGATTCTAATGGTTAATGTAATTGTTATTATTAGCTGTTTATTCAGTCATGCTGTTATGAATTGTTCTTTTAGAAGTCACCAAATTGTATTTTGTTTTTGCATGGTAATGAGGCAAATGATGAGATATGTGTCTTATCATTTTTCCTCTTGAAGGTTTATTGAAGTCAAAATGTCTCAAAAAATCCAAGGCGGTTCTGTAGTAGAGATGCAAGGAGATGAAATGACACGAATCATTTGGGAGTTGATTAAAGAGAAACTTATTTTTCCCTATGTGGAATTGGACCTGCACAGGTAAATGAATCACTCTGCCAAGCAGCAAAGTCAGAAAGCATGTGTGATTTCAGGTTATAAGTCGCTTTTTTACATAGATACCACTGTACCTTGTGTATAAAGCTTTTGGTGAGCTTATAAGCAAATGAATGTGTAACTGGTGTGCCCCTGGTGCAGAAAGCCAAACTCTGACAGTAGGTGTTTGCAGCAAAGTAAGGGGTTATTTGCAGGGCGCCAAGAAGGGAGTGGGAGATGAGTCTCAGATCCACTCCAAATTGGTCTTTGAGTTGGGGTTGTTTTTAAAGGGGAAGAACTGAGAAGCTTGTGAAATTTCTGTGACATTTCTTAAATGTTAGTTTCAGTGGGTCAGGATGTGTCCTGTTTACCTTCTCTGGCCTGGTGGTTCATGGCTTGGGGGTCTGTTAGCTCATCTCCACCTGGAGAAACATTCCTTTTCATTCCTTGTCTTTTTCATTCCTTGTCTTTTACCCTTTTCATACAATTGTAGCACAGAAAGAATTCTTGACATTATCTAATACAACCCCAACCTTTCAGAAGTTCCGTAAATCATTTGTGTCCTGGAGATTGGAGCCTTTACCCTGTATTAAAAGTATCTGGGGGGCTTCCCTGGTGGCGCAGTGGTTGAGAGTCCGCCTGCCAGTGCAGGGGACACGGGTTCGTGCCCCGGTCCGGGAAGATCCCATATGTCACGGAGCGGCTGGGCCCGTGAGCCACGGCCGCTGAGCCTGCACGTCCGGAGCCTGTGCTCCGCAATGGGAGAGGCCACAACAGTGAGAGGCCCGGGTACCGCAAAAAAAAAAAAAAAAAGTATTTGGGGACAGATATGAAAATCTCTATGGAATTCTTTCATTTTTCTTCCCCCTATGTTTTTCATACATTTGCTCATGCTCTTTGTACATTTGGACTAGGTAGAGACAGAATTTTCACAGGGGTGGAGTGGCTGAAGACTGGCAGGGTAATATGTTGAACAACACATTTCAGCCAAACTATTGGCAACTGTAAGCGTGTTTGCCTTGACCCAGAATTATTCCTCAGACTGTCCTGAGGACCTGTTATTTGCTTGGGTGTAGACATTTAATTCACATGTTGTCATTAAATGCCCTTTTTAATTATTCTAAGCCTAAGGTGTGGATAATATCTATATTGCAGCCATGAGAGGGAGGGAGCAAATATCTGCAGAGGTCCACCAAACACACAGGAAATGACACTATAAAAACATCATCCAGGGAATTCCCTGGTGGTGCAGTGGTTAGGAATCCGCCTGCCAATGCAGGGGACACAGGTTCGATCCCTGGTCTGCGAAGATCCCACACGCCGCGGAGCAAATAAACCCGTGCGCCACAACTACTGAAGCCTGCGTGCCTAGAGCCCGTGCTCGCAACGAGAGAAGCCACTGCAATGAGAAGCCCCCGCACTGCAACTAAGCGGAACTAGAGAAAGCCCAGCCACGAAGACTCAATGCAGCCCTAATTAATTAATTAATTAAAGTTAAAAAAAAAATCATCCAAGTGGTTAAAGAAGCATTTTACAAACACTTTACATGATAATAGGTGAATTTGCAGAGCTCTTCCCAGTATAGTAGCTGCAAAGGTGCTTTCGAGCTGCTTTAGTATAGAGGCATAAGGAGGTTTAAAGGACAGTCATTATGCCTAGAAGGCAAAGAGTCACTGGCTAAAGACTAAAGAATTTTTGGAGACTTAAACAAGTGTAAGTTGTTCCAAAATTGCTATTATTATTACATGATTGGTTCTTTTTGAGGGGAGTGGAGTGATTCATTTGTTTTCTTTTCTGTTGGCTAGGCAGTAATCGAGGCCATTTATTCATTCTTTTCGCTTAGAAATGTTAAGAAGAGAAGCAAAAAATCCACTAATTTGCTGGCAGGTTCTTCTGATGAAAAATGTTTCCTATGAACATAAATACTGCTGACCACATTGCTTGTTTGAGTTAGGAGTAGACATTTATAGATATTGAGCACTCCCTAAACCATAAGATAAGAAAGTCAGTGGCTTTGTAAATGTCCATGAAAAAAAAATTAACCAATAATCGATCTAACAAAGAAATGGAAAATTTTATTCATGCCAACTTGAGGATTATAACCCAGGAGACAGTTTTTCAGAAAGCTCTGAGGACTGTTCTGCCCGCTAGAGGTGAAAGAGCAGTTAAGTAAAGGGTTGTATTGACCCAAATCATGTATTGACAGTTTACACACAATCCACATCTGTGCGTACAAAGCAAGCAGTGGGTCATCATGACCCCTTACAAGACTAAGAAGGAAGGATATCTCCTAAGGAGGTCTGGTTAATGCAAATGCACGATACACCCTCAAGGGGAGGGAGGAAGCCAAAACAGTCAAAGCAGTTTGGAATTATTATTTGGAAATATATTGTAAGATTGGATTCCCTTTTGCATTTCCGTCACAAGTTGGGATATCTAAGGAAAGGAAAATACAGGAACTGAAGCAAGAAATCTAGAGGCTTAATGGTTCAGCAAGTTTTGAAGGCTGAAAAAATTTGGAAAACTTTTAAAGCCTTGGAGAACAAAATAAACTGTTCATTACTGTTTTGTTTTTCCTGCTTTTGGCAAACTATTACATACTTTAAATAAAGCTTTACAGTCTTTTTCTATACTTCATGGACAACCAGCATTCTTTCCTGCTCTGAATAACCTGCAGTCTGGGTGTTGGTGTGTATTAAGCTATAATTCACTGGGGTCTATAAAACCACTGCTGGATTCCATTACTTATTCTATAAACTGCAGGCTTGTTTCCAGAAGAAAGAGATTTGCCCAAGATGTAGGGAAAGCTTCTTCATATGACTAATTGTCATTAATGAAGGGGTCATTAGCTTTTTTTGGCAGTGTCCGTCTCATCTGTAACTCCCAACACTTCAGTGCCAAAATACTAGAAACCCTCTGACCCCTTTATTTTTAGAGCACAATATTTACTAAGGGAAAATTAATGTTTGGGCTTGCATTCTTATGTTAATCGTGCGGAAGGCAGTCTGCAGAAAGGTTGCTGGTGTGCTATTATTATTGCCTCTATGGTGAAGAGCAGGCTGCAGGGCAGAGCGCAGTGGTTTCCATTTAGTTTCCTTCTAGACAGCTTCCCACACACAGGGAGGCATGCGTGGCCTAGCAGTCCAGCCTTTCTTGGTACTTTTTCTTTAGTTGGCAGCCATCTTCTGTGTCTAGGATACACTAATGCTAAAACATAGCGGATTTGGGTACATATGGAGTTTTTCACTTTCTGCAGGGCAGGCCCTGCATGCCATCACCATGCACAGAGTGGTGCATGGGGATAGAATAGGCGTACCCTCAGTCTCCTGTCAGTTTGCCTGGAAAGTTACGCTTACAATTTTTCCCTCCCAGCTATGATTTAGGCATAGAGAATCGTGATGCCACCAATGACCAGGTCACCAAGGACGCTGCAGAAGCTATAAAGAAATACAACGTTGGTGTCAAGTGTGCCACCATCACCCCCGATGAGAAGAGGGTAGAGGAGTTCAAGTTGAAACAAATGTGGAAATCACCAAATGGTACCATCCGAAATATTCTGGGTGGCACTGTGTTCAGAGAAGCTATTATCTGCAAAAATATCCCCCGACTTGTGAGTGGATGGGTAAAACCCATCATCATAGGTCGTCATGCTTATGGCGATCAAGTAAGTGGTGTTGGCATAACTTGATTTTCCATATTCTTTTTTTTTTTACATCTTTATTGGAGTATAATTGCTTTACAATGGTGTGTTAGTTTCTGCTTTATAACAAAGTGAATCAATTATATATATACATATGTTCCCATATCTCTTCCCTCTTGCGTCTCCCTCCCACCCTCCCTATCCCACCTCTCCAGGCGGTCACAAAGCATTAATCATTAGAGAAATGCAAATCAAAACTACAATGAGATATCATCTCACACCAGTCAGAATGGCCATCATCAAAAAATCCATATTATTTTTTCACGGGCTTTGACTGCCCAGCAGTTCTGATTTATATGTGCTTTATTCTTATCTTTATTTTATCTTATCTACTCCCATTAAGTGGGTACAGAATGAGAAATGAATGTATGTATACATTTAGATAAAAGTAAATACGGATAAACTTACAGATGGGTACCTGTCTCCACACAAATGATGTTTTTCAGGCATGTTTTTTTCTTCCTTATCTTTTTATTAGATTAAACCATATGATGTAGACATTTTTATTTAGAGAATTTCCTGTGGTTCGGCCAACCCTGTGGCTGTACAGTAAGGTCCCTTTACAGGTTTTTTGGTGTTTGTTTTATTTTGCTTCGCGTTTTAAAAAAATTTTGTTTGTTTTAATTCCAGTGCCTGAGTCCCACCCTACACCAGCTAAATCTGAATTCCATGGCATTTTAAAGCTCCCCAGGAGATTCTAGTGTGCAGACAGAGTTGAGAACTACCGAAGATTATATTAAACATGATCGTTTCATGCATAAAAGGAAAAACTGACTCAGTAGTTGAAAACAGTCTCTTTAAAACATTCCCTTCCTGCTTGGGAACAAAAAAGTACAGTTTCTGTACTTCTATACAAGTAGGCTTGTTGCCAAATTAAACAAAAATTGCCAGCTAAACAAAATAAAAGTTCTGTGTTGAAACTGAAGTTTTAGACTTTCATAGAAAGCAGCTTATGTCTTAAAAGAGCCTTAAAAACAAGCCTCCCTGATGCTGACACCCAGAGGCTTTGATGTAGCCGTCCTTCAAAACAGTATGGGTAGAGCAGACCACTCTCCGTTCCTGGGGGCAGGGTCACCAGGTCGTCCTTGAGGGGTAGTTCACTTTGTTCTACCGTGTGGCTCAGACTATCCCTTCATCCTGGCCAGTCCCTTCACAGATACCTCTCAGAGGCCCAGGAGAGGGGATGTAGATGGGAGTGCTACAAGCTCACTAACCCTGGGAACACCACTCTTAAGTTCTTACGAGTTCAATGATGTCCTTTTCCTTTTTTTTTTTTTCAATTATTATTTTGGCATCAGTCACCTGGAAGAATGGTCATTCTATTTATTAAAGTCTAGATTGAAAATTCCAAACCTCTAGAAAGCATTTATTGTACTTTGGTGCCTCGGTTTCTGCCTTTTGAGAAATGGGAATCAATTACCACCCATAGTGAAGGACTTTATATGTCAGAAATATTCTGCATAGAGTAGATATTTAATCTGTATCGTTATCTGACAGCTTTTCTACCAGCTGTTATTAGTATTATTCTACACAAAACAGACAAATAGATTTGGCTGGCATCGGCTGGTACCTGACCCTGAAAGTATTCTAATCTAAGCCATTGAAGAAGATACAAGGCAGCAAAGATTGACATAAGCCTAGTGTGGGCTGGGCACATTTTCCATACCCAAGGTAGCAGTCCTC
Organism: Leucopleurus acutus; assembly: GCF_964270905.1. NCBI lineage: Eukaryota > Metazoa > Chordata > Mammalia > Artiodactyla > Delphinidae > Leucopleurus > Leucopleurus acutus. Next base: position 90,881,257 of record NC_139149.1, on the reverse strand, counting down.
CACAGGCCCTTTCCTAAGGGTCGTCAGCCTGTTGCAGCTGCTTTCAGAATGATTGCTTCATGTGGACAGGTCCTGGGCTGGGCATTAGTAGCAGTGATTACCATGAAGAGACCGAGTCCTGAAGGTCCAAGGACCAGATCCCGAGTCTTTTGACCCTAGATGCATTATTTCCACTACATCACAGTTCCTCCCTTGTAAGATTGATGGAAGAATCAAATGAGGTAATAAGGGATACAAGTTAATCACTTAAAGTATGTCACATAGTGAGAACCAGGCATTAGCATTCTCATCATCATCTTCAGTGCTACAGCTGGTATATTATCTCCCTAAAAGAAGACTTCCTTGACCTCCAGGTTATAGTCATTCGTCTTCCTCTGTCTTCCAATAGCATTTTTTTTTTTTTTTTTTTGTGGTACACGGGCCTCTCACTGTTGTGGCCTCTCCCGTTGCGGAGCACAGGCTCCGGACACGCAGGCTCAGCGGCCATGGCTCATGGGCCCAGCCACTCCGCGGCATGTGGGATCTTCCCGGACCGGGGCACGAACCCGCGTCCCCTGCATCGGCAGGCAGACTCTCAACCACTGCGCCACCAGGGAAGCCCTCCAATAGCATTTTTTATCTGTGCCCCCTTTTGACATTTGAAAGCTCTAATGTTACTTCTTTTTTTGTCTTTGTTAGGTCTTAAGCTTCATAAGGGGAAATACTTTGTTATTCTCTCTCATACCCATATCTGTACTCAGAAAACTGCCCCATGCGTGGTAGGCCCCTGATAAATATTGATTTCTAATGTGTACTACCACTAATTAGCTAGGACAGTTTTGGGTTTTTGTGGGGGGTTTTTTTATTTTTGTTTTTTTAATATACCTTTTTTCCCCCATACAGTACAAAGCAACTGATTTTGTTGTCCCGGGGCCTGGAAAAGTAGAGATATCCTACACGCCAAGCGATGGATCCCCCAAAACGACATTCCTGGTACATAACTTCACAGGTATGTGTAAGTCCACCATGAGCTACATCTTTCATTTTTTTAGCAGATCGTTTAGACAGCGTTATTACTGGTTTTTTTAAAGTTCTGTGAAAACTGTGTGGCTGCCTAAAAATACAACCTGAATCTACAACATTTCCATAGGACTCAAAATCAATGCCATGGCTTCCTGTGGCATTGCTAAAGGCATAAAAAGAACTAGCCACTTAATTGGAAATGCATATAGATAATTGGAAATGCAAGTAGATAAACATGCGTCTCTCTTAAAACATGGAGGGAAGGTTGACAGGAGTCTGTTGTGCACAAATTAAACATTAATAGCCCCAAATCGCCTGTCATGTAATCCTGCCCTTTGGCTCTGGTAGGGTTTGTATTTGAAAATGGCTGCATTATTTATTTGCTGAAGTTTTCTTCTTGTCCTTCTGAGTATTTGTTCTGTGAAAGTGGAAAGTTTGGTTTTTTTGCCTCTTCTTCCCCCCCGCACCCCGTCCTGCTGCTTCTAAGGTCCATTATGGCAGATCCCTCCCAAAAGCTGTTGAAAGAACAGAGGACCCTCTTTCTCCACTGTTAAGGTTCTTAAAAGCACTCACACAAACAAAACCTCAAAACTTACCTAGCTGTTGTTTTCCTTGACTCCTTTAAATCATATCATTTTAATGGACTCTAGTTCGGCCAGTTTCAGCAGCTCTAACATCCTCAGCCCAAGCTGGCCCTGGGCAGTGGCACAGATTCAAGTTCTAGCTTTCAGTAATAACAAAGTTCAAACAATAAGAGCTGTGAAACACCAGTGATTACATGGAGTGTAATTATTTCTACCAATGACAGAATGAACTTTCAGTATCCGCCAGGAAATTACAAGAATTTTCATCCAGTATTTGAAATGCAAAGTTTTCTCAGTAGCTAAGGATTGAGTTCACACTTAGAGTTTAAAAAACATGCTTGAAATTTTTAAAGTATGAAAAGAGACTTTAAAAATTATTCAACTCTTGAGTGTATTTCTGGTTCGTTTCAGTAGCTTTCGGTATTTCAAGAACTTTAGGATCCTAAAGACCATGTTTTTCTCATTTATGTTGCCCTTTCAGAACAAGTTAGAATGTCCTTACCTAGAACTGACTTTCCTCTGATTATGTGTCTCAAGAACTTATGGAATATTGAAGTTTGAAGCCTGGACTCAGACATGAGAGCTGGGAATTGGGTGTTTTGGGGGTGGTGGGTGTATATAGACTTGTTACAACTGTACCCTGTTTACCTTTCTTTTTTCCCTCATTGTTGTCCCCCCACAGAGGGTGGTGGTGTTGCCATGGGGATGTACAATCAAGATAAGGCAATCAAAGATTTTGCACACAGTTCCTTCCTGATGGCTCTGTCTAAGAATTGGCCTTTGTATCTGAGCACCAAAAACACTATTCTAAAGAAATATGATGGACGTTTTAAAGACATCTTTCAGGAGATATATGACAAGTAACTACAGTTCTTTTTCTTTTTTGTCACATAAGCTGGCATTTATAATATAGAATTTGTATGCTTATCCCTTTGATTGTGGGACAAATTGAGTGAAAACCATCACTATCCCATTCAGATAAGGACAAAACTGAGATTTAACAGGAGTGAAACGAAACTCTTGAATTGCTTTTAGAAGGGAAGTGTGTTCTCAGATAAAGGCCCCATGTTTATTTTCTTCAGGGCCAGAGTTATTTAATGTGTGAGTAAAGGTACCCTGTTAATGATAGAAAGTTCTGATTTTTCATGGGTGTGAGTTTGAGTTTGGGCCCACTTCCATTCTTTCTGAAGCCCACTGTTAAGATTTAAAACTGCTTTTGGGGGCTTCCCTGGTGGCGCAGTGGTTGAGAGTCTGCCTGCCGATGCAGGGGTCACGGGTTCGTGCCCCGGTCCAGGAAGATCCCACATGCCGCGGAGCGGCTGGGCCCGTGAGCCATGGCCCCGGAGCCTGTGCTCCGCAACGGGAGAGGCCACAACAGTGAGAGGCCCACGTACAGCAAATAAATAAATAAATAAATAAAACTCTGCTTTTGGGAATTCCCTGGTGGTCCAGTGGTTAGGACTCCACGCTTTTACTGCTTAGGGCATGGGTTCAATCCCTGGTCCAGGGAGTTAAGATCCCATAAGCCGTGGGCCAAAAAGTTTAAATTAATTAATTAATTGATTGATTTTATTAAAAATAAATAAATAAAACTCTGCTTTAGTGGAGTCATTTGAACTTAAGTCTACATTTATAACAACCTTGAGTTCAACAATACCTGAGCACTTGTTGACGTTTAAGATGGCGTCCCTCCCGTTTAGATACGAGCATTCAGGCCACGGCTAGGATTTTAGGTATCTTTCCTGAAACATTTTAATTCCTCCTTCTACTATCTATCTATATCAAACCTAGAAGCTGTCCTAGTTTCCTGAATGATATTGAGCAGTAAAGTAGTCTTTTTCTCCCCGATTACATTCTTAAAGTAAGCTGAATCTCATGAATCTCATTAGTGGTGTATTGAAAACTGTAAAAGTAGTACTTGGAACACTCCACCGTCTTGTTTAATTCTCACATCTCTGCAGAGTGGATGAAGTCACCCTTACAGAAGGGGAAATTGGGGTTTCACAACTAGAAAATGAGTGGGCAGAGATTTGAGCCCATGTCTGTCTGGTTCCCAAATTTGTGTTGCTTCAACTAAAATGTGCTGCTTCCAACCCCACCCCAACTCCTTTGGAGAGGCACATGGTATCCCAACAAAACCAGTTTTCTTTGTCTGTTGTTCTCTTTTCTTTCTTGTTTCTTAGGCAATACAAATCTCAGTTTGAAGCTCAGAATATCTGGTATGAGCACAGGCTCATCGATGACATGGTGGCCCAAGCTATGAAATCAGAAGGAGGCTTCATCTGGGCCTGTAAAAACTATGATGGGGATGTGCAGTCGGACTCCGTGGCCCAAGGTAAGGAGCTGGAGAACCAAGTGGAGGTGGGCTTGGCCTGCAGCAGACAGGTCGTGCCCTGCTAGCTCTCTGGTACAGGAAGGGGGATTCTGTAGTCCTTTGCTGCTAAAAGTCATGAAATGTTAACGCCGCAAGGCGTCCAGGTCCATCTTCTAGGCTGACAGATGAGGAGATTAAGCTCAGACTGGACAGGCGACTTCTGGCAGGGACGCACAGGAATTAACTCATGGGTTGAGACTCCCGGCTCCAGCCTCAGAGGCTGACATAGCTTATGTCTCAGCCCTTTCCCCGCTTGAAGCTTCCCTGCCTCCAATGGTAGCCCAGCGGCCCGATCTGAAAACCACCCCCACCCTTATCTGCCTTCTGATGAGAACCTGAAAAGCTAGGGGACTCGGGCAAGGAGGGCCCAGGGTTGTCTCCTAAGCGAGGGGCCTCCCTCCGAGAGCCCATTCATCTGGAGACAGTTACAGATCATGCCCCTTTTGCCAGCCTTGACGGCTCTTCTGTCACCCTGTAAGACACATGTGTTTACTGCTTAGCTTGAAACACACAGAATTGAGCAAAGAAGCCCCAGGCTTTTCACAGAAATTCCAGGAATCAGGAGCTTCATGCCAGAGATAAGGACCAAATGAGCAGAAATGCTCCCTTCCCTGATTTCGTCAGCACCAAGTTGCCCTCCAACTTCAGTTACTCAGGGTAGCTGTGTAAACTGAATTTCCCCCGATGAATGTTTGTGGTAGCTTTAATTATGTTTGCTTTTCCCCAGGAAGTACTACTTTTTCTTTCTCTTATGAAAAGTTAATCATCTCCTATCAGTTTGAAAATCAGTAAATCTGCCTGGTTAAACATAACTTTTATGTCAGATAAATGAGTTACCCAGTTCTCCTTCTTTACCCTCCTTCTGTTTCTCTTACGTCCTCACAATCGTTTATATTGAATGCAGCAGAGGAAGGAGTGTTGCTTTGTGGTGATTCTGTGGTGCGTAAAAAAGCTTCCTGGTAATCAGAATTCTTAGAAAGGGACCCAAATCATTCCATCATTTCTAAATGTCCTCATGGCAATAAGAAGAGGGTAAAAAAAAAAAAAAGAAGAGGGTATCTGGAGGGATATCTCCAATGTAATTGTCAAGTTATGGAGGTTCAAAGGATTTCAAAATAGGAATGTGGAATTGCAGTGTCCAGCAGTGCACCGATAAGATACCTGGAACCAAGGCTCTGTGTCTGAGCAGTACCTGTAGATAAAGGTGACCTCAACGTAGCTAAACAGATTAAAAGGCAGCCAAGCTGTTCTTTTTTTTTTTTTTTTGCAGTACGCGGGCCTCTCACTATTGTGGCCTCTCTCGTTGCGGAGCACAGGCTCTGGACGCACAGGCTCAGCAGCCATGGCTCATGGGCCCAGCTGCTCTGCGGCATGTGGGATCTTCCCAGACCGGGGCATGAACCTGTGTCCCCTGCATCGACAGGCGGACTCTCAACCATTGCGCCACCAGGGAAGCCCCCAGCCGAGCTGTTCTTACGTTCATTCTTCTCTAGAGGCATGAACTACTTTAGACTCACACCAAACATTTTATTTCTGTCCTCAGTTTTGACAGTGGTACCAACTAGTGTCTCCTAATATAAATAGACACATTCACCGTGGATATGGCCCTAAACGTCTCCAATCAATGAATATTTGAGACTCTACTAAAGCCTCATACCAACACAGTGATAGGAAAGGAGCTGCTAATTCAGCACAGAAATTGCCATTGTACTCAAAGATGAGTTTAAAAAGCGTTTATTTACTTACTCTCAAACAAAGTAGCAGCCTATTATAAATTTGCATTATTAACTCCACAGGTGTTATTGGGAGGTAGCAAAAATGGAGAAAAGTGTTCTTGGAATTCGAGTGTAAAAAAAGAAAAAAGAAGAAAAGAAGAAAAATCAATTGTATGGACTTATAAGTTGTAATGTGGTTCTCTGAATAAGAAACAACAGAATAGAGTCGTTCTGGGGAGGCTGTGAAAGAGAGCAGGGGCGAGTGGGAGGTGCTTGGACCCATCCCATTCTGTGTTTTTTGTTGTTGCTTTTGTAAAATTTATTTAATTTATTTATTTTTGGCTGCGTTGGGTCTTTGTTGCTGCGTGCAGCCTTTCTTTAGCTGTGGCAAGCGGGGGCTACTCTTCGTTGCGGTGCGCAGGCTTCTCATTGCGGTGGCTTCTCTTGTTGCGGAGCACGGGCTGTAGGTGCGCAGGCTTCAGGAGTTGTGGCTCACGAGCTCTGAAGCGCAGGCTCAGGAGTTGTGGCACATGGGCTTGGTTGCTCCACAGCATGTGGAATCTTCCTGGACCAGGGCTTGAACCCATGTCCCCTGCATTGCCAGGCGGATTCTTAACCACTGTGCCACCAGGGAAGCCCCATCCCATTCTGTTTTTAATCAGCTTTCTCTTCCCAGTCCCACATGAGCCTGTGAGCAGCTTGATGGCAGGAGACAACTCATTAATCTTTATTTTTCCTGGAACAGCAGAGTATCTGCACGTAAGCATGACAGTAATATATTGAGCTCTTACTCTGTGGCGGGTACTAGTCTAAGGAATAGGAATATGTATTCTTTTCATATATAGTCACGAACATATGCATATTCATCTCGTTCTCACAACAACCCTATGAAATAGGCGTTTCTACTATTCCCATTTTACAGGTAAGAAAACTGAGCCACAGTAGTTAGGGAGTCACGGAACTAGGGTGGAATGCAGGCAGTCAGACCATGAGTTCTTCATCATGGAGCAGGTGCCTCTGAGGTAGATAAGTGAAGTAAAAGCACAGCCTTTTCTGAAAGGCAGAAGAATTATTGGTGACTCCATGTGCTCATGTTTATTTTGCTCACTGAGACCGGTCAAGACGAAGTCATTTTCTCTCATCTCTGGGAGACCCAGTGCTCTTCATGCAGTTGAATCCCACACTTCATGTTCTGCACTCATAGGTTATGGCTCTCTTGGCATGATGACCAGTGTGCTGGTTTGTCCAGATGGCAAGACAGTAGAAGCAGAGGCTGCCCACGGGACTGTAACACGTCACTACCGAATGTACCAGAAAGGACAGGAGACATCCACCAATCCCATTGGTAAGATATTGTTTGCTGCTACATTGATTTCCAACCAGAGTAGAAATCTCCAAAGGGGCTCAGATGTGTTCCTTTGACTGCCCAGTGCCTTGTGTATAAAATCATCACCAAACAGCTGATTTGCTCTACTCATAAGAACTGTTTTAATATGTTTCTTAAAATACACACAATATATGCTTTTCCAGTTTGTGGGAGAATATTCCTTACAGAGAAGAATGTTATCAACAAGCATTTTCATTTTCCTCTGCTGCAGTGAAATGTCACATGTAGCTAAGAATCTAGAGCCACATTGTTAGATCCTTTTAACTAGGTTTTAGGGATAGCACTTTAAACAGATTATAGCCTGGAAAGAGGAGAAGAGACCAATATAGACAAGAGGTAGAAGAGATTGTGACCTTTTCCAAATTCATAAATGCCTTCAGCGTCATGTATTCCTACCCTGAATATGTGCTTTCTTAAAGGTCTAACAAAATCCAAAACATTTCCTCTACAAAAGTGCAGGTTTTTTGAAAAGTTTCAATTTGGTAAAATGTTTCCAACTTTCCTAAAACTTACAGCTCATGCAGGTAGCATCCAATGAAGTCAGTTACCTAAACAAACAAACAAACAAATGTTCTATTTTGGGGAACTGAGGCACTTGGGAATATTTCTAACCAGTGTGATTGAAGTGTGCTTTTTTTTTCTCCCTCTCTTTTAGCTTCCATTTTTGCCTGGACCAGAGGCTTAGCCCACAGAGCTAAACTTGATAACAATAAAGACCTCAGCTTCTTTGCAAAGGTTTTGGAAGAAGTCTGTATTGAGACCATTGAGGCTGGCTTCATGACCAAGGACTTGGCTGCTTGTATTAAAGGTTTACCCAAGTAAGTATAAGATGCCCTAAGCTCTGTGGTCAAATTACCATTTATCCTCACTGGACTCAAAATATCAAGTGCTTTTTGGAGTTGCATGAATTAGTATTTGTCATCTGGTTCAGGAGTCAGCAGACATCTGTAAATTGTCAGATAATAAACATTTCAGGCTTTGTGGAACATACGGCAATTATTAAACTTTGCCTCCATGGCAGGAAAGCAGTCAGTGGTGACACAAGCTAATGGGTGTGGCAGTGTTCCAATCAAACCCTGTGTACAGAACTGGGCTGCGGCCCAGACTGGGTTCATGGGCCAAGCTGTAGTTTGCTCACCCCTGATCTAGTTACAGTCAAGTGGGTGGCAAGGTTCTGCTTAATTTAACAAGAAAATTATAGGCATTTAGAAACAAAGGGACCCCCAAGACTATTTTATTCTACCTCTTTATTTTCTTCAATTTACAGTAAGAAAAGTAAGCAGTGCAGGTATAAGATGTCCGGTTTATCATAGTCCCTTCCTTAAGTATCTGTAACCAGCAGTCAGATACTTGAGGGCCCATGTATCGCCCAGGACTTTTTTGAGAACATGGTAGCCTGTATCCCAGCTGGATCAGCTGCTGCTCAGGGATTCCTCCCTCAATCAAAGTTGGCTACTATGACTCACATCAAGAAACAATATTAAAATTTAACACCAATCCTGTGTCCCATCCATGTGTCCTCAGAGATCTCTGTTAGGGTCAGTATACCTCAGTAATGGGGATACACTCCATCACTACATCTTTCTTATCTTAAATTTCCAGCAAGAATACAGTGTTTGAAATGTTCCTATGGGTGTGTTACTTCCAAGCCGATTTGAATAGGCACCTATTAGCAGGATTAGATAGCCAGTCCATTGTCTTTTGCTTTTTAAGTAAGACAAAAGTAGAAATAAGAGCACTAAAGCTTTTCTTTTGCTTTTTAATGTGAAAAGAAGTGATGAAATTGTCTTTATTTTCAGGTTATAAATTATATATCTATAAAATTCAAACAATTCAACAAAAAAAGGCTAAGGTAGCTGGATACTAGATAAATAACCAACAACAAAGTAGCTTTTCCTTACACCACCAATAAACAAAAATGGAAATGGAAGAACCATCACATTCACAGTGGGAGCAAAACTATTTTTTTGGAAATATTTGAAAAACATATTTGAAATATTCTATTTATGATAGCATCAAAAAGAATAAAATACTTAGGAATAAATTTTTTACTAAAGGTTTTTTTGAGGACATGTGACATTTTGTGGGGATATGAGTAAAAGCATGACTGTACCTGGATATGTTCTATTATTTTTAAGAATGAGGAATAAGAAGTGGGATGATGTCAGTGTCCCAGGCATTAGTCTGAATGAAGCTCTGAGGCAGTTTCACCCTCAAAGCTACATGGCCAGGAACCTCCTGTGAGTGTGTGTGTGGCCCAGCCTCTGCTCAGACTGCCTGTAAACCTGGGTTAGCCCCTTGAACCTTGAACGCAGTCATCGGCCATAAACTTATAGCTTGTTCACATTAATCAGTTTTCTTCTAGAAATAAATAGAATGTTACTTTAAGTAGCATGTCTAGGACTTTTCCTCTACCTGCCACCAGATCAAAGACAAACTAAATTTCCTTCTTTTCTTTTTCCTCTGCTATTAGTGTGCAGCGTTCTGACTACTTGAATACATTTGAGTTCATGGATAAACTCGGAGAAAACTTGAAGACAAAACTAGCTCAGGCCAAACTTTAAGGTCATCCCTCGTCTTTGGAGGATGTGTGTTTTTGGTAACTAGGTCCAGTGGTTTACATTTTTCTCTATAACACTCAAGAGTAAAGGCAAAATCAATTCTGTAATTTGTTTAGAAGCCAGAGTTTATCTTTTCTATAAGTTTACAGCCTTTTTCTTATCCATACAGTTATGCCACCTTTGTGAACGTGGCAGGGGACTTTTTTTAAATTTTATTTTACTTTCTACTAGTAGCCTAGGAATTACTTTTAGTGTCCATTTGTACTCACTGTCAACTTTTCTTCATGTTCTAATATAAATGACCAAAATGAAGAGTGCTTGAAAGGGTAAACTATAGCCACAGTACTATTCCCTAAAATTGTATAAAGTAGAAATTCATTCCCTTTCCCACTTTTCATGGCCTGTGGCACTGGGTGGTTTTGATTTAACAGACGTCCCATTATGTGAGGTAGAAGCTGTACGTTAAACTTGTGCATGATTTGGAATGAAAAGCATGGCTGTAACTAAAAGGTGTTGAAGACACAGTCAATCCTTGTAAAGAGCTCTAGCTGAATGTTTCAAAAATACTACATGTTTTTGAGCTCACTGAAGAATCCAGAATAAATACTAACTAGGGGTTTGTCCTCTGTATTTGTCTCCTCCTCCTTGCCCTGTGTGGCCTAAGTATTATGCTACCCTGAACAGCATATTTCATCCACATGCAATACTACAAGCTGAACCTTTCTTGGACTTCTGCTGACCTGTTTTATTTCCTTTATATATATGTGATTTTTCAGAAGTTGATTGTAAACACTATTCTAGTCCTGTTCTTAATCGAAACTATCAATTTTAATTAAAATTAAGAGCTGATGACTAGTCTTCTGAGTTTTTATTTATCAAGTATACTTCAGTTGCCAGGCTAGGTCCTAGCCATAGGAATTTGATTTTAAAAAGTCTCTGTCGGGCTTCCCTGATGGCGCAGTGGTTGAGAGTCCGCCTGCCGATGCAGGGGACACGGGTTCATGCCCCGTTCGGAGCGGCTGGGCCTGTGAGCCATGGTCGCTGAGCCTGCGCGTCCGGAGCCTGTGCTCCGCAACGAGAGAGGCCACAACAGTGAGAGGCCCGCGTACCGCAAAAAATAAATAAATAAATAAAATAAAGCCTTCATAAAAAAAATTTTAAAAAAATAAAGAGGAGGATGATGATGAATTGCGAGTAATCCCTAACAGGTGCAATTTAAGGTGTATTACTTACTTTATGCCCCTTGTATTATTTACTTGAATTACTTGTATTATTTACGCCCCTCGTGTTATTTACTTTATGCCCCATCGGCAATTTTCATTTATAGAAACTTTCTCTGAGGTTCACTATCCAACCTGTTGTTTTCAACTTCCTTCCTTTCTTCCACTTCAGAACCCATAGGCTTTATCAAGTACTTAAGCTAGGGTTGGTGTCACTGTCATTCTTTTAAGAACTCCCAGTGGTGAGGTCAGGAGAGTGTCAGGGCCAGCTGTGGTACTTTGTAAAACAGGTCATTTGTAAAGCAGGAGTTCTTGATTCTCTAGCTATTGAGATATTTGTCCTAGTTTTCAGGCAACTCTATGATATCTTCCCCAACATCTCCTGGATAAAATGCACATTTGCATTCAAAGCCACCTTGGATGTGAAAACCTTAATGATAAAGGCCATTAATCACAGATACATCAGGAGAGATGCTATCACAACATTGTTACAACTGCAGCAGGGAAATATAGCTCAGGTTTTATATATATATATATATATATATATATTTTTTTTTTTTTTTTTTTTTTTTTTTGCATTACGCGGGCCTCTCACTGTTGTGGCCTCTCCCGTCGCGGAGCACAGGCTCCGGACGTGCAGGCTCAGCGGCCATGGCTCACGGGCCCAGCTGCTCCGCGGCATGTGGGATCTTCCCGGCCCAGGGCATGAAACTGTGTCCCCTGCATCGGCAGGCGGACTCTCAACCACTGCGCCACCAGGGAAGCCCTCAGGTTATATTTTAATGGTGTTTTGTGATAACTCAGATAAAGAGTTCAAATTGATGATGCAGAAACTGTTCCATCATCTGTGTGGGTGTGGGTGTGTCCCCAGCACCCCTACCCTCCTCCCCCTGTCCCACACATCAAGTTTTTTTCCTCTCTCAGTTTTTTCTTTCTGTGTAGGGATTGAGTATTACAGACAAGGTTGACTGGGCTGAGTTAGTCATAGTGAATCCAGATTTCAGGGCAACCTCCAAAAACACCCATACAGATCACGGGCAAGGACTAAAACCTAAGGGTTAATGATTCGGCATTTTCCAAAGTCCGAAGTTCTAAGTATTTATCCAGATGCTGCCCAAGGGCTTCTATTGCTGCAGTGCATCCCTGCTCTGCCAGGCAGCTGTAGTCAGCACTTTTGGGTGAAATGGCCCCTCCTTGGTTTCCGACCAGGCACTAACTCTGGAGGGAAATTCAGACTCCTTGGGGGTGACCTCAGTACACCATGCTCCTCCGAATCAATTCTGCCTCCCCTTCTGTCAATTCTTCCTTCCAAAGCTTGTCTGCTGTCCTGACCTGTAGGTGCAGTAACTGTGTGGTCAGGAGGTAGGAGTAGGGTGGGAATTATAGGATAATTTTTTGTTTAATGGTGCACAGTGAAAAGAGGGCTTTGATTTAGCACACTCTGTGCTCAAATTGGGGAAAGGGAGAAGGCCTTTTTTTTTTTTTTTTTGCGGTACGCAGGCCTCTCACTGTTGTGGCCTCTCCCATTGCGGAGCACAGGCTCCGGACGCGCAGGCTCAGCGGCCATGGCTCACGGGCCCAGCCGCTCCGCAGCATGTGGGATCTTCCCGGGCCGGGGCACGAACCCGTGTCCCCTGCATCGGCAGGCAGACTCTCAACCACTTCGCCACCAGGGGAACCCGAGAAGGCCTTTTTTAACGCTGTGTATTACAAAGTGGGCTTCCAACTAGCTGAAATGTTGTTCAAGCAACAGACATTTTCCATAAAAGAATGTTCTTCGTCCCAAGGAGCAGATTAGCACCCACAAATACTTTTAACCCATATAGAACAAATAAGTTACTCCCTCTGGGGTTGAGGTAGAGGGGGGTAACTCAATAGAACCATCATTTATTTTTAGAATGTACACTTACCCCACAGGCAAACCACAGGGTAGAGGTCATACAGGGATGTGCTCAAGATAGAAGCCACTCCATTGCCAAGTTCTTGTGGCTTGCTCTCAATCTCTGGGAATAAGAGGGTACAAGTCATTTAGTGTCATTCTGGAATTGACCCAGACCTGAATGGGCTATTTAATATCTTGCTTGTCCTTTTGTTATAATTTGGATACACAGTAATAATAACTGGAGCTAACATTTATGAACCTCATTAAGCACTGCCCTAGATTCTTTACTCGATTACTTGTTTCGTGCTTGCAGTAAACTGTCGTGCAGGCACTATTACTTTTTCATAAGTAAATAAAAAACCTGGGGCACAGAGGTGCCCAGGTCACATTGATGGTATTCTGGTCATCTTTTGTCGCCTAATGAATTATCTCAAACCCTAGTGGCTTAAAGCAATAATATTACTTTACTGTTACCTCACTAGAGGTTGACTAGGCTCAGCTGGGCAGTTCTTACTTACAGATTCTCACCTGGGGTCTCACACGCGGTTGCAGTCAGATGGCAGCTGTGGCTGTTTCCCCACTCGTGTCTATTGACTGGGACCGCAGATGGGGCTGTCACGCAGAACCCCACAATAACCTCTCCCTGTAGCCTGGACATACCTATAGCATCACAGCTGGGCTCCAAAAACAAGCATCCCGAAAGGACTGATGAAACCTGTACGACCTAAAAAAACAAACAAAAAAAAACTTTTTATATTGAGTTAATTATAGACTAACAGGAAGTTGCAAATATAGTAATAGAGTCCCATGAACCCATCACTCAGCTTCCCCCAGTAGTGATCTTCTGTAACTGTAGGCCAATATCATAAGCAGGAAATTAACAATACAATTAACTAGACTGTGAACTTACTCCATTTTACCAGTTATTACATGCCCTTATTTGTGTATGTGTGTGCCTGCGCTGTCCTGTGTTCTGTGCAATTCGATTTCACGTTAAGATGCATGTAATTGCCACCACAATCAACATACAAAACTGTTCCATCCAGGAACTCCCTTGTGCTATTTCTTTATAGTCACGCCCACTCCTCCCCACCCTGATACCTGTCCCTTGGCAACAGCACACCTGTTCTTCAACTCTATAGCTTTATCATTTCAAGAATGTTACATAAATGGAATCGCACAGTACATAACCTTTTAAGGTTGGCTTTTTTTTCACTACACATAATGCCCTTCAGATCCATCCACTTGTGCATGTATCAATTGTTAGTTCCTTGTGTTGCTGTGTAATGGTCCACATATGCCTTTTAAGACCTAGTCTTGAAAGTCACATAGTTTTACTTCTATGATAATTAGAGACCTGTCCAGATTCAAGGGGATAAATCTGCCCCCTACCTTGATAAAAGTGGAGTCAATATCCCCTTATAAGAAGAGCATAAGGGGGCTTCCCTGGTGGCGCAGTGGTTAAGAATCCGCCTGCCAAAGCAGGGGACACAGGTTCGAGCCTTGGTCCGGGAAGATCTCACATGCCATGGAGCAACTAAGCCCGTGCGCTACAACTACTGAGCCTGCGCTCTAGAGTCTGTGAGCCACAACTACTGAGCCCGTGTGCCACAACTACTGAAGCCTGTGCACCTAGAGCCGGTGCTCCGCAACAAGAGAAGCCACCGCAATGAGAAGCCTGTGCACTGCAATGAAGAGTTGCCCCTGCTCTCCGCAACTAGAGAAAGCCCGGGCACAGCAACAAGACCCAACACAGCCAAAAATAAATAAATTTATAAGGGAAAAAAAATAAAAGAAGAGCAAGAGGAACAGGAGGACTGTGTGTCCATCTGGGAAAATGTAACCTGCCACAGATGGTAAGTGGCAAAGATGGGATTCAAACCCGGGTAGTTTGACTCCAGGTCCCATATTTTTAGGGTGACAACATGGCCATTCTTGCCGCAACAAAGGGAATGAAATCGTTACAAACTTAATTGAAGAACAGGCTGATAAGCATATTTTAAATATGCAACATTCGTTATATTTAATTTAAAGAATTCGGAGACAATTAGGAAGGGCTTAGCAACATTAGAATCCTATATGTTCGCTGAAAAAAAAATGATGATAAGAAACATTTAGGTAAGCATCCTGGAAGTAAAAAGACAGATATTATAATTCCTTTTTCATTTTACAGAACTTCTGATCTCCTAGCTTTCTGTTGACTGGAAATACTCCATGAATGTTTACTACTTAGGAAGATCTCTAACAGAAGTTGGGACCTAAAAAGCCCTATCTTAGAGGTAGACTGTCCAGAATACTTTTCTGAGAGGAAAGAATTCTGGAACCACAGCACAGTTACTGCCCCAAATAAGTTAATCTTCTGTCCTCTCTAGGACTATCACTAGCCCATAGGCACCTCTGAGTGAATTAGGAGAAGACACCCCTTCCTCTGGGCAGATGCAGCCTGGCACCAACTCTCATAGCTTAGCCTTTGTTGCTGTGAGATAATAGAAAATGTATATATTCATCTCTGCTCCCAGTTCCTGGCACAGAGCTCCTAAAACCCTTGTAGTTTCCTAAATAGATACACCAGGAGCATCTTTTATTCTAATATGGGTCTTTGACCCTGCATCCTGACACGAAGCTCCTAAATCCCTTGGAATTTCCTGGATAATAGGAATGTATTTTGTTCTAATGAGGTGACTCTTGGTGGGCTTCTGGATGGGACTGGTCATCAGAAAGACCGAGCCATGATTAGAAGCTTGAAACTTGCACCTCCACCCACCCACCCAGTTCTCTGAAGAGGGGCTGGAAATTCAGTTAATGTTCGATCATGCCTATGTGATGAAACTTCCATAAAAATCCCCAGTTGGCACTTTTATGCTCTGAATAAACATAGCAATCAGTTGAGCTCTACCTCCTGCCCTGCAGTGGTAAAGGGTAAACCTAGGATGATAATTCAAATCTCTGTTATTCCAGGGTTTGGGTTCATCACTAAGCCTCATCCGTTTCTCTCTCCAAAAGACAAATAAAAGTACTCTCATTTTTATGGCTAAGTAATATTCCATTGTATATATGTACCACATGTTCTTCATCCATTCCTCTGTTGATGGACATTCACGTTGCTTCCATGTCTTGGCAATTGTAAATAGTACTGTAGTGAACATTGGGTTGCATGTATCAATATCTTTGCCAATTATGGTTTTCTCTGGATATATCCCATTTGCAGCAACATGGATTGACCTAGAGATTATAATACTAAATGAAGTGAGTCAGACAGAGAAAGACAAATATCATATGATATCGTTTATATGTGGAAGCTAAAAAAATGATACAAATGAACTTATTTACAAAACAGAAAGACTCAGAGACTTCAATAACAAATTTATGGTTACCAAAGGGGAAAGGTGGCAGGAGAGGGATAAATTAGGAGTTTGGGGATTAACATACACACACTACTATATATAAAATAGATAATCAACAAGGACCTACTGTATAGCACAGGAAACTCTACTCAATAATCTTTAATAACCTATATGGGAAAAGAATCTGAAAAGAATGGATATATGTATATGTATAACTGAATCACTTTGCTGTACACCTGAAACAAATACAACATTGTAAATCAACTATACTTTAACATAAAAAAATTAAATTTAAGAAAGTACTCTTAAAAACAATCTACAGAACCTACCAACTTTTCACTTTAAGTTAGAACCTTGGAGGGAATGAGACTAAGCTCTGTTCAAATATGGTAACAAAAAAGTTGGATTTAATCAAGCAAATAAATCAGAGAAAGTAAGGAATTAGAAGTGAAAAGGAAAGTTAGAGAAAAAAGCCTTTCACTGATTTTTTTGGATTTCCCCTCAGATTGTCACTTGTATACTACTATGTTATACTGATTACCATAGTGGGTTCATTTATTCCAAATTCCGAGGTGAAGAGTTTACAGTACAGTATTTGTCATCTTTGTCATCTTTCTGAATGACGTTCTTTATAGAACCCCCTTTCAGAGCATTTCTCAGCACAGTACATGCCTTTAGAATGTAGCATAAATTCTAAAAGAAATTGAGGAGGCAGGAATAGACTGGGATAGGACTCCTCATTATATAGAAAGACTTGTTTAAGCAACTATCGTCACTCAAAACCTAGAGCCCGTGTCCAGTCATTTACTCTAACAAATCCCACGCTGAAGAACATTCTCAGCACTGGCAGGGTGTCTGGGCACCCAGTCCCCCACTCCACCAAGCTAGACAAGGCTACAGCAACACTCCCAATCACCCCTGAGTTACGGTGAGTAGATGCAGAGTCCCTGGGCCCTCCTGGACCTTGGGTGCTACCAGGCTAAGAGCAGCCAGAAGTAAATCTGGCCAGGCAATCACAGAGGTTTCTTTTATGCAGAGGTGAATGCTAAAGAGGAACAGCTTCCATAACAGCTCTGTTTGACACCCATATGACATTCCTGGCCTGACCCCGTGAGTCTGTGGCATCACCACTTCTATACATCCAGAGCCGCCATTTTAAAATGTCCCAGTCTTGATGGTGTGCCAGTGGCATACAGCTGGGTGTCCACAGATGTCCTCAAACTTTTTTTTTTTTTTTTGGTGGTACGTGGGCCTCTCACTGTTGTGGCCTCTCCCGTTGCGGAGCACAGGCTCCGGACACGCAGGCTCAGCGGCCATGGCTCACGGGCCCAGCCGCTCCGCGGTATGTGGGATCTTCCCGGAGCGGGGCACGAGCCCATGTCCTCTGCATGGGCAGGCGGACTCTCAACCACTGAGCCACCAGGGAAGCCCTTTTTTTCTTTTCTTAATTTTTATTGGAGTATAGTTGCTTTACAGATGTCCTCAAACTTGGTAAAAGCACCATCTCCAAACATATTTCTCTATTAGTGCCTTTATCTTATCCTCAAGAATAGGGGGTTATCTTTGAATTCTGCAGAGAACCAAACAGTGCTTGTTATGAGGTAGCAAGTTTTGGCTGATTTACAACCCCGGTAGAACAAATTCTATATCTAATCACGGTTGGGCACGATTGCCTCCCCACCACCTTGCATATCCTTCCTTTAGAATAATTTTTGTATCTTCCAAGCTAACATCTGACAACTTTAAAACTAAGGAACATCTTCTTTGCATTATCTAAAATAAGATTGGCAAACTTTAACCTTGGTGTCCAAATTGGCCCATTGATTTAGGACACAGGTCATCAAAAACAGTCACATTGGGCTTCCCTGGTGGCGCAGTGGTTGAGAGTCTGCCTGCTAGTGCAGGGGACACGGGTTCGAGCCCTGGTCTGGGAGGATCCCACATGCCGTGGAGCAACTAGGCCCGTGAGCCACAACTACTGAGCCTGCACGTCTGGAGCCTGTGCTCTGCAACAAGAGAGGCCACAATAGTGAGAGGCCCACACACCGCAATGAAGAGAGGCCCCCGCTTGCCACAACTAGAGAAAGCCCTTGCACAGAAATGAAGACCCAACACAGCAAAAATAAATAAATAAATTACTAAACTCCTACCCCCAACATCTTCTAAAAAAAAAAAACCAGTCACATTCTCTCTAGAAACTACTATCAAAATCTAGGGCATATGTGAGAATATCACCGGGTGTGGGTCATGCTACCTTGAGAGAAGCAGGGAAAGAGCTATAAAGAGAACCCAGAAACTAGGAAATGAACAATGGATAAGAGGGAGAGAGATTTTCACCTTTTCTTCTCTTCCACCCCTGCTCTTGGCTCTACTAGGTTAGGGAGTCTTCTGTTGCCAGATTTAATAAATAAAAATACAGTCTGTCTAGTTAAATTCAGATAAATGATGAATAATTTTATAGAATAAGTATAACCCTGGGGAATATTTGGGACATACTTATGCTAAAAAAAATTATTTACTCTAACTGAAATTCGCATTTGACTGGAGCACACTGTACTATGGTGAGAACAGCAAAGATTCTGAAACAAGGCCAACATAGGTTTGAATCCTGCAAAATTGCTTATTATTCATGAGCCTCTGGCCATGTCATGTAGCTACTTTGAGCCTCAGTCTCCACATCTTCAGACGAAGAAATGACATTACTTCATAGATTTGTCATGGGGATTAGAAATAAGCAAATGCTGTAACTAGCAAGTGGTCAACAAGATGATGTCCGCTGGTTAATCCTCTTAAATTGTTGTTATATTTTCTGCTTCATTCTTCTTTCTACTTCTGATCTAAAATACATCTAAAATCCAAATATTTTTACAGCCTTCTTCTCCCCTCACCCATTACCACTCCACTTCATGTAATATGGAAAACACATATTAATTTTCCACAGCTTTTTTCCCCCACTACAGATAATTTATTGTCATAGGAGCCATAAAGTGTCATAAAACTATGGCATTTTCATTTGCAGCAACATGGATGGGCCCAGAGATTATCATACTAAGTGAAGTAAGTCAGACAGAGAAAGACAAATACCATATGATATCACTTATATGTGGAATCTAAAATATGACAAAAATGAACTTATCTACGAAACAGCCTCACAGACATAGAGAACGACTTGTGGTTGCCAAGGGGGAGGGAGGTGGGGGAGGGAAGGAGTGGGATTTCGGGGTTAGCAGATGCAAACTCTTATATGCAGAATGGATAAGCAACAAGGCCCTATAGGGAACTATATTCAGTATCCTGGGATAAACCATAATGGAAAAGAATATGAAAAATAATGTATATTTATGTGTAACAGAATCTCTTTGCTGTACAGCAGAAATGAACACAACATTGTATATCGACTGTACTTCAATAAACTAAACTAAAAAAAAAAAAGACAACTATGGCATTTTAATTCGCCGGCTCAGGATAGGCCTGGAGGGTCCTGCAAAGTTGAGAGCTGGGACTATTGCAGGGACAAGAGAGCACAGTGTGATTAGAGGGTGGTTACAGCACAGAATACCAGCTATCAGTGTTATTCCTTAACCACCGAACAATAAATGAAGCTATTCACTGGAGAGAAGCTAAGAGTTTAGTAGGTCTCTCTTCCTACGTAAGCTCTGGAAAAGCCAAAGGGAATGATTTTTAGGGTTAAAAAATGGTTTTGGCTTTTCCCCGCTGAGTCGTTTAGGAGGAGAGACAGGGTTGCAATCCAAATCAGATAATTACAACTGACCTACTGACAGCTGTAACCACACTTAGAACACAAACTGCTGCTGAGGGGAGGAAATGTGCTTGGAAAGTTTTATTAATAAAGCATAGCATTATGAAAGAAACCTCACAGACATGAAAAGAAATGCTTACTTCAGAAACCACAAGCGTACAAATCCTGTCCTCCATCACCTACTGGAGCAGACTCTACAACCCAGGAATTGAAGGACTGCTTTCAATAGCTGAGGGGTCCAATGTACTCTGGAAAATTTGCCAAAATCTCTCTTTGTCTGCTCACACAAAATCCTGGTGATGCCCCATCATACAGGGAGACTCAGCTGACAGTGAGACTGATGACTCCACACAATGTTAGGGGGAAAGTAAATGGACACAGCCATTCTATCAGCTTCTGTCAATATTTAAATGCACCTGTCCCTTAATTCAACGATTCCACTCTGAAAGATCTCTCTTAAGGACATGCTTATTCACAAAGTTAAATATGTATTTTTAGAAAACTGTCACTGTGAAATTGCTTATTGTAGCAAACAATTAGAAATATCCTAAATGTCTCTCAATAGAGGAACAAGTGAATGTATGACAGTGTAGTTTTACTGTGAAATATACACCACAGTTAAAAAGAATGAGATATGTTTATATATCCTAATAAAGAGAGCTTTCTAAGACATATTTTAAGAAGGTGGGAGAACTGCAAAAAATATCAGTATAATCCAATTATATTAAAATAAACAAGTGTTTCTGTATTTACCTGTGTATGTAAATGCTTAGTGTAGTGTCTTGAGTGATGTGATAGCACTTACAACTAGAGAAAAAAGATTACTGGGGGAAATGGAGGGACGTCCCCACACATTGATTCAGTATACCTCTGTACTATTTGAGTTTTTAACAAGGTGTATTTGAGAATTAGTTGTATCATTTTAACTACTCACTCTTAAAAAGAAACGTAAAAAAATTAAATTAACTACTTTGAATATTCTCCCCAAATCTTATTTACTTACCTAAAAGCTCTACTTTTTGAAACGAATCACAGAGAAAATCTAAATTGTGTACCTGCGGCAAATTCACATGTATCTAGAATTTTCTGAGCATATTCGCCCAGGATTCTGGCATTTAATTGCTCCAGAGGTGGAGGAGACTCAGAGAAAGAATTCACACGCTGGATCAAGTAAAAATACTCAGGCTTTGCTCAAGGATTCTGCAGAACCATCCAAAAAGAGGAGAGGGGTCGTTTGTGAGTACACATGGATAATCACGGGCTCCTCAGATTGCCCTCAAACACAGGGAATTATAACAAAGTCGTAGAGGAAGAAGGCTGTTTAAAACACTAACCGGGGCTTCCCTGGTGGTGCAGTGGTTGAGAGTCCGTCTGCCGATGCAGGGGACACGGGTTCGTGCCCCAGTCTGGGAAGAACCCACATGCCGCGGAGCGGCTGGGCCCGTGAGCCATGGCCTTTGAACCTGCGCGTCCAGAGCCTGTGCTCCGCAATGGGAGAGGCCACAACAGTGAGAGGCCCGCATACCGCAAAAAAAAAAAAAAAAAAAGTTTCCCTCAGATTAAAGGTTAGTGTAACTGCAATAATGGAGCATTACCTAGGATGTTCCTAGGTCTTTCACATGTCAGTGTTTCCCAACCTCATCTGCATATTATAGGAACCCCTGGAGAAATGTAAAGAATATGGATGGCTGAGTTCTACTCTCAAAGATTCTGAGTTAATTGTTCTGGGGAGTTTTAGAGGCACCTCAGGTGATTCTAAAGTACAGCCAATGTTGAGAACCACTGATGCAAATAGAATCTTGGTCTAACTCTGCAATCCCTGGTCCTCCAGACTTGCCCAGATATGCTCAGACTTGTCAAAATCCTAGAGTGAGCATAGTCATAGCTTTGTTACCCTTCAATGTCTGGTCTCTTGTGTTCACAGAGAGGATTACTAAAGCTCATCTTATTTATTTATTTATTTATTTTATTTATTGGCTGCACCGGGTCTTAGTTACGGCACGTTGGAGCTTCGTTGCAGCATGTGGGATCTGTAGTTGCAGCATGTGAACTCTTCTTAGTGGAGGCATGCGGACCTTTAGTTGCAGCGTGTAGGATCTTGTTCCCTAACCCAGGCCCCCTGCTTTGGGAGCGCGGTGCCTTAGCCACTGGACCACCAGGAAAGTCCCTTTTCTTTTTTTTTTTTCATGTAAAACCTGTAAGCTATGCTCACATATGCTGGCTTACCATACACTATCTATATGTGCACGCAGGGTTTTTTTCCCCTACCAAATGCAAATGCTAAAAACACTACCATCTGGTCAACCCCTGCTGACCCCCCTAATTGTTCAACCAATAAGGGCAAGAACATTCCCAAAAATGAGAGCAGAGATTTTATCTGTTAAATGTGTTCGGAGTTCTCATTACCTTCAGAACATAAAAATATTTCCCATTCCAGATAATGTTTAGTGAATGCATGATAAGCACAAAGCGTTATTATGCATCTTATTTGAGAAGCACAAAGATATTGATTGAAAACACGATGTTTACACTGTAGGAGCTTACCACTGAAATAAGGAGATTCAACATAAACCACTAAGAGAGTACTTTTAAAGAGCAAAGGATGAATAAATACAATTAAGATGCAAACACTACGATATTAATGACTACCATCTGTGAAAGACCTGTAAGTGTCTCAGGTCAAAATATTTTTTATATATAGAAAGTTTTTCTAATGTTTGGAACAACCTGTGAGGTAGATTCTCCCTGTGCTTTAAAGAACAGAGAAATAAAGTGCAGAAGTTAAGTAATTTACCCCAAATGACAGTTACTATTCCATTATCATACTATGTAGTAGTATTATTCTTCAGTAATTTAAATATACATTTTGATGAAGACAAAAAATTCATACCAACATTCTGTGAAAGTGTAATTCCATTTTCACGGTATCAAGTCAATATATTACATGCAGCTATCATGACTATTTTAGGAATTTTAGAAAGTTTAAAGAAGACATTAAAATGTCTAGTGAAGATGCAGTGCTTGGGAAGTCAGAGCTGATAAAATGACTTCCCCCAGCAAACCACCCCGCTTTTCATCCGTGGTTTCCTTATGTATAAAACACAGATACTATTTTTACACCTGCCTCAAGCACATGCCATGAGAACAGAGAATTTCCTCACTGAGGTGTAAGAGTGCTTTTGTTTTGATTTTAATGTCCTGAGATGAAGAAGTTGGAGAGGTGGGTTTTCTCCCAAAGCTAAAGCAGCCAAGGTGGAGGGTCTCACATTTTCCTGGGTTCTTCCAAGGCTGAATGTGTCCTCCATGGGGGTTGCGAGGAGGAGGCAGCAGCCTGGCCCCAGCCAGAGGTCACCCTCCGTGCCCGGCAGGTGGTCCTGGCATTGTGGCAGGACAGGCACACTGCTAGCATTGCCTTCACCAATGAGTCTTTTTTTTTTTAGAAGTAAAGAATGTCTGGGCTTTTTAAAATTATTATTTATTTTATCTCTTTATTTTTGGCTGTGTTGGGTCTTTGTTGCTGTGCATGGGCTTTCTCTAGTTGCAGCGAGCAGGGGCTACTCTTCACTGCAGTGCCTGGGCTTCTCATTGCGGTGGCTTCTCTTGTTGCAGAGCACGGGCTCTAGGCACGTGAGCTTCAGTAGTTGTGGCACGAGGGCTCACTAGTTGTGGCTCACAGGCTTAGTTGCTTCGCGGCATGTGGAATCATCCTGAGCCAGGGATCGAACGTGCGTCCCGTGCATTGGCAGGCAGATTCTTAACCACTGCGCCACCAGGGAAGTCCCACCAATGAGTCTTGGCAACAAGCAGCCACCAGGAAAGTCCCACCAATGAGTCTTGGCAACAAGCAGCCCCTGAGGGACCACTGAGCACCCGAACCTTCTCTTTGTCTCCAAGGATCAGAGCTGGGGAGGGGAACACTGAAGTTGACGAGTACTTGGCTGAGTTGGACAAGCTTCAGCAACCTCAGCTGGTGGGGGGGATGGAGGTGGGTGTGGGTGTGGGGTTGAGGGGAGGGGGAGGGGAGGGGTGAAGAAGCCTAGCAAGGTCAAGGCTAAAGTCTTCCAGGAGTTGCCCTGAGGAAGGAGCATCTCCTGAGAAGGAAATTGTGGAAAACGTAATGAAGGAGACATTACCAACATGGAATCAATAAGCTGAAAAATAACTTTTAGTTTATTCTAATACTTTATAATTTCAAATAAGTTGTAAACAACTACACTAGAGGAAAGACAATTTTCTTTCCAATCTCTCTACAGAAAATAATTATTACAAAATCTTTGTCACATCAAGAGGTAATCAAAGAGTATGCAAGAAAAAAAGATTTTAGGGTATGTTGGTGAGCTAATAAATATAATATTAATACTGAGTTTTTTTCTTTAGTTTTAATGTTTGTGGTATTTGTTACCTCTTTCAAATGTGTAACTTGTGGTGATTAATAGTCCTAAATAAACATTCAATCTTGTATTCACATTTTTGCATTCCTTGTCTTAAAGAGCGTCCCCAAATTGTATAAACTTCAGGCTCTTAAACCTGGAACGTTCTGAGTACAATGTAAGTTCAATATGGAGTGAACAACTAGCCTATAAAAATCCAAATCTAGAGTGTTACTGTCACTCATAGAACACCTGAGATATCAGGTAGATGAGAGACTTGGACGGTGGAGAGGGGTGGAAAAGAGAGTTAAGTGGTAATGATAACAGACACCCAGGACTAGATGGGGCAGAGTGACAGTCTGCCCCTGTCCAAGGGCATAGAGGACACTCACTCACAGGCCATGGTTAGGAGTTTAGATCTTACTCTAAGAGCAATGGGAAATCATCAGCAAGCTTTAAGCAAGGGAGGAAGTGTTAAGTGTGTGAGCAGGGAGATCACTTAGCAGGAGAGAAATGGTGACAGTTGTTCAGGATTTCCCCTGCCCCATGTCTACGGTCACCAAGTAGAATCAGCCTACCTGTGAGGAGCCCGAGGTTCACTGGCTCCCCCAGAAATCCTCGCTTGGCCAGTTGACTCCTGAGTCTGCAGCCGAGCGCTACAAAAACCCCTGGGGGAGGTGGACGGCTCACACGCTCTCAGCTTTCCATGAATCATTTAGATGGGAAACTGAAGCCTGCTCAGATAAAAAAGATCTGTGAACTTCAGGTCGGGATCATACTCCTGTCCCAAATGTATGACTTTTTCTCCCCCTTCAGGGAGTGTGGGTGTATTTAAAAAACAAACTATTTTCATTCAGTCGCCGTTTCCTAGCAACCAAAAAAAAAGCATCTATTTTCCGGATGCCTGTGAGCCCCAGCCCAGTGGATGCTCAAGCACGCCTCCAGAAGCACGGAGAGAACAGAAGCATTGGGATCACTCGGTTGGTGAGAGATTCTGAAAGGGGAATCTGTTAATAGAACACAGTCTGAAGGACCTGTACCATAGATGCCGGGGTGCAGAGCGGGGACCTGCAGGGAGTGTACAGATTTTCTTCAGGGCATGATATTCCTATAGAAAATGGGGGCTGTGACTTCTGGGAGGGGTTGGTTTCTATGAAACAGCTAATGCATGAGGCAGCTGACATCTTTCCAGCAGCTCTTTTATGTGTATTTCCAGCCAGAGTCTTGTTTTCATTAAAATTCTATAGACAGAAAAGAGGGGCAACTGGCTGAATTCAAATCTAAGCTGAACAGAGTCTGTGCAAATGGTCCTCTTTCAACCAGGCACAGAGACTCAATGCATGGAAGTCACTGAACTGGACAGCTGGCAGAAACCTCTTCAATCATTCAGTGCTTTTTTTTACAGAGGAGGAAACACGAAAACACAGAGAGGAAAATGAACTCTCCAAGGTAGCCTCAACAGGGTCTCCTAACCTCCAGCCTAGTGGGAATGGAAGATGCTCATATTTTAAAAATCTTTATGAGAATTCCCGGGCGGTCCCGTGGTTAGGACTCTGTGCTTTCACTGCTGAGGGTGCGGGTTCATTCGCTGGTCAGGGAACTAAGATCCCGCAAGCCGTGTGGTATGGCCGGAAAAAAAAAAATCTTTGCATATTTTGCCACATTGAGTGGTAAGGGGGAGGAAGAATGGGTCCAAGAGGAAGCTGTCCCAACAACCAAGTGACTCACATTTTATAATTGGTGTTTCTGAAATTCAAAGGACTGGCTCAGAATTACAAAACAAGAATAGGTTAGAGCAAACGCCAGATCTTTTGCTTTTTAAAAAGGAATCTTGGGCTTCCCTGGTGGCGCAGTGGTTGAGAGTCCGCCTGCCGATGCAGGGGACACGGGTTCGAGTCCCGGTCCGGGAAGATCCCACGTGCCGCGGAGCGGCTGGGCCCGTGAGCCATGGCCGCTGAGCCTGCGTGTCCGGAGCCTGTGCTCCGCAACGGGAGAGGCCACAACAGTGAGAGGTCTGCGTACCGCAAAAAAAAAAAAAAAAAAAAAGTTTCTAAAGTTTTTCTTTTTCCCAACCATTTCAGAGTAGTGATTTAAAAACATGTGCATAATTTCAAAAGTATAGAAGGTAATATAATGAACATCTATGGACCTATCATCCCAGAGACAACAAATGTTAATAATTTTCTTATATGTGTATTAGTCAGTGTTCTCCAGAGAAACAGAAACAACAGGATGTGTATATATACATAAAGAGAAAATTAATTTACTGAATAGGCTTATGTGATTGTAGTGGCTTGACCAGTCCGAACTCTGATGGGGTAGGCTGGCAGGATTGAGACTCAAGGAAGAGTTGCAATTCAGGGCTTCCCTGGTGGCACAGTGGTTGAGGGTCCGCCTGCCGATGCAGGGGACACGGGTTCGTGTCCCGGTCCGGGAAGATCCCACGTGCCGCGGAGCGGCTGGGCCCGTGAGCCATGGCCTTTGAGCCTGCGCGTCCGGAGCCTATGCTCCGCAACGGGAGAGGCCACAGCAGTGAGAGGCCCGCATACCGCAAAAAAAAAAAAAAGAAAAAAGAAAAAAGAAAAGAGTTGCAATTCAAGTCTGAAGGCGGTCTGCTGGCAGAATTCCTTCTTGCTCAGGAAAGGTCAGCCTTTGTTCTTTTAAGGCCTTCAACTGATTGGATGAGGTCCACCCACATAATGGAGAGTAATCTGCTTTACTCAGAGTTTACTGATTTAAATGCTGATCTCATCCAGAAAACACCTTCACAAAAAGAATCAGAATAATGTTGGACCAAATATCTGGGCACAGTAGCCCAGCCAAGTTGACACATAAAATTAATTAACCATTACAACTTGCTTTAAATCTTTTTTAAGAAACAAAACATTGCAGGTAACGCTGATATCCCGTTTATACCTCTCCCTGGGCACTCCATTCAATAGTGATGATTTCTAAAATTAAGTCCTTTTTGTGACTCCAGGCCCCCTTTGACCCCATCACCTGAACTTCAATTTCTGGTTCAATGTGGGGTTGAGACTTGAAGGTATGGCCTCACCTTTGCCATCACCACACGTTTTTATTGGGACCTGCTGGCCATAGGAAGTTGTACCTGGGTTCTATAGAAACCTCCATAATGAGCCAGGAACCAGGCAGGTTCACGGAGAGTCACTATGTTGAATGCACACAGAACTCAAACATAATCAGATCACAAGGCATCTTTGCTTGGATTTTTCTGTCTAGCTAGTCTCATGCACGATTACATGAGCTGTGTCTGTTGTATCGATACTTGCAAGGTTATGGCAAGAATAAGTAAATGATGAATATTGGAAAAGTGTGGAAGGAATAAGAGGTGTCAGATCAACTCAAGGTACAGTGCGCTGGCCTCCAGACAGCTTTCTGACCTGGAACCTGCTGGATAAGAGGCCTGCACACTCTCGGATCCCTTCCAGAGCCTAGAACTCCATGACTGGTATTAGGAGTGATAGCATCCCTAACTCAAATTCTCTCTGATTTGCTGCTGTAGCTTCTAGGTTCAGAGAGGCTGGGTCTTTCCAAAGGAAAACAGGTGCAGTGTAGCTGCAGATACCTGCTCAGCTGGATAAGCCTTTAATCATGGAAAGAAGGCTACTAAAGAAGGAAATGAGAAAACTCCTGTAAGTCTGAGAATAACTTACATTTACTGCACTGAGCATTTGGCGGGGTTTATGTCATAGATGGTCTGGATATTGGCAGTGGGGTAAAAACCTAAGGAAGAATCTGTTCCTGGGCTATAGGAGAAAGCCGGATGATCTGGCCTCTGTCTCCTGCCCAAGAGGCCTCACATGTGGTGCAAAGCAGGATGCTGAACCTCTTGGGAGGATGCTTCCGCCAGCAGCGTGCACATCCGAGGCATCCCCATTCTAGAGTCTAAGATCTGAGCCCACAGTCCCAGCCTGTGCTGGGCAGGGTATGCCTTTGAAAGGGTCCGACTGGTAAAAGATATAGGAGAGATTTCTGGAAAAATGTACCCAAGGGCTCAGCATTTAAATTGCAGACTCTGCTTCTTCTGTTGTCAGGCTTATTGATTAAATAATTTATCTCCATTTTCTGCCCTCTGAACTTTGTTTTAAACACATAAAGAAAACATTAAGTTTTCCCATGGAAATTTTTTTCCTCCTGTGGTAGCTTTTCTTTGACTTGGTACTTTGTTAAGAGGTTGGTGAAAATCACAGACCATATAAAAAGAGGAGAAAAAGGTTATTATGTTCTATTTCATGATTATAGGCACAACAATAATACCCTTTTATTAGAGATCTTATCATAGTCTCCATTAAATGTCCTTTCTCTGCCTACTAAGATAATTATCTTCTAACAAGTTCTTTAAGAAATGCTGCAGTAGGGGCTTCCCTGGTGATGCAGTGGTTGAGAGTCTGCCTGCCGATGCAGGGACACGGATTCGTGCCCTGGTCTGGGAGGATCCCACATGCCGCGGAACGGCTGGGCCCGTGAGCCATGGCCGCTGATCCTGCGCGTCTGGAGCCTGTGCTCCACAACGGGAGAGGCCACAACAGTGAGAGGCCCGCGTACCGCAAAAAAAAAAAAAAAAAAGAAATGCTGCAATAAACTATGTATGAATTCACACATGTTTACATGTATGTGCTTGGAGGTCAACATAATAAAGAACAAGCCATGATTAGGAATGCCAGTTCCTCTACATATCTCATCCAAAGAACTGGAATTGCAAAACTGAAATAAATATAATTTTTTATGTACATATAGTTTAATTTTACTCAAAGAATCTATTTAGGCTACTTTAAATAAAGTGTCTTGGAATTACAAAGCAAAATTTCAAGAACTTTTATCAATCTAGAATAGCTTAATGACTCAGAAGAAGGGCTTTTAGAACCCTAAAGCAAATTTATCCCCAGCATAGGAACTTGCCCAAAGTGTTTGGTAAAGACCTTGACAAACAGAACTGTCCTTATGTAACATTGTGAGATCGACCTTGGAGACCCCAGAGTCCTTTTTCCTATATCCATTCCCTCTTCTTGACTTTCCCAGGGTAGTACTCCTTTCTATTCACCTCCCAGGGCGCTTATTCTACCCTCCCCTTATTAAAAGTCCGTTAGGAAAGGATCTGATAAGGATACACTAAAGTGGAATCACTAATATGTTTTTACACATAACTCCTCCTAACGGTATTTGCATTCTAATGGGCAAAAAGCCTTCAGGCAAAAGAACACATCTGTATGGAATATCATATATCTGGAAGTTATCAACTTTGGACATCCTGCCTGAATTTAGCAAGGGCAGCAAGGGAATCTTTATTTTAAATAGTGGGTCTCAATCCTTTCGGTTTTGTAATATCTGTTCTGCCTTTGGGGATTTATCATACTCCCTGCTTTCCTAGAAATTCGGTTCTATGTGAGTTTAATTTTACAATAAATGTGATTTGTTCATGATGGTTAGACACTTTAAACCTGCAAGGTAGCAGAATGTCTGTTTAAATCAAACTGAATATTAACTCAGCTACCAGAGCCATCGGTGACTTCGCTTGTATTTGGTGGAGGAGGGAGGGATGGGGAAGGAATGTTCTTCTGCAGACCGTGCTCCCATGTCTTTCCCGCTGGTTCAATCCTGCTCTCTTGCTTTTAAGGGGAGATTATATTGGCATCAGACTTCGGGAAAATGAATTTGACCCAAAAGGAAGAAGGCAACTCACCTTTCTAGATGACATGGTAAAGAAAGGCATGCTGCCACGAGTCACATCTGTGTCATACGTGTATTATGGGGACAGAACGGGGATCTAATATCTATCGCAAGCAAGGCTAATCTTGATCCCCCCAGAATGTCCTCTTCCTCATCTTCTCAACCTAGGATTCTCCATGTGGTCTCTTCAACTCATTAAACTGAAAGCAAGAAGAATGAGAAAATTAAAGTCATGAGACTTTTGCTCTTTATTTACTATTAGGAGAGAAAAGATTTAAAAGCAAAACGAGTACAAGATTAAATGTGACAGACATGATGTTAAAAGCTTGTTGACGAGATTAACTGTCATGTAGTTCTCAAATATAATTTTTTACCATTTATGGAGAAAACCAAATAATTGAATAATCCTAAAATCCTTTTTTATTATATTATACATGTTGAAACTCAGATTCATACTATGTAATCAAAGTTCACTTCACATAAATTAAGGAAGCTATGTAAAGATCTAATCCAAAAGAGATTAGTAAACCCTCAGCTTTTTATGCTACCCATTTACTATTCTTGCACTAATGAGGAAGAAGAAATTACCTGTCCCTCCCCGCCCCCTCCCCTTCCCTGGCTGATTTCTCTGGAGCTGAATGAGCAGTTAAGGCTTGGTGTTCTAAACTACTTCTCTGTGCACGTATTAAATGGAGAAATTAAATCAATTAGATAAGTGCTTCTCAAATTTTAATGAGGTCTTATTACAAGACCGTTTTGATTAAGGAGTTCAGGGGTGGGGCTGGAAATTTGCATTTCTAATGAACAAACAGGTGATGTCAGTGCTGCTGGTCCAGGCATCAATCTTTGTATTAGGTTTCAACAAGTGAGCATGGTCCTTCCTTCTTTCCTTCCTTCCTACCTTCCTTCTTTCTTTCCTCCTTTCTTTCTTTCTTTCCTCCTTTCTTTCTTTCTTTCCTCCTTTCTTTCTTTCCTCCTTTCTTTCTTTCCTTCCTTCTTTCCTCCCTTCCTTCCTTCCTTCATTCCTTCCTTCCTTCCTCCTTTCTTTCTTTCCTTTCTTTCTTTCCTCCTTTCTTTCCTTCCTCCTTTCTTTCCTTCCTCCTTTCTTTCCTTCTTTCTTTCCTTCCTTCCTTCCTTCTTTTCTTTCTTCTTTCTTTCTTTCTTTCTTTCTTTCTTTCTTTCTTTCTTTCTTTCTCTTTCTTTCCTCCCTCCCTCCCTCCCTTCTTTCCTTCCTTTTCACTTTGGTTCAGTCCCTGAAGGAAATAATTACATTGTTATAATTACATTGTTTACACAATGTTAGAGTTACATAGAGCCTTGGAACCCATCTACAAACACAGAAACAAAACTGACCTTCCTTTTACTGGGGCTGGAGGTGGGGAGGAGAAAAGGAATGTTTTGATAGACAAATGGCAAAGACGCTTAGAAATTATCAGGAAAAGGTAGTGGGGAGGATAGGAATGAACATGGAATTGGTCCTCAGCTTTTTACTAGATTTAAGACTCTTAGAAAGTCACTTGGTCTACCTCCAGTTCTCTGCTTCCGCTGGACCCTCCTCCTGGGAGGTGCTTCTCCACCTGTAGACATTCTCCTCATTCCCCAAGCCCCAGCTCCACTGATGCCTCCTCTCTGAAGCCTCCCGGGATTCCCCCAGCTCCTCAGATGGACACACCACCTCCCCTGTGACCCTGGGCACTCAGTTATGATGTTCCACAGAATTAGAAATTGTTCTCTGTGTCCCTCTTCCTCTATCTTCCCCTTTCTCTATTTTGAAATTCAAGGAAACTGTGGCCCAGAGAACAGCAATTGCTCACCCAAGGATATGGTACCATGAGTTGTTGGCAATACCTAGATTTGAACCCAGATTCCCTGATTTCCAGTTTAGTATTCCATGAATCTATCATTTCTGGCTCGCACGCACATGCACGTGCGCGCGCGCGCACACACACACACACACACACACACACACACACACACTGCTCTAGTGTGAGGTAAATGTAATGCCTGAAGAACACTAGTTATTTCTGCCTAAGCATCAGGTTACTGGACACAGCTGGTGATCCTCACCTTTGTGGACATGATAAACGAGTAGAATAGGCTTAGCAGTGCCATTGTCATTGTGCCTAGCACGTGCTTCGGCCAATGTCTCAGCCCATTCCTTTGCTGTCTGTGCTTCCTGCTTCCAGGCACACTATGACTTGGCCATCAATGTTGCTCTGCAGTGGCTGGATCACTCAGAAGACTTAACTTGGCTGGAGTGGGAGAAAGTGTAAGTTGAATAGTTTTTTTTCTTTCTTTTTTTTTTAACTGTGAGTAATGACAGAGGAAGTTCACCACAAGGTACTCAGATTTGAAAATACTATGGGGTACGTATCCCCCTCCAACTAGAAACCTGAAGAAACCCTCACCGTTGTCGATTCCAGGAAGTCACATACATGCTTACATATTTTGCATCTCGGTGAGCTGGTTTCTGTCAGATGCAGATCTTTCTTGCATAGAACGTTCTGCCTTAGAAATAAAACTGTGCTTTATTGTCTACATGCCTTGACTTTTTTTAAAAAAAGATCAGTTCTGTGGGTAAGGCTGCAATCTTTTCCTAAGAACTATTAAACGCAACTTCTTAAGCATTTAACCAGATGTGCACCTGAGCTGAGCGGCTTGAATCACCACAGTTTGAATCCTTGCCGGGATTACTGGCATCTTCTCCCATGTGTGCCGAGCAGACCCACTCAGTTAGGAAGAACATGCAACTAACGAGGCCAGGATTGAATCGCGTGTTCTGGAGGCCAGCTGTTTTTTCTGCTCTGTGACTTTAGAACACACACCTGGTGCTGAATGGTTGTATCAGTATTTAGTTGTAATAAGCAGAAAATCCGGTTTAAACGGACTTAAGCAAAAAAATAAATAAATTTTAAAAAGGAGAGAGGGAGGAGAGATTTATTGCCTCTGTATCTGGAAAGTCCACGGCTAGGTCCTCATTAGGCATGGCTTAATTCAAAACTCAAACCAGGTCATCAGGATCTACCTCTTGGCTATTTCCTCTCATGGACGCTATTCCTAGTTTCAGCCCACTTTATCACAACATTCAGGCCAGGGGAGAATGGACTTTTTAAAAATCACAGAATTGTGTCTCAATGGCTCTGTTTGCTCTGACTTATCTGGGGGTGCTAGCTAATTTAGGCCACAGTGTGTTTTCCATCCTTGGAATCTAGGGGTGTCATCAGCTTCCCTGGAAGTTACAGGCTTACAGGGGGTTAAGGTAGTTACCCCCAAGCAAACTGCCACAAGAAGGGGAAAGGATATAGGTTGGTGAAACCACAATTTTCCACCATAGTGGCCAGCCCGCCAGGATTTGATAGCTGCGGAAATGTGGATAGATGAGGGCAAATTCGTCACCACTGTTGGATGATTCAAAATTCAAAGTGTACACTTTACTGATGATGGATTAGTCATATCAATTTTGTGAATAGCAAAGCACACAGCCATTGGTAATTACTTATTACTTATTGTCACAACCTTAGCAGGTGTCAAACGAAACAAGAATAAACCCTCCATTCTTATTTATTCCTATTCCCCCTTAGGAAAATGCCATTTCGGGGTAGACCCATATATCCAAACCACAGAGAACGAGAAGCAATGATTTTATCGTCTTATGCTGGAATCTTAATGGTAAGGAAAAGAACATTATTGGCATACATGGAGGTTTTGTATCTACAATGTGCATTTTCATATTAATGAATATTTATTTTACTTTTTCAACCAATGTTTCTAAATATGTAGAATTTACTAATATTAAATTTTTATTTTTAAAGATTAATAAAAAGATTGACTTCTATATTGTATTGTGAAAACATTTATTTAAGGGGAAAAAATAACACATAGGTAATAGGTATTAGGATACTCTGATTTATCCATTTGTTTAGAAGACATTTATTTGGTGCCCACGGTCTCCAGGCATGGTACTGGATATATGGGAGCTATAATAGCTTTGTTTTGTAATAAAAGAAAAGCCATGGTATGATAATACATCTTTGTTATTGTCGTTGTTGTTTAACAGAACAGCATCCCAATTGAGGAAGTCTTTAAAATTTATGGGGCTGATTCTTCTACCAATTCTGGTGCTACCAAGGTAGGGACGACCTGAGACTATCAATATAAGGGATTTTTAGAGAGAATTTCTTTATTTTATGAATTCATAATGTTGCATTTCCAGGCATGAAATAACAGTTTTATATCATGATGGATAAAACCAGATGTAGCCATATCTTACTTGGGTAATAAATGTAAGATGCTTTCCTTAGGTAGAGGACTATATTCACAATACCAAATGCATTTTATGGAAGGCCAAATAGAGGCAGCCAATAGAGCACCAGGCTTAGAGTCTAGATTCTGCCTCTGTCTCTGACTAACAGAATTTCTCACTTACACCTTTCATAATGTGGATCTGGTAAGTCCAAGTGCTCCTCTTGTATGATGTACTATAACTTCTAGCACTAGGACAAGATCTACAACATTCATTCTCATGAGAAATTATCTAGTTTACTGCTGCCACATTTCTCCTGCCCACAAGACTACTTGGAAGTCAGTCTAATAGAAGCACTAACGATCTGGGAGTCCAGACACCCAGGGTGAGTTCTGACTGGGTCCCTTTCCCTCTTTGGGCTTCCATATACTAATCTTAAAAAAACAAAAACAGAAACGGAGTATTCTGAATGATCTTTACAGTCAGTTCAGGTTTTGCTGTTTATGAATGTATGAAACTTTAGTAAACATTTAACATATGGGCTTCTATTTAGAGGTGAACTACCGATCCCTTTAGATACTTCTAGAAAAGGGAAGAAGAAAGGGCAGATGGGATGGGGTTGGCAGGGATGTGTACTGGGAGGGAGTCAGGGAGGGAAGCAGGGAGAACCCACACCCTCACATGAGGACTTCTACTCACACAGCTGCTTTCAATGCCCCCCACCAGGATTTGGAAGGGAGGCGAGGTCAGGGGCAGGGCTACGGCCACAGGAATGCCTGCATCCTTTGTTCTCTTACCTGCAGACCATACTGCAGACAGTGGGATCCTATAAAGTAAAAAGTCCACCAGGGCCAGCTTAGGAGTCGAGCATTTCCTCAGAAGTGTTGTAACTGAATCCAATGGCCCTCTCACCTTAATCCGTATGTAAGCTGGCCTGGTCCTGAGACTCAAGTTCCCTTGATTACAGAGGAAACCAGCACCTCCTCTCTGATCACTCACTGGTTTCAACTCTATCCATTCATTCATTCATTCATTCACTCACTCATTCATTCAATATAGTTGTAGGTGCAGGGATACAAGGGTGGGCGAGTCAGAAAAGATGACTTTCTCATGGATCTCATATCTTGGAGCTGACATTCTACCTTGGCTGAGGTATAAGCCACACCAGACTCAGTGCTCCTCAGAGACCCAAGCTGTTCTTGGCTTTTAAAGAAATCCCAGCTCTTCTGTGTTCTTACAGAGACAAGCAAACCATGCTGCTTCATTCCTGTTCGTTTTTTCTGCAGCTTTCTCCCTTCCAGGCTGCCCTCTTCTCCCCTTTCCTCAAACCCTCCCCGCCAACACATACATATAAATATCTGAGCCCAAGCTCCTCCGCTTCAGACATTGTGTTTTCTCCCCCTTCATCTTCTGTGCCTGGGAGAGGTGTAGAGCAGGCCGTAGGCACCTCTGGTTGGTTGGTCTCAGCTCAAGTGGCCGGAGAGCAAATACAGAAAATCACATCCTGGAGGGAATGGCACTGTGAACCCCTCCAGTCTTAGCTGGGTTATCCATCAAGAAGGTTTGCAAACATGGGTGTCAGAGTAGCTCAGATGAGCCAGGTTCATTAAAGGGGCCAGAACAGGAAGCCGCACTGTTTAGAGCGGGCTGGCCAGTCTCTATCCATCCCTCCGGCCTTTCATTCATTCATTAAAGAGCCTTTATTCAGCACCTTCTCTGTTCTTCACAGTCTCTGTCTTCACAATCAGTTACCAATAACAAAAAGTCCAGATGTACAGGTAGACTACATAATGACCAGTTCTGCAGGGAAACAAATCGTACCCTCAGAGAGGGGGTGTTCTCGAACTGAAGTTCACATGCCTGATGCACAGTGAGACCAAATGACCGAAACGTCTAAGTCTGGAGCAGAGCAAAGGCAGGGCTGAGCAAAGAGAACAGGGCAGCGTAGGCTCAAAAGACCCGAGCTCCCTGATGGGTTTCAGGGAAGACGTTTTTATAGACAAAATTTGGGGGGAGGGCTGCAGAGTATGTAACCCTCCTCTGATTGGTTGGTGATGAGGTAACTGGGTGGTGTTCTGGGAATCTCATTCATCAGCCTTCTGGTTCCAACCAGTCTGGGGTCCGTGTGCTTGTGCTCAGCCTGAAGTGACCTCCTCCACCAGGGTGGGAGCCTTAGTTCCCAATGAAGAAATCAGAGATACGTATCAGATTGCCATGCACGTCCCCTGAAGAGGAACCAGGACCAGCCCCCATCTCTGCACTACTGCTCTCTCTCTGCATTCAGTCACTCCCCTAATTGGTAACTGTTTGAATCTGCCCTTTGGAACTCAGGGAACATCTGATGCTTTTTTTCTACAAACAAAAAATGGGGGACATGGAAAGGCTTTGGTGTCCAGGAGGGCTCCACAGGGTCCTGCTCGGTTTCAGTCCCCCCTTTTCTTTGATACTCCTCAATCTTGAGGGGAACAGGTGTTGGACAAGAATCAGAATAATGTTTTGGATAGAGAGGTTAATCATAACTCAGCAGAGGAACTCGGTTTTAGGGGGACTGGGTTTCAGGGGCTTTCCTTCAAAGACCTGAGTTTGTTTATTGTTACAGAATATGAGTGTCCTGTACTTGAAAGGCCATTTGTGTAAGGGTTAAGCATGAGAATCCTAGAGCCAGGTAGCCTGGGTTCGAACCCCAGCTCTACCAGCTATCAGCAGATTAATCCTGGGCAAGGATTAATCTAAGCTCTATCAGCCTTGATTTCATTTGTAAAAACAGGGACCAGAAGATGAGTTTCTGTGGGAAATGAGGGGAGTTATATCAGTAAAGCCCTTAGTGCTTGGCACATGGTAACCTCAAAATAATAGCTATGGTTAAGTTTCTGGTACCCAAGGGGAAGGGGGTGTATCTGATTTCCTCTATATTCCTCTAAATCAGGGCTTCTCAACATTCTGGGTCAGATAATTCTTTGTTGTGTGTGTAGGGGGTGGAGTCGGGGCTGTCCAGTGCATTGTGGGATGTTTAGCAGCATCCCTGGCCTCTACCCATTAGATGCCAATAGCTTCCCACTCCTGCCCCGTGATGTGCCAACTAAAAATGTCTTTCAACGTTGCCAAATGTCCACTAAGAGGCAAAATCACAGCTAGTTAAGAACCACTTCTCTAAATATTCAAAAATGAAATAGCTCATCAAGCATCCGTTGTATTATTAATACATTATAAACCTTGCCTATTTTAGATAGCAAATTCTCACAAAGGGTATGAGATGATGTGAGATGCAGACATAAGCATCTGAGGATCATCTACCCCTGTGGACCTCACAAGCTCCTCACTGACTCAAGGATGCCAGCTCAGGCCTTTCTCTTGTGGCTACACGTCGGCTCTACTCGGGCACCCCCTCCACATCTTAAATTAGCAGGACCTCTTAATGGAAACGGAGCATTTCAAAGATTAAATTGTAAGAGCTATTTTAAAACAGTCCTTTGGGATTTAACATAACTTCAAAAAAATGGTTTTAACTAGGAGGTGTGGTTGTTCAAAAAAAAAAAAGTTATTGACAAAGGTTCCTCTCTAACTGCTGCGTGTATATGAATCACTTTTGATTCCTTCGGATAAAATGTCTCCTAAGCAACAGCTAAAATCCTTCCCACTCAAGAGCTTAAAGCGCTGTTGAATACTAATCAGATTATGTAGCATTTCTGGCCGCTGGAATTGGCCACTTCGGTACCACATGGGTACTGCTGTGTGTGGGCTTGATGGCTTTCCTCAGGGCTATTTGCTGCCACCTAGTGACAGAAAGGCCTCCTGGACTCAGAATTGTTCAATTCTGTTAAGCTTCGCGTTCTACTCCCGATAAGGGAGCTGGTTTGGGCTGACAGGGAGCCGTTTTTCTGCTGAGGAACATGGACCCATAGGGAAAAAAATGTAACTAAGAACTTCACACAAGTGAGGGTAAAAGGAGCATAAGTGAAGTAAAAGGAGCATAAATCTTCCTTCAACAAATAAAGCAAACAATAAAAATATTCTTCAGCTCCCTTTGACAGAGAAAGAGGGGAAAAGGAAAGGGGGGCAGAGAGAGTGAAGACTGGTGTAACGGAGAGAGGAAAAAGACCAAGGCAGGTAACTAGAGAACATCAGAATCTCTTCTTTCCACACCCTAGTGTCTGACCATCCATCATTTCACTCTATCTAGACTTACATCCAAAGCAAGCTCTTCAGAGGCCAACAGACTGGTGTCTAGTCCCAGCTCTGTCACTTGCTAGCTGTGTGGTACACTGAAGATCTCAGTAAGTAACTTTGAAGTAAAAAAAGAGCACATGATTAACTCTAGCTTTAGGATTTCAATGTCATCCTACTTGAAAAATAATTTTTCTTGTAAACCACGCAGGAAGCCATATTAATTGCTTGCATGAATCATCAGATTATCAGGAGTCATAGAACATGTGAGCTGGAAGTGACTTTAAAATCCTCGGGTTCTCTCTTCTCCAGTGGACAGGGAAAAGCCTGTCTTTTTTTTTTTTTTTTTTTTTTGGCCATGCCACGCGGCTTGTGGGATCTTAGTTCCCTGGAACCCAGGCCACAGCAGTGAAAGTGCCAAGTCCTAACCACTGGACCACCAGGGAATTCCACTGCAAAAGCCTGTCTTGAGTCTTCTAAGGGTAGAAAATGCATCAGGGATGCCATACGAGCTGGTTCTCTTTCTTACACGTGGCATGTATCACGCTGCAGGGCTGTTATCATAGCCACCCTTGCTCCACACAGATACAAAGCCTCCTTGTAATTACTTTCTGTGTTTTAGGGTCATCTTTCTGAATAGATTACGTGCTTCTTGAGGTCAGAAGCCATCATTCATGCTTATGTTTAATTCTTTACAATGCTGGATATGACACAAACTCTCAATAAATATGTTTGCCATTTGAATAAAAGGCTGAGGTCAAATCTAGACGTGCCCTGCTGAGGTGGCTGTAAGCTGTCCTGTCTATAAAGACAGCACGACTTCATTTATTGTTTAATCCAAATTTTCTGTCCTTTCTGTGTGAGGTGGCGGTGGCCCAGTAACTTGCTAGCACGTTCTCTGCTTTAGTTGATTAAACTTATCGCAATGTGTGGGTACCCTGATTGCCTAATAGTTTATTGGTTTTTTCTCCTCACTCAGCCCTGGAAAGGCAGGAACCTTGTCTGTCTTACCAACCACAGCTCCTAAAACAGGGCCTGACCCACAGTAGTGCTCACTGGAAACTTGTTGAATGAATGAAAGGTTGAAGGACAGACAGTCCTAACCTTGAGGAAGTTTCCGGTGCAATGCAGCAGACAGCGGGTTATAACTATTGCACACTGGGGGTGTTCTATGTGACGGCGTGTTTTGAGTTCACAGAGGAGTGAGTCAATAATTTGGCCTTAGGATGGGATTGGGGGGTGGGGTGCCAGCGCCCGAGAGAGGAGGTGGGGAGACATCAGGGTCAGTTTCTCAGAAAAGGTGATGTATGAGCCACATCTTAAAGGAAAAGTAGGAGCCTCTAGGCAGAAGAGGAGGAAAAAGCTATTCCAGGTAAAGGGAACCATGTGAAGAGCATCATTGTGTGAAAGAACATTCTAGGCAAAGAACGGCAACAAAAGGCAGCGTGGGAAAGTGCATGACCCATGAAACATGATCCTCAACTGCTAGTAACGTGTCAGGACGACGGGTTGGGGAAACAGGCCGAGCCCTGAAACAAGTGCTATAACCAGCAGCTGTGGACAGCACGAAGTGGGTGCAGCTTTTAAAAGTAGAACTGTTTTTTTTTCAGGTTCCCAGAGCTCCACCCTTCCACCTCTCCTTGCACCCTTTTGCCATGTTAACAGCGCCCAAAGCAGCAGAATATGCCCGCAAACAGAGTAAGCCTGTTTACTTCCATTGCTTAGAAAAATTTAAGTAAAACTAGGAGATGTACTTACAAAGTAAGGTCAAAGTTGTTATGGTAACATCTTTCTGTCTGGTGGAATTTAAAAGAATCAGGAGCATTTATGACTTGATTTCCCTCCATCATTGAAATCAGGAAAGTCATTTCTCAGAAATTTTGGTGATGGAAGCAAAGCACCCTAGAAGGGAAGGATGTAAAACTGAGGTGGACTCATTTTAAAAAATGCTTTTTATACAGACATGATGACTACATGTGTCTCTAGGTGTCAAGTTAAGAAGGGGAGCAACGAATCAAAATGCCACCAGCAGCTCTACAAAGGAAGCAAATGTCACAGAATGGAAACCATAAAATAATTTATCTTTGGACACACAGCCAAAGAACAAAGTAGGTCTAAAAATGCAAACTGAACCAAACTGATACCAGGTGTTTGGGGAGTACTTTACTTATATTGTGGCTAAAAGTCTAGCCTTTGGGAGTTAGATACTCTGGGTTTGAAACTAAAGCCCGATGTATAATATACCAACTGTATGACTTTGGGCAAGTTGCTTAACCTCTCCTCCTCTGCAAAATGGGAAGAATAATGGTACTTATCTCTTAAGGTCGTTGAAATGATTAACTGATATTATGCATGTTAAGAGATTAGAACAAAAAAAAAAGAGGGCTTCCTGGTGGCGCAGTGGTTGAGAGTCTGCCTGCCAATGCAGGGGACACGGGTTCGTGTCCCGGTCCGGGAAGATCCCACATGCCGCGGAGCGGCTGGGCCCGTGAGCCATGGCCGCAGAGCCTGTGCGTCGGGAGCCTGTGCTCTGCAACGGGAGAGGCCACAACAGTGAGAGGCCTGCATACAGCAAAAAAAAAAAAAAAAAAAAAAAGAGAGAGAGATGAGAACAGAGTAAATCCTAAATAAATACTGACCATTATTATCTTTATAGCATTTGAGAAATACTATCCACAGTTAATCAGCTATTACTCTGTTGATTCAAATAAGTGTGTTGAGGAGAGGATCTGTATTAATATCTGTGTCAAATGTTCCTATTCTCGGTCCCTTTCTCACTAATGAAAATTTTATCTTTGTCTGCTTTGCATCTCTGCTGCTTCTGCCCTGCCCATCTAATTCCTTTGACATTTATGCTTCAGAATTCAGAGAATGGTCAGAGATGGACAGGGCTGGAAAGTAAGGCGAAAGAAAGGAGGGTTCTTTGCCGTTCCAGCTCTGCGTTCTCAATTGCAATGTGCAAAGTGAAAAGGAAATTTTAAAGGTCAGAGAGACCAAAGCTGAGCAGGGAAAGAATCAGAAAAGTGGTACAGACTGGCTGGCTGGGATGTTTTAGGGTTTTGTTGAATGAGAGACTCTGGGTCAGCTGGAGGGTTGTAAGGTAGGAAAGGGAAAGGGGAATTTTGAAAACAGAACCACTGGGTTATGAATTGGGTTTGCTTCAAGAAACACAAGTGAAAACTGAAATTCCTTTTTATGTAGTTCGGTTGCTATACTATGCATTTTTAAAATGTGAATCTCTGAATAGACTGGGTCACACAGGGCTCAGGGTTTATTCAGATTTTCTGAGGCAAACTATTGACTGATTAGAAATGTAACCTTATCATAGCAAATGCTTTAAGAACTGCCTGAAATCTTTAGTCACATCAGGGCTTTAATACGTGTTATTCTAGTAACAAAAATCATGCTATTAGGAAATATTTATGATATTGAGTTTTCTTTTAAAGGTCTTTGTTATAATGAGATTTGAAGGTATTGCTTTTCTAGAACTATATCTTTGTTACTTAAGATCCTTTTGAGTAAGATGATGTTAATTTTTAAGATGTCAGTTTGGGGATAGCAAGCTTTAGAAAGTAAAACAGACAACAGAAAATCAAAAAACAGTAATAACTCCAGAAATAACATACACGTACATCCACACACATACACACATACACTGATAATCTACACCTTAAACTTAATCATGAAAAAATAGATCTCTGAGACAGGGGTTCATAGCCCCTTGAGGCCCATCTATGCACCTATGTACTGAAAATCTGGCTCTCAAGATTACTCACTGGTATGTTATTTTGAACGTATAATTTCATTCCTTGTATGTTTTTTTCCATAACCGTTGAAGACTGTTGGCTTCTTGATGGAAGCAGATCTTTTATTTCCTTATTATTTCCTACATGTGTATAAAGTGCTTTGCAGGCAGTAATATTCAGTAATTATTACTGATTAGTGAATTGGCAGTAAATGAATGGTACTTAGGTGAGTGCTTTCAAACCACTGTGCCCTACCCATACTGCCTGAGAGGCTCGTTTTAGGGACCAACCATTTCTATAGGCTAATCGATGCTTGTAAGCCCAGGAGTGTCAAAAGAATAAGTGCCCATTTTGCAGTAGGATCAGATCCTGACATGAATCCCTCTCATAAGGCCCCTTCTTGACAACCAAACAGCAGAAACCACATTCGTGAGGGGTTTTCATGCTTTATTATTTGTGTACTTTAGGCATCTCTTCCAACTCTTGGGTAATGTACTTAATAAAGTAGTTTTTCTTTTTTTAAAATTTTTATTGGGGTATAGTTGCTTTACAATGTTAGTTAGTTGTGTTGTGTTAGTTTCTATTGTACAGCAAAGTGAATCAGCCATATGTATACAGAGATCCCCTCTTTTTTTGGATTTCCTTCCCATTTAGGTCACCAAAGAGCACTAAATAGAGTTCCCTGCGCTACACAGCAGGTTCTCATTAACTATCTATTATATACATATTAGTATGTATATGTCAATCCCAATCTCCCAATTCATCCCATACCTCCTTTCCCCGCTTGGTGTCCATACGTTTGTTCTCTATGTCTGTGTCTCTATTTCTGCCTTGCAAACCGGTTCATCTGTACCATTTTTCTAGATTCCACATATATGCATTAATATATGGTATTTGTCTTTCTCTTTCTGACTTACTTCACTCTGTATGACAGTCTCTAGGTCCATCCACATCTCTACAAATGACCCAATTTCATTCCTTTTTATGGCTGAGTAATATGCCATTGTATATATGTACCACATCTTCTTTATCCATTCATCAATCTACGGACACTTAGGTTGCTTCCATGACCTGGCTATTGTAAACAGTGCTGCAATGAACATTGGGGTGCAGGTGTCTTTTTGAATTACGGTTTTCTCCAGGTATATGCCCAGTAGTGGGATTGCTGGGTTATTTGGTAATTCTATTTTTAGTTTTTTTAAGGAACCTCCATACTGTTCTCCATAGTGGCTGTATCAATTTACATTCCTATCAACAGTGCAAGAGGGTTCCCTTTTCTCTGCACTCTCTCCAGCATTTATTGTTTGTAGATTTTTTTGATGATGGCCATTCTGACCGGTGTGAGGTGATACCTCGTTGTAGTTTTGATTTGCATTTCTCTAATAATTAGTGATGTTGAGCAGCTTTTCATGTGCCTCTTGGCCATCTGTATGTCTTCTTTGG
Organism: Leucopleurus acutus; assembly: GCF_964270905.1. NCBI lineage: Eukaryota > Metazoa > Chordata > Mammalia > Artiodactyla > Delphinidae > Leucopleurus > Leucopleurus acutus. The sequence continues at coordinate 90,837,774 of NC_139149.1, read as the reverse complement.
AGAAATGTCTATTTAGTTCTTCCGCCCATTTTTTGATCGGGTTGTAAAGTAGTTTTTCAACTATAATAGTAATACATGCTTACAGTAAAAATTTCAAAAGTACAAAATATAGATAATGAAAAGTAAAAGAATCCTCACTTTGCCATATCCTTGTCCTACTCCTCAGAAATAACAACTATTAATAATTTTCAATTCAAATATTTGCCATACATGTACATATACATACACGCACATCTACCTAGTTAGAAATAACAAATTAATAAATTAAATAGTTTATTAAATGTATGACAAATACACTTTCACAGTTTATTGTTTGAAGAAATTTTTCATTTATATGTTTAAGCTTCTTAGTCTTTTCTTTTGTGGCTTATGGATACTGTATCATGTCTTTTAGCTGATGAACATTTTTTTTAACTGCAAGATATCAATGCCTTATTCAGAAATTTCGATTCCAGTCACTGAATTTCTTCAATAAGGGAAAAAGAGAAATTATTTTTTAACAATCCAGGTATTCTAGAAAACAGTTTTCAAGATTTCTTTTGTACTGTATTGTTATTAGTAGCTCATTTATTAGTCAAAATGGGTATGAGCAATGCCATATCCTTGGAAAGGCAGAAAAAGAGTGAAAGACAAATAAGAACAAAGAACAAGGGCAACAAATAGAAAACATTAACAACTAAGATAGATATTAATTCAACTATATCAATAATCATTTTGATCATCAAAGGTCTAAATGCACCAATTAAAAGACAGAACTCAATAGCCACAGACTACTGTATCTGGACAGCACAGAGCATTCCCATCACTGCAGATGTGTTAAAGATGTATGTTAAAGAAAATATAGCAAATATGGCAACCTTTTTTTTTAATTGAAGTACAGCTGATTTACAATGTTGTGTTAGTTTTAGGTGTACAGCAAAGAGATTCAGTTATACATATATGTAGCAAACTCTTAACTGCAGAATCCAGGTGGTGGGCATATGTATCTTCATTGTACAATTCTTTTAACGTTTCTGTATGAAAATTTTCATAATACAATTATGAAGAAGAAAAAAAAGACAGAAATTGTCAGAGTGGATCAAAAAACAAGACCCAATTATATGGTGCCTATAAGGCACCCTCTTAACATAAAGACATATATAGATTAAAAGTAAATGGATGTAGGGAATTCCCTGGCAGTCCAGTGGTTAGGATTTGGTGCTTTGACTGAGGTGGCCTGGGTTCAATCCCTGGTCAGGGAACTAAGATCTTGTGAGCTGCACAGCACAGCAAAAAAAAAAAAAAAAGTAAATGGATGGAGAACAATAAATCACGCTAGAACTAATTAAAAAAAGAAAATTAGCTATATTAATTTCAGACAAAGCTGACTTAGAAGCAAGGAAAGTTATTAGGGATAAAGAAGGGCATTACATAATGATAAAGGGGTCAATTCTCCAAGAAGACATAACAATCCTTAACATGTGTGCATCGAACAACAGAACATCCAACTATGTGAGGTAAAAACTATTAGAATTGCAGAGAGAAATCAATGATTCCATTTTCATAGTTGGAGACTAACACTTCTCTATCAGAAATGGAAAGAGGGCAATATAAGTTTAAATTCAAAGCAATATATAAGAAATTCAAAATAGTATGGTGCAGGCACAATACACAACTGCTGAGGGGCAAAGAAATGATTTGCTTTGGTCACGGTTAGTGAAAAGAAGTATTATTTTTATTATTTTTTTAATTTGGAAATAATTGCAAGCTTAGAGAAAAGTTGCAAAAATAGTACAAAGAGCTCTCATATACATTTTACTCACATTTGCTAATTGTTACCATAACATTTTGCTTCATTATCTTTACCATTTTTCTCTCTCTGTCCCTGTCCCACTCTTTTATTCTCTTCTCTCTTTGTTTCTCTTTCTCTCAGTATATATTTTATTTATTTATTTTTTTTTTGCGGTACGCGGGCCTCTCACTGTTGTGGCCTCTCCCGTTGTGGAGCACAGGCTCCGGACGCGCAGGCTTAGCGGCCATGGCTCACGGGCCCAGCTGCTCCGCGGCATGTGGGATCTTCCCAGACCGGGGCATGAACCCATGTTCCCTGCATCGGCAGGCCGACTCTCAACCACTGTGCCACCAGGGAAGCCCCTCAGTATATATTTTATACTGAGTATATAAAACTTTTTCTAAGCCATCTGAAGTTATATACACCATATCACTTTACCCCTATATACTTCAGAGTGTATTTCCTAAGAATAAAGTCACTCTCTTAAATAACTACAGGATGGTTATCAACTTCAGAAAATTTAACATTGATACTTTACCATATAGGTATCAATTTTGTCAATTGACCAATACTGTCCTTTTTTATATATTTTTCCCTGTGTGGGATCATATATTGTATTTAATTGAGAAATATAACTCAATTTCCAAATGTCTGAGAAAAATTCCATGGAAATTCTTTTGCACCCACTTTTATTTTAATTCATCTTTGTCAGTAATTTGGTATCTGATATTTGACCTTAACTCCCTATAGATTGAAAGCTAATATCTGTGTCCATGTTAAATTGATGTGCTTGATACAAAAATTATCTTTTTATTCTACAGGTCACTTAGAAACTTGGAATTGCACCATGGGAGTTCGTAATAAATTCTCTGGGAGAAGAAAAGTCTCTGCATCATCTTAAAATTGCAACTCTTGCTGGCATATTTTTCTTTGCAATTAGCTTTTGATACAAAGTGCATTGAAGTGTTTTTTCGGGTGTTGAGCTTTCTTAGAATCACATTGTTTGGCCATATTGTGGTTAAAAAAACAAGTATGTATCTTATGCTACTTCATTATGACTAGAAGATTGTTGGTTGGAGGATTTGGAGAATATATACTATTTCTGTGTCAGAGCAGACTGGCTTTGTAGGACATTTTACAAATGTTTAGCACTGAACATTTCAGAATGGTGGAGTAGGAGGCAATTTTCCAAAGTTTCAATCCAAATTAAATTAACCTGTCATCGATTGCCCTTACTATGTTCTCACATGGAAATATTTAAACTCATTTCAATAAAGCCTTAAAAGAAAAACAGGTCCAGGCTTTCTTTCAGTAGAATATAAGGACTATTAGGAAATGAAAATGATCTGGTCTTTCAACACATTTCCAAAATTCTGATTAGGCACATAGTTGAGCTTATAAATACATGTAGTAACAATTTGACCAAATGAATGTAAGTATAAATTATACCATCTTATGGTTTTGATGTGTCACCTTTCTGCAGAACAGTTTTAACATGTGCCAAAACTGGTGTGTGATTTGTTGACTTTTGCTGAAAATGGTGGTGTATTCCGATGTGGTTTTGTAGCTGGGGAGACCAATGCAGCCTTTCCCACACTGGTTCACTTACAGCTGTAACTGAAGTTTACCAGTACACCTGCCACATTAGGTATATCCTCTGGTCCCTGGGTATACTGTCTAACTTCATAGGACTCTGCCCAGTTTTCTTTTGTCTAGCTCTGCTACTTGCAGGGGAACACTTTTTCTTTGTGGCTATTAATTTCTCTCCTCTTAGCATCTGCACATTTTCTTTACATGCTGCCTGAGGACTTTTACAAATGCATTGTGGACATATTGCCAGCTGTAGGTTGATGTCCCTCCCTGGGTCATGAACCATGAAGGCGTTTGATTTCATCTTTCTACATACACACGGGATGAGTTGGGGATTGGGGTCATCCTCTACCCCTGAATATCTGAAGAGCGCTTCTAAATCAATAGGTTGGCAGCGATGGGAAAAGCTTTCAAGCAGTCACCTGGGTCCTATGAAACAGTGTTGCTTCAGGGAGGGAAAACTCAGGAAAATCACGATGCTAGTTTTTTTTTTTTTTTTAACATCTTTATTGAAGCATAATTGCTTTACAATGGTGTGTTAGTTTCTGCTGTATAACAAAGCGAATCAGCTATACATATACATATATCCCCATATCCCCTCCCTCTTGTGTCTCCCTCCCAACCTCCCTACCCCACCCCTCTAGGTGGTCACAAAGCACCGAGCTGATCTCCCTGTGCTATGTGGCTGCTTCCCACTAGCTATCTGTTTTACATTTGGTAGTGTATATATGTTCATGCCTCTCTCTCACTTTGTCCCAGTTTACCCTTCCCCCCACCACTGTGTCCTCAAGTCCATTCTCCATGTCTGCCTCTTTATTCCTGTCCTGCCCCTAGGTTCTTCAGAACAATTTTTTTCTTTTCTTTTTTTTTTTTTAGATTCCATATATATGCGTTAGCATACGGTATTTATTTTTCTCTTTCTGACTTACTTCACTCTGTATGACAGACTCTAGGTCCACATGATGCTAGTTTTGAAAACAAAAAGCATCCCTAGAAGCTGGGTTGAGGGGAGAGGGGAATGGGAGGATTCTGTATATTTTCCTACTCCCGGAGCGTCTCAGAGAGTCTTGGGAGACCTCTTGCTTTTTAGCCCAAGGAGAAGTGTTTAACCTCAAGACAAAATGTGGCTATTTACAAAATTTGCTGCTTTTCACCAGTAACTCAAAGTTATACATTTACAAATTGATTTTATTTTTTCATCTCATGAAAGTAATATATATTTATATAACAACAAATTAAAGCAATTGAAAACAACAAAAAGGAGAAATAAAAACATAAAATTAAGACCTATAATCTTGCCATTCATTGATAACCATGATTGACATTTGGGCTTATACATACACTGTTATAATCTTTTTTTTCCTACATAAACATACGCCACAGCGTGTCTGCTGGGTGTCTACTGTGGGGTGGGGGGGATGTACCTCCCAGCTGACTCCCTGCTGTCACCTTGCTTTCCACCTGCAGATCACCATCTACGAGGACTGGGGCTTCCAGGGCCGCCGCTACGAGTGCAGCAGCGACTGCCCCAACCTGCAGCCCTACGTCAGCCGCTGCAACTCCATCCGGGTGGACAGCAGCTGCTGGATGCTCTACGAGCACCCCAACTACCAGGGCCACCAGTACCTCCTGCGGCGCGGCGACTACCCCGACTACCAGCAGTGGATGGGCTTCAACGACTCCGTCCGCCCCTGCCACACAATTCCTTACGTGAGTCTTAGTTCAATACGACTCATGTGAAAGCATCACTGATCCATGGCCATAAATTCCTGTTCATAAAAGTCAGTTTGTTTCAACTCAGGACTAGTGTTCACGGTGAAATAGCAAAGCCCAACTCTCAAGCATTTAACAAAAAATTGATTGCCTTTACTACGCTCTCATATGGAAACATTAAAACTCATTTCAATAAAGCATTAAAAATGGGCAGATTGTTTTTAGGCACAAGAAATCACAACAATATAGCTTCTAAAGTTGAATTTGGAAGTATCTAGCTGATCCCTAGTTTCTAAATAAAAACTACCTTGTTCAGTAAAGAAAAAAATCTATCTAGATCATTATTTCTTAATGAACACTGACAGACTATGGGAGAACAACATAAGTATAATGTATTCTGACTGTATTGGCGATTATTTTCAACACCTTCTTTATGACCTAGGGATCTAGAAACTAGAACAGTATGTTTTGCTTGCAGGTGGCTCCTTGTATTCAGCAGTCATTATCAACTAGTTTTTTACAAGGGTCAGAAAAAGATCATTAATTAGGATTTCATGGGACATGGTCCTCACCAAAATGCTGCTTAATGTTTTTCAATCATGTGGAATTTGTATTTCTACATTCTGATGACACCAAATTATGTGTCATGACAAGCAGATTCAAGAAGTGAAACCAAAATTCGGCTGCAGAAATTTGCAGATGCAAAAAGAGGTACAAATAAGATAGAAATTTCTTTGAGGCAAAAAACTCAACTTACAAGTGACTTGGCAAAATGTTGGACATGTGGACTCAAGAGTAAATATGAATTGTTGTAAATGATGAGTACAAAAGTGACTTAAAAACAAGCTTGAGGGGCTTCCCTGGTGGCGCAGTGGTTGAGAATCTGCCTGCCAATGCAGGGGACACGGGTTCTAGCCCTGGTCTGGGAAGATCCCACATGCTGCAGAGCCATTAAACCCAACTACTGAGCCTGCGCTCTAGAGCCCTTGAGTCACAACTACTGAGCCCACGTGCCACAACTACTGAAGCCCGCATGCCTAGAGGTGCCCCTGCTCACCGCAACTAGAGAAAGCCCTCGCGCAGCAATGAAGACCCAACACAGCCAAAAATAAATAAATTCCAAAATAAAAATATTTAAAAACAAGCTTGAGGAGCTCAGCTCAGTGCTCTGTGATGACCTAGAGGGGTGGGATGGCGGGAGGAGAGAGGCTCAGGAGGGAGGGGATATATGTATACATATAGTTGATTCACTTTTTTCTACAGCAGAAACTAACACAACGTTGTAAAGCAATTATACTCCAATCAAAAAAAATACAAAAAAAACAAGAAAACCAAAACCAAGCTTGATAGGATTCAGTGATACACAGTCATAATGGTAAAGGGAGTTAAAATCCTCTCTGCAGACTCAACCAAATACAGTTGTGACAGTTGTTTTTTTTTTTTTAGAAAGGAATCCCTTTTATTGACTTTATTTCAATTCTTGTTTCTTCCACAGGATAGACCCCTGGTCAGGTCAGTTTTATTTTAATACTCTCCCTAATTTGTTAGAACAACCATGTAAGGAAAGGATACATATATGACAGGATGGTTTGAAAACTCTGCTTCATGAAGCTGCAGGCTGATTGAGTCACTTTTACTGATATCAAGGATGCCCACAACTTATTTTTAATCTTTGGTTTACTGTCACAACAGACTAGCTCTCACAGGATAAAGCTGTATGAGAGACATGGCTACGGAGGCCTGGTGTCCGAGCTCACAGAGGATTGCTCCTGCATGCATGACCACTTCCAGCTCAATGAGCTCCACTCACTCCACATGCTGGAGGGCTGGTGGGTCCTCTGCAAGATGCCCAACTACCTGGGGTGGTAGTACTTGCTGAGGCCAGGGGACTAAAGGAGCTACCATGACCGGGGAGGCCTGGATGCCAAAGTCGGCTCTCTGAGATGCATCATCGATTTGTACTAGGCTGTGTTTTCCTTATTATAATCCACATAGAGTTGCACTAAATATACAGATTGTGTTCCTGGCACTAAGTGATTCTTGTTCATCTTAAATGATAACTGAATTTTAATAAATGGTGACCCTTGGCAACTTATCTGACCCTGAAGGTCAAGTGTCTTGAATGTCTACTTACTTCCTGCTGGTCAGGCAGCAGTAATTATGAAGTCCCCACTCATGTCATGGGAAGGAGGGAGAAACACTGTCTGCCTCTATGACCCACGATCTGAGGGAGAGAGGAAAGAAACATAATGAAAAACTATGAAACCCATATACAGGAGAAAATATAGAACCAGTTGTGGTTGGGATACCAAAGACAAAGGATTGCTGGAGAGGTTAGGGCAGCTGAAGTTTCAGATAAGATTAGTCAAGAAAAGCTGAGTGAAAAGAGAAGTTTTAAGCGGAATTCCCGAAGTAGAGAAGGTCAAGTACACATGATGAGGTCATCTGGGAGGAGAAGTGTTAAATTAAGAGTTAAAGGACCCGGGGCTCGTCGCAACCAGAGAAAGCCCGTGCACAGCAACAAAGACCCAACTCAGCCAAAAATTAATTAATTAATTAATTAATTATTTAAAAAAAGAGTTAAAGGGCCTGAGTTGTTATCCTGCCTCTGCTACTTACTAATAAAATGCCCCTCAGTCTCAGGTAAACTAGGATGGTTGGTTACTCCACTTCCTAGCTTATCTCTTCGAGCAAGTCATTTCTTATTCACTGTGCCTAAATTGCCTTATTGAAAACTACAGGCAATAATAAATTCCTGTCTCACTAATTTCCAGGATAACTATGATGAAAAGCTGGGGAAAGATTGTGAACACACTTTGTTATCTTTAAATGTTTGTACAAATATAAATGTAAGAAATTAATGTATTCTCAGGGTTTCCTCAAATTCAACAGTACAGTATAATCATCTTTATTTTGGACTCCAGTATGAACTTTTATCATGATTCAATTATGGAAGACTCAACTATGCAGAGTGAAGTAAGAATATTTATTATCCTGCATACCTCTGACATTTCTTTCCACTAGAGTAGAGCTGCTCTCCCAGAATGCTAATTCTTTTCACAAATTTACATAAGCAAAAATAGTGCTCTGTCCCAGTTAACTTCTTTATAGAAATTGAGAAGCTAATTTTAAAATTCATATGGAATTGCAAGGGACCCAGAATAGCCGAAACATTCTTGAAAAAAGAACAGAGTAGGAGTACTCACACTTCCTAATTTCAAAACTTACAACAAAGCAACAGTAATCAAGACAGCAGGGTACTGGCACAGGGTAGACATAGAGATGAATGGAATAGACTTGAGGGTCTAGAAATAAACCCATATGTCTATGCTCAACTGATTTTTGCCAAGGGTGCTAAGACCATTCAATGGGGAAAGAATAGCTTTTCAACAAATGGTGCTGGGACTACTGGATATCCAAATGCAAAAGAATAAAGTTAGACCTCCATTTCATACCACATATAAAAATTAACTCAAAATAAATCAAAGAACTCAAACTATAAAACTCTTAGAAGAAAACAGAGACATACATCTTTTTCTTTTTTTCTTTTGGTGGTATGCGGGCCTCTCACCGTTGTGGCCTCTCCCATTGTGGAGCACAGGCTCCGGATGCGCAGGCCCATCAGCCATGGCTCACAGGCCCAGCCACTTGGCGGCATGTGGGATCTTCCCGGACCGGGGCACAAAGCCGCATGCCCTGCATGAGCAAGCGGACTCTCAACCACTGCTCCACCAGGGAAGCCCCATCTTTGTGCTCTTTTATTAGGCAATGATATCTTAAATATGACCAAAAGCACAAGCAACAACAATAAAAAAATAAATTGGACTTCATCAAAATTAAAACCTTTTATGAATCAAAGGATACTATCAAGAAAGTGAAAAGACAGCCCACTGAATGGGAGAAAATATTTACAAACTTTTTATCTGGTAAGAGTCTAGTATCCAGAATATATAAAAACTCTTAAAACAACAACAGAAAGATAAACAACATAATTTAAAAATGGGCAAAGGATCTGAATATACATCTTTATGAAGAAGATATACAAACAGCCAAGAAGCTACTGAAGATGTTCAGCATTATTAGTCATTAGGGAAGTTCAAATCAAACCGCAGTAGGGTAGCACTTAATACCCACTAGGATGGTAATAGGAAAAAAAAACCCAGAAAATAACAAATGTTAGTAAGGACGTGGAGAGATTGGAACTCTCATAAACAGCTGGTGGGAATGGAAAATGTTGCAGCCACCGTGGAAAACGGTTTGGTATTTCCTCAAATAGTTAAATAGAGTTATATGACTCAGCAATTCCACTCTGATGTTTATACTCCAAAGAATTGAAAATGGGTGTTCAAACAAAAACGTATACATGGGGACTTCCCTGGTGGTGCAATGGTTAAGAATCTGCCTGCCAATGCAGGGGACACGGGTTCAAGCCCTGATTCAGGAAGATCCCACTTGCCATGGAGCAACTAAGCCCGTGCGCCACCACTACTGAGCCTGCACTCTAGAGCCGACGAGCCACAACTACTGAGTCCGTGTGCCACAACTACTGAAGCCCGCGTGCCTCGAGCTCATGCTCTGCAACAAGAGAAGCCACCACAACGAGAAGCATGCGCACTGCAACGAAGATTAGCCCCCGCTCGCCGCAACTAGAGGAAGCCCGCGCCCAGCAATGAAAACCCAAAGCAGCCAATAAATAAATAAATTTATTTAAAAAAAAAGTATACATGAATGTTCATAGCAGCACTATTCACGGTAGCCAGAAGGTGAAAACAACCCAAATGTCTATCAGTGGATGATTGGACAAATGAAATGTGATATATCCAAACAATGGAATATTATTTGGCCATAAAAAGGAATGATGTACTGATACATGCTACAACATGGATGAACCTTGAAAACATTAGGCTAAGTGAAAGAAGCCAGTCACATAAGACCACATATTATAGGATTCATTTATATGAAATAACCTGAATAGGCAAATCTAGAGACAGTAAGTGGATTCATGGGTTGCTTAGGTATGGGGGATGGGTGGATAAAGGAATGAAAACTAAAGGGTACAGGACTTCTCACTGTGGGATGAGCATGCTCTAAAATTCACTGCGGTGATGGTTGCACATAACTGTGAATATACTAAAACCATTGAATTATACACTTTAAATGGGTAAACTATATGGTATGTGAATTATATCTCAACAAAGCTGTTTAAAAATAATAATGCCCGGCACAGAACCTTAAGTAATAAATAATCTTTTAGAATAAGATTCCTTCTTGCTGAAGGAACATATGGTATAAATTATAAATATGAAGATACACATATTACTAAACTGCTGTGGCTCTTACCAATACCAAATATACAGAAAGGTTTGTTTTGCCGCCAGTTTAGTTAAACCATAGTGTGTTGTCCTTTGTTGGGTGACTAATGAAATATGAGCACTGCTTTTTAAAAAAAAAAAAGTAAAACCCAGGTGAGATGTCTCACTGAAAATAATTTTAAACTGAGGTTTTGTTTTGTTTTGCTTTAATCTAGTGAACTTAAGGGTTTAGAGAACAGCCTTTTATCTAAGAAAGCTCGGTGTGCCACAAGTTTTCTTCTCTATAAAATAAGGGGTGTGGACAAGAGGAGCTCCATGTTTCCTTCCAGCTCTGATTCTTTAAGACTGTATTAGGTTTCAACGTACAGCATCTCAATGGTTACCAATGTAGGCCTTGAGGTCCATGGACATGGTTTCTGGCTTGACCACCTAATGGCTGTGTGACCTTGAGCAAGTTACTTATGCTCCCTAAGCCTCAGTTTTCCCACTTGCATGTTCTTATGAGGAATAAATGAGATGCCTCCTGTAAAGAAGCTCAATAAGTAGCAGTCATCCCTCCATCAGTTTTACCTTGTTATGCTATATATATGGACTTCATAAAAAAGGGAGGGGGGCAAAGTAAATTAGCTATTTTCTAAAAAAAATTCTCTAATTCAAGGAAATGTGAACATCCTGAATGTCCTTTTAATAGTCACCCATTACTGCTGTCTTAGAAGGCTACACATAAATCAGTGACTCAGGGGTTTAGGAACCCTTTGCAGTCAGTTAATGCTGAGATCCTAGAGCCAGGCTGAAGAAATCAGCCTGGCAGCAATCAGTCAATTGAAGAATCCACTAGAATTTACCAGAATTCCTGTTAAAGCCAAATATTTTCAAGGTTGGTAGGGAGAACAGGCTACTTTGGTGCTAGGCCCTTTACAAAGTAAAAAAAAAAAAAAAGAACGACATTGAACCTCCTATGAGAAGTGTATAATTAGGGAGAATATAAGCTATGCACATCTGGAAACATAACCTCTAAAACAAGTCATTGTTATATGCAGAAACAATCAGTTTAGGCCTTCAAGGCTGACAGACCTGAGTTCAGTTCCCAGTGCCTCTACTTACTAGCTGTGTGTACCTTTTTGAATTTGTTTCTCATAGTGATCAGTACGTGATTAGACTTGGTCAGCTGGGGACCCTGGCTTGGAATGGGTGTTCAGAGAGCCTCCTCTGGCCTCCTCCAGATACAATCTTCCCCACAGGACAGGAATGTGTGGAACAACAGGGACATGCCCACACGTCTTCTAGACCACACTCCTTATACCTGGAGCTCCAGAGTTTCCTCCATTTACACCCTTGCTTCCAAAACCTAACAGAGAGTCTTCACTCACCCACCCAAAGACACTGGTACTCAAAGGGCAGCTGTTTGGGGGCATGGTCGGGATGTGGGGGTGGAGCATGTGGATGGAGCTTGGACATGTGAGGGAGTGAGAAGGGAGGAGGGCGGTCCATGGGGTGGTGGAGGGGGCCTCTATTTATGCTCTTGCCCTGGATCTCTCAAATATTTGGGGAAGTATTGATAATAATTGTGCTGTGTTAGCTACATGACGTACTCTATATAAGATTCCTGGTACAATGTCTAGAACACACTAAACACTCTTCATACAGTAGGCTGTCATTATTAACTATTATTATTTCCATCATCATGAGCCAAGTGAGTGCTGTAAAGTTTGCCACAGGTTCAATCCTACCTACTTAAGTGAGAGCAGATGTGGCTTCCTTCAGCAGGGTCATGTCAATGATGTGCTGATGAACTCAAGAGGTTTCATCTGGGAGACACATAAGTGGTTACCAGAGAAAAAAGTCTGCAAACGCTTCAGGAAAACCCAGCTGACAAACTAAAACATTGGTATGGGGGAAGGGAGGCAGGGAGGGTAATGAACTATTTCCACAGAGCCTTCTAACAGGCCCCAAGTAACTTTAATGGCTCTTTTTTTTTTTAAAGATTTATTTATTTTTGGCTCTGTTGGGTCTTAGTTGAGGCACGAGAGAGCTGTTCGTTGCAGCACGCGGGCTTCTCTCTAGTTGCGGGTTTTTCTCTCTCTAGTTGTGGCACACAGGCTCCAGGGCACATGGCCTCTGTAGCTGTGGCACATGAGCTCTCTAGTTGAGGCACACAAGCTCAGTAGTTGTGGCACGCGGGCTTTGTTGCCCCACAGCATGTGGGATCTTAGTTCCCTGACCAGGGATCAAACCCACGTCCCCTGCATTGTAAGGTGGATTCTTTACCAATGGACCACCAGGGAAGTCCCTTAATGGCTCTTAAATGAACTATTTTGTTTTTGGAAGAAACCAGGGTTATATTAGATCCATTCAAATATTTTGACATGCAAGTCTATGTATTTTGATATACGAGTTTGTTTAACCATGAGTTCCTAAAGAACTTTAAATGGTTTTTAATTTTTTTTTTAATTTTTTAAAATTTAAACGAGACCTGTCTTTTTTAAAACAAGTTTTGCACTTCTTTTTAAAGGAAAAAGAAAAAACTTGTATGTAACTTTAAACTTGGTATTCAAATATTTGTGCTAAAAGGCTCATTGGCTCAGTCCCTTAATCTCCCACATATTTTAGACTGGGGTGTTGGCTGATACTACAAAGAGACAGAACAAAGCATGTCTTGCAGCATCCGGGACCCAATGTCTTATTCCATTGACCCATCCATCTTCTAAAATGCAAGGAAGTGACTGGGAATCTCATTATTTTTCTTCGCAAAAATGTTGCTCATCATCTTTTCTTTCATTTTTGTTCTCTTTCTCAGGCCATCTCTCCTTTAGCAGTTAAAGGTAAGTTCTGAGACCTTCACGGGAGAGCTCTAGTGGTGCTCTAACACCTCCCCTCCCCTCAGGAAGGCCTCCCTGCTGCCAGCCTACACCAGCCTGCCCAATTTCTGGGCCATTTTTACCTCCCTTCAAGTTTTCCCAGGTCACCAAGGACCAGACAGGAGTGGAGGCTATCAGAACCAGGGGACGTGGTAGAGGACTGAGTGGGAGAGAATGATGGCTGTGTCTCTGAACATCCACATAGGTGACCTCATGTGGGTGAGTTATTGTTTTCCAAAATAAAATCAGAATCATTTGCAATAAAATGGGCATCGCTTGCTTAACTGTTTTTCTTGTTTCCAGGACTCTATCCATATAATTAATTAGTAAATAATCATGGGGGATAGAGAAGTGTGACATGGCCCTTACCCTTAAGGTTATTACCTTGTTGAAGACACTAAACCAGGCTGGGAAAACTGGACAGCTACATATAAATGAATGAAATTAGAACACTCCCTAACACCATACACAAAAAATAAACTCACAATGGATTACAGACCTAAATGTAAGGCCAGACACTATCAAACTCTTAGAGGAAAACATAGGCAGAACACTCTATGACATAAATCACAGCAAGATCCTTTTTGACCCACCTCCTAGAGAAATGGAAATAAAACCAAAAATAAACAAATGGGACCTAATGAAACTTCAAAGCTTTTGCACAGCAAAGGAAACCACAAACAAGACGAAAAGGCAACCCTCAGAATGGGAGAAAATATTTGCAAACGAAGCAACTGACAAAGGATTAACTCCAAAATATACAAGCAGCTCATGCAGCTCAATATCAAAAAAAACAAGCAACCCAATCCAAAAATGGGCAGAAGACCTAAATCGACATTTCTCCAAAGAAGATATACAGACTGCCAACAAACACATGAAAGAATGCTCAACATCACTAATCATTAGAGAAATGCAAATCAAAACTACAATGAGGTATCACCTCACACCGGTCAAAATGGCCATCATCAAAATATCTACAAACAGTAAATGTTGGAGAGGGTGTAGAGAAAAGGGAACCCTGTTGCACTGTTGGTGAGAATGTAAATTGATACAGCCAATCTGGAGAACAGTATGGAGGTTCCTTAAAAAACTAAACATAGAACTACCATGCGACCCAGCAATCCCACTACTGGGTACATACCCTGAGAAAACAATAATTCCAAAAGAGTCATGTACCACAATGTTCATTGCAGCACTATTTACAATAGCTAGGACATGGAAGCAACCTAAGTGTCCATCGACAGATGAATGGATAAAGAAGATGTGGCACATATATACAATGGAATATTACTCAGCCATAAAAAGAAACGAAATTGAGTTATTTGTAGTAAGGTGGATGGACCTAGAGTCTGTCGTAAAGAATGAAGTAAGTCAGAAGGAGAAAAACAAATTCGTATGCTAACACATATATATGGAATCTGGAAAAAAAAAAAAAGGTTCTGAAGAACCTAGGAGCAGGACGGGAATAAAGACGCAGACATAGAGAATGACTTGAGGACATGGGGAGGGGGAAGGGTTAGCTGTGACAAAGTGAGAGAGTGGCATGGACATATACACACTACCAAATGTAAAATACATAGCTTGTGGGAAGCAGCCGCATAGCACAGGGAGATCAGCTTGGTGCTTTGTGACCACCTAGAGTGTGGGAACTATTTACATATCATTTACACTGTATTTACAACTACTTACACAGCATTTACATTGTAGTAGGTATTATAGGTAATCTAGAGATGATTTAAAGTATATGGGAAGATTGTGTAGGTTATATGCAAATACTACTCCATTTTGTATAAGGGACTTGAGCATCTGCAGATTTTGGTATCTACAGGAGTTCTGGAAGCAATCCCACGGATACCGAGGGACGGCCTGCTTTATTTCTAGTATTTTATTTGATCCCTAAAATGTGTTAATATAATTGTTTGCCTCAGGGCTCTGTTAGTGCTGCCACCAGTTTTGCAAGAGGTCAGGATGAATTCTACAATGTCACATGACATAGGCTATGAAATAGACTGGGGCCAGCCTGTAGCCACCTATACTCTTTATCGTCCCATGGAGGGTCATGTCAGGGCCTGGGTATCTGCTGGATACTGTGTTGGTTCTATTCCAATAGAGGGACTCCTACTCACTGTGGGTTCCCCTTTTTATAGGAAGAGCCTTAGTAAACCTATTACATGTTAACATAAATAACATATTTTATGAATAATAACCATACTTTCCAAAGCAAAAACAATGAAAAGACTGGAATTGCTTTACATTTTACCAAATCTCTTTAATGTCATATAGCCTCTGGAAAAACTCCACTGTACACTTGTGAAGGAATAAGAGTGAAAAGGGCAAATAACATCTTGGTATTGTTATGAAAACTGTTCTGACCATATGAACCCCTTGAAAGTGTCTTGGGGACCTTAGAGGTCCCCATATCACACTGTGAAATCCATACTATCAAGATACCCTGTTGTCTGGCCTGGTATCAAGATGCTCTGTTGTCTGGTGCTGTCTAGCATCTCAGAAGTCTGAGGAAGTGGAGGGTGTTGTACCTTGAGGATTTCTGCATTACTCCTTACACTAACTCAAATCACCCTTACCAAGTGAACAAGAGTTTATCAGGGTGAAGAGAAAAGATAGATCTTAGGACATTTGAAGGAGGCCAGGGACACCAAAGAGCGAGCAAGTCTCTGGGCAGCCACCAGCAGAAGGAAGGATGTAGGCTCCAAGGGAGATGTGAGAAAGGAAGGCCACAACAGTCTGCTTTCAATCACAGAATCTTGAATTTGAATTATGCTTTATGCTTTTCAAAGCATTTTCACAGATTACTTGATTCCCTCTTCCTTAAGATTTCTTATTATTTAAATTCTGGTTTTCAAGAAGTATTTTTGTTTTGTTTTGTTTTTAAACACCAGTCCCTGAGCAGAACACATGGTTTAGTTTAGTTACCTTTAAGGAGTCAATTAAGCAGACTAGGCTATAAAATAAAAGCATGGGAATAGAATTCCGCTCATCCTTCTACGTTAAAGACTTTTCATTTTGGTGGCAACAACAGCTTTTGTGAATTAGAACAACCCGAACCTACCAGAAAGAATAAGAGTAAACATTCAGCTAACCGCAGTGACCAGGGGGAGGGAGGGCGGAGAGCTTGCAAATCCCCTTACTCACCGAAATGGGCTCCTTTTGTGTGATTTCCTGCGGAGGCAGCAGTCAGGGCTGCTATTTATACAGCGGCCCTCCCCCTAGTCGCACACAGCATCCAGCGAACACCTCCTGCTTCCTCTCTCCAGAATGGGAAAGGTAAGTGCTGGGTACCTGATGCTCAACCTTTGCCGGGTCGCGGCATCTTCAGCGGGGCTGCAAATCGCTTCATGCTTCCACATCTTCCATTTTGCAGATTACCTTCTACGAGGACCGGGGCTTCCAGGGCCGCTGCTACGAGTGCAGCAGCGACTGCCCCAACCTGCAGCCCTACGTCAGCCGCTGCAACTCCATCCGGGTGGACAGCGGCTGCTGGATGCTCTACGAGCGCCCCAACTACCAGGGCCACCAGTACTTCCTGCGGCGCGGCGACTACCCCGACTACCAGCAGTGGATGGGCTTCAACGACTCCGTCCGCTCCTGCCGCCTCATCCCCACTGTGAGTGTGGTTCTGTCTTTGCCTTCCTCTCTTTGGAAATCAAAGCCATTAAAAACTGTCATCCTTCAACCAAACGGTTCCAACTGGAGAGCAGAAAGGGGGAGTGAGCCCAGTGCATGCAGTCCATTCTAGAAGGGTGTCCCAGATAGCAAGCCATTCTTCATGAACTCTGGGGTTTTTTTTTAAATCACATATTCCCAGTTTTTCATGTTTTAAATGGAATCAAAAATGAAAAGACTCATTAACAAAAAGCAGAACATAGAAGAGACTGAAGTTATCTGTTCGAGATATAATTTCTTTTTTTTTTGTATTGAGGTATAGTTGATTTACAATGTTCTGTTAATGTCTGCTGTACAGCAAAGTGATTCAGTCATACATACAGACATTCTTTTTTTTATATTCTTTTCCATTACGGTTTTTCACCAGACAGTGATTATGGTCTCTGGACATACAGTAGGACCTTGTTGTTTATCCATCCTATATATAATAGTTTGCCTCTGCTAACCCTAAACTCCCACTCCAACATATAATTTCTAAAAGTGGTCATTGCAAGCCATATCAACGCAGAAATCCAATATATCACAACTTATAAATACAATCTGGTTCTGTTTACTTGATAAAAATACTTTTGCTCGCTTTGGCTTACTTTTCTAATTGATTATCCTCCTAGAGAAGACAGGCACCCTGGCTTCTATTCTGATTTTGTAGGCAGTACCTATTAGCTCACCTAGAGGTAGAAATTAGAGGAAAGGCCACATCCAAAACTACAGTTTGAGATTCAGTCTTTCCTAGAGAGTGATGGCAGAGTTCTTAGAAGAATGTGTAGAAGTGCGGGAGCATGAGATATGGTGTCATCCAAACAGAGCTGCAAGAAGACCATTCCTGCTGCTGAGGGAATGAGGAAGTGAAGGGTAGGAGGCCAGAAAGGAAGCTTAAGAGTCACATAGGGGGAAATTTGAACTGAAAATGAAGTTATGAAAACAGAGGTAGGGAAGATGTGTCATCTTACTTTTTTGCAAGGGCTTAATAATCCATAGTATGCATGAAAACCAAAACATTAGTCCTACAGAAAATAGCTAAACGTTGATTCCTTTATAACAAGGGTAATATATCAAATGAGGCTTCACTTTCCAATGATGCTCACTTTTCTCCTTTGAGGGACGTTCTCCAATAAGAAGCACTAAAATGATCAATTTTATTTTAGACAAACCTAAATTCCCAAGGACAGAGACTGGTGCATAGCAGTTGAAGAGCTGCTAAGTTCTGTTCCTAGCTTAGCCCATCCACCGTGAGATTCACGGGTGGGCGTTGGGGACCAGGAAGGCTCCTTAACTCTGCGACACGGTTGTGGTGAAAGCAGACTTGGACTAAGGGAACTTTAATTTCTCTCTATTTGTGTTCACTTACTTTTTCTTCTCTGTCTGCCACCCTAGCACTCCGGCACTTTCAGAATGAGAATCTATGAGAGAGATGACTTCAGAGGACAAATGTCAGAGATCACAGATGATTGTCTGTCTCTTCAGGACCGCTTCCACCTCAGTGAGATCCACTCCCTCAATGTGCTGGAGGGCTCCTGGGTCCTTTACGAGCTGCCCAACTACAGGGGAAGGCAGTACCTACTGAGGCCAGGGGAGTACAGGAGATATCTTGACTGGGGGGCGATGAATGCCAAGGCTGGTTCTCTAAGACGGGTGACAGATTTTTACTGAAGTATTTTCATTATCCACTTTTCTCCTTTAGAATCTAATAAAAGATTTAGCTTGTGTTTCTGGCACTAACAGAGTCCTGCCTTTCTTTTAATCTATTAGGCCTTCAAAAGCAATAATGGCACTTGACCAGACATGATAACATATGCTTTCAAGATGGGGAACAACCTCTTATAAGGGGAAGTAAGTAGAGGATATTATTGCCAGCATTCTTTTAAAGGCTAGGCCATGTGGGCTCAAAGTTCAGTTCAACTGGGCTCAACCCATTTGTGGTTAATCTTACAAGTTACAAGAATAAACAAGTTACATAAATAAAGTTACAATAATAAACAAGTACTTACTGAAACACCTCAAGTTACCCCTCCAGGTTATCCCCACCATCTTCCCTATATAGTCCAAGTCTTAATTGATAAGGAAAGCAATTCTCATCTAGACTCTTACTTTAGCTCCATAAACAAACAAATAAATGAACCTGTCCTCTCACCTACTGCACTCCTTATCCTTCTAACAGCCTCCATCCCCTTTCTCCCATTTCCAATACCTCATACCTCCATGAGATTTCCCAATAGAATTCACTGTCTCTTTGCTGTATGTGCTTTGTACAAAATTTTCAGGATTTTTACCAAAAACCATATGCACATAGGAAAACTCTGCCTCCTATCATTTTTTTTTTTTTCTGGCCACGCTGCATGTGGGCCTTAGTTCCCCTACCAAGGATCGAAACCACACCCCCTGCAGTGGCAGCATGGAGTCTTAACTACTAGAATGTCAGGGAAGTCCCTGCCTCCCATCATTTGAATAGGAGTAAAGTACTGTGACCTTATATGAAAAATAAGGAACTTCCCTGGTGGTGCAGTGGTTAAGAATCCTCCTGCCAATGCAGGGGATAAGGGTTCAGTTCCTGGGCTGAGAAGATCACACGTGCCACGGAGTAACTAAACCCGTGCATCACAATTATTGAGCCTGACCTCTAGAGCCCGCATGCCACAAGTACTGAAACTTGCACGCTCTAGGGCTCGCATCATGCAACTACTGAGCCTGTGTGCTGCAACTGCTGAAGCCCATGCGCCTAGAGAACGTGCTCTGCAACAAGAGAAGCCACCGCAATGAGAATCCTGGGCACCGCAGTGAGAATCCTGGTCACCACAATAAGAAGTAGCCCCTGCTGGCCACAACTAGGGAAAGCCCGCGTGCAGCAATGAAGACCCAATGCAGCCAAAATAATAATAATAATAAAGAAAAATAATACTAAATCAAAAAAGGGCATTAAAATTTTCTGGAGAAGTTTGCTTGTTTGATTCAGTTGTTTTCTTTTTTAAATAAACATAGATTGAGGTCACTAATAAAGAATTATAACATAATAAATTAAAGAAATTAAAAATAGGTGAATGAAAAAATTGGGTCAGAAGAAAAAAGAGAGAGAGAGAGAGAGAGAGAGAGAGAGAGAAAGAGAGAGAGAGAGAGAGAGGTGGGGCCAGGAGCGAAGTTTGAGTCCAAACTGGGTGCTATAAAGGCACTTTGGTGGCTGAAGTTAGAATCAGATTTGGATCCAGCAGCCAAGACATAGAAGGAAACATGATCAGTTCCATGACTGACAGAGTCCATAAGACAAATAAATTAATTATTCAAGACTAGCCTAACCATTCCCAGTACTGAAACCTAAAAGAAAATTTTCTTGTGAGTCCTAGTAAAGAAGATACTGAGTAAACAACGCCCTCAATAATATCCTGCGATAATTAAATATGGTTCTTGGGACTGTTTCTTGTAAAGTTCCCCAGTGAAGCTGACAGCTTCAGGTCAAAATTCATCTGAAGTCCCCCATCCTTTGAGATTCTAATAAATGGCTCAAAGCTCATCTCACAGCAGGTGGGAGACTTACGTACCCACTTCTTCCAACACACATATACCCAATGTTTCTTGGAATTCTGGACAGGAGACGAGTTGTTTATGCTTTTGCCAGTTACTCTCCTCTCTGAACTCCTGCCTTGTCATTGAGTGGATCCACGCTGACCCAAAGTGGAGACATAGTGCCTTTTCCTTGAACTCCTGAACCATTTCTCACATAAAGCATTAATGTGTGCAGCCAGCTTTGTTACAGAGGTTGTGAGGGGAGAGATGCAAGTTTAGATCACAATAGCACCACAATATCAAGTGTAATATTGGATGACCCTGCTCTAGTCTGCAAGCTCCAACCTGCTGCTGGGTGGCCTGTCTTTCCCTTCCTTGCTCCTCTCTTCTCTGTCCTTAGATGTACCCACATGTTTGTTCATTCTCTGTAGAGTCTCCTTCCATCTCACACATCAAGGGCTCCATATCCACCACCCAAGTGGCTTATTACCAGGACAAGCATATAATGTGTTGCTTATCCTGAGTCATTTTTGAGAGTGAGTGTGTTCTATTAAGGATTACACTGGAGCAAGAGGCATGAAGCAGGACCGTTCCAGGCAAACTGGGGCACATGGTAAGGCTCTTTATAAAGGCTCCTTCCCTGGAAAATAGATTCTTGTATTATTTGATATTAATTGTTCCTAAATCTTAGTTCTTTAACCTTTAAACTCCCAAAACTAGTGTTGGCTTCCTGGAGACATTAGCCAGGGTCCTCTGTTTGCCAATAATAATACAGCAAACATGAATGAGAAAGCCAAAAGCTTCTTGGAGTGCCAAGTTTTACATTATTTGCCTAGTAGGCATAAACTCACAGGCATCAGACATGGAAATTATGTGAAACACCTGAACTGAGGGCACATAAAACTACAGACCCTGGATCTCACTGATCAAGTTTGCAAGTTGCTTCCCTTCCTGGGGCACAGGCAAAGAGAATGCTATCCACCCTCTAATCCCAACTTAAAGAAAAGGTCAACAGTGGGGAGTTGCCGGGGGAAGACATTATGCCCAAACTAACTCCTAATCTACCCTTCCTCCTTCTCTCTATCCTCTCTCTAAACACTGGGACCTTGAAGAGATGAGTGTCTGAGGTGAAAGCAGAGAAGGGATACCCTACAGGATCCCACTAAACTTCTCCCCATGAAGATGAACCAACAATTCAAGATAACCCTGGTATCATCCTACATGCCCTACACACGCTAGTATTTCCTATATATGCTAGCTTGTTATAAGTCCAGATTTTAAAGCTTTTTCTTCCCTTTTTTCCTCTTTTCTCCCTTTGAATCCACAGTGTCTTCTGGACTAACCTTAAAAAAGTTCCACCAAGCACAGAAACTGAAGTAGCAGCTATTCCATAAAAGTGTCAAGACCCACTCTATTGAACTACACCCTGAAAATGTTCTCCTCACTATGGGTTCCCTCTCCAGTTTCCCTTCCCCCTTTTCAAGGGGTAGGTCCTGATGTAAGCAGGTGTCTTATTCCATTCCCTCTGGACATTTGGAGTTCAAATTTTCTTCTTTGTGGGTTTGTTAAAACAAAACTGACAAGCACAACCGCCTGTTGCTTAAACAAGAAGGCGTATTGTTTTTGTTTTGTTTTCTTAAAATATTTATTTTATTTTTGTTTATTTATTTTGGGTTGTGCGGGGTCTTAGTTACAGCACGTGGGATGTTTGTTGCAGCATGCAGACTTCTTTGTAGCAGCATGCGAACTCTTAGTTGCAACATGCATGTGGGATCTAGTTCCCCGACGACGGATCAAGCTATGGCCCCCGACATTGGGAGCGTGGGGTCTTAGCCATTGGACCACCAGGGAAGTCCTGAGATGTATTGTTCTTGTTGATGAAAAATTAATCAGTCAATTTAAGAAAGAATTGGAAAATTTTATTCGAGCCAAATTTGAGGATTATAACCTGGGAAGAGCACCTCAGGAAGCTCTGAGAACTGTTCTGCCTGTTAGAAGTCAAGACACCGTGTATATATAAGTTTTCTGAGACACAGGGATGCACATTAAATGACATATTATTGACAGTTTACATAATCCAGATTTAAGCGCCATCGTGGTGGGTCATGTGACCCTTTACAAGCTCTAGAAGGAGTGTTGGACTTCTCTAGTGGCACAGTGGTTAAGAATCCACCTGCCAATGCAGGGGACACAGGTTCGAGCCCTGGTCCGGGAAGATCCCATATGGCGCAGAGTAAATAAGCCTGTGTGCCACAACTAATGAGCATACGCTCTAGAGCCCTCGAGCCACAACTACTGAAGCCCACAAGCCACAACTACTGAAGCCCGTGCGCCTAGAGCCCGTGCTCCACAACAAGAGAGGCCACAGTGATGACAAGCCCGCACACTGTAACAAAGAGTAGACACCGCTCGCCACAACTAGAGAAAGCCTGCACACAGCAAGAAAGACCCAACACAGCCAAAAATAAATAAATAAATAAATAAATAAAAATTTAAAATGGAAAACCAAAAAGAGGGAATGTTATCTTTTAAGGAGTTGCCTTTTTGGTGCTAGGAGAATGTTGCTGTTTATGGTTGAGCAGGCATTCTTGATGATGGGGGAGGTCTGGTTGATGTATAATGCAGATACACAATGCGGGGTGGGGGAGAGGGGAGGCCAAAGGGCAGAAAAGAATTTTTATGTTGAAATTTTTCACATTTTTAACATGAAAATTCATTTGTTCCAAGAGGAATGCCATAGGATTTAAGCAGAGGTGGGTCAATGATTGCTTCCTGTCTTCACGTCAGTTAATGAACGGCCGAGAAAGACAAGTCGAGAAAGAGAACCAGAGGCTGGTGCTATGATGGTGATCTCTGGGTCCTTACCCAGTCTCCTTGTTTGGGAGAGTTTGGTCTACATGGCCGCCAACCAAATGACCTCTTCTCATTTAACCAAGCACGTATATGATACAAATGCTACGTTAATTATTAATACTAGGAAGCAAGCATGTGGGTAGTAAGGTGGACAGTTGACTGGACCGCAGACACTAGCAAAACTCTGGAATTGGACACTGCTGTTATAACAGTAACTTGGCATCTCAGGAGACATACAATTAGAATTACGAAGGAGCAGAGGGCTTAGGGGACAGCACAGTTCTGTTTTCTCTTTTGCTTACTCATCTCGCCTATTATAAATGCCCATTAAATAGATCAAATGCAGGGTGCTTATGTCATCCTACACATTGAAAGTTGCAAATGCTGAACTTTGATGCGAGTGTGTAGGCCTGTTGTGCTGAGCCTTTGAAAGAGGTCCCGTGGACTATTACAACGATGAATTTCAGACGAGGGAATAACGTTCATATCCCGCAGACATTTATTGAGTAAACTTTACGGGCCAGTTCATTTTTCCAGTTAGTGAGAATACAAAAGTAAAGATGGATGGCAGGGCGGAGGGGCGGGGAGATAAATTAGAGTTTGGGATTAACATATAAACATTACTATACATAAAATAGTAAACAACAAGGACCTCATATATAGCACAGGGGACTATACTCAATAACCCATAAGGGAAGAGCATCTGAAAAAGAATAGATATAAATATATGTATAACTGAATCGCTACACCTGAAACTAACACTGTAAATCAGCTACACACACACACACACACCACACACACACACACACACACACACACCACATACACACACACACACACAAGGAAAAGAATGGAAAAGAAAAGAAGAAGGAATAAATCAGAGTAGTGTTTTTCAAAGTTTGGTCAAGAACAACCTGCTGCTGCCAGTTAAAAATACACATTCCTAGAGTCCTTCCAGATCTAATGATGCTGCGTCTCAGAAGAGGGTAGAGCCTGGCAATTAGCATTTTTAATAAGCACAGGTGATTCTTAATGCACCCTGGAGTTTGAAGAACACTAGATGATTTCTAAAGTTCCTTCCAAATCTACATTTTTACCACAAAACAGCTTTGTGGTGGAGACATTTTTCAGGCATCTTTGAGAAGACTGAACATTTTTGAGAGAGACAAATGGGCTGAAGTCATCCTTAATAATGTCTCACTATTACTAATATCAAACGTTTATTCAGTGCTCATTTGGGCCAGGTATGTGCCAAACACATTAAACATATAATCCCATTTATTCAGGTCAATGTCCTTTAGCCAAAAGTCACCAGACACACCTGTTGTGAAACAAAGGGGTTTGTTACTGGTTACAGTGACGGAGAGAACATACACCATGGGGAAGCATGCACTGTCTCCATAAGAGGGTTAGAAAGAACTATGATAGGACTTGTACTTTGGTTGGGTGACTTGGGGAAGTGCCTAAAAAGGCAGATGTTGGGCTTCCCTGGTGGTACAGGGGTTAGGACTCCGCACTTCCACCGCAGGGGGCACGGGTTCAATCCCTGGTCAGGGAACTAAGACCCCACATGCTGCGCGGTGCGGCCAAAAAAACATAAAATAAACAATAAAATAAAAAGCAGGAGTTCACTAAATTGGATGTTGTCAGACAGCAAGGGTAATTTTATGATTGGATATCTTAATAATTCTACTCATGGGGAAGGGAGCAAAGAACAAGGATTAAGCTGCAATTGATATAGAAGCAGCAGTTAATCATTTTGGCTGAGAGAGGGCCTGTGTCTGGGGTTCTGTGGGTGGCATATTCGCTTTGTTTTCGCCTATGCTTAGACAAAATTACGAAATCGCCTATTTTGTCTCATTGCATCATGGTCTCGGGGTAACCTGGCCTCAGTTGGTATTCTGTGAGATTGTTTATGTCTAATAGGGACATATGGCCTAGCTCTGAGGGCCAGACCAGCTTTCAAATATCAGAGGCTGCAGGCCCCTTCCTTCTTTCTTTCTTTCTTTCTCTCTTTCTTTCTTTCTTTCTCTCTCTCATACAACATACTATATCCCATGAGATAAGTATTATGAAATAACTCCTGCTCTGAGAGGTTGTGTGGCTTGCCAAGTTCATGTGGCTACTAAGTGGACATTCTGAGTCCACGAGGCTTTACTGCCTTCCCCTGGTAAAGGGAAAGCAATCTATAAAGCAATATACTTCTCAGTCTTGAACCCAATGGTCATAAAAACCTTTCTTTTGGTTCTTATCACAAGTCGGCTACGATGGGCTGGTTTCCAGTTATATGAAGCGTACTCACTAAAGAGGAAGTTAAAAGCTATGCCTTAAAGCATTGTCAAAACCAGCAAACATGAGAATCCAGATTTGTGTCCTGTACTGGATTGACAAGTCCTATGAAGAAAGCACTTTTAAGATAGAGTGGTCTCCGTGGTCCAGGTAAATCAGTGCTCGTGGCATTCTGCTTCACCCACAGCCTCTCTGGAATTCTGGGGCACTTCCATAAAGACATGGATTTTTTTTCCCCAAAAATACACAGGGCATAAACGAATCATATGTATAGAGACGTGAGTTTCAGGTCAAAAGTTCAGACTGATGTGCTGATAAATTCATAAAACACTAAGAATCCAAATAAAAGCAACTCTAGGGACTCATCCAGAGCCCGAACAGACAGCGTTAGAATATACCAGAGAATGAGGGCAGACTAGACAGGCATTTCCACTGAATGCAGCATGCAAAAGGGATCCATAAAACCCCCTTACTCACCCCCGGGGCCCCTTTTGTGTTGTTCTTGCCAACACAGCAGCCGTCCTGCTATATAGACCCGCTGCGCTGCCGGGGCCCCATCACACTGAACTCACATCATCGTGTCAACCAGCCATGGGGAAGGTAAACGGAACACAAGTGAAATAAAATGGAGCGGGGAAAAATGCCTCTATACAAGATCTATTACGGGGAGCAAATGATTTCATTTTGAATTATACTTCCTTTGCAGATCACCTTCTATGAGGACCGGGGCTTCCAGGGCCGCTGCTACGAGTGCAGCAGCGACTGCCCCAACCTGCAGCCCTACTTCAGCCGCTGCAACTCCATCCGGGTGGACAGCGGCTGCTGGATGCTCTATGAGCGCCCCAACTACCAGGGCCACCAGTACTTCCTGCGGCGCGGCGACTACCCCGACTACCAGCAGTGGATGGGCTTCAACGACTCCGTCCGCTCCTGCCGCCTCATCCCCACTGTGAGTGTGGCTCTGTCTTTGCCTTCCTCTCTTTGGAAATCAAAGCCATTAAAAGACTGTCATCTTTCAACCAAACGGTTCCAACTGGAGAGCAGAAAGGGGGAGTGAGCCCAGTGCATGCAGTCCATTCTAGAAGGGTGTCCCAGATAGCAAGCCATTCTTCATGAACTCTGGGGTTTTTTTTTAAATCACATATTCCCAGTTTTTCATGTTTTAAATGGAATCAAAAATGAAAAGACTCATTAACAAAAAGCAGAACATAGAAGAGACTGAAGTTATCTGTTCGAGATATAATTTCTTTTTTTTTTGTATTGAGGTATAGTTGATTTACAATGTTCTGTTAATGTCTGCTGTACAGCAAAGTGATTCAGTCATACATACAGACATTCTTTTTTTTATATTCTTTTCCATTATGGTTTTTCACCAGACACTGAATATGGTTCTCTGGGCTGTACAGTAGGACCTTGTTGTTTATCCATTCTATATATAATAGTTTGCCTCTGCTAACCCTAAACTCCCACTCCAACATATAATTTCTAAAAGTGGTCATTGCAAGCCATATCAACGCAGAAATCCAATATATCACAACTTATAAATACAATCTGGTTCTGTTTACTTGATAAAAATACTTTTGCTTGCTTTGGCTTACTTTTCTAATTGATTATCCTCCTAGAGAAGACAGGCACCCTGGCTTCTATTCTGATTTTGTAGGCAGTACCTATTAGCTCACCTAGAGGTAGAAATTAGAGGAAAGGCCACATCCAAAACTACAGTTTGAGATTCAGTCTTTCCTAGAGAGTGATGGCAGAGTTCTTAGAAGAATGTGTAGAAGTGCGGGAGCATGAGATATGGTGTCATCCAAACAGAGCTGCAAGAAGACCATTCCTGCTGCTGAGGGAATGAGGAAGTGAAGGGTAGGAGGCCAGAAAGGAAGCTTAAGAGTCACATAGGGGGAAATTTGAACTGAAAATGAAGTTATGAAAACGGAGGTAGGGAAGATGTGTCATCTTACTTTTTTGCAAGGGCTTAATAATCCATAGTATGCATGAAAACCAAAACATTAGTCCTACAGAAAATAGCTAAACGTTGATTCCTTTATAACAAGGGTAATATATCAAATGAGGCTTCACTTTCCAATGATGCTCACTTTTCTCCTTTGAGGGACGTTCTCCAATAAGAAGCACTAAAATGATCAATTTTATTTTAGACAAACCTAAATTCCCAAGGACAGAGACTGGTGCATAGCAGTTGAAGAGCTGCTAAGTTCTGTTCCTAGCTTAGCCCATCCACCGTGAGATTCACGGGTGGGCGTTGGGGACCAGGAAGGCTCCTTAACTCTGCGACACGGTTGTGGTGAAAGCAGACTTGGACTAAGGGAACTTTAATTTCTCTCTATTTGTGTTCACTTACTTTTTCTTCTCTGTCTGCCACCCTAGCACTCCGGCACTTTCAGAATGAGAATCTATGAGAGAGATGACTTCAGAGGACAAATGTCAGAGATCACAGATGATTGTCTGTCTCTTCAGGACCGCTTCCACCTCAATGAGATCCACTCCCTCAATGTGCTGGAGGGCTCCTGGGTCCTTTACGAGCTGCCCAGCTACAGGGGAAGGCAGTACCTCCTGAGGCCAGGGGAGTACAGGAGATATCTTGACTGGGGGGCGATGAATGCCAAGGCTGGTTCTCTAAGACGGGTGACAGATTTTTACTGAAGTATTTTCATTCTCCACTTTTCTCCTTTAGAATCTAATAAAAGATTTAGCTTGTGTTTCTGGCACTAACAGAGTCCTGCCTTTCTTTTAATCTATTAGGCCTTCAAAAGCAATAATGGCACTTGACCAGACATGATAACATATGCTTTCAAGATGGGGAACAACCTCTTATAAGGGGAAGTAAGTAGAGGATATTATTGCCAGCATTCTTTTAAAGGCTAGGCCATGTGGGCTCAAAGTTCAGTTCAACTGGGCTCAACCCATCTGTGGTTAATCTTACAAGTTACAATAATAAACAAGTTATATAAATAAAGTTACAATAATAAACAAGTACTTATTGAAACACCTCAAGTTACCCCTCCAGGTTATCCCCACCATCTTCCCTATATAGTCCAAGTCTTAATTGATAAGGAAAGCAATTCTCATCTAGACTCTTACTTTAGCTCCATAAACAAACAAATAAATGAACTGGTCCTCTCATCTACTGCACTCTTTATCCTTCTAACAGCCTCCATCCCCTTTCTCCCATTTCCAATACCTCATACCTCCATGAGATTTCCCAATAGAATTCACTGTCTCTTTGCTGTATGTGCTTTGTACAAAATTTTCAGGATTTTTACCAAAAACCATATGCACATAGGAAAACTCTGCCTCCTATCATTTTTTTTTTTCCTGGCCACGCTGTATGTGGGCCTTAGTTCCCCTTCAAGGGAACAAACCCACACCCCCTACAGTGGAAGCACGGAGTCTTAACGACTGGATGGCCAGGGAAGTCCCTGCCTCCCATCATTTTAATGGGAGTAAAGTACTGTGACCAGACATGAAAAATAAGGGACTTCCCTGGTGGCGCAGTGGTTAAGAATCCTCCTGCCAAAGCAGGAGATACAGGTTCAATCCCTGGGCTGAGAAGATCACACGTGCCGCGGTGCAACTAAGCCCGTGCACCATAACTACTGA
The DNA here is from genome assembly GCF_964270905.1 of Leucopleurus acutus. NCBI lineage: Eukaryota > Metazoa > Chordata > Mammalia > Artiodactyla > Delphinidae > Leucopleurus > Leucopleurus acutus. The sequence continues at coordinate 90,808,591 of NC_139149.1, read as the reverse complement.
GCCTGAGCTCTAGTTCCCGCATGCCACAAGTACTGAAGCCCATGTGCCTAGAGCCCATGCTCCGCAACAAGAGAAGCCACTGCAATGAGAAGCCCGGGCACCACAATGAAGAGTAGCCCCTGCTGGCCACAACTAGAGAAAGCCCACGTGCAGCAATGAAGACCAATGCAGCAAAAAGAAAAATAATACTAAATCAAAAATAGGGCACTAAAATTTTCTGGAGAAGTTTGCTTGTTTGATTGAGTTGTTTTCTTTATTTTAAAAACATAGATTAAGGTCACTAATAAAGAATTACAACATAATAAATTAAAGAAATTAAAAATAGGTGAATGAAAAAATTGGGTCAGAAGAAACACAAGAGTGAGTGAGAGGGAGAGATGGAGCCACGAGTGAAGTTTGAACCCAAACTGGGTGCTACAAAGGCACTTTGGTGGCTGAAGTTAGAATCAGATTTGGATCCAGCAGCCAAGACATAGAAGGAAACATGATCAGTTCCATGACTGACAGAGTCCATAAGACAAATAAATTAATTATTCAAGACTAGCCTAACCATTCCCAGTACTGAAACCTAAAAGAAAATTTTCTTGTGGGTCCTAGTAAAGAAGATACTGAGTAAACAACGTCCTCAATAACATCCTGCGATAATTAAATATGGTTCTTGGGACTGTTTCTTGTAAAGTTCCCCAGTGAAGCTGACAGCTTCAGGTCAAAATTCATCTGAAGTCCCCCATCCTTTGAGATTCTAATAAATGGCTCAAAGCTCATCTCACAGCAGGTGGGAGACTTACGTACCCACTTCTTCCAACACACATATACCCAATGTTTCTTGGAATTCTGGACAGGAGACGAGTTGTTTATGCTTTTGCCAGTTACTCTCCTCTCTGAACTCCTGCCTTGTCATTGAGTGGATCCACGCTGACCCAAAGTGGAGACATAGTGCCTTTTCCTTGAACTCCTGAACCATTTCTCACATAAAGCATTAATGTGTGCAGCCAGCTTTGTTACAGAGGTTGTGAGGGGAGAGATGCAAGTTTAGATCACAATAGCACCACAATATCAAGTGTAATATTGGATGACCCTGCTCTAGTCTGCAAGCTCCAACCTGCTGCTGGGTGGCCTGTCTTTCCCTTCCTTGCTCCTCTCTTCTCTGTCCTTAGATGTACCCACATGTTTGTTCATTCTCTGTAGAGTCTCCTTCCATCTCACACATCAAGGGCTCCATATCCACCACCCAAGTGGCTTATTACCAGGACAAGCATATAATGTGTTGCTTATCCTGAGTCATTTTTGAGAGTGAGTGTGTTCTATTAAGGATTACACTGGAGCAAGAGGCATGAAGCAGGACCGTTCCAGGCAAACTGGGGCACATGGTAAGGCTCTTTATAAAGGCTCCTTCCCTGGAAAATAGATTCTTGTATTATTTGATATTAATTGTTCCTAAATCTTAGTTCTTTAACCTTTAAACTCCCAAAACTAGTGTTGGCTTCCTGGAGACATTAGCCAGGGTCCTCTGTTTGCCAATAATAATACAGCAAACATGAATGAGAAAGCCAAAAGCTTCTTGGAGTGCCAAGTTTTACATTACTTGCCTAGTAGGCATAAACTCACAGGCATCAGACATGGAAATTATGTGAAACACCTGAACTGAGGGCACATAAAACTACAGACCCTGGATCTCATTGATCAAGTTTGCAAGTTGCTTCCCTTCCTGGGGCACAGGCAAAGAGAATGCTATCCACCCTCTAATCCCAACTTAAAGAAAAGGTCAACAGTGGGGAGTTGCCGGGGGAAGACATTATGCCCAAACTATCTCCTATTCTACCCTTCCTCATTCTCTCTATCCTCTCTCTAAACACTGGGACCTTGAAGAGATGAGTGTCTGAGGAGAAAGCAAAGAAGGGATACCCTACAGGATCCCACTAAACTTCTCCCCATGAAGATGAACCAACAATTCGATAACCCTGGTATCAGCCTACATACCCTACACACACTAGTATTTCCTATATATGCTAGCTTGTTATAAGTCCAGATTTTAAAGCTTTTTCTTCCCTTTTTTCCTCTTTTCTCCCTTTGAATCCACAGTGTCTTCTGGACTAACCTTACAAAAGTTCCACCAAGCACAGAAACTGAAGTAGCAGCTATTCCATAAAGGAGTCAAGACCCACTCTATGGAACTACACCCTGAAAATGTTCTCCTCACTATGGGTTCCCTCTCCAGTTTCCCTTCCCCATTTTCAAGGGGTAGGTCCTGATGTAAGAAGGTGTCTTATTCCATTCCCTCTGGACTTTTGGAGTTCAAATTTTCTTCTTTGTGGGTTTATTAAAGCAAAACTGACAGTCACAACCACCTGTTGCTTAAACAAGAAGGCATATTGTTTTTGCTTCTTTTTTTCAAATATTTATTTTATTTTTTTTATTTATTTTGGACTGCGGCAGATCTTAGTTATGGCACGCAGGATGTTCACTGCAGCATGCAGACTTCTTTGTTGCAGCATGTGAACTCTTAGTTGCAGCGTGCATGTGGGATCTTGTTCCCCGACCACGGATCGAACTCTGGCCCCCTGCATTGGGAGCATGGAGTCTTAGTCATTGGACTACCGGGGAAGTCCCGAGACGTATTGTTCTTGTCGATGAAAAATTAATCAGTCAATTTAAGAAAGAATTGGAAAATTTTACTCGAGCCAAATTTGAGGATTATAACCTGGGAAGAGCACCTCAGGAAGCTCTGAGAACTGTTCTGCCTGTTAGAAGTCAAGACACAGTGTATATATAAGTTTTCTGAGACACAGGGATGTACATTAAATGACATATTATTGACAGTTTACATAATCCAGATTTAAGCACCATCATGGTGGGTCACGTGACCCTTTACAAGCTCTAGAAGGAATGTTGGACTTCTCTGGTGGCACAGTGGTTAAGAATCCACCTGCCAATGCAGGGGACACAGGTTCGAGCCTTGGTCCAGGAAGATCCCCCATGGCACAGAGTAAATAAGCCTGTGTGCTACAACTACTGAGCTCTAGAGTCCTAGAGTCTAGAGTACGCTCTAGAGTCCTCCAGCCACAAATACTGAAGCCCACAAGCCACAACTACTGAAGCCCGCACGCCTAGAGCCCATGCTCCACAACAAGAGAGGCCACAGCGATGAGAAGCCCGCACACCGTAATGAAGAGTAGCCCCCGCTCGCCACAACTAGAGAAAGCCTGCGCACAGCAAGGAAGACCCAACACAGCCAAAAATAAATAAATATTTATTTAAAAATGAAAACCAAAAAGAAGGAATGTTATTTTTTAAGGAGTTGCCTTTTTGGTGCTAGGAGAATGTTGCTGTTTATGGTTGAGCAGGCATTCTTGATGATGGGGGAGGTCTGGTTGATGTATAATGCAGATACACAATGCGGGGGGGAGAGGGGAGGCCAAAGGGCAGAAAAGAATTTTTATGTTGATATTTCTCTTGCCTTACCATAAAATATGAATTTTATTTCACATTTTTAACATGAAAATTCATTTGTTCCAAGAGGAACGCCATAGGAGTTAAGCAGAGGTGGGTCAATGATTGCTTCCTGCCTTCACGTCAGTTAATGAACGGCCGAGAAAGACAAGCCGAGAAAGAGAACCAGAGGCTGGTGCTATGATGGTGATCTCTGGGTCCTTACCCAGTCTCCTTGTTTGGGAGAGTTTGGTCTACATGGCCGCCAACCAAATGACCTCTTCTCATTTAACCAAGCACGTATATGATACAAATGCTACGTTAATTATTAATACTAGGAAGCAAGCATGTGGGTAGTAAGGTGGACAGTTGACTGGACCGCAGACACTAGCAAAACTCTGGAATTGGACACTGTTGTTGTAACAGTAACTTGGCATCTCAGGAGACATACAATTAGAATTACGAAGGAGCAGAGGGCTTAGGGGACAGCACAGTTCTGTTTTCTCTTTTGCTTACTCATCTCGCCTATTATAAATGCCCATTAAATAGATCAAATGCAGGGTGCTTATGTCATCCTACACATTGAAAGTTGCAAATGCTGAACTTTGATGCGAGTGTGTAGGCCTGTTGTGCTGAGCCTTTGAAAGAGGTCCCGTGGACTATTACAACGATGAATTTCAGACGAGGGAATAACGTTCATATCCCGCAGACATTTATTGAGTAAACTTTACGGGCCAGTTCATTTTCCCAGTTAGTGAGAATACGAAAGTAAAGATGGATTGGCAGGGCGGAGGGGCGGGGAGATAAATTAGGAGTTTGGGATTAACATATACACATTACTATACATAAAATAGTAAACAACAAGGACCTCATATATAGCACAGGGGACTATACTCAATAACCCATAAGGGAAAAACATCTGAAAAAGAACAGATACAAATATATGTATAACTGAATCGCTACACCTGAAACTAACACTGTAAATCAGCTACACACACACACATACACACACACACACCACACACACACACACACACACACACACACACAAGGAAAAGAATGGAAAAGAAAAGAAGAAGGAATAAATCAGAGTAGTGTTTTTCAAAGTTTGGTCAAGAACAACCTGCTGCTGCCAGTTAAAAATACAGATTCCTAGAGTCCTTTCCAGATCTAATGATGCAGCGTCTCAGAAGAAGGTAGAGCCTGGCAATTAGCATTTTTAATAAGCACAGGTGATTCTTAATGCACCCTGGAGTTTGAAGAACACTAGATGATTTCTAAAGTTCCTTCCAAATCTACATTTTTACCACAAAACAGCTTTGTGGTGGAGACATTTTTCAGGCATCTTTGAGAAGACTGAACATTTTTGAGAGAGACAAATGGGCTGAAGTCATCCTTAATAATGTCTCACTATTACTAATATCAAACGTTTATTCAGGGCTTCCCTTGTGGCGCAGTGGTTGAGAGGCCGCCTGCCGATGCGGGGTACACGGGTTCGTGCCCCGGTCCGGGAAGATCCCACATGCCGCGGAGCGGCTGGGCCCGTGAGCCATGGCCGCTGAGCCTGCGCGTCCGGAGCCTGTGCTCCGCAACGGGAGACGTCAAAACAGTGAGAGGCCCGCGTACCGCAAAAAAAAAAAAAAAAAAAAAAGTTCATTCAATGCTCATTTCTGCCAAGTACGTGCCAAACACATTAAACACATAACCCCATTTATTCAGGTCAATGTCCTTTAGCCAAAAGCCACCAGACACACCTGTTGTGAAACAAAGGGGTTTGTTACTGGTTACAGTGACGGAGAGAACATACACCATGGGGAAGCATGCACTGTCTCCGTAAGAGGGTTAGAAAGAACTATGATAGGACTTGTACTTTGGTTGGGTGACTTGGGGAAGTGCCTAAAAAGGCAGATGTTGGACTTCCCTAGTGGTACAGTGGTTAGGACTCTGCACTTCCACTGCAGGGGCACAGGTTCAATCCCTGGTCGGGGAACTAAGACCCCACATGCTGCGCGGTGCGGCCAAAAAAACATAAAATAAACAATAAAATAAAAAGCAGGAGTTCACTAAATTGGATGTTGTCAGACAGCAAGGGTAATTTTATGATTGGATATCTTAATAGTTCTACTCATGGGGAAGGGAGCAAAGAACAAGGATTAAGCTGCAATTGATATAGAAGCAGCAGTTAATCATTTTGGCTGAGAGAGGGCCTGTGTCTGGGGTTCTGTGGGTGGCATATTCGCTTTGTTTTCGCCTATGCTTAGACAAAATTACGAAATCGCCTATTTTGTCTCATTGCATCATGGTCTCGGGGTAACCTGGCCTCAGTTGGTATTCTGTGAGATTGTTTATGTCTAATAGGGAAATATGGCCTAGCTCTGAGGGCCAGACCAGCTTTCAAATATCAGAGGCTGCAGGCCCCTTCCTTCTTTCTTTCTTTTCTTTCTTTCTTTCTTCCTTCCTTCCTTCCCTTTCTTTCTTCCTTCCTTCCTTCCTTCCTTCTTTCTTTTCTCTTTCTTTGTCTTTCTTTTCTCTCTCTCTCTCTCTTTCTTTCTTTCTCTCTCTCATACAACATACTATATCCCATGAGATAAGTATTATGAAATAACTCCTGCTCTGAGAGGTTGTGTGGCTTGCCAAGTTCATGTGGCTACTAAGTGGACATTCTGAGTCCACGAGGCTTTACTGCCTTCCCCTGGTAAAGGGAAAGCAATCTATAAAGCAATATACTTCTCAGTCTTGAACCCAATGGTCATAAAAACCTTTCTTTTGGTTCTTATCACAAGTCGGCTACGATGGGCTGGTTTCCAGTTATATGAAGCGTACTCACCAAAGAGGAAGTTAAAAGCTATGCCTTAAAGCATTGTCAAAACCAGCAAAAATGAGAATCCAGATATGTGTCCTGTACTGGATTGACAAGTCCTATGAAGAAAGCACTTTTAAGATAGAGTGGTCTCCGTGGTCCAGGAAAATCAGTGCTCGTGGCATTCTGCTTCACCCACAGCCTCTCTGGAATTCTGGGGCACTTCCATAAAGACATGGATTTTTTTCCCCAAAAATACACAGGGCATAAACGAATCATATGTATAGAGACGTGAGTTTCAGGTCAAAAGTTCAGACTGATGTGCTGATAAATTCATAAAACACTAAGAATCCAAATAAAAGCAACTCTAGGGACTCATCCAGAGCCCGAACAGACAGCGTTAGAATATACCAGAGAATGAGGGCAGACTAGACAGGCATTTCCACTGAATGCAGCATGCAAAAGGGATCCATAAAACCCCCTTACTCACCCCCGGGGCCCCTTTTGTGTTGTTCTTGCCAACACAGCAGCCGTCCTGCTATATAGACCCGCTGCGCTGCCGGGGCCCCATCACACTGAACTCACATCATCGTGTCAACCAGCCATGGGGAAGGTAAACGGAACACAAGTGAAATAAAATGGAGCGGGGAAAAATGCCTCTATACAAGATCTATTACGGGGAGCAAATGATTTCATTTTGAATTATACTTCCTTTGCAGATCACCTTCTACGAGGACCGGGGCTTCCAGGGCCGCTGCTACGAGTGCAGCAGCGACTGCCCCAACCTGCAGCCCTACTTCAGCCGCTGCAACTCCATCCGGGTGGACAGCGGCTGCTGGATGCTCTATGAGCGCCCCAACTACCAGGGCCACCAGTACTTCCTGCGGCGCGGCGACTACCCCGACTACCAGCAGTGGATGGGCTTCAACGACTCCATCCGCTCCTGCTGTCTCATCCCCCAAGTGAGTTCAGCTTGATTTCAATCATGCCACCTGAGTGTCCTCACTCTGTTAGTGATGGGTGTTAGGGCGAGGGAAGTTTTCCTTTAAATACACCTTAAGGTTAAGTGGGCTTTGGGTATCTGCCAAAGCCCAGGTAGATCCCAGCACAAAAACAGCAGAGAATATAAGGAAGAATTCACTTAGGGAAAGAATTTTGTTTTTAATCTTTGCTGCCATTAGGTCAGTCAAAGCTTGTCTGTGACAAATGTAATATCACAATGGGATATAAAACAAACTTGCAAGTGGGAAGCTGTTTAGGCATAAGAAGGCAGTATTTCTAACAAATTAACTTTTACCTATAGTAAAGGAATTGATAATGAACAAATTAGATAGTTTCCACTGCAGACTAGTAAAAATGGAAAACTCTGTTGTTAATATAGGCTATTCAAAGCTATCTTCCAATTTTGGAAAAGGTAATTTTTCTTAATTTGGAAAATCAGTTGAATTCTCGTTTCAGACTATTTACACAAATTTTCCACCAAAGGATGTGATTCTTTAAAATCCTGTTTTAGTGGTAAATTTATGTGTATATGTATATAACTTTTGGAGATAACACTCATATTAAAATATAGGCAAAATACTTATCTTTTTCCCCCAAAATGTAGGTTTATCACCTAGGAATCAAGAAATTATGGAATTAAGAATTAGGAATCAAGATATTTGAGCTTGTGATGGATTCTAACCCAGACCTTGAACTTCTTAAAAATTCCATCTCTCACACAAGAAGTAGAAAATGAGCATTTGTTAAATGCTAGTAGAACACAGATCCACATGAAGCGTTCACAGCAATTTCACAGTCTCAGTTTTGACACTGACAACCTCATGCCCCAACCTGCCAAGTTCATCTCTTGTTTGGTTGCTTTTTCTGCTCTTTCTCTTTGTGGACCAAGCAGACAAGCTCCCACAGGCTGCGGCTGTATGAGAGAGAGGATCACAAAGGCCTCATGGTGGAGCTGAGCGAGGACTGCTCCTGTATCCAGGACCGCTTCCACCTGAATGAGGTCCGCTCCCTCCACGTGCTGGAGGGTTGCTGGGTCCTCTATGAGATGCCGAACTACTGCGGCCGGCAGTACCTACTGCGACCCCAAGAGTACAGGCGCTACCACGACTGGGGGGCCATGGATGCTAAGGCCGGCTCTTTGCGCAGGGTGGTGGATTTATACTAAAATAGTTTCACACTACCATTTTCTCATTTGCAACCTAATAAAGTATTTAGTCTGTATTGTTGGCAATCGCTGGCTTCTGTTTTTCTTTCATTGTGTGCCAATTAATTCACCTGTAAATACTCCCTCTCAAAGGTTGAGGAGTGGATAAGAGGAGGTGGGGTCTGTTCTAGAAGAGCATCAAGGTAGAATGAGTTTTGAACAAGGCTCAGAAGTGGGGGTGGAGAAAGGAGAGAGCCTGTCTGAGAAATAAAGGCAGATCAAAGCGAGAGAAATGGGAGAGGGTGACTGGGGAGAAGGGAGGCATTCAGCTGAGGGCCTAAGGAAGAGCATTCCAGGAGTTTCCATCGGACCCAAGAAGTAGCTGTAAGCCACAGAGTCACAGATGAGTGGTGAGGGCAGCTCATTTGGAAAAAGCCTGATTAGACTCTATAAGGAATTATACTTTTGTTTTCTCTCAAGCACAGCAATATATAACTAATGCCAGGGCTGCCATCAGCCATTGCCATACTTTTGGACTCAGCTGAAGACCCTCCTTCTTATTCTAAAACAGCTCCCGACCAGGGTGCACCTCGTGGCCAGTACAGCTGCTGGACCAAACACTGAGTGAATTTTAGAAACTGCACAGCTGTTCACAGTGCTCAGCTAATGCAAATAAATTAATGAGATACACATTAATATTTTAAATAGATTTGCCTGATACAGTGTACCACAAACAATAAAAAGTTCTTTGCTACAAAAAAGCAGGCTCAAATTTAAAGGCACATTGAAGAAAGACATAATTTCTAAAGCCTCTGAAGTAAAATCTGCTTGCTCACAAGGGAAGCCCTGCATATTAAAAAAAAAAGAAAATTCTTTCATCAGTAGAAAATTAGTTTATTTTTAACTTGAAGTGTTCCCTCCAAAGTGATAGTCGCCCATAATCTTACTACTTTACACATCCTATAAAGAAAGAAGTGGAGGGGTCCCTCTGATCCCACACTTCATCGCTAGCCCTTCTGCACATTTGGTGGGTACCCTTCTTGAATTTTCCCTCATTTATATAGATATCTCATGAAACACATATTTTTATTTCTTTACAAAAATAAAATCATGCTGTACATATTAGTCTGCAACTTGCTTTTATCAATAAAATGTAATGTGGTATGGACATCTATCTAGGTCAGTACCTTATTCTGTTAATGGCTGCATTGTGTTCCATTGTTGGAGGTTCCCTAGATTATTTAACCATTTATTCGCTGGTGATTGGGCTTTTCCAATTTTGCTTTTCCAAACAAGGCTGCAACGAATATCGTCATACATATACCTTTATCGACACACGCCACAGTTTCTGGAGGATAGAGACCTAGAAGTGAGACTGCCCACTCATAGTGCAAGTTATTTTTTCTTTTAATGGACTGCCCAATTACTAGCCACCAAGGAGCCTACCTTCTTTGAGTTAGGGGCATCACCATTTACTGAGCACCTACCATAGGCTTGCCGTGTACAGCACTGGGGATGAAAAAACAAACAAAACAAACAAACAGAAGGCATTGTCCCTACCGCCACAGAACTCTACACAGAAATAATACTAAATATTGACACTAAACAATAAATACATAATCACTTTTTTTGGTCAAGTACTTCCCAAGTGCTAAATAATACATATGTAATCACTTGCTTATCAAGTACTGTTGCTAAGAAGTTTTAAGGCATCCCATGACGCATTTCTAGGGGGAATAATGGAGCAATATTTATTTATGTATTTCTCGTGAGATGTGTTTTTATTCCTTAACATTTGGGGAGGGAAAGTGTTTTCTTGGCATGACATACACATTTAGAACTTAATTACATACCTTACCTTTCTGTGACACTTTTTTTTTTCCTGTTTTGGAACAACACCGCCAATGAAAACAGTTTCCTGTGAATAGGAAAAAAACTGTTTTTGACACAGCAGACAAAATGTTGCATCGCAGGAATAGCCAGTTCCAGCCTTTGGCCTTTTGGCTGGGGAACGGGAGACCAGGAAGGCACAGGTCACTGTTTCTCTACCATGACCTTCTCCAGCTGACCTCCTTTTTTCTCGCCCCTCCTCCCACCTCACCCCCACCTCCACCCCCTAAATTTCTGCCCCTTTATTCCTTTCTCGAGCCCACTGGTCTTGAGGTACAAGCCTCCATTGGAATCCTCCAACGTCTCTCCTGTCCTGCAGGAGAAATTTTAACAATCCAGAACTACAAAATCTGCCTTTGTCTTATGCTAAACACGCTTAAGACGCACATATAAGCAATTCTAATAACAATCCAAACATTTTATAAATGTCTTATTTTCTCTCTCTTTTTTTCTCTCACACAAAATCACAGGGAGCTTGCAACCCAAAAAGAAGTGGACTTTTTCTTCTTTAGAATTCCAAAAGAGAAATATTGAGGAACCAGGTTCCAATCACTTTTACAGTCGGTTTTGTGCCTTTACTGGTGAATCATACATCTTTAGTAAAGGATTCTGAGAAGAATAAAGATTCATTATAGTTAATGATAGTGGTAGCAGACAGGGATGAAAATGCTTGAGTAATTCTACTTTATTTAAAATGAAAATGTCATGTGACACAAGAAGAGTATGATAGTTTTCTAGTATAAGCTCCATTTGATGGACATTATCTTGAAGTTGAAAAAAAATTAGCTCAATCACATAAAAAGCTTATATATTGGACAAATTAAGCCTTTTATTTACAACACTTATGAAAAAATGGGGGCTAAATTAAACTTAGTAACACATCCAGGGGGGTGGGATGAATTGGGAGATTGGGATTGACATATATACACAATTGATACTATGTATAAGATAGATAACCAATGAGAACCTACTGTATAGCTCAGGGAACTCTACTCAATGCTCTGTGGTGACCTAAATGGGAAGGAAATCCAAAAAAAGAGGCACATATGTGTACATATAGCTGATTCACTTTGCTGTATGGTAGAAACTAACACAACCTTGTAAAGCAACTATACTCCAATAAAAATTTATTTTAAAAAAACCCACATCCAGTGTCCCACAGTAAGAAGCAAGGATGGGACTGTAGCATGTCCTTTACTGCTATGCTTATCCTAATGTGGGGAGTTCTACGCAGGGATAACTTTCTTTCTATCTTTCTTTCTTTCTTCCTTCCTTTCTTTCTTTTTTTGTTAGATCTATTTTACTGAAGAATTGTTGATTTACCATATTAGTTTTAGGTGTACGACATAGTGATTCAGTATTTTTACAGATTATAGTCCTTGAAAACTTATTACAAGATAATGTCTATAATTCCCTGTGTCGTACAATATATCCTTGTTTCTTATCTATTTTATACATAGTAGTTTGTATCTTTTAATCCCATACCCCTAATTTGTCCCTCCTCCCTTGGAGGGATAATTTCTGGAATAACTCTAGGATAAGATTTTGAAGTATCAATATTATAAAAAAACAAGACCCCCCCAAAACTTGCTCATCATATTTTCACATTTTTAAAATCGAGGGGTTCTTAATAATTTAGATTTCCCAGACCAATTTTCTTTAAATAGGACTGCCGATTTTTATTTTGCCAAGCAAGGACATTTGAAATTAAAAACAAAACAAAAATTCAAAACTAAGCACTATCCATTATTACATCATTTTATATTTTTAAAAAATACATTTAAAAAAGAAAATTTCAATCCTCTCAAATACACAAGTTTCTAATAAAGTGTGGTTCAGAGCAAGAAAGAATGCTTGAGAATATTGCTTTGATTCATAGGCTTTTTTATTCGGCAAAAACTAGTAGAAACTGAGCAGAGTTTGAAGACTCTTGTCTGAGGTTGCAACTCAATACCTTCAAGGATCAGGGAGATGATGTAAATACAGGCATACCTCACAAACACTGTGGGTTCAGTTCCAGACCATGACAATAATGCAAATATCGCAATAAAATGGGTTACATGAAATTTTGGTTTCCCAGTGCATATAAAAGTTATGTTTAGGGCTTCTCTGGTGGCGCAATGGTTGAGAGTCCGCCTGCCAATGCAGGGGACACGGGTTCATGCCCCGGTCCGGGAAGATCCCACATGCCGCGGAGCGGCTGGGCCCGTGAGCCATGGCCGCTGAGCCTGCGCGTCCGGAGCCTGTGCTCCGCAACGGGAGAGGCCACAACAGTGAGAGGCCCGCGTACCGAAAAAAAAAAAAAAAAGTTATGTTTACACTATACTATAATCCATTAAGAGTACAACAGCATTGTGTCTAAAAAAAGACCAATGTACATATCTTAATTAAAAATACTTTATTGCTGGGCTTCCCTGGTGGTGCAGTGGTTGAGAGTCTGCCTGCCGATGCAGGGGACACGGGTTTGTGCCCCCGTCCGGGAAGATCCCACATGCCGCGGAGCGGCTAGGCCCGTGAGCCATGGCCGCTGAGCCTGCGCGTCCAGAGCCTGTGCTCCGCAACGGGAGAGGCCACAACAGTGAGACGCCCGCGTACCGCAAAAAAATAAATAAAATTAAAAATACTTTATTGCTAAAAGAGGCTAACCATCATCTGAGCCTTTAGCAAGCCATAATCTTTTTGCCTGTGGAGGGTCTTGCCTCGTGCTGATGGCTGCTGACTGATCAGGGTGGTGGTTGCTAAAGGCTGGGCTGGCTGTGGCAGTTTCTTAAAATAAGACAACAATGAAGTTTGTCATATTGATTGATGGCTCCTCCTTTCACAAACAATTTCTCTGTAGCATGCAACGCTCTTTGATAGCATTTTACCTACAGTAGAGCTTCTTTCAAAATTGGAGTCAATCCTCTCAATCCCTACCACTGCTTTATCAAGTTCATGTTACCAAGTTCATGTAATATTCTAAATCCTTTGTTGTCATTTCAACAATCTTCACAGCATTTTCACCAGGAATAGATTCCATCTCAAGAAATCACTTTCTTTGCTCATCCATAAGAAACAACTCCTCATCCATTAAAGTTTTATGAGATTGCAGCAATTCAGTCCCATCCTCAGGCCCACTTCTAATTCTAGTTCTTTTGCTATTTCCACCATATCTGTGGTTACTTCCTCCACTGAAGTCTTGAACCCCTCAAAGTCATCCAGGAGGGTTGGAATCAACTTCTTCCAAACTCCTGTTATTGTTGATATTTTGATTTTTTCCCACGGATCATGAATGCTCTTCATGGCATCTAGAATGGTAAATTCTTTCCAGAAGGTTTTTAATTGACTTTGCCCAGATCCATCAGTGGAATCACTATTTATGGTAGCTATAGTCTTATGAAATATATTTCCTAAATAATATGACTTTAAAGTTGGAATTACTCCTTGATCCATGGGCTGCAGAATGGATGTTGTATGAGCAGGCATGAGAATAACATTAATTTCATTGTACATCTCTATCAGAGCTCCAGGGTGACCAGGTGCATTGTTATTGACAGTAATATTTTGAAAAGAATCTTTTCATGGAGCAGTAGGTCTCAACTGTGAGCTTAAAGTATTCAGTAAACCATGTTGTAAAAAGATGTTCTGTCACCCAGGCTTTGTTGTTCCATTTATAGAGCACAGGCAGAGTAAATTTAGCATAATTATAAAAGACTAGGATTTTCAAAACGGTAAAGGAGAACTGGCTTCAATTTAAAGTCACCAGCTGCATTAGCTCCTATAAAGAAACTCATTCTGTCCTTTGAAGCTTTGAAGCCAGACATTGACTTCTCTTCTCTAGCTATAAAAGTGCTAGATGGCATCTTCTTCCAATATAAGGCTGTTTCATCTACACTGAAAATCTGTTGGTTAGTGTAGCCACCTTCATTAATTATCTGAGCTAGATCTTCTGGATAACTTGCTGCAATTTTTACAACAGCACTTGCTGCTTCACCTTGTACTTTTATGTTATGGAGACAGCTTCTTTCCTTAAGCCTCATGAACAACCTCTGCTAACTTCAAACTTTTCTTCTGCAGTTTCCTCGCCTCTCTCAATCTTCATAGCATTGAAGAGAGTTAGGTTCTCCTTGCTCTGGTTTAGGCTTTGGCTTAAGGGAATGTAGTGGTTGGTCTGATCTTCTATCCAGACCACTCAAACTTTATCCATATAGGCAATAAGGCTGTTTCAGTTTCTTCATTAGCGTGTTCACTGGAGTAGCACTTTTAATTTCCTTCAGTAATTTTCCCGCTACATTCACAACTTGGCTAACTGTTTGGGGCAAGAGGCCTAGCTTTCAGCCTGTCTTACCTTTCAACCAGCGTATGCCTTCCTCACTAAGCATAATCATTAAAAGTGAGATACACATGACTCTTCCTTTCACTTGAGCACTTAGAGACTACTGTAGGGTTATTAACTGACCTAATTTCAATAGTACTGTGTCTCAGGGAATAAGGAGGCCCAAGGCGGGGAGAGAGAGATGGGGAATAGTCTGTCGGTGGAGCAGTCAGGACACACAACATTTATGGATTAAGTTCTCTGTCTTATATAGGTGCAGTTCATGGTTTTTACAATAATAACATCAAAGATCACTGACCACAGTTCACCATAACAAATATAATAATGATGAAAAAGTTTGAAATATTGTGAGAATTACCAAAATGTGATACAGAGACTCTAAATGAGCAAATGCCGTTGGAAAAATGACCCTGCTAGACTTGCTCAATGCAGGGCTTCCACAAATGTTCAATTTGTAAAAAACACAGTATCTGCATAACTCATCAAAGCAAAGCACAAAAAAATGAGGTATGCCTGTAAGCGAAACAACCTTCTTTAAGATGACAAGGAGTAAGGCTTCCGGGAAGATGGCGGAAGAGGAAGACGCGGAGATCACCTTCCTCCCCACAGATACACCAGAAATACAACTACACGTGGAACAACTCCTACAGAACACCTACTGAACGCTGGCAGAAGACCTCAGACCTCCCAAAAGGCAAGAAACCCCCCACGTACCTGGGTAGGGCAAAAGAAGAAACAAAAAACAGAGACAAAAGGATAGGGACGGGACCTGCACCAGTGGGAGGGAGCCGTGAAGGAGGAAATGTTTCCAAACACTAGGAAGCCCCTTCGCGGGCGGAGACTGCGGGTGGCGGAGGCGGAAAGCTTAAGAGCCGAGGGGGAGAGCACAGCAACAGGGGTGCGGGGGGCAAAGCAGAGAGATTCCCGCACAGAGGATCAGGGCCGACCGGCACTCACCAGCGCAAGAGGCTTGTCTCCTCACCCGCCGGGGCGGGCAAGGCTGCGAGCTGAGGCTCGGGCTTCGGTCGGAGCACCGGGAGAGGACTGGGGTTGGCGGCGTGAACACAGCCTGCAGGGGGTTAGTGCGCCACAGCTGGCCGGGAGGGAGTCCGGGGAAAAGTCTGGAGCTGCCGAAGAGGCAAGAGACTTTTTCCTCCCTCTTTGTTTCCTGGTGCGCGAGGGGAGGGGATTAAGAGCGCTGCTTAAAGGAGCTCCAGAGACGGGCGCAAGCCGCGGCTAAAAGCGCGGGCCCCAGAGACGGGCATGAGACGCTAAGGCTGCTGCTGCCGCCACCAAGAAGCCTGTGTGTGAGCACAAGTCACTATCCACACCCCGCTTCCGGGGAGCCTGTGCAGCCCGCCACTGCCAGGGTCCCGGGATCCAGGGACAACTCCCCCGGGGAGAACACACAGCGCGCCTCAGGCTGGTGCAACGTCGCGCCGGCCTCTGCCACCTCAGGCTCCGCCCCGCACTCCGTGCCCCTCCCTCCCCCCAGCCTGAGTGAGCCAGAGCCCCCGAGTGAGCGGCTCCTTTAACTCCGTCCGGTCTGAGCGAAGAACAGACGCCCTCAGGCGACCTACACGCAGAGGTGGGGCCAAATCCAAAGCTGAGCCCCTGGGAGCTGTGAGAACAAAGAAGAGAAAGGGAAATCTCTCCCAGCAGCCTCAGGAGCAGCGGATTAAATCTCCACAATCAACTTGATGTACCCTGCATCTGTGGAATACATGAATAGACAATGAATCATCCCAAATTGAGGGTGGACTTTGAGAGCAAGATTTATGATTTTTTCCCCTTTTCCTCTTTTTGTGAGTGTGTAAGAGTATGCTTCTGTGTGAGATTATGTCTGTATAGCTTTGCTTCCACCATTTGTCCTAGGGTTCTATCCGTCCGCTTTATTTTTTTCTTTCTTAATAATTATTTGTTTATTTTAATAACTTTATTATATTTTATCTTACTTTATTTTATTTTACTTTATCTTCTTTCTTTCTTTTTATTTTTCCTTCCCTCCTTCCTTCCTTCCTCCCTCCCTCCCTCCTTTCTTTCTTTCTTTCTTTCTACTTCTACTAATTCTGTCTACTTTTTCTCCCTTTTATTCTGAGCCGTGTGGATGAAAGGCTCTTGGTGCTGCAGTCAGGAGTCAGTGCTGTGCCTCTGAGGTGGGAGAGCCAACTTCAGGACACTGGTCCACAAGGGACCTCCCAGCTCCACATAATATCAAACGGCAAAAATCTCCCAGAGATCTCCATCTCAACACCAGCACCCAGCTTCACTCAAGCTACAGTGCTGGACATCCTATGCCAAACAACTAGCAAGACAGGAACACAACCCCACCCATTAGCAGAGAGGCTGCCTAAAATCATAATAAGTCCACAGACACCCCAAAACACACCACCAGACGTGGACCTGCCCACCAGAAACACAAGATCCAGCCTCATCCACCAGAACACAGGCACTAGCCCCTCCACCAGGAAGCCTACACAACCCACTGAACTAACCTTAGCCACTGGGGACAGACACCAAAAACAACGGGAACTACGAACCTGCAGCCTGCAAAAAGGAGATCCCAAACACAGTAAGATAAGCAAAATGAGAAGACAGAAAAACAGCAGATGAAGGAGCAAGATAAAAACCCACCAGACCTAACAAATGAAGAGGAAATAGGCAGTCTACCTGAAAAAGAATTCAGAATAATGATAGTAAAGATGATCCAAAATCTTGGAAATAGAATGGACAAATGCAAGAAACATTTAACAAGGAGCTAGAAGAACTAAAGATGAAACAAGCAACGATGAACAACACAATAAATGAAATTAAAAATACTCTAGATGGGATCAATAGCAGAATAACTGAGGCAGAAGAACGGATAAGTGACCTGGAAGATAAAATAGTGGAAATAACTACTGCAGAGCATAATAAAGAAAAAAGAATGAAAAGAACTGAGGACAGTCTCAGAGGCCTCTGGGACAATATTACACGCACCAACATTCGAATTATAGGGGTTCCAGAAGAAGAAGAGAAAAAGAAAGGGACTGAGAAAATATTCGAAGAGATTATAGTTGAAAACTTCCCTAATGTGGGAAAGGAAACAGTTAATCAAGTCCAGAAAGCACAGAGAGTCCCATACAGGATAAATGCAAGGAGAAATACGCCAAGACACATATTAATCAAACTGTCAAAAATTAAATACAAAGAAAACATATTAAAAGCAGCAAGGGAAAAACAACAAATAAAACACAAGGGAATCCTCATAAGGTTAACAGCTGATCTTTCAGCAGAAACTCTGCAAGCCAGAAGGGACTGGCAGGACATATTTAAAGTGATGAAGGAGAAAAACCTGCAACCAAGATTACTCTACCCAGCAAGGATCTCATTCAGATTCGATGGAGAAATTAAAACCTTTACAGACAAGCAAAAGCTGAGAGAGTTCAGCACCACCAAACCAGCTTTACAACAACTGCTAAAGGAACTTCTCTAGGCAAGAAACACTAGAGAAGGAAAAGACCTACAATAACAAACCCAAAACGATGAAGAAAATGGGAATAGGAACATACATATCGATAATTACCTTAAATGTAAATGGACTAAATGCTCCCACCAAAAGACACAGATTGGCTGAATGGATACAAAAACAAGACCCATATATTTGCTGTCTACAAGAGACCCACTTCAGACCTAGAGACACATACAGACTGAAAGTAAGGGGATGGAAAAAGATATTTCATAGAAATGGAAACCAAAAGAAAGCTGGAGTAGCAATTCTCGTACCAGACAAAATAGACTTTAAAATAAAGACTATTAGAAGAGACAAAGAAGGACACTACATAATGATCAAGGGATCGATCCAAGAAGAAGATATAACAATTGTAAATATTTTTGCACCCAACATAGGAGCACCTCAATACATAAGGCAAATACTAACAGCCATAAAAGGGGAAATCGACAGTAACACATTCATAGTAGGGGACTTTAACACCCCACTTTCACCAATGGACAGATCATCCAAAATGAAAATAAATAAGGAAACACAAGCTCTAAATGATACCTTAAACAAGATGGACTTAATTGATATTTATAGGACACTCCATCCAAAAACAACAGAATACACATTTTTCTCAAGTGCTCATGGAACATTCTCCAGGATAGATCATATCTTGGGTGACAAATCAAGCCTTGGTAAATTTAAGAAAATTGAAATTGTATCAAGTATCTTTTCCAACCACAATGCTATGAGACTAGATATCAATTACAGGAAGAGATCTGTAAAAAATACAAACCCATGGAGGCTAAACAATATAATACTTAATAACGAAGTAATCACTGAAGAAATCAAAGAGGAAATTAAAAAATACCTAGAAACAAATGACAATGGAGACACAACTACCCAAAATCTATGGGATGCAGCAAAAGCAGTTCTAAGAGGAAGTTTATAGCAATACAATCCTACCTTAAGAAAGAGGAAATATCTCGAATAAAAAACAAAACCTTGCACCTAAAGCAATTAGAGAAAGAAGAACAAAAAAACCCCTAAGTTAGCAGAAGGAAAGAAATCATAAAAATCAGATCAGAAATAAATGAAAAAGAAATGAAGGAAACGATAGCAAAGATCAATAAAAGTTGGTTCTTTGAGAAGATAAACAAAATTGATAAACCATTAGCCAGCCTTATCAAGAAAAAAAGGGAGAAGACTCAAATCAATAGAATTAGAAATGAAAAAGGAGAAGTAACAACTGACATTGCAGAAATACAAAAGATCATGAGAGATTACTACAAGCAACTCTATGCCAATAAAATGGACAACCTGGAAGAAATGGACAAATTCTTAGAAATGCACAACCTGCCAAGACTGAATCAGGAAGAAATAGAAAATATGAACAGACCAATCACAAGCACTGAAATTGAAACAAAAGCCCAGGACCAGATGGCTTCACAGGCGAATTCTATCAAATATTTAGAGAAGAGCTAACACGTATCCTTCTCAAACTCTTCCAAAATATAGCAGAGGGAGGAACACTCCCAAACTCATTCTACGAGGCCACCATTACCCTGATACCAAAACCAGACAAGGATGTCACAAAGAAAGAAAACTACAGGCCAATATCACTGATGAACATAGATGCAAAAATCCTCAACAAAATACTAGCAAACAGAAACCAACAGCACGTTAAACAGATCATACACCATGATCACGTGGGGTTTATTCCAGGAATGCAAGGATTCTTCAATATACACAAATCAATGAATGTGATATACTATATTAACAATTGAAGGAGAAAAACCATATGATCATCTCAATAGATGCAGAGAAATCTTTCGACAAAATTCAACACCCATTTATGATAAAAACCCTCCAGAAACTAGGCATAGAGGGAACTTTCCTCAACATAATAAAGGCCATATATGACAAACCCACAGCCAACATCGTCCTCAATAGTGAAAAACTGAAAACATTTCCACTAAGATCAGGAACAAGACGAGGTTGCCCACTCTCACCACTCTTATTCAACATAGTTTTGGAAGTTTTAGCCACAGCAATCAGAGAAGAAAAGGAAATAAAAGGAATCCAAATTGGAAAAGAAGAAGTAAAGCTGTCACTTTGCAGATGACATGATACTATACATAGAGAATCCTAAAGATGCTACCAGAAAACTACTAGAGCTAATCAATGAATTTGGTAAAGTAGCAGGATTCAAAATTAATGCACAGAAATCTCTGGCATTCCTATACACTAATGATGAAAAATCTGAAAGTGAAATCAAGAAAACACTCCATTTACCACCGCAACAAAAAGAATAAAATATCTAGGAATAAACCTACCTAAGGAGACAAAAGACCTGTATGCAGAAAATTATAAGACACTGATGAAAGAAATTAAAGATGATACAAATAGATGGAGAGATATACCATGTTCTTGGATTAGAAGAATCAACATTGTGAAAATGACTCTACTACCCAAAGCAATCTACAGATTCAGTGCAATCCCTATCAAACTACCACTGGCATTTTTCACAGAACTAGAGCAAAAAATTTCACAATTTGTATGGAAACACAAAAGACCCCGAATAGCCAAAGCAATCTTGAGAACGAAAAACGGAGCTGGAGGAATCAGGCTCCCTGACTTCAGACTATACTAGAAAGCTACAGTAATCAAGACAGTATGGTACTGGCACAAAAACAGAAAGATAGATCAATGGAACAGGATAGAAAGCCCAGAGATAAACCCACGCACATATGGTCACCTTGTCTTTGATAAAGGAGGCAGGAATGCACAGTGGAGAAAGGACAGCCTCTTCAATAAGTGGTGCTGGGAAAACTGGACAGGTACATGTAAAAGTATGAGATTAGATCACTCCCTAACACCATACACAAAAATAAGCTCAAAATGGATTAAAGACCTAAATGTAAGGCCAGAAACTATCAAACTCTTAGAGGAAAACATAGGCAGAACACTCTATGACATAAATCACAGCAAGATCCTTTTTGACCCACCTCCTAGAGAAATGGAAATAAAAACAAAAATAAACAAATGGGACCTAATGAAACTTCAAAGCTTTCGTACAGCAAAGGAAACCATAAACAAGACCAAAAGACAACCCTCAGAATGGGAGAAAATATTTGCAAATGAAGCAACTGACAAAGGATTAATCTCCAAAATTTATAAGCAGCTCATGCAGCTCAATAACAAAAAAACAAACAACCCAATCCAAAAATGGGCAGAAGACCTAAATAGACATTTCTCCAAAGAAGATATACAGACTGCCAACAAACACATGAAAGAATGCTCAACATCATTAATCATTAGAGAGATGCAAATCAAAACTACAATGAGATATCATCTCACACCAGTCAGATGGCCATCATCAAAAAATCTACAAACAGTAAATGCTGGAGAGGGTGTGGAGAAAAGGGAACCCTCTTGCACTGTTGGTGGGAATGTAAATTGATACAGCCACTGTGGAGAACAGTATGGAGGTTCCTTAAAAAACTACAAATAGAACTACCATATGACCCAGCAATCCCACTACTGGGCATATACCCGGAGAAAACCATAATTCAAAAAGAGTCATGTACCAAAATGTTCATTGCAGCTCTATTTATAATAGCCCGGAGATGGAAACAACCTAAGTGTTCATCATCGGATGAATGGATAAAGAAGATGTGGCACATATATACAGTGGAATATTACTCAGCCATAAAAAGAAACGAAATTGAGCTATTTGTAATGAGGTGGATAGACCTAGAGTCTGTCATACAGAGTGAAGTAAGTCAGAAAGAGCAAGACAAATAGCGTATGCTAACACATATATATGGAAGTTAAGAAAAAAAAATGTCATGAAGAACCTAGGGGTAAGACAGACCTACTAGAGACTTGAGGATATGGGGAGGGGGAAGGGTAAGCTGTGACAAAGCGAGAGAGAGGCATGGACATATATACGCTACCAAACGTAAGGTAGATAGCTAGTGGGAAGCAGCCGCATAGCACAGGGAGATCAGCTCGGTTCTTTGTGACCGCCTGGAGGGGTGGGATAGGGAGGGTGGGAGGGAGGGAGACGCAAGAGGGAAGAGATATGGGAACATATGTATATGTATAGCTGATTCACTTTGTTATAAAGCAGAAACTAACACACCATTGTAAAGCAATTATACTCCAATAAAGATGTAAAAAAGAAAGATGACAAGGAGTAATGGGTAGTATGGTGAACTGTGGAAAGAATGAACCAACCTAAAGCATTACCAAAACATCTAAACACTGTGTCAGCCAAGCGAAATACATCTCCAAGTCCACAGCCCTCAAGGCTGTTCTTATTTCCACATTGGTGTGAAAACTGGGGAGATCCACCAACAATGGACATCACAGTAGTTTCCAGTGAATCCTCCCCCACCATGAAATGCCTCGGTACCATGTAAGCCCTCGAAACCCAACCATAGAGCCTGGGTAAGTGAGGAGAGGAAATCCCAACAATGAGTAAAGTTAAATTTTCTCTCCATCCCAGTGGAATGAGACTTAGATTCATAAAATATTCTGAGTTACAGAAAATAAGGAAAGTGGTATTTCTTATACACTTCATTTTGTAGACTATTTACACTAGCTACACAAATCATTAGCCCTGCATGCAGCAAAATCTGAACCTGAACTAGTCTCTTTTTTCTTCACTTTTGTTTGAAACCATGTGAATATTTATAGAGTGACAAAGGGTTACTTCCTGGACCAGAGCTCAGGACAACAGGGTGTTTCTTCTCTCTTGTTCTCCCTGCAAAGACAGTTGCCATCATTCATTCCAGGCAACTGGTGTAGAGCGCTGCTTCTGTGCCACAGGTGCAAGGAGTGTCAGGTCTCAACCTATGTTCACTTAGCACACTAAGTACAATTTGGGACTTAGGTTTTATACACATTTGTCACTCCCAGAATTTTCTGTAGAGCACTGAAATTAAGCCACATTTTGGCCCACAGCATTCACATTTCAATTCTATGAGAAGAGTAGGGGGTTTTCCCGATTTCTTTCCCCAGGCTGAAATAAAGCCTTCCGTCTTCCCGGTTAATGAAAAAGCCAAGCCCAAAGTGCCCTTGTTTTGGTCCTCCAGTTGGATCCTAAATTTCGGCTGTAGCTGCATGTCAGCTGAAGTGGTGGTCCCCACTGACACCCCCATGCTGCTCCTCTAGACGCTCTCTGGGACTCTGCATTAGGGTTCTCATGTTCTACTGTTTTCACCCATGAACACACTCCCCACAGAAACAGCTCTGAGCAAAATGATGGGGTTTTTTAAATTTATTATTATTTTTCATTCTTATTTTTTTCATTTTTAATTGAAATGATTTTTATTCTTTAGATTCTGGCTGCATATATTCCACTAGGCTAACATAAGTAACTCTGCAAATACATGCCTTTACATACTGGATAACAAGAACTGAAACACCATATTATACATAGTTGGTGTCTAATTGATAAATATCAACTTACAAAGATTTATGACCCAAAGGAAAGACAAAGTATTTCAATGAGTCAACATAGGACTGTGACTAATTCTTTGAACATCAAAGAGGCTAAAGGCATAGGTCATCTTCCCCTCCAGCGCTCTTTCCAGTCCATCAGACTATCCTCTTCCAGGCTGATAAATACTTTCTAAAGTCTTCCTAGAGTCCAAGCTTCTAGATGTTTATTCCTCCCTCTCGCTACACCATTCCAGCTATAGCTCCTCTTTGTGTTCGTGCAATTAATTTCCTCTAAGTCAAAAGCTTTGTGTACTCTTGTTCCCCATAGAACAAACGTGTATCTAGATCCTACCAGAAATGGGTTTCTTAGGAATTTGGTTTTCTTTTATAAATAACCTAAGAGGTAATCTGATTTTGTATTTTAAAAGCATTACTTTTTCTTATTTCCTTAAGCTTTTAGAAATTTCCCTTTTCGTTCTTCTTTCTGAGATTAATCATCTTAAAACTATTCTCCCTTTTGAATTACAAGTAACCAAGATAAAACCTCCAATCTTCAGTCTACTTCCACGTATGACTGCAACAAAATCAGACCAAATACTAAAGATCTGCATTTGCTGTTTTTTTTTTTTTTTTTTTTACCACACTGAAAGTTTGAAATTTTGTGAAACTTCTTGGTAAAACATTCCAATTTCTTGCACCCTTTAATGAGGAAGCTCTCTTAAAAGACTAATTTGAAATTTTCAGTATTCAGTGCAGGTCATTTCCTTCTTATTAACCTTCATATTCAATATTATGGCACATACTTCGTACAGATCAGTTTATATTTGCCGTATTAAGACTCTGACTTTTTTGCTCCACCGCTTTTTGTTTTGTTTTGTTTTTCCCCAACCCATACAAATAAAAGAGTGGACTATATATGAAATGGCTGAAGTTCTACTTCTATTATTAAATAGACAATGTCCCAAATTACTTTTTTTTTTTTCCAAACTGTCTCAATAGCATCAGCTAGTGATAGAAACTCCAGAGAGAATGGGACCAAAACCCACAATGAGCCCCATGGACTCTGACAGCAAAGAGAAAAAAGAGTACACGAAAATCCCCTCCTCACCCGGGGGCCCCTTTTGTGTCGTTCCTGCCAACGCAGCAGCCCTCCTGCTATATAGACCCGCGTGCCCGCCCCACCGCACTGAACTCGCATCCCCGCATCCAGCAGCCATGGGGAAGGTGAGCCCCGCGCCGGCGGGAGGGGCCCGCAGCCGGGCTGGAGCCCAGGCCTCTGAGCCCTGTCCTTCCCTTCCCTGCTAGATCACCTTCTACGAGGACCGGGGCTTCCAGGGCCGCCACTACGAGTGCAGCAGCGATCACGCCAACCTGCAGCCTTACTTGGGCCGCTGCAACTCAGTGCGTGTGGACAGCGGCAGCTGGATGATCTATGAGCAGCCCAACTACCTGGGCTGCCAGTACTTCCTGCGGCGCGGCGACTACCCCGACTACCAGCAGTGGATGGGCCTCAACGACTCCGTCCGCTCCTGCCGCCTCATCCCCCACGTGAGTCCAGTTCCATATCATTCTGGTTCACTTTGGACCCAGAATGCATAGTTTCAAACAAAGGTTAAACATTTGGAGTAGTGATCATTTAGAATAATTGAGAGTTTGGGGAAAAGGTAAGCTATGGCATATTAGTTCAATATAATTTGCCTTGAACAGAAGTAAATTGTTGCCCAGGTACCAGTTAATCAACAAATATTTATTGAGTAAGAATGTATCCGCTGCCCCGGGGCATGTATAAAATAGAGGTCCTGACCTGGAATCATTTACAATGGAGTTGTAGAAAAACCACTAATATCCAACAGAAAAATAATTAGGTGCTAGTTAGTTTCTGAGCTGACAGGAGTTGAAAAGGAAAATTTTACAAGGGTTCATTCTTGTAAGACTCTTTCCCCTTTTTGCCTCCCAATTGCATGTTTTGGTTTTCCCCACCTGTACAAATAAAAGTACTTTTTCTCAGTAGAGAGCAATGCAGAGATTTTATACACAGGCTACAAATAATTCATACGTGTCTTAAAACACTAAGGTTTTTTAAAAATTAGTCCTTGGGCTTACTCATTTTTCTTTCCCATTTTTCCTCCTTCTATTCATAAATTACTAAATGAAAATCAAGTATGTAACTGAGAGATTTCAGATGTTTCACTTTGCTTTCCACAGAAACAAAAGCATCTAAGCCCTTGGTGATTTTTCCAAGATTTATTTTAAACTCAATGTAGAGTAATTCATTTCATAAACGGACTTTACTGTTCAAAGACACATGCTTGAAAATTTAAAATAATTCTTCAAAATGGCAAAAATAGTCATAAGCTGTTAAAGATTTGGGTTTCTCTATGGTACAGTGTCCTGAGTGTGATTAACAGTTCATCCTGGGAAATATTTGAATATATTAAAGAGTGAGATTTCCTTCTTAATTTTTAGTCACACTTTATGATCTTGGAAAGGTACTGAATCTCCACCTTTGAAAATGAAGAGTATACAAAGATTCAGAAATAATTCATTTTTACCATATATTTGAAAATGGCTTGAGCTGGTCCTCACCAAACAGAATGGCATGAATGTGTTGGAATCATTTCATGGTTTGCTTTTCTCCTCTTTCCACCTCCGGATGGGCCAGGCTGGCTCTCACAGGATCAGACTTTATGAGAGGGAAGATTACAGAGGCCAGATGATAGAGATCACTGAGGACTGCTCCTCTCTTCAGGACCGCTTCCACTTCAATGAGATTTACTCTCTCAATGTGCTGGAGGGCTCCTGGGTCCTCTATGAGTTGCCCAGCTACCGGGGAAGGCAGTATCTGCTGAGGCCGGGGGACCACAGGCGCTACCATGACTGGGGGGCTGTGAATGCTAAAGTGGGCTCCTTGAGGAGAGTCATAGATTTCTACTGAAATAAGTGCATCATTTCTCAATCTGGAAAGTAATAAAATATTTTCTGTTTTCCTGGCAATGGTTTGCTTGTATTTTTCCTTTTGTCCTACATTTATTATTTTATTTATACACTCACACACACACACACACATACACACGAGATGCACGTGGAAATCAAGGTGTGTGATCTACGGGTAACAAAGAAAATTCTCACAATAGAACTATGCTTTCAAATGAAGCAGAGCTTTACAGTTTACAAAACACTTCATAATACATTATCTTATTTGATTCTCTGGCCCTTAAACATATTGCTTCTTCAAACCAGATAGTGAGATATCTCTTCAGTTTTTCTTTGAGGAGTGAGGATCTGAAAGCTGAGGTTCAGAGATAGTGTGACCCACTTCTTAAATCAGGGATTCTGAAGCTGGCTACAATGGGCTTCAGAAGATTTTTTAATTCCCTAAATTGTATGCAAAATTGAGTTCACAACTCTCTGGCAGGCGGACTCTTTTTTTTTCTCCTTTCATTATTTTGCCTTTTTTTTTTTTTTTTTCTTTCCCGTTTGATTTTGATGCTGAACTGGTCTCATGACACTCTCTGGACATTGAAACATTCAGTGGAGGAATGCTGATGGGGAGAGAGGAGATGGTTCTGGAAAAATTTTTGCCTTCCTAATGAAAGGGAGCAGCTGCCCTGGTGCCACAATTCCCTCTTATTTCAGACATTTACACTCAAGAGCTGACAAGTACGAGGGAAATGTCACAGTTTCAGAAATGCTGGCCTTGATGTGGTCAAGCCCCTGAATCAATGTTTATTAGTCAGGGCTCTCCAGAGAAACAGAACCCATAGGATCTATATAGATATAGACGAGGAGATTTATTATAGGAATTGGTTCATGTGATTATAGAAATTGAGAAGTCCCATTATCTGCAAGCTAGAGAATCAGGAAAGCTGGTGGAATAATTCAGTCTGAGTCCAGAGGCCTGAGAGCCAGGAATGCTGATGTCTGAGGGCAGAAGGAAGAGGGAGTTCATCCTTCCTTCTCCTTTTTGTTCTATTCAGGCCCTCAGCAGATTGGATGGTCTTCTCTACTCAGTATACTGACCCAAATCCTAATCTCTCCTGGAAATACCCTCACAGACACACCTAGAAATAATGTTTTACCAGCTATCTGGGCATCCCTTAGCCCAGTCAAGCTGACATAAAATTAACCATCACACAATGCCAGCAACCCTTTACCTTGAGACTTCTTGTAATGGGAGTAAAATAAACCCACATTTGATTACGGCACCACCATTGGGTGTTCTTTTATTTGTAGTTCAATACACATTTCTAGCTGACACAGAGCATATGTGACTTTTTCCGAGGTGACTGTTTAGAACTTAATTCAGAGTCTCAAAGAAATTCCTAATGGAAAATCCCCCCCGCCAAGAAGAAGGGAGAGAGGGAGGGAGGAAAGCAAGTCACTACAGCACAACGAAGTAATGTGGTGTTTAACATATT
This sequence comes from Leucopleurus acutus, assembly GCF_964270905.1. Classification (NCBI taxonomy): domain Eukaryota; kingdom Metazoa; phylum Chordata; class Mammalia; order Artiodactyla; family Delphinidae; genus Leucopleurus; species Leucopleurus acutus. The sequence goes on along the minus strand of NC_139149.1, from coordinate 90,780,664 downwards.
TCAGACCTGGAGGTCATCTAACCTAGATCACTCATTTTATGTAAGGTAAACTAAGGTTCAATTCTAATTTCAAACAGTTAATAATAGAAGTGGCATCAGAATTCAGAACTCACAGCTCAGAAAATCAGTGCTTTTCCATTGTGGAATCAGGAAGATGCTTGTCAAAATAACGACAGCACCAGCTTACAGATTCTTACCATGAGGTAAGCAACCAACCAACAAGGAACTGAATTAAATATATAGGATAATCCAAAGCTGCATTCTCTGTCCATATAAATGCATACATGATACACACACAGTTATATAGATTTATATAACTGTATACATACACTCTCCATATGTGTGTATATCTGTGTGTGTTAGTGTATTGCCTGTGTAAGGTTATAGGGAAGTATAACACTATATTCACTTACATTAGTTCTTCTACTGCTTGTTTTCTTACTTGCACCCTCATTGCTAGAATCTTAGAAAGGAGTGGCGACTACGTTTGTACTCAAAGACTGATCTGATCAAGTCATTTCCCTGATTAAAAACCTTTGATATTGCTCCACTGACCACAGGGAAAAATTCTACCTTTTTCAAGAAACTGGCCCCAGCCTACCTACTTCCTCTCTTATTACCTGACCCCAGTTGTCCTTTACTCCATCTCATCCAAGTCATCCAATCACATTAAGTCATCCAATCACATCCAATCTCATCCAAGTCATCCAATCACATCCAATCTCTGAGTTTGCTCACATCTTTTCCTCACCCCGATTACTTTTCACCACCTTCTACCCAGTAAGCTACTCATCTCCAAAGCTTGATCAGAATTCACCCCAATCCCTTGGCCAAAAATGGATCTGAATCAGTTAGCATACATTAGACCGAAAGTAGCCAAAACACCATAGCAATGGATAAACAATGTGGAAATCTATTAGCTCACATGATAGGAAGTCCTAGGGTAGCACGGAATTTAGGAATGGTTAGTTCAGCAGCTCAACAATATCGTCAGGGCCCCAAGTTTTGTCCATCTCCCACCATATCATCAACCTGAAGCTGGTGTCCCTGGAAACCATAGCTGCTAGCTGCAAGCAGGGCAATACACAAGGAAGGTTGGGTGAAGGAAATCAACCAACAAGCTTTGCCTACAGCACAACTGTGCCCAGAGCACTAATTCCCAAGATTAAAGAGGACCTTGAAATATTATCAGTTCTTGAATGTAAGCTTTGGTGGTGTAAGATAGTCAGAATGGAATGAATAAAGGGAGAAAGAGGAAGAAAGCCCAAGAAGGGAAATGTAAAAAAAATTTTAAGACATTAATTATATTAATTATTCCCTTCTTATAAAGTAAGAGGACTATAAGTAAGTTAAAATAAACTCTGTTTTAAATGCTTTTTAATTCCCTTTCAACCACTAGGAGTTACCCGATTTTAATGTTTTCTTACAACCACAGTAGATTTTGTGTGTGTGTGTGTGTGCTGCACTGTGCAGCTTGTGAGATCTTACTTCCCCAACCAGGGATTGAACCTGGGCTCTTGGCAGTGAGAGCGTGGAGTCCTAACCCACAGTAGCATTACTGAAATCAAGAAATTAATATTGAAAAAATTCATATTGATTCCCTTCTTTTCTTGTTGCTCATGGAAGATGCTTTAAATTGTAGTAAAATATACATAACATAAAATTTACCATTATAACCGTTTTAAGTGTACAATTCAGTGGCATAAAGCACATTCACATCATTGTGCAACCACCAGCACTATTCATCTTCAGAAATTTTTCATCATCCCAAACTGAAACTCTGTACTCATTAAACAATAACTCCCCATTCCCACCTTCCCCCAACCCCTGGTAACCACCCTTCTACTTTCTTTCTTTATAAATCTCACTATTCTAGGTATCTCAAATGCATTGAATCATATAATATTTGTCCTGTGTCTGGCTCATTTCACTTAGCAGTGTTTTCAAGGTTTGTTCACGTTGTGGCATTTATCAAAATTTCATTCCTTTTTAATGCTGATTAATATTCCATTCTATGCATATACCACATTTTGTGTACCCATCCATTCTTAAATGGGCATTTGAATTGTTTCTTCCTTTTGGGTGTAATAAAGAATGCTGCTATGATCATTGGGGTACAAAGAGCTGTTCAAGTCCCTGCTACCAATTCTTTCGGGTATATGCCTGGAAGTGGAATTGCTAAATCATATGGTAATTTGATGTTTAATCTTTAAGGAACTACCATACAGTCTTCCACAGTGGCTGTACCAATTTACATGCCCATCAGCAATGCACAAGCTTTCCAATTTCTCCACATCCTCTCTAAGACTTGTTGTTTTCTGTTTTGATTTTGCTTTTTATACTAGCCATCCTAATGGATGTGGAGTAGTATCTCATTGTAGTTTTGATTGCATATCCCTAATGATTAGTGATGTTGAGCATCTTTCCATGTGCTTATTGGCCATTGTATTATTTTCTTTGGAGAAGTGTCTATTCAAGCCTTGTTTTTCAATTGGGTTTTTTTTTTTTGGAGGTGGGTGTTTTATTGTTGTTGAGCTACAGCAGTTCTTTATACATTTTGAATATCAATCCTTTATCATATATGATTTGCAAATACTTTCTCACATCCTATTGGTGTCCTCTTTACTCTGTTGATAGTCTCCTTTGATGCACAAAAGTTTTTGTTTTGATGAACTCCAATTTATCTATTGCCTATGCTTTGGTGTTATATCCAAGAAATCACTGCCAATTCTAATCTCATGAAGATTTTCCTCTATGTTTTCTTCTAAGCGTTTTATAGTTTTAGTTCTTTAACCCATTTTGAGTCAGTTTTTGTATGTGGTGTAAGGTAAGGGTCCAACATCATTCTTCTGCATGTGGATATCCAGTTTTCCCAGTATCATTGTTGAAAAGACTGTCTTTTCTCCATTGAACGGTCTTGACAACCTTCTCAAAAATCATTTGACCATATGTGTAAGGGTTTGTGTCTGTGTTCTCTATTCTATTCCATTTGTCTGTATGTCTATTTTTATGCCAGTACCACACTGTTTTGATTACTGTAAATTTTGTAGTAAGTTTTGAAATGAGAAAGTGTGAGTTCTCCAGCTTTGTTCTTCTTTTTCAAGATTGTTTTGGGGGAGTCCACTGGTGGTCTAGTGGTTAGGCTTCAGTGCTTTCAGTGTGGTGGTCCGGGTTCAATCCCTGGTCCAGGAAATGAGATCCTGCAAACCTCTCGGTGAGGCCAAAATTAAATAAATAAATAAAAATTAAAAATGGCTTCACACACACAAAAATAGATTGTTTGAGGTATTTGGGATCCTTTGAGATTCTATATAAATTTTAGAGTGGGTTTTTCTACTGCCTCAGAAAATAACATTAGAATTTTATGGGGATTGCATTATATCTGTAGACCACTTTGGGAAGTATTCATATCTGAACAATATTAAATCTTCCAATCCCTGAACACAAAATGTTTTTACATTTATTTATATCTTCTTTTCTTTTTTTTTGTTGTTTTTTTTTTTGCTTTTTGTTTTTCGGCGGTACGTGGGCCTCTCACTGTTGTGGCCTCTCCCGTTGCGGAGCACAGGCTCCGGACGCGCAGGTTCAGCGGCCACGGCTCACGGGCCCAGCCGCTCCGCGGCATGTGGGATCTTCCCGGACCGGGACACGAACCCGTGTACCCCGCATCGGCAGGCGGACTCTCAACCACTGTGCCACAAGGGAAGCCCCTATATCTTCTTTTCTTCAGCAATGTTTTGTAGTTTTCAGTGTATAATATACTCATGTTAAAATTTTAACATATGGTGAGCATTTTCCATATCATTAAATAAATTCTTTGAGAACATGATTTTTGGTAGCTGTGTAGCATCTCATCAAAGAGATGTTCTATAACTTACCTAATTAATGCCTTATGTGGACATTTTATTTGTATCTAATTTTTTATATTATAAACAGTGGTCTGATAAAATGCCACTGTGCATAATATTTTCATGTACCTTTAGCTATTTCCTTTGGACAAATTCTTAGAAATGAAAGTATTAGATCAAAGAAATGAGAATTAAGAAGGTTTTTTTTGCAGGGGAGGAATGAGGTGTCTTTTTTATTGTGACAAAAAACACATAACAGGGCTTCCCTGATGGCGCAGTGGCTGAGAGTCCGCCTGCTGATGCGGGGGACGCGGGTTCGTGCCCCGGTCCGGGAAGATCCCGCATGCCGCGGAGCAGCTGGGCCCGTGGGCCGTGGCCGCTGGGCCTGCGCATCCGGGGCCTGTGCTCCGCAGCGGGAGAGGCCACAGCAGTGAGAGGCCCACGTACCACAAGACAAAACAAAACAAACAAAAAAACCGCATAACATTAAATTTACCATCTTAACCATTTTTTTAACCACAGTACAGTAGTGTTAACTACATGGATGTCCTTGTGCAAAGATCTCTAGAACTTTTTCATCTTGCAGAACTGAAAGGAGGTTTTAAAATATTCATCCACAGTGATCTTTAAAATACGGTACTATGGTTTGAATTTTTTCCTCCTTTCTACTTCTCTGTAGTTTCCAATTTTCTGTAAAATTAGAATTTTTAAAAGAAAAAATGTGAATCAGGCTTATTAAATTTATGTGTTTCAAATAAAATTGTTCAGGGCAAACAATTTATTAGCATTAGACTTAAATAGCAAGAATCCACACTAAGGAATGAGACAGGTGTATCACGGTTACATCTGTTTGAGGACCAGCTCCTTCTAAAGCAGCGGTTTGCAGCCAGGGTTGATTTCACTCCCCCAGGGGACATTTGGCAATGTCTGGAAATATTTTTTGGTTGTCACAACCTTGAGAGTAATGCAAATAGTATGAGGTTGTGAAATCCTGTTCTAAAGAGTGGAGCCCCAGAAGCTGCTGGGGGGATGGGGGGTGGGTGGTAAGGAAGGAAGACTCTCTAGCGCCTGGAACCAGAGCATTAACTAGGGAGGAACCAGGCTTGTCCAGGGTTTGGGAAGGTACAGAAAGCAGAATCTTCCCAAGATTGTAGGATTTTAAATCTGTTACATTTGCATGTTAACTTGAATTTTCAGCAGCTAGAACTAATTAACCTTAGCACTTGGTTTGCAAAATTATTGGTTAAATAAAAAGTTACGGTGTGAGTAATAACCACCCGTTAGTCCCCTCATGAACTCCAAAGTTGCGGGCTTCTTGCTGGTGGGCCGGAGGCAGCAGCTGAGTCTGGAGTCGGCCCTGGTCCAGTCTCCAGGGAGCAGAGCCGAGCCAGGTGCTTAAAGAGGGCTTCCTCGGGGTCCAACCCCCATCACCTTTCCTCCGGTGTGTTGTCTGCTGCACCCGCTCATCAGCGGGGAGGCTGGTAGGAGGTTCTCTTAGAGGAGAATCCCATCCTCCTTCAGACATCCTGCGGAGAAGGCAGGTGCATCCCACGTCCTACATCCTCACACCAAGGAAACGCTCTCTCATCTAAACGCCTCCCGCTGGAGCCCATCCTGACCTCTGACCCGGTCACTACCCGGTGTTGTTCCTCAAAAAGAGATCATTTCGAAATTCAAAAAGGTTAAAAAATGTTTCATTACAAGCATTAACCCCGTTAGGCGCTTTTGCTCGCTTCCAATCTCCTGAATAGGCTTCATTTAAAGGCCCCAGAGGCACCAAGTGACAGTTTTACGCGGGTCATCAGTTCGAAAGCTCTGGAGAGTCTAAGAGAAAACATACAATAAGTCCCCCGCCCACCCCCGCCGTCATTATATAGAAGAGAGAGAGGAAATCCTCCTCACGCGGGGGCCCCTTTTGTGTCGTTCCTGCCAACGCAGCAGCCCTCCTGCTATATAGACCCGCGCGCCCGCCCCACCGCACTGAACTCGCATCCCCGCATCCAGCAGCCATGGGGAAGGTGAGCCCCACGCCGGCGGGAGGGGCCCGCAGCCGGGCTGGAGCCCAGGCCTCTGAGCCCTGTCCTTCCCTTCCCTGCAGATCACCTTCTACGAGGACCGGGGCTTCCAGGGCCGCCACTACGAGTGCAGCAGCGACCACGCCAACCTGCAGCCCTGCTTCGGCCGCTGCAACTCCATCCGGGTGGACAGCGGCTGCTGGATGCTCTACGAGCAGCCCGACTACCAGGGCCACCAGTACTTCCTACGGCGCGGCGACTACCCCGACTACCAGCAGTGGATGGGCCTCAACGACTCCGTCCGCTCCTGCCGCCTCATCCCCCACGTGAGTCCGGTTCCCCTGGGCCTGCCGTGCCCTCGGGTCACACCAGGGCTCCAGACACAGTGGTCAGGCTGCAGGACGGTGGCCTTCTTTTGCTGGCTCTAACCGGGTTCTCTTTCCCTTTATTAATGTCTTTAAGGTTTCTTTCCACCGAAAAATTGAGTGATGCAATGCTCTTAATTGAAATTGTATTCTCCTTTGCTAAAATTAAGCTCACCTCTACTGGGCAAAAGTGGTGCACGGCATTAGTTTAGAGCGTCTGTGCCACCGCTGAGGAATAAGCAACAGGTGAACTCCTCACACCCAGGTGCCCTTAGGCTAGTTACTGGGCTACTTCTCTCCTTCCTCATCTGTAAAGCGGGGTTAAATAAGGGCAGTTGGTTCATTGAGCTGTGATGAGGTCAAAAGGAGATTGCCCAGCACCTGGCAAACTACCCCCTCCTCCAAATATTAACCATTATGAATATCAAGGGTCCCTCAAGTTCTGCTTTTTGATTAGGCAAAACAAACAACCAACAATGTGATTCTAGTAGCACCTGCAAAGCCCACTGCTACCCAAGTAAAGCCTGAGCATCCTGGAATTCCACAGTTAGGGAGACTTTAATTTGCCTATGACAGAGTCCTGTGGAAAATGTACCACTCTGGGGAAATTTGAAACCCCCTCAGAGGGTTGAAAGCCTTGATAGGACCCAGACTGGCATTAGGAGCCTGGAAATCTGGGCTTTTACTTTCCAGCCCTGACCCTTTGATTACAGCCTGAAAGCTCTAGTCATTAGTTTCACTTAAAAGAAGAAAAGACTTAGAATGGTTGCTCCACGTGTGTCAGGCTGTTGTGAAGATCAAATTAGATAACGCACATGTGAGTCTTTTGCAAACCATGGAAGATATCTTATTAGCAGTTTTTTATACCTCAGAATGAATTGCTTATGAGAACCTTTCCTAACGAGGATTTAATGGTGGAAGAAGGAAGAAGGAATTGAGTGGGTACCTGCTGCGAAGGAACAAGCAGATAAAAGAACAAGGGCTCAGGAAGAGACAGACAGGATTTGCCCAGGACTGACAGCCTGCCCTTACATTTTTCTAAAGGTTTTATAATCTATTGATCTAGACAGGCCTCCTTCATGATCTTGAGCTTCTATTTTTATTAATTACCTAAAAGTGTTTTGCCAGACCATATATTAGAGGTGAGAACTGAAACCTAATCGTTACGATGGCTCTTGCTTCTCAGGATTTTAGAATAGCAGGACTCAAAGCAGAAAGGAAGGGATTAAGGAGTTGCCTGGGCTGGACTGCCACCACCTGTGCTTCACTTCGGGGAAAGCAATTCGACTTCCTCTCTTCCCAGCCTCTTCTAATGCTATGGAGTTCCAAAATAATGCCTTTTGCCAGGGATAGATTTGCCTTTTTATTTTAATATCTAATTATTTTTATATCCTCCAAGGAGAGCTCCAGACTACCGTAAGTCTATAAAGGAGAGAGCAAAAATTACATATAAAAATTATCACTTAAGAATGGTACTAAGTAGGTACTGAATATGATTCATGTAGGTTGTGGCCCTAGAAAACTATGGAGCACCATGAATGTCTTGATCTGTGTGAATGGCCCCCTCTTCAGTTTTGCAGTGTGCAATCTACCCAACTATACCCAATGGCCCTGGTGTTGGTTGTCTTTTTAATTTGTCATCTTTGATATAGAAAAGATTAAAAAAATGCCCATTCCCCCAGTGGTGTGAGTGATTGGTTGCTAAAGGCTAGGTTTTCTGACCCTTCCCATCTGCTGATTGCTGAACCCAGACCAGCTCCCACCGGCTGAGGATGTACGAGCGAGAGGACTACCGAGGCCAGGTGGCGGAGCTCACGGAAGACTGCTCCTCGCTCCGCGACCGCTTCCACTTCAATGAGATCCGCTCCCTTCACGTGCTGGAGGGCTGGTGGGTCCTCTATGAGATGCCCAACTACCGCGGGCGGCAGTACCTAGTGAGGCCGGGGGACTACAGGCACTACCACGACTGGGGGGCCCTGGATGCCAGAGTGGGCTCCCTGAGGAGGGCCGTGGATTTCTACTGAAATACTTTTACTCTACTGTTTTCTCCATCTGGAAGCTAATAAAATATTTCCTGTGTGTCTCCTGCAGTTATGTAGCTTTCTTTTCCTTTCAGATTCCTTGGAAAGAAAGGCTCAGCAAAACTAAAGCTGGAGATAACGTGGATTTTCTTACATGTATCAGCGGAAAGGGTGGTGTGGGGAAGCAGTTAAGAGGACAGGCTCTGGAGCCAGAATGCCTGGGTCCACATCCACTTACTAGCTATAGGCAATGGAGCAAGTTAGCACTTTTAACATTTTTGTGTCTCAGTTTTCTAATTTGTAAAAAAGGGGGTAACAATACTTTTCTCTTCATAGAAGTTAAATGTGGCTTAATTAAGTTAATAGCCATACTTCTCTTACAACGATGCCAGGCACAAAGCAACTGATATATAATAAGAATTTACAACGTAAGTGTTCCTTAGTTATTACTGAGTATCTGGACCTTGCACATTAGTGTTTTCAAAGTATCAGTAATGGGTTGAGGATCACCTGCGACACCAGTTAAAAGACAGAATCCTAAACCCCACCCCACAGGTGATTCATATGCAAATGAAATTTAAGAACTGCAGTTCTAAATCTAGTTTCCTGTACTACAGAATTACATCTGAAAAGATTGAACACCTCCATTTTTAGACACTGGGCTCTGTACCAGGAAACAACAATGAGCAGAAGTGGGTCCTTGTCCCCAAGAGCTTACAGTCTAGTGAGGGAGCAGAATATCCAACAGAATTTTTAAAATAATCATCCCAGCAGCATGGTTGTTGCATGTATGTCTACACGACTGTGGGAGCATTGAGGAAGAAGCCCAAGATACTTGTCAGAGTATCTGAGACGCTCCTACTGCAACTTCATCCATCCCTAGGAAGGACTTTGAATTCCCACCACCACACTGAGAACTATCAAAGACGCAGCTTACTATCAAGTATCAAAGACCCGGCTCCAAAATTCTTCTGGTAAAATTTCTAACAGAATGCTAGGAGAGATTGAAACAGATGATCATACCAACATGACAAGCAATATAACAAAGGGATTAGAACTCTAAAATATGACTGCACTTAGACTGCATTAGCTTGAATCTCAACTGTATCTTGTACGAGCCAGGCAAGAGTCTCAGATCGGGTTCCCCCAGACACAGATCATGAACCAAGGGTTCAGGAAAAGTGACTTATGGGGAAGTGCTCCCACAAGGAAAGGTGAGGGAGTTGAAGAAGCAAGATGGGGAAGAAAATGCCAACTTAGCCGGATCCCTTGGAGAGCCTCAGAGCACGGATCATACCTCCGAGTTTCTCCCGCCTGGAGGCAAAGGATCTGGGGCCTGGTTATCTGACAACAGTCCCCTTTGCCATTGATCACAGGGCAAGGGAGACACAAAACTCCCAGAGCCTTTGGACTCTCCTCACTGGCTGGTGAGGGGCAATCGTCAGAAGGTTGCAGGGCAAGCGTTAGCAGCAAAGCTTGCCGAAGCTGGGCACTCAGAGCTGGAAAGAAGGCCTGAAAGGATCTGGGCAGAGTGTACCTCGTCAGTATAATAGGGATAGTAAAAGTCCCTCCCTTGCATGGTGTGAGGTTAAAATGATGTAAAGCCTGTAAACACTAAGTACAGTGCCTGGAACATGGTAGATGCTCACCAACTGTCTACAATTATTATTATCATCATCATCATTATTATTAAGTTCTATGGATTTGGGAGAAATGGATATAAATGTTGTGGAAACACCATGAACTCATCTTGTCCCACAGGGAAGAAAGCATGGCACATACGAGGGAAACAATGAGTAATTTGAGTTGACCAAAGTATGAAGAGCCCAGAGAAGTAAGAGAGAAGGTGGTCTGATAGTTAAGGCCAGATCTGGGAGGGAAACAGCATTAGTCATCTGACCTTGGCTGAGACAGAAGTGATATTGTCAGTAGGCTCAGAACCAGCATCTAGAACCTGAGCTCTAAAGTCAAAAGCATTTTAAAAAATAAAAGGAGAGCAATGGAACAAGCAAAATTATTTCAAATCCACATAAGCAAAAACCAGTAAAGGAGAAGCATTAGTACATAACACTAACACTGCTTCTTCCTCCACAAGCAACGTGACCCCATTCTCCTCCAAGAGGCCGAAGCTAGCTGCCTACTCAGACCTGTGAACTGGAAAATGTGATTGTGTAGGGGCTTCCCTGGTGGCACAGGGAGCACGTGTTTGAGCCCTGGTCAGAGAAGATCCCACATGCCGCAGAGCAACTAAGCCCATGCGCCACAACTACTGAGCCCATGTGCTACAACTACTGAAGCCCACACGCCTAGAGCCCATGCTCCGCAACAAGAGAAGCCACCTCAATGAGAAGCCCGCACCGCACAACGAAGGGTAGCCTCCACTCGCCGCAACTAGAGAAAGTCCACACACAAGCAACGAAGACCCAACGCAGCCAAAAATAAATAAAATAAAATTTTTTTAAAAAGAAAAGGTGGTTGTGTAATAATCAACACAAGCTATTTAAAACCTTTACATTTTCACTGCCACTCCTTCTCACATTACCTTTCATCAAAAGTATTCCAATAACTGCTTAACTTAGTTACTTTCTCCTCGGCTCTTCCAGCTCTCGTTGAAAAACAACTTTTTTTCTCTAAGAACAAAACTAGAATATTGAATACATTGTTTGGGCATATGCGTTGCTTCTGTTAGGATTAATTGCTAAGGTTATTTGAAGAAACTTGAAAATAAAAAGAAAGAGGAAGGGGAGAGGAAGAAAATAGAGAGATACTAGCGATGAGAGAATGGTGTCTCAGGACAGGGTGTGGCATTTATGGAGGTGAAAAGTGGTGAGATTCTGAACATATTCTGAAGGCGGAGCCAACAAAAACGCTTGCTGGATTCAATGTGGAGGTGAGAGAGAGGTTTGGTCTGAGCAACTGGAAGGAAGGAGTTGCAGTCAACCCAAACAGGGAGAACTGCTGAGGAGCAGGTTTGTGGAGGAAAACCAGGAGGTCCCATTTTGGACAAGATGAGTTTGAGGTGTCCGTGAACATCTAAGTGGAATTGTTAACCAGGCAACTGGTTATACTAACCTGGAGTTCAGGAGAGAGGCTGGGCTGGAGATCTACTTTTGTAAGTCATTGGTGGGTAGATGGAATTGAAAGTTATAAGCCTGAACAGGATGCCCAAGGGAGTGTGTGTAGGTGGAGAAGACTGGGGTGCACTCCAGCTTTAAGAGCACAAGACAAAGAAGAATGTATGGGTCAGGGAAAGCTAATGCTGTAACAAAGAGCACCAACAGTTCAGTGACTTACACAATAAAAGTTTTATCTTTCATTTAAAAAAATAATAAAATAAAATGTTAAACAATAAACAGAGGTTTTTGGTTTTGTTTTTAACATAATGACTTTTTAGCTAGTTCTTCAGACCAGATACATCCAGAAACATTGAAGTCAGCAGGAACAATGCCAATATAATTAGAGAAGTGGAATCTAATTGTTTTATATCACTTTTAATTTTTTGCCCATTATACTAAAAAGCACTACATACAGATTCTTCAAGGAAATTTGGAAAATTGTAATGAATACTTAAAAATACCAGGATGATGTGTATACATCTATAAATCTCCTTCAGTTTGAACATAAATGTGATTATGAATAAAGCTGTTATAAACAAACAAACAAAAAATACCAGGGTGCCTATGTACCCACATTTAGAATTATTAAGAGTGAGAGATTAAGGACTTCGAAGCTGTAGTAGGCAGAGCGACAGAGGCCTGGTGCACAACTGCCTAGATTTACTTCCTCTTAGATGAGAGCACCACCCAGTGCTCACCAGAAGGAAGGCAGTTATGGTTTAAAAGTTTGTCCCAACATCACAATTACTAAGAGATTATTTTGCACCTTTTAAATATACTGTTATGCCGTGTAGGCAAGATAAACTTATAACTTAGCCAAAGAGCTTATTAAGTAAGTGTAAATTGTACTCAAATAGCAGTGTTTGAGAGCTTTGTGACACAGCCTAGGTATTTCCTAAGAGAAGGTGAAGAAAGGCATGTTGGTTGGTCTGTGTTCACCGGAGCGGCTGTGGCCCTTCGGAGAAGGGAATCCAGCATTTGTTTGTGCCTTTTCACAGAGCCTATGTCTTCTCCTCCATCTCCCAACATCTGACAGATCCATTTCTAATTTATGAAACTTTGAGTTCATGGGTAAGATAGATCTCATACCCTTGTTCAAATACTTCCTTCACTTTCACCTTCAAGCTCAACACCTATTTACTTATGATTTCTCAACCAACTCTTTTTTACATCCTTTACATTTTTTCTTACCATTGTATATGAGTAGTTCTTTTACCAGAATATTGATTCATCTCTTTTAGAAAACAGGGACAGCTATGCCACATGTCATTGGCTGACTTCCTCTGTGTCTCTATCCCTCTCTCAGTGTCTACAGACATATATGGTTGTTCATAACCCACTGGTCTTAAAATGTCTCAGATCAATCTAGGTGTATTCAGAGATGATGAACAGTGTGTAGGGCAGCTCCTCTGCCCATCCTTGCATTTGAAAGCCACGACCCTGGCTCTTTAGAATAATACCCAAGCTCGCATCTTGAGGCTGCTTTGAGCAGTATCCTCCAAACGATGTTTGTCTTTCTGCCTGAATCATCCCACTGCCAGCTTATGCTGGTCTCAAAGGTGGGAATTGGGAACTGTTGATAGAGCGCATAAATATAGCTCCTGTTCTCATAGCCTTTGGGCTTTGTTAAGAGTTCCAGAAAACTTTCACCACACGTACCACATGAAAGGGGACCACCGCAAATCAGCCCAGATCCCAGAGACCCACCAGGGTCTACCACACTCCCACTTGGAAACTTCCCTGTTCCCACTGACTCAGACTTTGTGGCCACCTGCCTCACCCTCTCAGGGTCCTGGCTTGGAAAATAAGATAAACCCTGTTGTACCTCATCATCTTTTCTTTCCTTGAAATCAGACTAGTCCATTCTAAACTAAGTCTCACCAGATTCTTCACCATGGTTTCCAGGTCCTACAGCTCACTTTTTGCACCTCTTTTGTTCTTGAAAACTCTTCCTCTTTAATACTTACTTAATCTGGCTTTATTATTTTTTTAAGAACTTCCCTTTTATTTATTTTTATTTTTTTGGTCTCACCACATGACATGTGGGATATTAGTTCCCCAACCGGGGATCGAACCCGCACCCCCTGCACTGGAAGGGCAGAGTCTTAACCACTGGACCGCCAGGCAAGTCCCTTAATCAGGCTTTATTTTAAATGTTTCTTTTCCCTCTTCATCCTCCATTATAATCCTCCATTCAAGGATTCACAGTACTCAATTTTGCCTTTAAGAAGCATCAGCAGTAGAAAAAAAAAAGCGGCAGCAGCGACAGATTTCAACTCAACAAATTTAAATTAACTAATAATCATTACAACTTTTAAAATGCTTCAGGTTTCACAGTTAACAGTTTACCATAACCCTCTAGCTGGTTTTCTGTTAGAAGCATTGCTCCTGAATTCTCAAGAGTTAATTTTGGGAATCAGACTTAGATACTAACATTACCATCCACTAGTTGTGAGACATCAAGCAAGCACTTAACCTCTCAACTGTAATGGGGCTAATCATAGAAGCCAGATCATGGGGCATTTGTAAGATGTGAATAATAACATAATGCTATAAAATGCCTGACATATAGTAACTCATTAAATGTTAACTATTGTTGTTACATTTTATTTATCTTTTTATTGTCCTAAGTATTGTATTTTGTACTTGTTGTGGACTTTTAAAAATTATCAAGAAGCCCAAAGCTTGGCTAAAAATAATGTAATTATAAGAATATGTAAGGGAGCTATAGTACCTAGAATACAGGAAATAATAGATCTACTGTTCTCCAAACTAGTCAAATAAATTTCTCATTTCTAGGCAATACATTGTAAAGGTATCATTACTAACGTCACATTTTCTAAAGAGGATACCAGAATTGTGAAGAGTCTAAAAACCATCTCCTAAGAGTAAAGAAACTGGGACTACTGAAACTGTAGAGAAAAAGTATTTTCAGATATTTAAAAGGATCCCATGTGAAAAAGAGCCCAGACTAATGTTCTGAGTCCAGTACAGAAGCAACACCAATGGGTATAATTTATGGGGAGACTGCTATCAGCTCAACACAAAAAAGACTTTAAAGTAGGTAGAAATAGCGGCAATGTAATAGGCACAGGGTAGTGACCATCCTGCTCTTTGAGGGGCTCAGGCATCCACCGAATAATAGTGTTTCTGTGCAGGTGGGAATTGAACTTAACCCTGAGCATCCCTTCTTACTCATGGGAGTTTATCTATCCAATTCTAGGGAGGTGGAGTAGATGCCTTCTGTTGCAAGTGACAGATCGTCAACTCAAAAGAGTTTAAACTGGGCTTCCCTGGTGGCGCAGTGGTTGAGAGTCCGCCTGCCGATGCAGGGGACACGGGTTCGTGCCCCGGTCCGGGAAGATCCCACATGCCGCAGAGCAGCTAGGCCCGTGAGCCGTGGCCGCTGAGCCTGCGCGTCCGGAGCCTGTGCTCCGCAGCAGGAGAGGTCACAACAGTGAGAGGCCCGCGTACCGCAAAAAAAAAAAAAAAAAGAGTTTAAACTGAAACAGGATTAGAACGAGGAAGTCACAGCTGTTTCATGCTGAAATGTATTCAAGGGTTCAAGTAATGATATCCTTTCCTTCGTGTGGGCTTCATCCTTAAACAGGCTTTCCCATGAGATAGTCCACAGGAATCCAGGATTACCAGATCGCTAGTGTTCAAAATCCCCATCTCTCTCCCTGAACATTTAGATCAGGTCTCTTAAAAGGATTCCTGTTAGTCCTGCAGGGGTGAGTTGCCAGCCCTGAACCATGAGTGCTTCCTAGAGGGTGGCATGTTCTAATTGGCCGGCCTTGGTCACATGACCACCATGTGTTGGGGAGATAGGACCTTGGGATTACTAGCTCTACCTGTGGAGGAGCAGTTCTCAAAGAGAAGAGAGGTAGGGCTGACAAAAATAACAGATATCTGCTACAACGGGAGGCTTGAATACGTAGATGTGAACATTTATGCCTCCAAAGTCCCTGGATGACCCCAAGAAATCCTCTTCTTCTGTAAGGTATTATCCATTATTCACAGAGGTAAAGTGTGGACAAAACCTTATTTTCCCTTTTGTAAACGTTTTTCTTTATAGGTCCATATTTTTCTTCTCTAAGAGGTTTACAAGAATAGATGACTATAATTACCAAAGTAATCTAGAAATTCTTTCTAGGAATAACTAGTGGAAAGTAGGAGTCAGTTGGGTTCAGTTTGGTGCAAATGAACCACAGATGGAAATATGAGTTTACATAGGCTTAATCTGACCTTTCTTTACAAATTCAGATTAGTGGAGAAAACCATTTGTAAGAATTAGTTCTTTGAATTGTGACTGTCGTGAATTTGGTTTGGGGCTACCCATTGGTTACTGATTCTTTCCTTCCCAGGAACAACTATTGCTTTCCTGTTTGTCTCATTTTGTGTCCTGGGAACTTTGGTGACTTTTGGAAAGTCCATAATGATGGGGACTGATAGCCAGGGGGACCAACCTGTAATTAGAAGTTTGAAACATCCAGCCCCACTGCCACCAGCCACCTGTGGGGAAGGGAGAGGTGGTCAGTAATTTCACCAACCATGTCTATGTAATGAAGCCTACTTAACACCCAAAAGGATGAGGTTTGGAGAGCTTCCAGGCTGGTGAACATGTGGAGGTGCTGGGAGGGTTATGCACCAGGCAAGGGCATGGATACTCTGAGCCCCTTTCCCCACACCTTACCCTATGCAGCTCTTCCATCTGGCTGTTCTGCCCAAGATTTTTAAGTGACAACAAATGACATATATATAACTTTAGACTCTTTAGAATACTAAATCTGTCCTAAGAAATTTTCAGGAACAAAAGAGTAGCCACTTCCTGTGAAAGAAACGAGTTTAATAGCCATGATCTTATCACCAGCTATTTTTAGCAAAAGTCTCTTCTTTAAACCACTACTTATACTCCTTAAACAAATTAAGACTAAAACCTCTTAAAAGTCCTTTTATTAAAAAATATCCTTTCCTAATAAACCTGTAATCTAGTAAATAAACTGTTTTTCTGAGTTCTCTGAGCCAGTCTAGCAAATTAACGAAATTCAGGGAGGAGGTTGTGGGAACCTCCAATTTATAGCCAGTAGGTCAGAAGCACAGTTGATAACCTGGATGTGATTGGCATCTGAAGAGGATGCAGGCAGTCTTGTAAGACTGAGCCCTTAACCCACGGGATCTGATGCTATCTCTGGGTAGATAGTGTCAAAATTGAGTTATATTGTATGAAACCCAGTTGGTGCTGCAGAATTGCTTGATGCGGAGGATGGGGGGGAACCTCCACACATTTGGGGACCAGAGTACAGAGCATTTGGAGTATTGTGTGTGGTGTAGGGAAAACAAGCATGTTTTTTCTTTATATCTAAGCACCCTTCTCCAATAAAGGGAACCAGGGCTCCTAGGACAAGTGGTTAATTCCAAGACAGGAGCAGGGAAAATAAATGTGAGTATGGAACATTTTGTGGTACGAGAAAATAAGAAAATACTAAAAAAATCAAAGGGAGAGACACAGGTGCCAACCCAATGGTGATCCTAATGACAGAAGCTGGAACCATTTAAACCATTATGTCTCAGCTTGTCCTGGGCTAGTGAGGATTCATTGTAATTGCTGCCCTACAGGGAGCTTTTTAACATGGTGACATGGTGGGAAGCAGCCTCTTCTCTACCCACTTCCTCATTGGACCTATCAGTTTTAATATCTCCATTAGCTCAGAAGCAAACAAAAAAATTCCCCATGAGGTATAATACACATTATTATAATTTTAGAGATAAGACTTAATTGGCACTGTTCAGACGAGTCTCTGCTGATGCTTTATGACAGGAAAATATTGAAATTCTCTAAACATCTGGAATATACATCCAGACATGGAAAGCTGACTTGGCGGCACTGTGTAATGTAACTCCCGCATCAGTGACCAGGGAGCAAGCAGCTGCTGAAAGGACAACAGCGTTGGAAGGCTGTCCTGCTACTTTGACAATGTTTCTCTCTGCCATGTAGCCAATAATAATTGACAACATTTACAGCGTTTCCAGTGTGGCAGGCACAGTGCCAATCACTTCACATCCATTTGCTTGTTCCAATCTTTTCACAACAGCCATATGAGTTAGGTACTGGCAGTATCTGCATTTAACAAGGATACCAGTTCATAACAGTTAAATGATTCATCCAGCGCCCCATACAAATGGAAGGAGCAGAGCCAGGATTTGAAGCCAGATTTCTCTGACTCCGGAATCCTCGCGGTTCACCGTTAGGTTATACAGCTCTGCCTCCGGCAGGATAAGGACACGCTTTGACAAAGGAAGACTTGGGTGGGGGGGTGGTTGGAAGGGTCAGAAACATGTACAGTTGATCCTCAGTATCTGCAGGGGATGGGTTGCAGGAGTCCCTGGGGATACCAAGATGCCCAAGTCCCTCCTATAAAAAGGCTGGCACGGTCGGCCGACCTCATCCGCGGGTTTGGCATCTGAAGATTCAACCAGCTGCTGGTTGAAATTGGATGCCCTGGATGCAGAACCTGTGGATGTAGATGGCCAACTCTATGTTTATGGAAAGACATCGATGTAGAAGTGGACTCAAGCAGTTCAAAACTGTGTCGGTCAAGGGGCAACTGTATACTATTGCCTGGACGTGCCATTTGTAGCAATAATTTACTTAAAGGTTGTAATCTCATCCTAAATGAGGAGAAAAGAGGCAGAGGGAGAGGCGGGAAAAGGGTCCCACCTAGAGGGCTGGAAACAGGAAAAAGGGATCTTTGAAACTCAAAAGCAACACTCATGAAACCAGACTGGCTATAGTAGCTTCCGTCATTTTAGACAAGGTCGCCAGCAAGACCATAAAGGAGGGTGTGACTGGGGGGCTCCCTGCTGCCAACAGGTCCCACAGTGAAAGGGAGTTTGCAGGCCTCATAGTGAAACGGAGCAGGACCCTGTGGTCTAGCCCCCCGTGTCCTCAGCCTGCCTTTTGTCTGTGGAAAAACTTCAGCCAATGAATAAGTTTAATCAGAGAAATGAGAAAGTACAGAAACAAAGGAAAACAGTCCAACAAGACTGAATAATCATAGTTCAGTCAGCAAACACAGTCAAGGACCTTCAGCTCCTCCTCAAGGGCTATAGAGAATATTCTGAGCCATATCCTGTGAGCTTGTGAGCTCTTATAGATACTAAAAGCCCCACCAGGTGGAAGAAGTTAACTACGTGATGACCAGATTGTAGTCATGACATAAACTGCCACAATTCTGAGAATTAACCTCAAGAAAATGGGAACAAACCAACCCTGGAACTGGAGATTAACTGTACTTAAAACAATCAAGATGATGCTGGTCAGACCACTGCATTTCCAACTTCGACATGACGGTCAGAGCTGACTGTGCTGTTTCTACATGTAGCCTCCTCCCTCCGTCTATAAAGGCTCTTGCCCCCTGCTTGTCTGGGGGGACGCGGTGGGGAGTCGGCCTTTGGACAAGAGTCCGCCCTCCCCCGCGGTTGCCGGCATCCAAATCAAAGCAAACTTTCCTTTCCACCAATCTTGCCTCTTTATTGGCTTTTGAGCAGCGAGCTGCCAGACCCCCACTTCCAGTTACAATAGTGGTTTGTCCTCCATGACTATCCTGCCTTCATTTGGGGAGGAAGGGGTTCGATAAACCACCACAGATCTAGGGCACGATACCATAAGTCACTGGCAGGCTCTTCTCAAAAAAGACTATTTGTACAAGTTAAACAAGGAAGAGAATGAAAGCATGGAAAGTGCTGCAACATGCCGGTAAGTGGCTCTCCATCAGGAAACATGAAGGATGCTCTCCAGGAGGGAGATCAAGATGGCAGAATAGAAGAATGTGGAACTTACCTCCTCCCACAAAAGGATCAAAAATACATCTACGGGCTTCCCTGGTGGCGCAGTGGTTGAGAGTCCGCCTGCAGGGGACGCGGGTTCGTGTCCCGGTCCGGGAGGATCCCACACGCCTCGGAGCGGCTGGGCCCGTGAGCCATGGCCGCTGAGCCTGCGCGTCCAGAGCCTGTGCTCCGCAACGGGAGGGGCCGCAACAGTGAGAGGCCCACGTACTGCAAAAAAAAAAAAAAAAAAAATCTACGTGTGGAATAATTCTCACAGAGCACCTAAGGGTGCTTCCCAGTGTTCCTATTAGGGAGCAGAGGAAACCTGTCTCCCTGGGTTGCTGATCAGAAAAGGAAAACCAATGCAGGATGGCGCTTCAGTCAAGCATCCTATTAGTAACAAGGGACTTGAGTCACTTTACCGCTTTAGAAGCAATGGGACTAGCTCGTATCTGTGAAAGTGGCCATAGACCCCTTCTGCAATACGGAGATTTAGAGATGGGGGTGGTTTCCCTGTGAAACTTTAAAAAAAAAAAAAAAAAGGAAAAGAAAAGAAATCTTATCAGCCCAGGACTGAAAACCCGTACAGTTAGCATATGATTATTATTCATTCCCTTGAGTTGAAAATAAGAAGGGCTTTTTTTTTTTGCTTTTTAATAGAAGGGCAAATGTACCTAGATAGGTGCAGGAAGGACTAGGAAATCCAAGATCAATCTTTAGCAGACAGAAAACAAAAGGAAAAAGATCGACCTGGAAGTAGAGGCTGAGAAGACGCAGGGGCAGAGCTGACACCACTCTGGAGGGCCGGCTGAGCTCAGGCTGGAGCAGGTAGCCTGGAGCTGGCCGCAGCCACGAGGACAGGAGCAGGGAAGGGCGCCCTACTCCAAGGGAAGGTTTACTGCGTGTGCCACCAGGTTCCAGAGGGAAGAACAAATGCCAGTGGGTTCTCATCTGTGTTCCCGGAAACCAGACAAGAACATGGAGGCAGAACTTTCGGAGCAGTGCCTAATGCTGCGTCAATAAAAGGGATGATGGGAGCCAAGAAGATGGATGCTGAGAATTCGGCTAGGTGCCAGGAACCCACAGCCCCGAGGATGCTGCTTCGATCCGGGTTTCTGTCCCGGTGGGAAACTCAGACAAGAAGTGAGGCCAGTCAAGCCCTACTTCCCACTAGAGGGACAGACAGACTGGTGGGCAGAAGTAGCCTGAGGTCGGGTGGAAAGCTGCGATTTTGTTCACCACTATTGCTTCTGAAACTACTGGCCATAACACATGTTGGCTCCTGAGTAGTCAAGCTTCCTAACGTCTTAGCTTGCTGACCTCCTCATTGGCTTAATGATTAGAAGGGCAGAGCCTGCAGGTCACAGGTATTGCTGGCAGCTGGGGAAATTAACTAAGAGGGATGCTGAGAAGGCTAAGGTCAATATGGGGTCAGACACAGGTTGAGACCTGCCGTGCCAGCCACAGAGTTAATGCATAGTTCAAAACAGGTTAATTGAGCGCTTTTTATGTCCCGGGTCCCAGTGCTGCTGAGTTAAGCAGAGAAATTTTGGAGATGGTAAGACAGCCACTGCCATCAAAGAGATGGCGGGAAGGAGCTAAGATTGCTGGAGTCCCCACTCTGTGCCAATGGCTGTATCGGGTTCTGGGAATACAGAGGACCAAGACGGGGCCTTTCCCCTTCAGGAGCTCAGAGTCTAGCAGGAAAGCCAGACCCACAATTAATGTGATGCAGTAAAATGTGGTTAACTGGGTAGGAGCTAAGGATGTGAAGGGCTACAGAGGCACAGAAGAAGAAATATGTGAGTTCTTCCTGGGTAAGTAAGGAGAATTCCCGAGGAGGATTCTCTGTCTCCTGAGGAGATAACATTGGAGATGGGTTTTAAATTATAAGTAAGAATTTAACCATTGAGAAAGAGCAGACGGACATGATAGCAGCAGAACAGCACGAGAAAGGCGTGAACACACAGAGACGTGACAGGGCATGGTGCGTTGGGTGGACAGTGAGAAACCCAGCATAGCCAGAGGACAGAATATAAGGTGGAGAAAAAGGCCAGAGAACACACTAAAACGGTGGAGTGGGATTGCTGGGTCATATGGTAGTTCTATTTGTAGTTTTTTAAGGAACCTCCATACTGTTCTCCATAGTGGCTGTACCAATTCACATTCCCACCAGCAGTGCAGGAGTGTTCCCTTTTCTCCACACCCTCTCCAGCGTTTATTGTTTCTAGATTTTTTGATGATGGCCATTCTGACTGGTGTGAGATGATACCTCATTGTAGTTTTGATTTGCATTTCCCTAATGATTAATGATGTTGAGCATTCTTTCATGTGTTTGTTGGCAATCTGTATATCTTCTTTGGAGAAATGTCTATTTAGGTCTTCTGCCCATTTTTGGATTGGGTTGTTTGTTTTTTTGTTATTGAGCTGCATGAGCTGCTTGTAAATTTTGGAAATTAATCCTTTGTCAGTTGCTTCATTCGCAAATATTTTCTCCCATTCTGAGGGTTGTCTTTTGGTCTTCTGGAGAGGTGTGATAGGGAGGGTGGGAGGGAGGGAGATGCAAGAGGGAAGAGATATGGGAACATATGTATATGTATAACTGATTCACTTTGTTATAAAGCAGACACTAACACACCATTGTAAAGCAATTATACCCCAACAAAGATGTTTAAAAAAAAAACAAAACAAAAACGGTGGGGTGGAGTAGGGTATGAAGTGCTTTCAGGTAACTGGAGACCCTGGAAGGCATTCAGCAGGCTTCATGCAATTGGACCTGCATTTCCTTAAAGACAAAGGACAGGCAGTTGGGAGGAGGGATGGAAGCAGGAAAGCCGGGGAGCCGCAAAAGCATTTACAGAGAACTGGGCCAGCTCGGAGTGGAACTGCCCCATCAACAGGGGGCAGCTGGACATAATCCCTGCCTCCCTCCTTGGGAAAAGGAGGGGCCGGGTAGCCAGAACTTCCAAGTTTTCATGAAAATCTAGAACTGTACATTCTGATGTTAACAATGCACCTACCACACCAATCTGTAATACTGATTTAAAATTTTATAAATCATGACAACCAGGCAAGCAAAACACCCTCAGTTAAATTTATGCACATTTAGGAACAAAGAAAGGATTGGAAATCCAGGTAGTATAGTTTGGTAATTAAGCCCTGCAGTCAGACAGCCCTGGGTTTGAATTCAGGTTTTCCCAATAAGCAACCAGGAGGCCAGGGCTAAGTTATTGAATATTTAGCCACTCTGTGCCTCATTACACAAGATGGTTGATGGGGTTGTTGTGAGGCATAAATTAAATAATGCATGTTGAGCCTTTAGCACAGGACTGGGCATATAATAAATGCTCAACATATGTAAGCTTCTATTGCTGTTATATCTATTGTATTATCATTATTGTATATTGTGTTATTGTGTGGTTAATGCGTTACTCGCATTTTCATAAGTTGAGTTTCTTTAAGATTCAAAGCACCACAAATAACCACTATAATCTTTAAAAAGGTTAACTTGGGGGCTTCCCTGGTGGCTCAGTGGTTGAGAGTCCGCCTGCTGATGCAGGGAACACGGGTTTGTGCCCCGGTCCGGGAGGATCCCACATGCCGCGGAGCGGCTGGGCCCGTGAGCCATGGCCGCTGGGCCTGCGCGTCAGGAGCCTGTGCTCCGCAAAGGGAGAGGCCACAACAGTGAGAGGCCCGCGTACCGCAAAAAATATAAATAAATAAATAAATAAATAAAATAAAAAGATTAACTTGGGAATTCCCTGGCAATCCAGTGGTTAGGACTCAGAGCTTTCACTGTCGGGGCCCATGTTCGATCCCTGGTTGGGGAACTAAGATCCTGCATGCCGTGCAGTGCTGCCAAATTTAAAAAAATTTTTATTGCTAATTAAAAAAATTATTTTTAATTAAAAATTTTTTCCGTTAATTAAAAAAATTATTTTTAATTAAAAATTATTTTTAAATTAAAAAAATTAACTCATATTTCTCTAGTTTTGATACCCATAGTAGTAAGAAAAGAAAAAAATTAACTGGCATTATTTATCCTCAAACCAGAAAATATGGACCTGAAATTCATCGAACCTTTTCCTCAAGAATAGAAGCCTCATTTTTTAACGAGCTGCATTTCTCTCCTTTCCTTTAAAGTCTTGCAAATAAGTTTTTAACTTAGCAGACGTTTTCAAGCCTACATTTTCAACAATGGAGATTTGTAGACATTTAAAAAACCTAACCTAAACTTAAAATTAGAGATAAAGCTGACCGTTTAAAGAAGCCTGTATGAACAAATATCTCACTTGCTAAAGATAAGTGTTTAATGATTTACACTTCATCTCCCAAATATCCTGGATCCAACTTTGCTCAGAGAGCCTTCAGTAGAAGATTAGCAGCAGGGCTTCCCTGGTGGCATAGCAGTTAAGAATCCGCCCCCCAACGCAGGAGACACGGGTTCGAGTCCTGGTCCGGGAAGACCCCACATACCACAGAGCAACTAAGCCCGTGCGCCACAGCTACTGAGCCTGCACTCTGGAGCCTGCGAGCCACAACTACTGAGCCCACGTGCCACAAATACTGAAGTCTGCGCGCCTAGAGTCCGTGCTCCACAGCAAGAGAAGCCACCGCAATGAGAAGCCCGCGCACCACAACGAAGACCCAACGCAGCCAAAAATAAGTAAATTATTTATTTATTTTAAAAAAAGAAGGATTCTGAAATCAAGATGTCGCTTTTTAGATCGATGGTTCTCCATGTGGAATCCAGGGATCTCTGGTGGGTCGGCAAAGATTCTTCTAATCGTTCTGTGGGCTCTCTGGGATGCCCCCTGGTTCTTGAAAGTTTCAGCTAAGGATTCCCTCTTCCAAAGTCTGCAGAAGCTCAAGGACCCACAGCTTCCAACAGTAGCCAAGAAGAAGAACCATTCTCTCTATCAGATTTTTTATTTCCCCTTCCATCCAAGAAAATACCAAAAAAGATACCCCACATCCAAAGACAAAGTAGAAGCTGCTAATGTTGGAGGGTCTCCTGCAGAGGCGGGGGCCGGCTGTGGCTCACCGTGGGGACAAGGACACCAGCAGCAGAAGTTCCGGGAAGTACTCCTTGGTGTGAGTCCTCCCAGAGTCCGCCACCAGCCCCACCAAAGAGCCAGGTAGGCTCTAAATACATAAATTCTTTAAAAAAAAAAAAAAAAAGATTAGCAGCAGCTGTTATGTCTGACTGATACTTGGGTTATATTTCTGTCTTCTTGCAAAATAGGAAAGGAAAGATCAGCCTACATGGGGTCAGAATGCAGATAACTCTGAACTGAGATCACTTATATTGCACTGGGCAGGACTCTTCCAATTGCAAGTGACTGCAAACTCACCCACACAAGCTTTAACAGAAAGGATGTGTGGGTGCACGTGATCGACAAGCCTTGGGCATGACTGCATGCAGGGGTTCAAGTGAGATCATCAGAAGTCATTCTTTGTAGCCTTCTGTCTTCCTCAGCTCTGTTTTCCTCTGTGTTGGCTTTGCTCTCAACAGGCTCTTTCCACGTGGTGGACCTGCACAGCTCCAGGCACACTCAGAATCCCGAAGGGGAGTTCTTACAAAGTCTTTGCTTTGCGTCTCACTGGCCAGGTTTGATTTAATTTCCCTCTTCCTGACCTGGTCACTGTGGCCCGTAGAATAGAATATTCTAAGTGGCTGAAATGAAGCCCGAGCGTATCCCTGGAGTTAGGGATAGAATAAGCAAGACCACAAGGTTTGAGAATGAGGAAGTGCTCACCTAAGGAAAGAGGGATACTGGAAAGTGGAATGGATTCCAAGCGGGAAAAAAACACAGATGCCTGCCCCCCAGGTGCCCGTGCCACCCACTACAGAATTCAGAGAAAACTGGTAACTTAATTTGTGGCACAGCGTGTAGCAAACAGCCCTGCTAACAAATGCGCAAACTAGCTACCAGCTCCATCATTACTAGGAAGACAAGCTGAGAGTGGAGTCTATTGCTAGCACCTTTGCTTTCTCAGGTCAGCATTGTCAACTTTGACTTTATGAAGCAAAATGTGATTTTTTTTTCTTCCTTGGAATTTAGAATGCTTTTTTTTTTTTTTTGAACTTGCTATTGGGAGGATTTAGGATTAGGTACAAACTATCCTGTTGATAAAAGTGAGTAGACCCTGGAATGGAATTATTGGGTAAAGTTAAGAGTGTTGTACCATGAATTGTCTAAAAAATAGGGGCAATGAACTTGCTGATCTCCTAAGGGCAGAGTGAGCTGCCAAATAATCGCATTCCTTTGACTGGCCAGGTCTCCCCATAACCATAACACCTAATATGGTCCTTTAGTCTATTACGTCATTTTGAAAACCAGACTTTGGACTTCTGTAAATTTCTTAAACCAAAGCTTTGTAAAGCTCCTGCTTGTAACAGTAGGATTGTGCAGCAAGAAAAGGTTTAGATTTGGGGTCAAAATCTTTGAATTCAAACTTCCCGTGTCCTTTTTTTTTTTGGTCTCATATGTGCTTTATTTTAGTTTTTATTGAGATACAATTGACATAGACCATTATGTTAGTTTCAGGTGCACAACGTAATTATTTGATATTTGTATATATTGTGAAATGATCACCACAAATCTAGTCCATCACCACACACAGTTACAACGTTGTTTTTTTTTAATTGTGGTGAGAACTCTGAAGGTCTACTCTCTTAGCACCTTTCAAATACACAATATGGTGTTATTATCTGTAGTCACCGTGCTGTCCATTACCTCCCCATCCAACGTGCTTCTTGTTAGTTGCATGGCTTTATGCTCTGTGAACCTGTTTCCTTTTCTCTCAAATACCTATAAGAATTCCTGCCCTATCTACCTCACCAGACTTTTGTGAGAAGCAAATATGAGCATGTTCAGGAAGCCAATATTTAAACTATCAAGTGTTCTACTTTATTGTAAGGTAGACACATGGAGTTATTCTATAATAACACTGCTGCTTACAGAGCCACTCAACTTCAAACACATTCCTAGACTCTCCCCCAAGTGGCAGCTATTCGTATTTGAATATTTTCATAAATGTGGATAGAAGTTCATTCATTGAAGGCTTAGGCTGCCTTCCTTTGAGAGAAACGAAATCTTATTTTTTCCTTTAATAGTTATGGCTTATTTAGTGGATTTTTATTCCTTTGTAATTAATCTATTTTTCCTTCAGATTATGGAAGTATTTCTTGAGACAATATTTGCCTCATCTTCAGATTATGGAAGTATTTCTTGAGACAATATTTGTTTCATCTGTATGTCATTTCTGGCTTCCATTTTTTCCATCCTGGATCCCTTTTCACTTCTTTATGTCCAACACTAAGGTTCACAGTTCCCACTTCAATCCTCCATCCACCATCAAGCAGGAAATGGGACACACACACACACACACACACACACACACACACACACACACACGAGAAGAAGCATACAGGTCAAAAAACAGGAAGAAAGGAAAAAAATTCAGGGGACTCAGAGAAGGGTGTGGACATTAGTCCAAGCATTTGAGCTAGGAGAAAAATTGCCTTAAAAGTTGGAATAAAATGGATTGAGGGGAGGAACAGAGGGTTCTGAGTCATTGCTTTAAAAACCTGGATCTCATTTTTATCGCTTGTTTCTTTGGCTGCCCAAGTGTTTGGGGGGGACTGTGCTCAGCTTAAGAGACATGGCTGTGTCACTTAGGGTCATTTAAGCAGTCTTTTGGAATTTTTTCGGAAGTGTCATTTTTGATCTTTGGAGTGTATTTTCAAAAAGTAACATGGATGAAACTCACAAATGTAATATGGTGCAAAAGATGCCAGATACAAAATGTCCATAGTGTATGATTCCATTTTTATAAACTAGGAAAACAGGCAAAATGATTCGATGATGTTACCCTATACGTTGGGTAGGGTAGTGATGAGAAGAGGCACAGGTGTGTCTCTGGGTTTCTGGTAATGTTCTGTTTCTTGATCTGGGGACTGGTTACATGGGTATGATCAGTTTGTGAAAAATCATTGAACTGTATACTTACAATTTGTGCACTGTTTGGTATATATGTTATACTTTAATTTTTAAAAACATTTAGATAACATCAGGTGCTTTAGGTAAATGTCCAGCACAGAAACCTTGAACTTCTATTTTCTCGTAATGACTGCAGCCGGCTGGAGTGAAGATGTATGAAAGGCTCTTGACTTTCAAGCCCTGCTCAGTTATTCATTCAATTTACACATGTTTATTGAAGAATGCGGTCAGGCACTAAAGTCTAGTTAGAGGGGGGAGGAGATGGATGTCAATCAAATAATCACACAAATCAATTTATAAGAGACGGTGAGGAAGGAGGGGTAACGCTGGCAAAGGCCTCTCTGAGACCGGAGGGGTGAGTAGCTGTTGGTAGATGAGGATATTAGAAAAGATGGTCAGGTGGCGTTTAAATGTTAGGCTTAACTGGGCCACTAGAGGGCGACCACAGACAGGCATCTGCGGCAATTCCAGAACCGAGGCTGAAAAGTTCTCATACCTTTTGCTCAACTTTAACTCTGCAGTGTTAGGGGAACACAAAATATCTAACAGAAGCTAACAATCAAGTGTGAATTTACATATGTAAATGTTGCTGTGTAGTCTTGCCTAACAGTATCAGCAGATTCCTACCAAATGTCTAATGGCCTTAAAAAGAAAAAAGATAAAAAGTCGAAAAGCAATGGTTAAAAGAATCTTTCTCAGCTTTTACATATCCTGAAAGAGCTGCCCACAAGTCACAGATATGCTATTACTATTGCTTATTCATTAGTACCTTCCACACCCAAGTCCCTCACATCTGCTGTACCTCAGGCCCCTACAGAAAGTACTCCACTGAGGATCTGCTACATGATATTGCCTGTTTCTCACTGAGGCAGCTAATAAGCAAAAAGAAGTTTACCTGTTGCCTTCCAACACACAAAGGCAGAATAAGCAATAATTTGTCACATCCTATTAAATGATCAGTGATGAAATCAGAACCAAGACAGTTCCAGTGTATTAATGAGTAAGATTTCTTTAGCACCCAAGCATTCCAGTAAGCATTTAAGGCATGGCACTCCTTTCCTTTAAAACTAATTTCCAGGGCAATTAAAATCTTTTTAATTTTTTTTTAAATGAAAGCAAATCCCTCCTGGCAACAGGTGAAGGCCTGTATGGTCCAGCCGTTGTCTGTCTCTGGGACTCCTCTCCTCTCCTCCTTTCCTTACTGTTCTCCAGTCTCACTCCACTTGTTTCCATGAAGTCACCAAACATTCTGCATTTCCCATAACTTCATTTTTTCATTTGCTGTTTCCCTTGCCTGAGAGGTCCTGCTCCATCCTCTAACAAGAGGCTTTTTATCCTTCAAGTTCCAGATGAATTGGCACTTCCTAGGAGAAGACTTCCTGAACCTTGCACTCCTGGCTGCCCTTCCCCACAGAACCCCAATCTTTAGCTGGGCCCTTTGATGCCCAGTATACTGGTCCATATTTCCTAGCCAGTGCTGGCAGCTGGATGTGTCTTGTTAATGGGTTGTAAGTGGAAATGTTGAGTGAGACTTCCTAGAAGCCTCCTTAAGGGGAAGCAAAGAAGCCCTTCTTATTTTCTCCTCTCCTACTGTCTAGAATGCAGAAGTAATAACTGCAGCTTCTTGAAACATCTTGGATGTTGAGATGGCAGTGAGGATGGGAAGCAGGGCAGATAGGGGCCTGGAAAGCTAATGGTGCTGTGGGGTGGGAAAGGGGCGTGCAGTACCAGCCTCTAGGTATCTTTTTTTTTTAAAGATGTTCTTTCTTTCTTTCTTTCTTTCTTTCTTTCTTTCTTTCTTTCTTTCTTTCTTTCTTTCTTTCTTTCTTTCTGCCTGCCTGCGCTGGGTCCCCCCTGCTGCGCGCGGGCCCTCTCCAGTTGCAGTGAGAGGGGGGCCTCTCGTGGGCTCTAGGCACGCAGGCCTGAGCAGTTGTGGCACTTCTGGCTCAGCAATCGTGGTTCACGGGATCCAGAGCGCAGGCCCAGCAGTTGTGGCACATGGGCCTAACCACTCCACAGCATGTGGGACCCTCCTGGACCAGGGCCCGAACCTGTGTCCCCCGCATTGGCAGGCGGACTCTCAACCACTGCACCACCAGGGAAGTCCCCTAGGTATCTTTTATATGAGAGAGAAATAAACTTATTTGCACCACTGCTCCTTGTAGCTTTACGATTACATAGCGCCACACCTCAATACTAACATACCACACCCACCCCCAGACACACCACCCTATTGTCTTCAGTGCCCTTTTACTACCTGAAATAGCTCATTAGTTTGTGTTTACATGAGAGCAGGGACCTGGTCAGTCTTGTTCACTGCAGTAACCCCAGCACCTGGAGCAGTGTAGTGTTTCCATTCTTTTCCAGAAATTCTTGGAGCATTGATATTTTTCTGAATTCTGAGAAAAATCCATTGAGAAATGAGGGGAAAATATTATAATTCTTCCTACAAGAAATAAAGTTTAATAATGTGCATGGAGATGTTACTGGTTTGAAGGAATCCACCAATATCAAAAACTAGTGATGCCGTGGCAGTAATGGAAAAATCTGGAAAGTTTCCAGCAATTATGCTACTTCACTTGGCTGTAACAAAAGTGTTTTAGTTAAAGCCTTGAAAGGTGAAAGCATCAAAAACAACTAGCAGAGGAAGCATACACAATGCAGATTCTGAACATGAGAAAGATGAAAGCAATTAGCACAGATCCAGATGATGTAGCTGGAGCTAATCAGTACGATCTGCAAGCTGATGTCCTTCTGACAGTTTTTAGAATAAGAAAAATTATAATACTGTTTACATTTTCTCCAGTGAGAAATTCTCTTTTGCAACAAGAGTGGGGAAAAAAAAAAAACAACTTACAGGTCATTTTGGACTGCAAAACACTCTGGAAGACACACACACAAAAATAATAATCAAGAGATTTTTAAAAGCCCTAAATCAGAAAAATGATTTTAGGCCCACTGAAGTTAGAATACTTATTTGCAAAGAGAAATATTATGAAATTGTGAGAGAGATATTAAATTGCTTGAAACTGGGTTGATTAGCAGTTGAAGCATTAAGTAACCATGGTGCAACTCTTCTAAGCAAAAACAGAATTCTGCTTAAAAAAAAATTAGAATCAAATTGCTTAATTCAGAAAAAGAGATCTAATACCCCTCATTAAACATTTAAGCAATGTTAGTAGTTTATATTAAGTGGACAGATTTTTGCTTTGGCAAACAAGAACAAAATCGCTCAATTAGCAAAATCATTACTGGAAAGACTTTTGTGAAGGAGAATATGCCTTATCAGAAGAAATGCAAAGAAGAGTATATATTTTTGTGGACTAACCATCATGAAGTCTGAAACTGGTCTAAAATCTGAATTAGCAAGAAAAATATGAACTTCAAGGGCAAAAATCAAAATCAGAGAAAGAATATTTTAATCATTTAAAAAAGGGAATGAATTTATAATAAACAAACAACATGTACCTTAACAACCAACTTGAAGACGCTTCTAGACATACTCTCAGCAATTCAACTGTCAACACAAAATGAAAGAACATTCAATATCTGGAATATTTGTCATAAAGACCAAGACAATCAGGGCAATTCATGCTTTATGTGTTTTTAAAATTTCATTTTAAGAATGATAATTTTTAACAGAAACAGTCTCACAGACATAGAAAACAAACTTATGGTTACCAAAGGGGATGGGGGATACATACTACTATATAAAAATAGATAAACAGCAAGGTCCTACTGTATAGCACAGGGAAGTATACTCAATATCTTTCATAAACCATAATGGAAAAGAATATGAAAAAGAATATATATACATGTATAACTGAATCACTTTGCTGTACACCACAAACTAACACAACATTATAAATCAACTATACTTCAATTTAAAAGAAGAATGGGACTTCCCTGGTGGTCCAATGGTTAAGAATCCTTCTGCCAATGCAGGGGACACGGGGTCAAGCCCTGGTCTGGGAAGATCCCACATGCCGCGGAGCAACTAAGCCCATGCGCCACAACTACTGAGCCTGCGCTCTAGAGCCTGCAAGCCACAACTACCGAGCCTGTGCGCCTAGAGCCCGTGCTCTGCAACAAGAGGAGCCACCGCAATGAGAAGCCTATGCACCGCAAGGAAGAGTAGCCCCCACTCGCCACAACTAGAGAAAGTACATGGGCAGCAATGAAGACCCAACACAGCCAAAAATAAATAAATAGATATAATTTTTTTAAAAATTAAAAGAAGAATGATAATTCTTAAAATTTAAATGTTTGTGGTTATTATTTTTCAAATTCGAAAATCACTTTATTTGGCATTTGTTTTGTGGTGATATTCCCTTCTTTTAATGTTTTCTATTATCAAATGTCTATATCAGGTAGAGATCATTTTTACATGTCACTAAAATTGTTGACTTAAAACAAATGGACTGCAGTTATACCTCTAACAAAAATAGGTTTATTTGAAGTCAGCAAAGAATTGTAATTTGGGGTCTGCAACCACGGTGCACATACCGGTCCCCAGCAAAAGTGGAGTGGAGAACTGTTTTAAAGAGGGAAAAGGAAGCTGGTGGGAAGGGGGGAGGGGTGATAGTAAACAAAGAGTTCATTGGAGGAATTGAGAGTTTGAAGTCTAGTGGCTTTTCATTGGCTGAGTTGTGACAGTCTCTCACTGGCTGAGCTCTTGCCAGGAAAAAGAGAGGAGTCTTTCTTCCTCTTGCTGGGCTCAGCTATCATCTATGGCATGACAGCTCTCCCTTCCGGTCTCCTGACTCTATTTTTGTTTTGTTTTGTTTTTGTTTGTTTTGTGGTACGCGGGCCTCTCACTGTTGTGGCCTCTCCCGTTGTGGAGCACAGGCTCCGGACGCACAGGCTCCGGACGCGCAGGCTCAGCAGCCATGGCTCACGGGCCCAGCCGCCCCGCGGCATGTGGGATCTGCCCGGACCAGGGCACGAACCCGTGTCCCCTGCATCGGCAGGCGGACCCTCAACCACTGCGTCACCAGGGAAGCCCCCTGACTCTATTTTAATTGAGGTTTCTGTTTATTAATTTTTTTTACAAAATGTAGTATAATCTTGCATCAATATATATGTCCATAATAATAAACCATGCATTTATTATTACCTTTTTCATTTTTGCAGAAAACTTCAGAAACTTTTAGTATAACCCTTTCACAGAAAAATGGTTCACTGTTTACTATAGAGTCATTCATTATTTAAAAACATGTAAAGAAGGTATTATGGAAAAATACAGAATAATTTATGATTTTGATTCCCAAGAATTACTGGGAATTCCAGTTTCTTCTTCCAGAATCCTGAAGATTAGTATGTATCAGGAATTTGCAAACCCTAGTACAGTACCTGGCACAGAGTAGACACTCAGCATATATTTCAAATGAATTAATGTTATTTTGTTCCATAGTCCCAGCAGTCCTGTGAGGTAAAATGTTGTCCATTTACACTCAAGAAATCCAGGGTCTTCTTTGAGGCTGGTATGGGCCTTCTTTGAGGCCTTTAAAATTCCTGAAATCTCCATGGTTTACTGAGATGGCCTATGAGACATGCTTTTAAGATTCTTAGAAGTACTCCCAGGCCTGCCCTGAATTTCTGTGACAAAGCATCTTATAGGCACACTCTGGATTTGATCTTAGCCCTGAAGGCATTTCTTGTTTAAGAATCTTTTAATGGGAGTGACTGGGGATGAAAGACAGTTTTATTTCAGAACCCAGTGAATCTTAGTTTCTTTGTGTTTCCTTCCAATTCTGCCAAAAACGTGAATGATTTCTTCATTAGATCATCTCTCCCATCTTGTATTTTATCATAGGCCACCAGGAAAAGCCAGTTGGCACTTTCTACATTCCACTCGGACATCTCCCCCACCGACCCCGTGAGTTAATTAAGCAGCCTTTGTATTTTTCACCTTCCTACAGGTGACAGTGTTGCCACACTTTGTGCCACTACATTTAAAGGGTCCTCTGTTTTCCAGCCTCCATCGTCCTTCACCCCCTCACCAGAGTCTCCTCATGCCCTTTTCTTCTTCTTCCTGACACCCTGTCCCAAGGCCAGTGTCATATGGTTTAGGTATTTGTTAGGACAGCATCCACTTCCAAGGAGGGAATTCTTTTTTTCTTCTTCTTCTTTTTTTTTTTTTTTGGCTGTGCCACATGGCTTGTGGGATCTTAGTTCCCCAAGCAGGGATCAAACCTGGGCCCCAGGCAGTGGAAGCACAGAGTCCTAACCACCAGACCACCAGGAAATTCCCCCAAGGACCAAATTCTGTTCAAGTTATCTATTGCTGCACAGTAAACTTAGTGGCTTGAAACAACAACTTATTATTACTATATTTGAACAGGGCACAGTAAGGGACAGCCCATTTCTACTCCAGAATGCCTGGGACCTCACCTGCAGTGAGTTGAATATCTGGGAGGCTAGAGCAACTGGAAGCTGGTCAGGTATCTCGTTTTCTCTCTGGATCCCTCTTTCCTTCTCCAGGGGGTTTCTTCATGTGGCTAGCTTAGGCTTCCTTATTTGATGGCAGTCTCTGGACAGTTAGTCTTCTTACATGGCAGCTCAGGGCTCCAGTCAATGTCCCAAGAGACAGGAATGGAAGTTGTCAGTCTCTTAAGGGCACACCTGGAAACTGCCATTTCCACAATACTCTTCTGATCAAAGCAGTCAGAACTCACCTGAAATCAAGGGGAGCAGACATAGGTTCCATTTCTCAATGAGAATAGTGTCAAAAATCTCTAGTTACCTTCCATCTACCACACTTTTATTCCTAGGGTGATAATAATATAGTAAAAACTTCATGATAACAGAAATTCAAGTGTAACTTAACTCCTGCCTAGTCCATGTTCTTAAAGGGGAGTAGCCTCAGGTTCTTACATTCTACAGAGAGTCATCCTGGGAGCATTTGAGACCCTTAGTTCTGAATGTGGTACACACTGTGCTTGAAATAATTGGTGTTCTGAACATTCCCCATTCATCTCTCCATATAATATCTTCACCTTTCTTCTCCTGCTCTGTGCCCCAGGAGACTTCTGGTTGGGTCAAGCCACTAGGCGATAGCAGCAAGAGATCCATGGCTGGGGTGGGGGTAGTGAATGAAGTCACAGTATTTACTCCTCGAGCTCCCTCCCCGCTGAGTCATTGTGGTTTGACTCTGTGGCTCCCCAGGCAGCCTCCTCCATTCAGCTGACCTAGGGTAGTAATGGCTCCCTAGCTCTTGCTAGCTCCAGGGTGCTGCACCATAAGGTTTTAGTTTCCCTTCATCCTGACTCTTTATTAAATTCTCCTCAGTTATTCTATTTGGGTCTTCTGTTTGCTGATGGAGATTGGTATAGATGGTCTATTTCTTATAAAACGAATAGACTAAAACTTCCCCCTCTTTTCTTACCAGAATTGTCTATCAATGTATTTTTCCCATTTTCCTATCAGGTTTTTGGTCCTTGTCCCTCACCTTTTAGAGTTCCTTATGTATTAAGAACATTAGCTCATTATCTGTAATATATCTTACAAATATTTTCTCCCAATTTGTTAGCTGTTAAGCCATGCAAAAACAATTTTTTATATTCAGATATATTTAAATGTATTCTTTCATTGCTTTTAGATTTTGAGTCTTTTCCTGCACCAAGGTTAAAGACTTCACTCCTATTGTCTTCTAGTACTTGTATGATTTAGTATTCTACGTTTAGATCCCTGACCATTTTGAAATGATTCTTGACTCTGGTGTGGGGTATGGGTTTAATTTTATCTTTCTGCAAATAGTCCCAGCACCATTTATTAAAAAGTCTGATCACTTCAGAATAGGTGTTTTTGTTTTGAATGGGTACACACACACATATACACACGCACACACACACACCAGAATCTAAAAAGTGATCAGACTTGGGAGATATGCAGTTCTCTAAAAATTTATGCCAGATGTGGAAAGGACTTCATTCAGATCAGCAAGTATTTACATACTACCTACTATTTGCAATAAAATATAGGGAGATGAGCAAGCCACGGTCTCTACCCTCAGGAACAAAACCACCTGAAGGGGGCGATAAACACATATAAAAGACAGCAGTGAGCCTTACATAGCATTTAATACAGTGTATCTGTTGGGTTAGCACCTCTCTGAGCCACAGAAATCTACAGCCCAAATACCCATGTTAAGTGCTTACATATATCCATGGTGATCCATGGTAGAAACGCATATTGTTTGCTCGTGTATACACTGCATGCTGATTCCATATTCTCCAGGTATCCTGATCACCTCTAACATTGATCTTCATCCCCATAGTGGTCTCTTTCACAGGAGTAGAATTAAGATGAGACCATTTATTCATTCTAAAGATACTTACTGAGTGCCTTCTATATGTGAGGAACTGCTCTTGGAGCTGAGATCATAGTAGAGAGCAAGAAAGACCACATCCCTCTTGTGATGATTTCATCCTAGAGGCAGAGGCAAAAAACAAACACTTAAGATATAATGTCAAGTAGTGATAGGAGCTATGAGGAAGAGTAAGGCAAGTCAAGGAGATGAAGAGCAAAGTACCATCTTAGATAGGATAGCGAGGGAAAGCCCTCCTTGGGAGGAGAAAGCAACTGGGCAGAGTCTTGAATGACATGAATGGGGAAATCACGTGAAGGTCCTTGGAGATGAGCCTTCTGGGCACATGGGAGCAACTGCAGAGCTAGGGACATCATGGGGGCCAACACAGCCAGAGGAGAGAGCAAGGGAGAGACTAGGAGAAAAAGTATGAGGTGGGCAGTGCCTAGATCAGGTAGGAACTCTAGGCAAAAAGGAGTTTGGATTTTGTTCCGTGAGACGGGATGCTTTTGGCAGAGGCATGACATGCATGATCTGATTTATGTGCTGAATTTGCCTGCTATGGGGAGACCAGATCGCAGTGAGAGTTGAAACGGGGGACTGGTTGGGAGTCATTGTGTTGTTCCTGTGACAGATGACAGGAGCATGAACCAGGGGACAGCTGTGAAGAGGAAAAGAAGTGGAGTAGAGGAATGTGGGGAATTTTTTTGGAAGTGGAGCCAACAGGACTTGCTGATGGACTGAATTTAGGGGTGAAGGAAGGACAGGAGCTGAGGATGACTCTGTGATTTTTGGACTTAACCCAGTGAATAGCAGTACCATAGATGGAAAAGGGCAAAAATCTAGAGATCTATATTGGACACATTGTTTCAAGATACGTGATTACTCCCCATTAGTTTTTAACATCCCAGCATAAACTGCATGTTCCTTTTCTATTCTTCTGTAGTCTCCAGTTAGAGTTGTTCCCAGAAAGATGTTAAAGCCAGGTGTAAAAGAAGGGAGGGTAAATGACCATTTGATCATTTCTCAAGGTCTCAAGCATTATCCTTCCATAAAGAGAATTAAATCACTCTTACGGTTAACTTAATAAAAGCTGCTTGGATCTAGTTGATTTCAATTGCAATCAAGCAGGGAAAAATTAATGGAAGTTAATCTCAGTTGTTTGCAATGTTATACGTGGCCAAGAGCAGAGATGAACTTATAGCTTGCAACTGGCTCAGGCCCATGGGTGTTAGTTAACTGGGAAGCAGATGCTTTAAATGATGACCAAGCCCTGATGTGATCTCTGATTTGGAGTCTCTGAGTCATGGAACACTTTCTCAGCATCTGCCATAGGTAAGATGCTGTGCTGGAGACAGTCACCATGTCAGATACTGTGGCCCATCTATCGTTATTCTTGGACATCTCTTTGTTCCCAGAGAGTTTCCCATGATTTCCAAGATACAATTAATCATTGCATTTTGTCTGTGGAACTGTGATGAGTCTCCAAGATCAAACACATCCGTTCATGAAACCATAAATGGGTTAAGGTATGTGAAGTACTTTGAGGGGTTAAACAGCTCATAGGAGTACTATTTAATGTTATCTTTACCTTAAAAGTAGCTCTTCAACAAAACAATAAGCCAAACGTGGGTAAAAAAAAAAAAAAAAAAACCCGTGAAGAGGATATTCTTTATGAAGACCTTGGATTTGCTGTCGATTCTTTCCTTGCTAAGTGAGAATCCTTGATATTTTGTGAATTCTGAAGAAGCGCAGTCATTGCAGGCCCCAGCACTGAGTCTTAGTAGGTAAAGCGGAGCAGAATATCTGTATCTATTGTGAACCATAAGTTATTTTGGTTTTTGTGGGAAAAGAACAGTGGCATGGGCCAAATATGAGTGATTTACATCTTAAGCAACAAATGTGCAAATTTTTTCCCTAAAATTAAAAAACATTTTTTCTTATAAGAAATGTATTTTAATACAGAAAATTGTAAAAAAGAAAACAATCATAACCACTACTCAGAGATTACCACTGTTATATTTTATTTATATGCTACAACTATATATGTGTGTATATATATGTGCGTGTGTGTATATATATTTGGACTTCTATGAGTATATTCTTTTTTTAAAATAAATTTATGTATTTATTTATTTTTGGCTGCATTGAGTCTTCATTGCTGTGCACAGGCTTTCTCTAGTTGTGGCAAGCAGGGGCTACTCTTCACTGTAGTGCATGGGCTTCTCACTGCAGTGGCTTCTCTTGTTGCGGAGCACGGGCTCTAGGTGCGCGGGCTTCAGTAGTTGTGGCACATGGGCTCAGTAGTTGTGGCTCGTGGCTCTAGAGTGCAGGCTCAGTAGTTGTGGTGCATGGGCTTAGTTCCTCCGCGGCATGTGGGATCTTCCTGGACCAGGGCTCGAACCCGTGTCCCCCACGTTGGCAGGAGGATTCTTACCTACTGCCTCACCAGGGAAGTCCCTATGAGTATATTCTTTAAGAGAATATGATTTGAGGGGCTTCCCTCATGGTCCAGTGGTTAAGAATCCACACTTCTATTGCAGGGAGCACGAGTTCGATCCCTGGTCAGGGAATTAAGATCCCGCAAGCCCGTGCTGTGCGGCCAAAAATAAATAAATTAAAATTAAAGAAAAGAGAATATAGGGGCTTCCCTGGTGGCGCAGTGGTTGGGAATCTGCCTGCCAATGCAGGGGACATGGGTTCGAGCCCTGGTCCGGGAAGATCCCACATGCCCCAGAGCAACTGGGCCCGTGCACCACAGCCTGCACTCTAGAGCCCGTGCTCTGCAACAAGAGAGACCACCACAACGAGAGGTCCGCACACTGCAACGAAGAGTGGACCCCGCTCACCGCAACTAGAGAAAGCCCGAGTGTAGCAACGAAGACCCAGTGCAGTGAAAAATAAATAAATAAAATAAATAAATTTATTTTAAAAAAAGTGAATATGGTTTGAAAACTGAAAGATCAACTTCTAAAGAACTTAAAGTTATAGTGAAAATTTGCCTAGCATAGACATAATAATAGTTATTTGCACTTTATAGAACATAGAACATTTTCTGTGCATTATCTCTTTTATTACTACTACTAATAATGATTGTTATTAATAACATTAATAATAATTATTACTATTGTCGAAATACTGGTAACAGAGGAGAGAATACCTTGCTGGGAGACAGTCCCAAGTTATGATTAGAAAAAGACAATGAACTTTGTTAAGCCTCAGTTTCCTCAAGCGTGCAGTAAAAATCTTGGACTAGATGAAGGCTGAGGCCTCTTCTAATTTTGAAATTCTGTCTAAGTCTGGTTTTGGACTATGGGCACTTACTAAGATGTATTTCCTGAGATGCCAAATTTTACTTTCCAATATTTTATCTAAAATACACCTGTTTTCAAGCAAAGAAAAATGGATCGCATTTTGAAGAATATTTGAATGCTTTGAAGATGGGGCCTATTTACAGAGACCAATTTGTTTCTCAGTATTATTTTAGCATGCAACTCTATTCCAGTACCGAAGCTTCCTAAGTATCCGAGGCTTCGAAAAGTGGGGGTGGAAGAAGCTTATTACCATGGAGATAGATGGGAGCAAATGGTCACATCATCAAAAGCAAACTAGAAATGTACAAAGCTTTTGTGATGCTGATCCGTTTTTTTTTTTTTTTAAGTAAGAAGAAGAAGGAAAAAAGGCACAAATAAAAGGACAGATCTCTCTCATTAAATCCAACACTAATTTAGTAATCAGTGAAATAAAGGCTCCCTTGAAAGCCCGCTGCCAGAAAATACAGTACAACAAAGAAGCACAAAAGGTTGCTGGCTGCCAGGTGTAATTTCCAGGTACTCCAAGTGCATTTGGACTCCCTGTTCTCTTAGCTTTTCTTTACAGATTGGCTATCTTCATGGTAGATGTGAACTATCTATTTAGTCACCCCAGTATGTTATCCAAATATTTAGGAGGAAGAAAATTGCAGGAAAATAACCTTTAATTTCATGATACTCCAAAAGAAACTGTTCAAAATTAAGAGGTATGAGAAGCTAAGAAAGAGCTAATTTATTTTTCTGTTTATTACACATCACTTTGGATAACCTGGAAATAATTTTGACAGTGGCATAAGAGTCAAAGTTGGGATAAGAGTCAAATTTACATAAAGTGGCTTGTATCAGAATAAAATCACTATTAACTCCATCTCCATCTGTACTGATAGATAGATAGCTTTTCTCTTTTTTTTATAAACTTATTTATTTGTTTTTATTTTTGGCTGTGTTGGGTCTTCGTTGCTGCACGCAGGCTTTCTCTAGTTGCAGCGAGCGGGGGCTACTCTTCGTTGTGGTGCGCGGGCTTCTCATTGCGGTGGCTTCTCTTGTGGAGCACGGGCTCTAGGAGCACGGGGTTCAGTAGTTGTGGTACGCAGGCTCAGTAGTTGTGGCTCGCGGGCTCTAGAGTGCAGGCTCAGTAGTTGTGGCACACGGGCTCAGTAGTTGTGACACATGGGCTTAGTTGTTCTGCAGCATGCAGGATCGTCCCAGACCAGGGCTCGAACATGTATGCCCTGCATTGGCAGGCAGATTCTTAACCACTGAGCCACCAGGGAAGCCCAGGTAGCTTTTCTCTTAACTCCATCTATTATTTCATTTTACTCTGGCAGAAGCTGCCAAAAGCCTAAAGGCAGGAAACATTTACCTTCAGTTCTTCATATATACTAAAAAAAAGAAAGGAAATCATTTAAGAATAAATATATAAAAGTTAAAGAACTTGGTCAAGATTCTGCCTTGCACTTTCAGTCTATAAATTACAAATAGTAATTGCAGGGAGTTCTCCGGCGGTCCAGTGGTCAGGACCTGGCGCTTTCAATGCCGGGGCCCAGGTTCAATCCCTGGCTGCGGAATTAAGGTCCCACAAGCCGTGCAGCAAGGCCAGAAAAAAGAAAGAAAGAAACAGTGATTGCATAATGTTGGGATGTTTTAGAGATTGAGGTAATATTTTTAAAGTGTTTTGCACTATTCAGAGGGAAAATGCACTTTACATTACATTTTATGATGTGATTTATGAGAAAAATGGTCTCTTCTTCCTTATCTTCCTTTTCCTTTTCCACTTCAGATTTTCCTTCTTTGCTTGCAGGATTAAGAGAGAAGACTATTTGCGATTATAAAGCATTAATTTCTTTAACTGATCTATAAATTCAATGCAAAGACAAATAAAGCATCAAGATGATTTTTTTGAACGTGACTAATACTAAAGTTCATCAAGAATGTTAATGGAGAATTAGAAAAATTCTGAAAAATAAGAATAATGGGGAAGTAATTAATACAACCATATATTAAAATATATGATAACATTATAATAATCAAAATATTCTAGAGAAGAAATAGATAGCTCAATAGACTAGAATAGAAAGATCAGAAATAAATCTAAATACATATGGTAATTTAATATATGAAAAGGTAGATGTGTCAAATTTGGGGTAGATGAAAAGAAGGGAAGATGCATTAGTTAATAAATAGTGACAGGTAAACAGGGTAGGAATAAAAAGTAAAATAAAATAGGTCCTTTATCATACTCTTTATAACCCAAAAATTTCCAGAAGATTTAAAGACTGTAAATGTTAAAAAAATAAAATTATAATAGTCTTTGAAAGAGTTCAGAACTTTGATGAATTTCTTTGGTGAATAATATTGGCATATAAAAAGACTTTCTAAGTAAGACACATAATCCTAAAGTCTTATAGGAAGAGAAAAATAAACCTGAACATATACAAACTGGAAAAAGCTATTGCAATATAGTTGGCAAACAAAGAGATACAGTCATTAATATACAACACTTTGTACAACTCAATGAGTAAAAGCAAATCAAATGGAAAATGGTCAAACATATTAAAATCATCTCTTTCACAATTAAATAATTACATATTAAAACAAGAGTATATCCATACAATGAAATATTTTTAGCAATAAAATGTAGCATAATCTATAATAGCCAAAAAGAGTAAACAACCCAAGTACTCGTCGACAGATAAATGGATAAACAAAATGTGGTATATCCATACAACAGAATATTATTCAGCCATAAAGAAGAACGAAGTACTGATAACTGCTACAACATGAATGAACCTTGAAAACATTATGCTAAGTGAAAGATGGCAGACACAAAAGAACATGCTGTGTGACTCTAATTACATGAAATCCCCAGAATAGGCAAACCTGGAGAGATAAAATGTAGAATAATAATTGCCTAGGGCTAGGGGAGTGGAAGTTGGGGGAAAATGGGAGTGACTACTAACGGTTACAGAGTTTTTATTGAGGTCATGAAAATTGTGATAATGATTACACATTTCTGTGAATATACTAAAACCATTGAACTGTGTACTTTAAATATGCAAATTGTCTGATATGTGACATATCTCAATAAAGCTGTTATTTTTTTAATCTTATTTTTAAAAATGAGGTATATTGAATTTGTTCATCACATTACAAAACTCAATAAATAATGAATATTGTTAATAGTATAGGACACAGGCATTCTTGTACTCAATTGGTGGAAGTACAAATTGGTACCCTTTTTTGAGGACAATTTAGCAGCATCTTTCAAAATTTAAATACACCACATCTTTTGATTCTGCAATTCAAACTCAAATAATTACTCTACTGATATAGTTGCAAAAACTTGCCAAGTTGTGTATGGAAGGAAATCGTGTGTAATAGGAAAATCTGAAAATCTGGAGGTACCCATTTAAGTATTGTACATACGGCCTTTAAAAAAGATCATGAAGTTATATGGACTAACATGGAAATATCTCCAAGAAAACAATAAAAGTAACTATTATTTATTGAGCGCTAGCTATGTGCCAAATTCTCTTCTAAGTGCTTTACCTGCAATGACCCACCGAATCCTTTTTGCAATCCTATATTCTTAATATTATTATTACCTCCATTTTATAGATGACAACACTAGAAAAGCACAGGTGGGTTTAAGTAACTTGCCCAAGATTACAGAGCTCCGCCATGGTAGAAAAGAATTCAAACTCATTTGCATACAATTTTAAGGTAGCTATCTATAGATCTGTCAATATGGATTTATAGTTAATTTCTCATTCTAGAAGCATACATAAGTAACTATTGAAGAGAGAAGGACTGTATAGCAAAGAGAAAGTTTTTGCTCTGTATTTTATATATTTTTGTATTAATTTTGTATTAATTTTGTATTAATTAATTAATTAATTTTGTTAATTAATTAATTAATTTTGTATTAATTTTGTAATAATTTTGTATTAATTAATAAATATTAATTTAATAATTTAATTGCTTAAATAATTTATCATGTGATAGTTACTTTATTTCAATAAAGAGATTTTAAAGCCTCAAGTCCCCCAAATTTGTATTCTAATATCTAAAGATTCTGGGCTATAGAAAGGGGGCTATTTCTGCTTTGAAAAAGTAATATGATTTGCCTACAACAAGCAATAGGCTCTGTTACCTCCATTTTTAAAAATATAAATTTATTTATTTTTGGTTGCATTGCGTCCTCGTTGCTGCATGCAGACTTTCTTTTTTTAGTTGTGGCAAGCGGGG
Source organism: Leucopleurus acutus (assembly GCF_964270905.1). NCBI lineage: Eukaryota > Metazoa > Chordata > Mammalia > Artiodactyla > Delphinidae > Leucopleurus > Leucopleurus acutus. Next base: position 90,737,596 of record NC_139149.1, on the reverse strand, counting down.
GCGACTCTTCCTTGTGGTGTGTGGGCTTCTCATTGCGGTGGCTTCTTTTGTTGCAGAGCATGGGCTCTAGGCACGCGGGCTTCAGTAATTGTGGCGCATGGGCTCAGTAGTTGTGGCACACGGGCTTAGTTGCTCCGCGGCATGTGGGATCTTCCCGGACCAGGGCTAGAACCCATGTCTTCCCTGCACCAGGGAAGCCCCTGTTACCTCCATTTTTATCTCCATTTTTCAGATGAGGTAAAATAAATCAGAAAGCTTAAGTGAATTGCCTAATATTACAGAGCAGTGAAATGACACTGTGGGATCTAAACCCAAATCTGAGTCCAAAGCCTATGCTCTTACAAATATATATACCCCAGCAAGAAATTGGATACAATGTAAATATCCATCACCAGATGAAATATTATACATCAGTTTAAAAAAATAACCCTGGTTTAAAAATAAAGCTTCTGGGACTTCCCTAGTGGCGCAGTGGTTAAGAATCCACCTGCCAATACAGGGAACACGGGTTCGAGCCCTGGTCCGGGAAGATCCCACATGCCGCAGAGCAACTAAGCCCTTGTGCCACAACTGCTGAGCTGCGCTGTGGAGCCCGCAGACCACAACTTCTGAAGCCCACATGCCTAGAGCACATGCTCCACAACAGGAGAAGCCACAATGAGAAGCCAATGCACTGCAATGAAGAGTAGCCCCCTGCTCACCAAAACTAGAGAAAGCCTGCTCACAGCAACCAAGACCCAATGCAGCCATAAATAAATAAACAAATACATTTATTTTAAAAAATTTAAAAATAAAGCTTCGTTATGACCTTGAGATAAGAAAAGATTTCTTAAATAGGACACACAAAAAATTAACCATAAAGAGGAAAAAACCTAATAAATAGGGCTATATTAAAATTAAGAACTGCTATTCATTAAAAGACATCCCTAGGGAAATGAAAAGGTAAACCACAGATAAATGAAATTATCAGCAATGCATTTATCCTACTAATCAATTCTTTAAAAAACACAACAAAATACAAAACAGACAAAAGATTTGAACAGGAACTTCTCAAAGGAGGAATCCAGATGTACAATAAACACAGGAAAATGTATTAAAACTCACCAGTCAACAAGCAAATACAAATTAGAACACGACACCCCTACCTATTACCAGAGTAACTAAAAAGAAAAGGACTGACAATGCCATGTATTGGTGAAAATATGGAGCAACTGGAACTCTTATATATGACTGTTAGGATTGTGCTGATTGTAAATTGGTACACCCACTTTAGAGAACTGTTTGGCAATATCTGTTAAAGCTGGACTCAGTGGGCTTCTCTGGTGGCACAGCAGGTAGGAATCCACCTGCCAATGCAGGGGACATGGGTTCAAGCCCTGGTCCGGGAAGATCCCACATGCCGCGGAACAACTAAGCCCGTGCTCCACAACTACTGAGCCTGTGCTCTAGACCCCGTGAGCCACAACTACTGAAGCCCACGTGCCTAGAGCCCGTGCTCTGCAAAAAGAGAAGCCACTGCAGTGAGAAGCCCACGTACCGCAAGGAAGAGTAGCCCCCACTCGCTGCAACTAGAGAAAGCCCACGCACAACAACAAAGACCCAATGCAGCCAAAAATAAATAAATAAAATAAATAAATTTATTTTAAAAAAAAAGCTGGACTCAGCAATTCTACTTCTATATACCCAACGGAAATGCATGCATCTAGTCACCAAAATACATGTTCATAGCAGCATTATTTATAATGGCAAAAATTTTCAAACAACTCAAATACCCATCAACAGTAAAACAGATAAATGAAATGTGGTGTATTCAAACAATAGATAAAGCAATGATACACAGTTTATTCATAAAGCAATGGAAAGATATGAACTATACCTACAAATACCAATATAGATGAATCCTACAAACGTAATGTTGAGCAAAAGAAGTCAGATACAGAAAAAGTACTCTGTTTTGATTACATTCCTAAAAAGTTTAAACAGAGATAAGACAAATCTATGTTGATGGGGTGATTACTCTGGGGGAGGAACATAGTGAACAGAAGTGTACACTTCTGGTTTTGGGGTTTTTTTTTTTAATTTTTTAATTGAAGTATAGTTGATTTACAATGTTGTGTTACTTTCTGTTGTACAACACTGTGATTCAGTTATACATATATGTATTCCTTTCCATATTCCTTCCCATTATGGTTTATCACAGGATATTGAATATAGTTCCTTGTGCTATACTGTAAGACTTTGTTGTTTATCCATTCTATATATAATAGTTTGCATCTGCTAATCCCAGACTCCCAATACGTCTCTCCCCCACCCCACCTTTCCCTTGGCAACCACAAGTCTGTTCTTTATGTCTGTGAGTCTGTTTCTGGTTCATATATAGGTTCATTTTTGTCATATTTTACATTCCACATGTAAGTGATATGATTTGATACTTATCTTTCTCCTTCTGACTGACTTCTCTTAGTATGATAATCTCTAAGTCCATCCATGTTGCTGCAAATGGCATTATGTCATTCACAAAAGGGTATTTTGAGCACTGTTAATGTTCTTTTCCTTGATCTATCTAGCTTCCTGTTACACAGGTATTTTCACTTTGTGAAAATTCATCAAGTGGTATGTTTAAAATTTGTATACTTTTCTGTATATTATACTTCTATAAAAATTAACATCATAAAAATTAAAACAAATGAACCAAATTTATATGTAACAACATGGATAATAATAAAAACATAAAATTGAGAAATTGTAATGACTAATTATATAATATATGTAGCAACAACAATATGCATTTTACATAAGTTACATTCCTGTAAACTTCTTTTTGGCCATATCGCACAGCTTGTGGGATCTTAGTTCCCTGACCAGGGATTGAACCCAGGGCCATAGCAGTGAAAGTGCTGAGTCCTAACGACTGGCCCACCAGGGACCTCCCTCCTGTAAACTTTTAAAACATACTGAATAATATTGTATATTGGATAGGGACCCATATATATGGTAGCAGTATAAAAATCATAGAATGTATAGCATGATGACTATAATTAATAATACTGTATTGAATACTAGAAGTTTGCAAAGAAAGTATATTTCAGGTGCTCTCATCACACACCAAAAAATGGTAACTATGTGAAGAAATAATATGTTAATTAACCTGACTCTAGTAATCATTTTATTATGGATATATAAACATCAAATCATCATGTGGTACATCTTAAATACATACAATTGTTAATTTTTAAAACTTATAGAGGGCTTCCCTGGTGGCACAGTGGTTGAGAGTCCGCCTGCCAATGCAGGGAACATGGGTTTGAGCCCTGTTCCAGGAAGATCCCACATGCCGCAGAGCAACTAAGCCCTTGTGCCACAACTACTGAGCCTGCACTCTAGAGACCGTGAGCCACAACTACTGAGCCCATGTGCCACAGCTACTGAAGCCTGCGTACCTAGAGCCCATGCTCCACAACAAGAGAAGCCACCACAATGAGAAGCCCACGCACCACAATGAAGAGTAGCCCCCGCTCGCCACAACTAGAGAAAGCCCGCATGCAGCAATGAAGACACAACACAGGCAAAAATAAAATAAACAAATAAATAATTTTTTTTTAAATGGTGAGAAACACTGTTCAAAAGAAAAAACAAAACTTACAGACAGCAAAGAGTAAACATCAAGTGTGTGATCATGGCTGCCTCTAAGAATGGAGGAAGGAGAATGGAACTGGGTTGAATTCATAATTTTTTCTTAATAAAATATCAAAGGCAAATATCACAAAATATTAACATTTGTTAATTCTGATAGTGGGTACACATAAATTTGTTATATTAATTCTTGTATTTTTTCCCATATGTTTGAAGGTTTTAATTTTTCTGAAAAAAATAAATGATCTTTGCACCACACTAAACTGCCTCTTGATTGGTTACAAGAAGGCAAATTGACAAAAACTCCTAGAGAATGAGATAGTTTTGGGGGGAAAAGGAGGGGAGTTAATGTTTAGTTAGTTTCTATGACTTATGGTCCCATGTCTCCATTACTGATTTGAACCACTTTGCCAAAGCCATAATCCAGTAAAACACAAACAGGACTTGTCTGACATTTTTAGATATGATAAATCAAAGGTCAACTCAGCATATCTGACTGAATGACTGACCTTCCTTCTTTTGGTCTCTTCCTTAAACGAAATAGCCAGTTTACAGATCTAATTTTCCTGTCTTAGGGTGTCTAAGACCTGACCCTTCTTTTTCTTTCTAACTCAGCTATGCATGGCTTGCTCATGCCCGGCCCTAGTGCAGTCTAGCTTGAAACACTGTTGGTTCAATATTCATTAAATATTGGTTTGTTTCATCATGTCGCCTCACTTCCTTGGGCAAAAGCCTTCCATCTCTCCCAAGTCTTCCTTCCTTCTAGGTAAGATGTGGTGTAATACCCAGTCACAGAATTACCCCCATTTCCTTGCCAGGGGGATTCAAACCAGAGCAAAGCTCTGCTTCCTTAAACTCTCTGTCTCAAATCACCTAACACAAGACGAAATCCTATAATAAATCTGGTCATCTTCTTACTGAGATGCTCCCTGCTTCCTCATGCTGTGCGTTCTCCCTCACCACAACCAGTAATAAATCCGACTTCCTCAACTGCGGGAGCATATGCCTGTTTGAGTGGAGGGCACTGGTGCTTTAAGTGAAAGAAGCAAGTCACGAAAAGATATAAACTTCCTTTTAAATGTCGTTAATAAAAGTCAATACTAATTAAATTATTTAGGAATGCATTGCCACATAGGTAATAAAATTAGAAAATAAAAGCAAGGAAATGATTATGACAAGTGTTGGCACAGTGTTAGTTCTTAGAGGGAAGGAAGAGATGGGATGAGCTGAGGCACAATCAAGAAGGCAGCACTGGGCTTCCCTGGTGGCGCAGTGGTTGAGAGTCCGCCTGCCGATGCAGGGGACGCGGGTTCGTGCCCCAGTCCGGGAAGATCCCACATGCCGCGGCGCGGCTGGGCCCGTGAGCCATGGCCGCTGGGCCTGCGCGTCCGGAGCCTGTGCTGCGCAACGGGAGAGACCACGGCAGTGAGAGGCCCGCATACCGAAAAAAAAAAAAAAAAAAAAGAGGGTAGCACTGACTTCCTTGGCTGTCCAGTGGTTAAGAGTCCGTGCTTCCACTGCAGGGGGCACGGGTTCCCTCCCCGGTCGGGGAAGTTCCACAGGCTGCACCGGGTGGCCAAAAAGAAAAAAGAAGAAGGGAGCACCAGTGAGAGATGTTGCTGCAGGAGAGCGCAGGTGGAAGCAGGCAAAACCCTGGAACTAATCTGAGAGCTGTGAGTGAGACCTCTGCCCCAGATGTGTCTGAGAAGAGGATTCAGCTTTATTCCGCTTGACAAGGAATTAATTCAAAAACATGTCTGGTGATAAAGCTTCAGTCTGGGCATAGCTTACCTTATTCAAGGACGAGTAAGGAGAATAAAACACAACAGCCTAGGAAACACCTTTTGCAGAATAGGAGAAAGGAAGCAACTTCTAGGAGCCTCCTGAGAAGAGCTTGCTCCAGGAATTGATCCACTGTAGACTACTGAAAACTTCAGGGAACTGATAGCCTTAGTAGGTACCAAATGGACTTTTTAAAAGGGAAAGGTTATGAGTCATTAGAAAAAGGGAATAGCGGGCTTCCCTGGTGGCACAGTGGTTGAGAGTCTGCCTGCCGATGCAGGGGACACAGGTTCGTGCCCCGGTCCGGGAAGATCCCACATGCCGTGGAGCGGCTGGGCCCGTGAGCCATGGTCGCTGAGCCTGCGCGTCCGGAGCCTGTGCTCTGCAACGGGAGAAGCCACAACAGTGAGAGGCCCGCGTACCGCAAAAAAAAAGAAAAAGAAAAAAATTACATTACAAAAAAAGAGAAATATGGATTAATATTTTTAAATTACAATGATGTGTGGTTTTGGTCAAGAAAGGAAAAAACTTGTACCTACATATTGGTGAGTCACAGTAATGAATTAAAACATTACAATTTAATGTCAGCCTGATGGCAAGTGTCTCAGGTTTGACTCTCCAAAGGAAAATAATCCTAATCCTGTATTTTTACTAAAACTCAGTAGATGGATAACTTAGATCCTTGGCTAGTTTGATTTGGTATTCTTTTATCTTGACTTCTAGTAAGAATATTGCAAGGCTTTTATAAAGGATATAACTTATACTACCAGAACCATAAAAGATACTAAAATAAACGCATAAACAAAATTATGAATAAAATATATATAATGAAGACAAAAAACCCATTACAATTTAATAATAATTGCAAAAGACTAACAAGGTTAAAAACAAGAAGAAAGTTTTATTTTAAAGATAATATTAGAATTCAGTAAAACATTTCATGTATAAACTAAATTTTGCACTTGCCAATCAGAAATATTCACCTTGCAGTTTGCACTGTTTCACTCTTTTCTATTTTCAATACCAAAAGTTCAAATAGTCACAAAGAATGACAGAAGTCAACCCATGTTCTGGTTCTTTGTCTTTGTAATCACCGTGATACTTATGTCAAATCTACTGCTTAAACACAGGCATTTGTGGTACCACAGGGGTTGGAAACACAAACTCGGTCCCTAAAGTGAGTTGGAAAAATCCTGAACCGTTATAAAGTTACCTTTCAATGAGCTTGTGTGTGCCCGTGTGTTGGAAGCCCAGTGTATAACTAAGAATTCTTGTAATTGTTGCCCATGTAGAATACAACGTTTACTAAAGGACAAGTCATAAAATGTGCTAAGTTGATGTCTATATGTGTCTTATTAAAATTCAGGAACTTCAGCAATTGTTTAGGATTTAGGCCGAAGATATTTTTCAGGGAGGAGTATTTTATCACTGGCTGTTACATTTGCTGGAACATGGTGATAATAAAAAGCAGACAACTTTTTGTTGGTTTCATTATGCTCCCACTGCTCTGCCCTTGGGCGACCGCTGGTTTTAATAATTCTGTAAATCTGGGGGTAAAACTGAATGCCAGGCCCTAGGTCTCTCTTTTCCAAATTATCCTCCAAAGAAAGGACTGTGGTTTAATCAGTTAGCATTATGCCCTCACTCCATGTATCAGGAAGCCAATACAGTGGTTTAAGCAAGTGAGGGGAATATTTTTTTCTCGTAATGGACAGTGCACGGCTGTAGAGTATCTCCGTGTTGCCATCAGTGATGCATGCTCCCTCTAGTTTTTTGTGTCAACATCTTTCACTTCTGTCTTTTTCCCTTAAGTTCAGCAAGTGGCTTCTAAACCTCAAGATCCTGCGCTGACATTCCCCTCAATGTGCAGCAGGAAAAGCACAGGCAAAATGCTCATAACAAGCCAATCTGTCTTTTTTTTTTTTAATGAGGAAAACAGTAGCTTTCCTAGAAGCCTCATTCATCAGATTTCTGCTTACATCTCATTGGCCAGAACTTGTTATCCTAATTGCAAGAAAGAGTGGGAACTAAAGTGTTTGGTTTTGTTTTTGTTTTTAGCTGGGCTCATTGCCATCCCAAATAAAACTGGGCTTTTTTTTGAGAGGGAAGAATGGATATCATTTAGGTAAACCCTCTGGAGATTAAGGGCTAGCTATTAAATTCTTTTGTTGCTATAAAAGTACTGAAATAAACAAACTTGGGGTATAGTTGAATTTCCCAAAAGGAGAAACCTGTGGTTAAGAATCACTATAGTTTTAATACATAGTTCCAGTGCTATAACAGGAGAAAAATCCATGCTATGTTCTGAATGTGTACGTCCCCTAAAGTTCATATGTTGAAATCCTAACCTCAAAGATGAAGGTCTTATGAGGTGGGGCCTTTGGGAGGTAATTAGGTCATGAGGGTGGAGCTTCCACGAGTGAGGGGATTAGTGCCCTTATAAAAGAGACCCGAGAGAGCTCCCTTGCCCCTTCCACCATGTGAGGACACAGGGAGAATTTGCCTTCTATGAGGAAGTGGACCTAACCAGACTCCAAATCTGAGGGTGCCAAGATCTTGGACTTCCCAGCCTCCAGAATGGTAAGAAACAAATTTCTGTTGTTTGAAAGCTACTTACTCTGTGACATTTTGTTATAATAATCTGAATGGACCATCCATATAAACAAACCATTTTTTGAAAGATGCTTAATTCTGTTGTAGTAGAAATTAGAATTGCTCTGGGTCACAATACTTCATGTTTCTACTTTAAAAAAAATTAATATATTTTGTATTTTAGTATTTTTCCCCTTGTTACTTTCCTTTTCTGTGACCAAGAAAAAATAAAACAGTATATTACCTTATTCAATCACCATGAGTATAAGTTCTAAAGACTATTAAATCCAGAAGCAGCCTGTTGCAAAGGTAAATACTGACATCCCTTTTTCTGTCCACCTGTCTTTCAAGTTCTTGAATTTGCCTAGAGTTAAAAGCAGCTGTGGCCCTGGTAGCACTATTTATTACTTGCCATTCACTTATGAGTCATTGGTCCCACCTGCAAAGCAACTTGTGGGAGGAAGGAGAGAAGCAATGGTCATTCTTTGGATGGTGTTTTTAATGCTAGAGCTCCCTAACATTGAGGAAGTTCTTCATTTCATCCAGTCTAGGGCTTTCCCTTTCAGTATTAGGCCCTTGTTTTCTTGTTTTTCCCTTGTTTTCTTGTTGTGAAGTGAAGAACATATTTTTTGGTGAAAATTTGCATGATCAGATATGTTTTCTTAATGTCTCCCACCTCGGAAAATGGCATGAAGGATGAACTCAGGAAAAAAGATGCTAGAAGAAAAGTCTCACATGCTGCAGCAATAGAGAATGAAAGAAGTTTCTGATTATAAAGACTTCCAAACTTCTAGAGGGGGAGCAGGCAGGGGCAAAAAGTCTCCACCGCCAAGCTCAAGAAACCACCACTTGTTGGAGACAAATTTTTGGAGCTGAGAATGGTCTTTCTTAAAAAGACCCTTCTCAAAAACTCTGGGTGATCTACAGATTCAGTGCAATCCTTATCAAACTACCAATGGCATTTTTCACAGAACTAGAACAAAAAATTTCACAATTTGTATGGAAACACAAAAGACCCCGAATAGCCAAAACAATCTTGAGAAAGAAAAACGGAGCTGGAGTAATCAGGCCCTCTGACTTTATACTACAAAGCTACAGTAATCAAGACAGTATGATACTGGCACAAAAAAACAGAAATATAGATCAATGGAACAGGATACAAAGCCCAGAGATAAACCCACACACATATGGGCACCTTATCTTTGATAAAGGAGGCAAGAATATATCATGGAGAAAAGACAGCCTCTTCAATAAGTGGTACTGGGAAAACTGGACGGCTACATGTAAAAGAATGAAATTAGAACACTCCCTAACACCATACACAAAAATAAACTCAAAATGGATTAAAGACCTAAATGTAAGGCCAGACACTATCAAACTCTTAGAGGAAAACATGGGCAGAACACTCTGACATAAATCACAGCAAGATCCTTTTTGACCCACTTCCTAGAGAGGTGGAAACAAAAACAAAAATAAACAAATGGGACCTAATGAAACAAAAGCTTTTGCAGAGCAAAGGAAACCATAAACAAGATGAAAAGGCAACCCTCAGAATGGGAGAAAATATTTGCAAATGAAGCAACTGACAAAAGATTAATCTCCAAAATATACAAGCAGCTCAATATCAAAAAAACAAACAACCCAATCCAAAATGGGCAGAAGACCTAAATAGACATTTCTCCCAAGAAGATATAGAGATTGCCAACAAACACATGAAAGAATGCTCAACATCACTAATCATTACTGAAATGCAAATCAAAACTACAATGAGGTATCACCTCACACCAGTCAGAATGGCCATCATCAAAAAATCTACAAACAATAAATGCTAGAGAGGGTGTGGAGAAAAGGGAGCCCTCTTGCACTGTTGGTAGGAATGTAAATTGATACAGCCACTCTGGAGAACAGTATGGAGGTTCTTTAAAAAACTAAAAATAGAACTACCATACAACCCAGCAATCCCACTACTACTGGGCATATACCCTGAGAAAACCGTAATTCAAAAAGAGTCATGTACCACAATGTTCATTGCAGCTCTGTTTACAATAGCCAGGACATGGAAGCAACCTAAGTGTCCATCAACAGATGAATGGATAAAGAAGATGTAGCACATATATACAATGGAATATTACTCAGCCATAAAAAGAAATGAAAAAAAACTCTGGGTAAGGGTCCCCATTTTGCTTTTATGTGGAATTTAACGCTAGATAGATATACATATACAATACGTATACGTATACACATACATATAAGATATACATGGATACATAGATATACATATATACATATATATAAGATATACATATATCGATACAGAATAGATATAGATATAAATATCATGTACATATATGTATAAGGTATACACATATACATACATATACAGACAGATATAGATGTAGATATAGAGATATAGTAGACTATGATTACTCCAGTAAAGAGCTGGCTTTGGACACCCAGGCCTCCACTCCAGCTGATCTTCTAAAAGCTTGAGCACATCACATAGCATAGCCATCTTCACAACTATATTCTAAAACACCCCCTCATCAGATTCTTCCCAGCATAAGAACCAACAGTGACAAAGCATGGTGCTTCATTGCTACCTCATTATACAGTGAATACTATGGGACCATTTGAAAGAATGAGGTAGATCTTTAGGACTAACAGAGAAAGACTGACACAGATATGGAGAATTGTGTTGTGAAGTGAGCAAAGGAAGTTGCATAGCTGTGAACAGAGGAGACTTTGTTGTTCTTTTTGTGGGGGAGAGGTGATTAGAGTATGCATAGAAAAAATTCTAAGGGAATCTACATCAAAATGTTACCTTCTTTTTCCTTTTGAAGAGGTCATGGGGACACATTCTATTTTTTCTATGTTACATGCTTCTCTAATGTCTTACGTTTTATTCAAAAAATATATATTACCTTTGAAATGAGAAAAAAACTAGATGTGAATATATATGCATACATATATTCGTATTTTATGTGTAACATGTTTTCTAAAACTCACTTCCTTACAAGATCTGGCTTTGCCTCCATACCACCCCCAGACCTTCAGCTTCAATCAGCCCCTTCCATGCCATGCTCATTTTCCCCTCCTTCTGCCTGGAATGCCCTCATCTGAACCCTTAGTTATTCCAAATTCTACTCACCTGACCTTCAAGGATGGCCCAGATTAAATTCAAGGGTTTCCTTGAAACTCTTCCCCCAGCTCTCAGTTCATTCAGACTCCTTTCTCCAACTTTTATAATGCCTTTCAAACTTCAGTGTGTTTAAGAATCCGCTGGAGAGATTGTCAACCTGCTGTTTCCCCACCCCCAGAGATTCCAAGTCAGTGGGACCGTGGTAGGGCCCCCAAGTCTGCATTTCTAACGATACTCCCAAGTGATGTTGATGCTACAGGTTGTGGTCCACATTTATAGAGACACTAGACTAGAACCCAACAACTTAGGACTCATTATATCTGTTGCCCCATTTATTTTATAGAGCATGTATCTTTTTCTATAGATTGTCAGTTCTCTGTAATAGTGGGCACCTTGTGTTACTCTCTTCTGTGTCCTCTGCAGCTTGAGAGCCAAGAGCTGTTCATAGGATACATGTTAACTGAGGCTTGGAGGTCTGCAGGTTTTCTCAGTAATTTAGTCAGGGGTAGAGATTATGTAACAATTTGCACTATTACCAGGTCCAGAAAACTTTCTGATCCTGGTTCTGAACTTGAATGCATCTGGGATCCATGCCTGTGACCATGTGAATTTACACAGGTTAAGGGACAACAGACATGCCATCCTCAAGAGGACAGTTTCTTTAGGGAGCCTCAGATTCTCTGAAAACACAACTTTATAGTATGACTTTCTTTCTTTAATTACCAAACTGTTCTTAATTAGTGGAATCCCAAGTCTGGCTGATGCAACTTGAATATAATAGAGCAGTCTGAATTAAGGTGGCTAGAACTAAGTGTGAAAAATGCAAGTGTGAGATTGACTTCTAGCCTAAGTTTTTAAAAGGACTGATGGGCTTGGTCAGCCCACTCTTTGAATGTCTGATGCCACTCAGTGCAAGTCAAGGGACACTCAGCTGGCCCCATATAGGGCAGCCTTGGTGGCCATCTCTGCAGAACAGCCCAAGCAACAGAATACACACCCAATCCGTGCTGCTACTCTGCATCTGCCAAGGTCCACCCTTCTTTCTCCAACCAGTAGAGAAAGTCCCCAGTTTTCATGAGGACCAAAGACAATTGGAACAATCCTACCCACCCATCCCATCTCTGTCCCAGTATGTCTGGAGTGCTGAGAATCTCTAATCCTTGACTCCCCTCTTTGGCTATACACCGTATTCTCTTTCCCACTGGGTCTTGATGAGACAGGAGGCATCATTAAATCTTGTGTGTGTTTATTTGTGCCTTGTGAATCTATGCTACTGCATAAAGATCCACTCATTAGGGGAATAAGAATGTGCTTTTAGTTCTACCCCTGAAACTGGAAAATTAGTCTTTAATCTCATAGGAAAGGAGCACAGGCCTCTATACTGATATGGGAAAATATGGGATATTGGTAATTCTCAAAGATAATAGTCATGGGAACCTCTAGGCAACAAACTTTGTTTGAAAAATTGAAAATAGGCAGGCACTCAGGTCATAGACATTGTTCTCAGCACTGAGGATATAATGATATACAAAACCAGACATAGTTATTGCTTATAGAGCTTATTATTCTCATGACATTTACAGTCTCATGAGGAGGTAATTATAAATAATGTAAGCCATTCAAATAAATGTAAAAGTTTAATTACAGTAAGTGCCGTGAAGGAGTAGTATATGTTGTTATAAATGCATTAAATAGAAGTTGTCAGGACTTCCCTGGTGGTCCAGTGGGTAAGACTCCACGCTCCCAATGCAGGGGGCCCAGGTTTGGTCCCTGGTCGGGAGCTAGATCCCACATGCATGCCGCAACTAAGAGTTCGCATGTTGCAACTAAGAAGCCCACATGCCACAACTAAAAAGATCCCGCATGCCTCAACGAAGATGCCGCGTGCTGCAACTAAGACCCGGCGCAGCCAAAATAAATAAATTAATAAACGTTTAAAAAAAAGTTGTCGACCTAGAAAGGGTAGTAAGGGAAGATTTTCCTGAAGATCTGACTACTGAGCTGAGAGCTGAAGGATGAATGGAGAATAAGAGGCAAAAAGTTTACTGGGCAGAAAGATGTACAAAGGACCTGTGGCAGGAATGAGCAGGACATAATCACTGGAAAAGATCCCAGTGGCTGGATCAAATAGCTGAAAGCAGCATGATGCAAGATGTTGCTAGAGAGGAAGAAAGGTCCAAACCATGCTGAGTCTCATAGATAACATCAAGAATTCTTACGCGTAATAGGAAGCCACTGAGGTATTTAGATTTCTGTTTTGAAAGAGTTGCTGCGGCTGCTGTAGGGAGAAAGAATTGGGAGGCTGATAAAGCTGGCTAATTATAATACGGCAGTTTGAATCCAGGGGGCCATCCTAAGTTTGAAATGTAAGTGCACGACAGACTTAAAAGGAATAACGGGATAAGTGATTTTTCTGGAGAATTAGACCCCTGGAAGATGAGTAGAAGCGGCGAGCTAAAGGGGGAATTGCTTGGGGTGTCATTCTGCTTTATTCTCACTGAGTGCTGCTGTCTTCAATGACAAGTTTCCCAAAACCCAAATGGCCACAAACCAGTAAGAGGAAATGAGGGAAAATCACCTTGGAATAAAAAAGAAAAAGACAAAAATGTTTCCTCATTTTGAAAACCGGAGTCCTGAGCAGGAGGGGTCCACACCAAGTTTTTGCGAAGGTCATTTTGCAGTATGGCTTTACTGTCAGCATCTCTAAAGACGGTCCCCAGAAATAAAGGGGCCAAGAAGGGGCTTTTCTAGAACCATTAGCAGGCCCCCTCCCGCACAGCTCCATTAGCGGGCCTTATTAAAACAACTCAGACAAAGAGCAAGGATGCCCTAGTTAATGGAGAGTCTCCGATAATTGCTCTGCTCAGCCGCTTCTTTTAGGGTCTGAATGGCCTTTAAATAATGTTTCTCTTGCGGTGGTCGCAGACAATGACCTAGCAATCTGCTTTAAGCGGTGCCAATCCCATTAGCTGAAGAATAGCAAACTCTGTGTGCCAATGAGTGAGTGAGTGTGTATGTGTGAGTGTGTGTGTTGAGGAGCTCAGTTTAGGGTAGAGATCAGGTTTAAATGTTGCTTCCTTCCTCTTTTCCTCCCTTCCTTTATAAACCCATCCCTCCCAGGAATCAAAGGTATCACTGTGTTTACTGGGTCATCTACTGGGTGAAAATCTATTCCTGAAAATGGCAAGGGACCCCCCTCAAATGGTTGCAGAAGATGTTTTTCTGTGGGATGTGATTTTCAACTTATCTCTGCCCTCTAAAAACTTCAAGTCCTGAACCACAATCATGCAAAGAATATAGTCACCCCAATACACGTCTACTGTTCAAAGCTGAAAAGCTTTATAAATGTGGAAGAAAAAGAGTAGAAGACAAAACTAATAGGAGGGCCCTCTCTCCTGATGCTTGCAACTCTTTTTTCTAACCATGTTGAAAAAAATGAATCAGTCGATCTAAGAAAGAAATGGAAAATTTTATTCAAGCCAAATTTGAGGATTATAACCCAAGAAGAGCATCTCAGAAATCTCCGAGAACTGTTCCCCACCCCCGTTAGAAGTAAAGGCACAGTAAGATTTTTGAGACAGAGGGCTGTACATCAAAAAGCGTGTTATTGACAGTTCACATAATCTAGATTTAAGCATCATTGTGGGGGGGCCATGTGACCACTTACAAGATCAGGAAGGAATGTTCTCTTTCAGGAGTTGTCTTGTTGATGCTGGCAGAATGTTGCTCTTTATGGTTGAGCAGGTATTCCTGCCCATGGGGGAGGTTTGGTCGATGCATGATGCCGATACACAATGCACAGTGGGGGAGAGGGGAGGCCAAAAGGCAGAGAAGAATTTTTTTTGTTTAAATTTTTCTTGTCATGTCATAAAATATGAATTTTATTTCACAACTATGTAGTTATTTTAAAAACAAATTATGTCCTGGGCAGAGCATGTGGAAAAAGGGCAAGGTTCATTTATTTGGGAAGGGTCAAATGCTCCCACGTGAAAGTATGAAGAAGTTCAGTCATGAGCAACTTTGTAATAAAAATGTGTACAACAGCATTCAGATACACAGAAGTGAGTCAGCTCTGGCTGGAACCTGCTCTTTGCCTACAGGAGTTTTTCAGGGGTTCCAGAATGGTCTAATTCAAGTTTTTGAACAGAGTGTGAAAACAGGCCAGCATAACAAAGTGGGATGACTCCAGTTACACAAATACATGGGAGTGAGTTATGCGCAGCTCAGCGAGTCTCACAAAGCGTCCCCAGCACACACACACACACACACACACACACACACACACACACACCCTGTTTGACAACTTCTGGAAAGAACAATTACACTGCAGCCAACAGGATAAAAGCTATTTTTCTCATTCTGGATTCTAGAAAGGCACCACAGGCCAGGAAATATTCTGCTTGGAAAAAGTAAGAGGATGTTCCATTCCATTCTCATTCATTTTAACATCTACCTTTCATTTTAGTGACTGTGAACAGCTTATGTATAGGGTTCCTTCTGAATAATTTAATTTCTGATGTTATTTAGTTTCAAAAGCATGAATTTGCAAAGTGATATCTATCTGAGAGATGCTGGTTTCTAGTACATGCACCATTAACAATCTACCTGTTGGGTAATGGCTTCATTTGCATTCTAATTCGTTAAAATGTGTGAAATAAGGACTCCTCCTGCAGGAACTGAAGAAAGCGTTTTGGGCCTTGGGGCTCTTTTGTATCAGTGATTCCCATTGTGGTGAAAAGGACTGAATAGTGTGAAAGTTCATTTGGGTGTGTGGGGAAGGAGAGAGAACTTCTAGAACAGATAAGAAAGGAGAAGGGGATCCAACTCTTAGGGATAGGCTTGAACCTTGGGTTAGAGTTTTTTTAAAAAAACAAGCTTGGGCTTCCCTGGTGGTGCAGTGGTTAAGAATCCGCCTGCGCTTAACACAACTAAAGAAAGCCTGGGCGCAGCTGCTAAGACGCAACGCAGCCAAACATAAATAAATAAATTTATCAAACAAACAAAAAACAACCTTAAAAATTACTCTTAAAACCAAATTGAATTCTGGAACTCAATAGTCTTCGACATTACAAATATAAATTTTTCATTAGATCTTACTGTGGACTATCATGGTGTTTGGTGCTGTGAGTTACAGCGAGTATAATAAACATAATCCATCATCCTAGACTTTGTGGCTAGG
This sequence comes from Leucopleurus acutus, assembly GCF_964270905.1. NCBI lineage: Eukaryota > Metazoa > Chordata > Mammalia > Artiodactyla > Delphinidae > Leucopleurus > Leucopleurus acutus. The sequence goes on along the minus strand of NC_139149.1, from coordinate 90,721,271 downwards.
TCATAATTCAGAGGTCCTGATCCCCAATCCAGTGCCTTTTCGAGTATAGCAAAGCCTCTTTTACGACATGATTACTTTATCATAATCACATAAGTACTAAAGATGGAATATTGCATTATAAGGGTTGATCCCCAGTAGAACTACCAAGTACTACCCTTAGATCTGGGCAACTGGGCTGCTGACCTGGGCTCTGTGCTTTAGGTCCTCCTCTGGCTACATCTCTTTCTGGACAAGAAGGTGACTACCTAGAGCTTCCTCCTTCTAGACCAGGTTGCTGGGGCATCAGAATTCCCTGTACCAAAGCCAAGAGTCTATCTCTAGAGCTGTACAGGTTTTTTCCCCAGGGCTTCCTGGGTGCTAATCCAGCTGCCAGGGTGTTCTTAAAAGCCTGAGGAGTGACTATGGCTGGGAAAGCTGTCAATAAAGTTAGGCATGGCAGCCGGGGTGTCTGCATGCACATATTTGGGGCTTTGTGGTGCAGGACAGGTCTGGGCTGGGAAACTGAAGGCATCCATTTGTTTTCTTGCCCTGGCTCTTGTAAATATCAGAGTATACCCGCTCAGCTCCCCGGTTCTGGTGAAATGAACTTTGTATGTATGTATATGTGTGTGTAATTTTTTTTTTTCCACTACTGTGCAATGTAATATCTTCACATTTAGCTCCATGAAATAACAGCTCACTTATTGGGGGCCTTATATTGCCAAACACTAATACAAACTTTTACTGTAAACTAACTTATTCAAAACACTTTGAGGTAGATAATATTATTGCTATTATTACATTATTATTATTGTCACCATCCCCATTTTACCTATGGGGAAACTGAGGCACAGAGAAGTAAAATAATTTGTGAAGACCTGAGTGAGAATGAATAAGCGCCAGAGCCAGGATTCTAATTACAAGACAAGGCGGCTTCTATTCAGTCTCCTTTGCTTTTCTACCCCAATTCTACTTATCCTTCAAGGTAGACTCAAGCCCTTGGTTTTTTGTAGAGGCCTGTCTGAGTGGCTCCATCCTCCCTCTAATCTTCTGAACTTCTGGAATTTCTTCTGCCTTTATCACTTGTTGGGTATTTACTGTTTTGGACCGCTGGACATCTTTCCATCTAGAGGTTAAAGATGACTAGACTCTTGACTGACAGTTAGTTGAGTAGGCAGATGACTTGTTTCCCAGAGCAAGTATGGTGGACTCTGTGATGGGCTGCCCAGATCCCCTATCAAAAAAGGACTCATTGCCCCAGCTGCTGGAAGTGGTGGCAGTAGATTGCCTTCAGTGGTCAAACCCTCCAAGGACTGTATCAACTGCAGAGGGCCACCTTGCCTAAGACCGTGCTCCCTCTCAGAGTAGCCCACATCCACTGACTGATGGATGTGGACATGGAAAGACCTGGCTGTCTTGGCCAGTGGTGGGCTAGAGCCAGCTTCTGCTGGCCCTTGAGACCTGACTGTGCACATCTCCAACCCCATGTTCAGTGACACGACATCCAGAAGTTGAAATTAGGCATCGTGTGGTGTTTACACCATGGAAATTGGCAGACAGTAACAAATCAGGCCTTTTGTTTTTTCAGAGTCAATTTGCCAGCACACCACTTGTTCTTGGCCCGATTTAGGACTATTCTAAAGCCTCTGACAGGCCACTCTGTCTCAGAGGTCTTCATGGGGGTGGCAAGGCTGCTGTTGGGCCTTACAACTCTACCTTTCCCTCTGCCCAGTTTGGCTCTCACCCCTCCCATACACACGTGCTGATCCCACGGGCACTCCCTGCATGCTGAACTCTCTCTGAGTTTGCTTCCTGGGAACTCAACCTGCAACTCTTTTTTTTTTTTTTTTTTTTTGGTAAGTTAAGTTTATTTGGGGCAAAATGAGGACTATAGCCAGGGAGAAAGCTTCTCAGATAGCTTTCAGGCCAGGTGTTGAAGGGCAGCAACTCTTGCAGCTCCTAATGCTGTTAAAGTTTACCTAACTTTGCAGATTTCTTAGGCATTTTATCAGGAATGCTAGGTTTTCCCAGAAGGAAGTTTAGAATATATCATACAAAAAGGTTCTGTCCCATGTCAAGATTGAAGAAGTTTTCCTTTTACAAGGTTTTAACTTTCTGGACCATTCCATCAACAGGTAAGCTCTTAATGGAGGCCTCTGGTTGGTACTAACCATCATACAAGCCACCATGAGCCCATGAACCACCTACCCGGAGAACAATGAATTCCTGTAATATGTGCTTGTTGAATGACTAAAATGAAGCACATTCAAATTGCCCAATTAAAGACTTTTTTTGTAAGAGTCTATCACTTATTCTTGATCTTTCTGGTTAAAAAAGACATAGTATGTGGTAATAGGGTGGGGAATCATTGAATATTTTGCTTCGTTGAAGGCTTTTCACTATTTTTTTCTGTTTGCCTACTTGTAGAAGTGATAGCAAAAGACTCAAAAACCTATATGGCCCGATCATTGGCTAATCAGAAAGAACCCTGCCTCTCATGCAAGAGAAGGGTCAGGTATCAATCCTTTGGGTGTTGAATCTTAGGATGGGTGAGGAGGGAATTCCTTGGAAAGCGATTTGGGACACTTAGGAAGCTTAGGGACAGAAGCTAGTTACCAGCTTGTATGCAACTGTTTCAATATTTCAGCAATGGGATGCCTTTGTGGGTGCCTCCCAGCTGAAGAGCAAGCTCAGTTGTACTTCTAAGCTGCTCCATTTATGACTTTAGTATTCTACATCTCAAACGCTTTTAATTTACCTAATGAGACAAACAAATATTATTATATTGCTCTCAGTGAGTATCCCAATCATCTTTACCTGGGCATATCTGTGCACATGGGGTGAAGTATACTTGGCTTGCAAATTCTAGGCTATAAATAGCACCAACATTTTCTGATTAAGTTTAAAATATTTTTTGATGCAACTTTTGTTTTATTTCTTGGAAGACAGTATTGCTTTATTGAATCTGGACTTGACCATTATTTTATAAAGGAAAGCTAAGTTGAAAAAATTTTAATGAAGAGATACAATAATAAAATCTCCTTACATGTCATTTGGTATTTCACTTTGTTTTAATGCACATTTATTAAGATCATTTACTAGGTACCGTAAGTGGTGTGGAGAATACAAAGATGAATAAGGCAAGCTCCCTGCCCTTCAGGGGATGCAGAGGGGATATAATGGGGGATCCTAAAGCAGGATAATGGGAATGAATGGAAGAGTATCCAGGAGTGGTAAAAAAATGTAAGTCTGGAGTATAGAGTGGGAGAAAAGAAGTATTCTGGAGATAAGTCTGGAATGGTGGAGTATTAGGATGCTTTCAGTTGCAAATGACAGAGACCAACACAAACCACCTTTAGCAAACAGGGATTTAATTGGCAGTATAACTGCAAGGTCTACAAGGTATACATAGGTGGCCCTATGTATACCTATGTGGGGTAATAATGATGTGTCAAGATAGGGTCATCAGCTGTAACAAATGTATTACCGTAGTGCAAGATGTTGATAGTGGGAGAGGTTGTGCGTGTTTTGGGGCAGCGGGTATCTGGGAACTCTGTACTTCTCTGCTCATTCTCTACAAAATAAAGTCTATATATAAAAAAAAAAGCAGCTGGGGCTTTTGAATAGAGATGTGAATTTAAGTATTTAAATTCAGAGGAGCAAAATGACCCCTGCTGACCAAATGGAGGCCTGAGAGCCAGCAACTGCCCAGCTGAGATCGTTCTCAGCCTTTGACTTCTCATCCCTTTTCTGGGATCGCAATGAGAATCTATATTAGTGATAATGAGTAAATCCAGTCATTCTGTAAATGTGGCTGTTTAAGGCATTTAATGTGCCAGGCCCTGTGCTTAATGCATGGTGGGAAATAAATCACAAAGCATCGGCCCTGCCCTCCAACTTCATAGACTGGTATAGTTTTTCTCAAAGAATAGTCCAATAAGGAGCACTTTGAGGCACTTGCTAAAATAACAGAATTCAGGACTTTTTGTAGACCTCCAGAATGAGAATCTACGGGTGTCTGGTCAGGCCACTCAAGATGGCTGTTCTCTTGCTCTCTGTATACCCTCTGCTCGACCAGTGCCTGCTGCACCTACACCCTGCTCACATGACTGACCTTCCTGTGCACTTGCCCCAGGTCCCAGCTGGTGATTGTTCTGATCTGAGGGGTGGTGAGGGGCGTGCCCCTCTGCTGGTTTCTCTGGTAACCCATGAGCCAACCTGACATCAATTTCCCCTATAATTGGCAATCTCCCCCCCACTCTCGGGCTGCCCCCCCCCCCCCAGACTGGGTGCATGACCCAAGAATTTGCATTTTTAACATGCATCCAAGAGCCTTGACTCTCAAAATGTGGCATCACCTGGGAGTTCACTAGAGGTGCAAAGGCCCCACCATAGACCTCTTGAATCATGATCTGCATTTTAACAGGATCCCCACACATTAAAGTTTGAGAAGCACTATTCTAGAAGATTCTATTACATGCTGAAGTTTGAGAATCAGTGGCCTGGGAAGACTAATGAGTATATAGATGAATTTGGCACAATGTGATGAGTGCATTTATAGAGGAACACGTGAGTTCCTCTGGGCATGTTTAAAGGATCCGGTTTCTCTGTCAGAGATTTCCAGGAGAGGTGTGATGCCACTTGCTTCTTAAAAAGCAAGAAGTTGGCCAGGCTAAAGGGATGGGGCAGGAGTGACAGCTCTCATCAGAGGAAAGCCAGTGTCAAAAGTCCTGAGGCAAAAGAGAACACTGCATGTTTAAGGAACAAGAGATGTATCTCGAATTGCAGTATAAGTTTTCAAACAAACATTTAAACTCTAAACATCAACCAAAAGAGATATTTTTAAAAATTCAATGGTTAAAGATTCTCTTATTAATCTTTAAGGGAGAGCAGGAATCAGATTTTTCGAATCTTATCATGCTGTTTCTCTGGCCTCCTTTGACAATTTTTTTGTGTGTGTCCATTTCTTCATTCATTCATTCAAACATATATACATTACACACTGTGCTTTGTGCCTGTTATGTGGTGGTGAGTGAAACCAAAACAGTTTCTGCCCTCAGGGAGTTTACAGGTGAGGCTGGAGTGGGAGTGGAGAAGCCAGTAGAACAGGTAAATTTTAAAAATGGGTAATTATAAATTGAGAAAATGGCTAAGTGTGCTATGATGGAGAATAAAGCAGGAGACTTCAAGGAAGGTCTTCCAGCCAGACTGAGGTAGGAGACAGATGGGCCCTTGGGCTGGACAGCTGGTGTTTGTCAAGTGGAGTAAAATTGAAACTTTGTTCTCACTCCAAGGGCAAAGGTAGTGGCAGAAGCTGAGCTCTGCTAAAGTAAAGAGATAAGACGACCACTCCTGAGGTCAAGGAACACTTCCCTGTCTGCGCATGTGCAGAAAGGCTCCTTGAGGGTCAAAAAGGGAGGGGGCGCCACCCCATAATAAGTGTGGACATACACCCACAGGCTTCTGCAGTGGGATCCATCTTAGCAAAAAGTTGCGCCCAGCCCTCCTCCCCTCCCTGCCCGCCACTCCTAACGTCTATTGGCTAGGATTCCTGGTTTTCATCCAGGCTACCCAGGTTCAATTCCTGGGCAGGGAACTAGGATCTCTCTTTAGGACCATTCACTGCTGTCTCTCCGAGATCAAGACCACTCTATCCTCTTGCAACGTGGCCAAAGTCACTGTGGGGTGGGTTGGAGTGTCTCACAAAGGAGCACTTAGGTTGCCCACCAGTGCGCATACACACACACACACACACACACACACATTCTGTTTTGCTGGGAATCTGAATGGGGGTTAACACCTCCTCTCAAAACCATCCTCTTTCAACCTGCTGGCTACACCATGAAAAGGGAATGAAAATTGATTTTCATCGCAGCTCCAAACCTGAAATGTGAAGCAATCTCTAGGTTCTAATAGTTCTATTTTCAGAAAGAACTTCTCTTTCTAATTCTCTTAGCCAAGGGAGCTGCTAAATAACAAGTCTGGTCCCTGGCATGTTTCAAGTGAAATTTTCCAATTGCAAACATCCATCTGTGCGTTGGGAGGAGCAGTGAGGAGACTCTGCGGCACATACCATTGTTTTCAAAAAGTGTGTGATGAAAACTGTGCGTAAGAAAACAAAGAGATAAGGAGGCCAGGAGGGTGCGGGCAGGCCCTGAGTGGCGCTGGGTCCCTAAGGCAGGAAAGACGACTCTTTGCGGCCTGGAACCTTGTGTGTCCGAGTCTCGCTTCCTGAGCTGCTGGAAGGAAGCATTTAAGTGTGGGACCGCAAGAAGCGCTTGTAAACAGAGAGCCGGGCCGGAATGGTCGGTGGCCGAACGGGCCGTGACCGTGAGGAGAGCTGGCTGCCAAAGCCGAACCACAGCCAGAAGTAGGCTGCAGGCCCCGCAGGTGAAGGGGGAGAAGTAGCCGGAGGCCAGGTGAGCATCTGCCTGCTTCTGTGCTGCCGGACTGGCCACTGCGGGAAGGGTGTGGGGATGACAGCATTGTGAGTATCCGAGACGCTCCCTGGCGTAGCGGTGATTTTGCTGTTTCTTCCATGCTCTGGTTTCTATTTCATCCTGGAAACTGCACAGCAGTGCAGTGGATAATAGGTGAGGGGAGACTGTATGATGCGTTGTCTGTTTATTTTTATGAATCAGGTATATAAGTAGAAAGCAGTTGAAATAGCTGATCCCGTTCTGTGTGTTGTTTTTAGTACCCCGCCGCCCCTCCTGGGTCTTAGAAACCAAGCCTCAGCAGAGCTTTTAACTCGCATCTAACTGGGGCTTTCAGACTACAACGACTGTTCCATCTGTTGACCTTGTTTATTTTTAATATACAGTAAATGACACTATGTGACTGATGACAAGCATGATTTGGTCTTCCATGAAAGGATTACTAAGCTAAAAGATCGAGATAAGGACATTTCAGACCCACTCCTCAAATAAAGTGTTACTACTGAGATATACAAATGAATGACAAATTGAGACTGGTCTAGAGTTATAGCTTGCAAAGCAGGACAGATTTGAATTTACTAGGTTAAACTGAGATTGAGCTATGCTGTTGTAAACTAATTTGGAAGTTTTTTTCTTCTTGGAAAAGAGAAATACCTGGGTTTTTTTCCTTTAATATTATAATTTCAGTAGTCATAGTGAATTATGATTTGTATTCATTCATAAGATACTTTATTATAAAATACCACACATAAATTATAATTGGCACACCTTAAGATATAAGGCAAATTTTGTTTCATTAACTTCAAAAACAAATGCCTTAACGAAAATTGGGCTAAAAGGTCAGTAGGCATGTGTCACCTTGGTCACATAGTCTAACTTTTAGTTACTAGAAGAATATTAGATTAAATTGCTCATAGAAAAGTGTTTTAAAGTCATGCACATCAAGGAGATAATATTAATGCCTGATGAGTTTGTCTTTCAGTGAGTATTTTCACAATGTGATGGTTCATAGCAAGAACTATAAAGCCATTCTGGGTTTGAATTCCTGCTTGGTCACTTCCTATTGTGTAACCTTGGGCAGTTTATTTGCTATATTTCTTAATCTGTAGTATGGAAATAATAACGGTACTGATTTCATAGGGTTGTTATGACGATTAAATGAGTTAATATTTTTAAAGTTCTTAGAACAGTGCATGTAGTAATTGCGATATACATATTTGTTAATAAATACATAAAATAAAGATATACCAATGTTGAAAGTAAAATGGTGGTTGCCAGTAGCTGGGGGAGGGGCGAAATGGAGAGTTGTTAAATGGGTATAGAGTTTCCGTTTTGCAAGATGAAGCATTCTAGAGATTAGTCGCACAACAATATGAATGTACTTAATAGTTTGGAACTGTACACTTAAAAATAGTTAAGATAGTGAATTTTATGTAATGTACTTTTCCCTACAATTACATCTTTTTAAAATACCAATGTTAGCAAAGTCATATACAATCATAGGGGAATTTGTTCCAAGACCCCCCACAGATACCAAAATTCAACAATGCTCAAGTCCCTTATAAAATGGCATAGTGCTTGCATATAACCTCTGCTACGCACATCCCCTGGTATAATTTAAATCATCTCTAGATTACTTATAATACGTCATATAATGTAAATTCTATGTCAAGAATTGTAAATTCTATGTAAATAGTTGCCCAGTGCCCAGCAAAATTCAAGTTTTGCTTTTTGGAGCTTTCTGGAGTTTTATTCCCCCAAATATTTTCTGTGATTGGTTAAATTTGCGGATGTGGAACCCAAGGGTACGGAGGGCCGACTGTGTTCAGAATCGTTATTAGCACGCAGCAGCCCCATCCTTAGTTGTCTTTGCCATTGTGAAAATGCAACTTCTGGCAGTCATCAGTAAGATTCACTTATTTGGTAAATTCATGAAATTAAGACATCATAAAGAGCACAAACAAATGATAAGAAACAACATCTAATACCCTATGGCAAGCACAGTTCTGAAAATGCCCCTCCACCAAGATTGCATACCCTCATCCCCAGAACCCGTAAGTATGATGCAATATCACTTCCTTGATCATGTTTCTTTATATGGCACAGTTGAATTTAAAATGGGGAAATTAGCTGGTGGGCCAAATCTAATCAAAGGGGCCTGTAAAAGAGGAGAGCATTCTCTGGCTGGGGAAATCAGAGAGATCTGAAGCCTGAGAAGAACTGAACATGCTGTTGCTGTTTTGAAGATGGAGGTGACACTTGAGAAGGCATGGGGACAGCCTTGAGAAATGCGGGAGCCCTAGAATTGCTGAGGGTGACCCAGTGTGGAAACTGGAACCTCAGACCGAGGGTCAACAAACTGAATGAGCTCAGAACTAGATTCTTTACCAGAACCTTTAGTTAAGAACATAGCCTAGCCAACGCCTTGATTTCTGCCTTGTGAAAGAGAGCCTGAGCAGAGAACCCATACAACCCCACCCAGACTCTGACCTTCAGAATTGCGAAGTAAGAAATGGTGTTCTTCAACGAACAGTAGCCCTGACTCGCTGCAACTAGAGAAAGCCCATGTGCGGCAACGAAGACCCAATGCAGCCAAAAATAAATTAAATAAAATAAATAAATTTATAAAAAAAAAGAAATGGGTGTTGTTTTGAGGTACTAAGCTTGTGGGAATTTGTTACACGGCAAAAGAAAACTAATATGACAGGAACAGACTACCCATACAAGAGAAAACTGAATGGCTAACAGTCATATGAAAATGCATTCTCTTTCCATTAATCAAAGAAATGAAATTGAAACAACAGCAAGGGACCATTTTTCCAGCTCTCAAATTTACATAGATTTAAAAAAATTCTAATTCTCCACATCAGGTAGTGGGTAGTGGAGCAGACACTCTTAGATGCTGTGAGGGGTGCGCAGATGTGAAAGCTTTCTGAAAAACTCATTGGCTGAATGTACGAAAAGTCTCACTAAATGTGTCCGCTCCTCGATCCAGTAGTTCCACTCCTAGCAGTCTGTCCAAAGGAACTTACGAGAAATATTTTAAAAGTTAATGTTCACAAGTGCTTAATATGGCTTTGGTTAGAAAAGTCAGATATTGGCAATAGTCTAAAAGCCCAACAAGAGGGGAACAGTTTAAATAAATTATGCTATCATCAAAAGACATGGTTTTATACAGATTTGTAAAAGGATGTTCATGAAGAGTTTTAACAGTGTGGAAAGGTATTTATCAATTTTTGCTAAATGGGGGGAGATAGGCTAGAGAACTGTATGTGCAGTCAACTCTCAACTATGTTTAAAAAACCAGAAAGATCTACCTACATAAGGAAAGGGACTGAAAGGGCCAAAATGGGGCAGTGCTTTTTTCTCATTGGAGGATGAATAGGCATTGTTTATTTTCCCTTTTATACTTTCTGTATTTTCAAAATGTTTAACAATAAGTATATAGTAATTGTTTATAACCATAATAGTCAATAAACATTATTTTAAAAGCTGTTAAAACTCTATGTTGTGGGGAATACAATGAATCTAAGACATTGTCCAGTCAAATAATGGAGAATATAAAAATCCATATATAACTTAATATAGGCAGGAAGTGATGTTTTAAAGAAAGACTAGAAGATAGGATATGATAAATATGGTTGGAAAGATTGAAATAAAGTTGGATAACTTATTTCTCGAAAAGGGTAATCAGTGAAAGCTTGATGGTGGAAGGATGGCTGAATATCATACTGAAATGATAGAAAAAGGAAGCTCATGGTTGAGCTTTCGTTGTCTTTGTTTTCTCATAGACTGATGGATTTTAGGCTTTGGGCTATGGACTCAGGTTAATTATATAAGTGGAAAACAAAGAACTGTGATGGATATATAACCATTAGCAAAAAAGAAAAAGAAAAAGCCCTCTGCATGTTATTACTAGGAAAACCAAACTGGATGTAGGCCGGTAACAGCTGCATTAAAAAACATCCAAAGCTAATATTTATTGAATACTTATCAGATACTTAATATACTCTATTCCAGTTTAATCATGTATGCAGCCTTCCCGTAATACTTGAAGTCACGTCATACATTTACAAATTTAAGAAACAGGCAGGTAGAGGGGTACTACGTTAATTACTGGTTTCAGAAGACCTGATTTTAATAGAAACCTGAAAAGGTTAGACCATTTGGGCAGAATTTTTAGCATTCTCCATCTCTAGACAGTTTGCAGGAGCCCCAGACCACTGCTACTCCTTCTTTCTTTTCCTACTAGCTCCCTTTTCTATTTTCACTTTACACTCTCCTCCAACACCTGTAGAAAAGTATGGAAAGTGTCTGTTGCTCCACTGGCTGTTAGCCAAATGCTGATTTTCTTCATGGGGAGTGTTAACCCTTCAAAAGAAACCCTGTGGAGGGATATCTAGAAAGGAATTGCTTTTTTTCTTTTTCCTTTTTCTTTTAGAGTGGATTTTATATATGGTTCATAAGTAGCGGAACTGTATGCTAGCTTGGAGTTTCTGGGGCAAGCTAATGCAGAGAATTGAGTAATGAGTGAGAGTGTGATAAGAATAACCACCAGTAGTAAATTCCATGCATTGTGTTTGCTCTGTTTCATTGGCTACTGTAGGTATCACCAGACAGCAATAACAAGCCTACATAGTTCACCTTCATATTGACAGTAAGGTATGAAGTTTATTTGGTCCATGAGGGTAATTAATGTTAATGGCAACATGAATTATGAGCAAAAACCAAAGTCAAAATATAGAGGCCATTGTATTGAGATGTCAGGCATGCTATTTTCATTAACATTTTGTTTGTTTTTCATACACTCATTAACTGTCAATTTGAGTTATGTGTTTTAAATTGGATTCCCCGATTATATGCCACATTCATGAGTATGGGAGAGATTTATTTGTCTAGTTACCGTGATTAGTGTAACCAATTTATAATTCAGTACAAACTGAAGCTGCCCTGTTCTGCATTAACCAGTTTACTTGTGGACATTTATCTAACTGGGAAATTGCTAAATATCCATTTTACCTTGTAGTCTATAGATGTGATTATAAATGTAGATTTTCATAGAACAAGGAACATATATTATAGGTTAGAAAACATTGGAAAGGTAACCAGCAGTTTTTATGCTCCAGGAAATTAGCTAATTGATCTTTTCCCATGAACTTTTCCAGAACAACTTCTCTTCCACCCTCAGAGATTCATTGGTTTGTTAATTAAACAAGTAAGAATTGAGCACTTAATTTTGTGCCATGGCACATACCTCTTGTACTTGGAATCAGCAATACAATCTTGAAGAAAACAGGCACAATCGTTGCCTTCATGAAGGTTACAGTCTAGTGGGGGAGACACACAAGTAAGCAGGCTAGTTTTACACAGAGTGAAAAGCATTATAATTGAGGAAATCAGTGTGCTATGGGAACACACAAGAGGGATGTTCAAAATGGACGTGGGAGGTCAGGGAAGAAGTGATACCTCAGCAAAGACCTGAAGGCTGAATGAGAATTAGCCAAGTTGTGTGCCTGTGTGTTTTGGGGTGTGGGGTAGAGACGATGGAGATTTAAGAGGTAAGCCCAGGAAAGTAAGTGGACTTGAGCTCTTATAGGCAGTGTTAAGGAGTATATGATTTATCCAGAAGAGAACAGGGTTTTAATTTTAGAAAGCCCTCTCTGACTGCAGTGTGGCGAATGGATTAGTGGAGGGAAAGACTAAAGGGAGGAAACTGGATGGTAGTGTCTGAACTAAGGCCATAAAGAAGGAGAGCAATGGATAAATTTGGCAGATCTCACAGAGGTAGAATTAGCATGACTTGCTCATTTGGAGTGATTTGTGGGGGAGGGAGCCAGCAGGGTCAAGGATGATGATATCCTTCACTATATGGAGAATGCCAGGAGGAGGGGCAGGTTGAGGGTAAGATGAGGAGTTTGGTTTTGTGCATGTTAGGAGTTAGGGGATGTCTGAAAGGCAGTTGCATGTGGGTCTAGAGCTCAGGATAACAATGTTTCTCATCTGTCACGTGGACTGCTGCCGAAGCCGTGGGGATGGAGAAGATCACCCAGGTGGAAGAGGAACTAATTAAGAGGGTTATGGGGAAAACGGAGGAACACCTACATTATGATGTGGGCATAGGAAGGGGGCTCATACAGGGTACCAGAGGGAGGATCCAGAGATAAAGGAGAAATTCCAGAAGAGACTTACATCAGTGCTTTCATGAGAGCAATGCAAAGAGTGGGTGTTGAGTAGGTCAGATCCTGCTGAGAGGTCAGTCAGAGGTGGAGTGAAAAACCTCCTGGGTTTAGCCAAAAGGAAAGTGTTGGTGACCTCTGCCTGTGCAGTTTCACCTGGGGCAGAATCAGTGCTTCTGCAGGGAGGAATGAATGGAGTCAGAAAGCATAAAAAAAAAACTCTTTAAGAAACTTGGAAGAGGAAAGGAGGAGGGACAGAGTATCCTACCTGTACAGGAACTTGGGAGACAAGGGAGTATTTTACTTCTTTGTTTTTTCTTCTTTGAGAAGAGACATTCCTTTTGAATCACCCTGAATCTTGCACTACTGAATCCTTCCCCTCTAAGACTACCAGAAAGCCCAATGTGCAGCAACTCATTTTGCCTGAACAGTGCAGGAAGAACCCTTGGGTTAATTAAAACCTTATCTCAGAGCTTCCTAAACTGACTGCTGTCACCACTCTCTCCACCAGTTTGTTGGTTTATAATGGGAGGAAATCAAAGAGACTGTGGTGACCCTTTCCCTGGTACCATACGGATGACCCCGGATGACCCCCGTTGGCATCCTGTACCCTGCCTTTGAGTTCACAAAACACTACGTTATGTCGTTTGATTTACATTCCAGAACAACCTTCGGGGAAGGTAGGACAGGGATTCTTATTTGACCTGCATTGAAATAACTAGAATTCAGGTTCAAATGACATGCCTGGAATCACACATCTAGTAGTAGTGCATGGGCAGTTCAGGTCTTCTAATTCCAGATCTTGTGGTCCAAAAGTAATTAACTTTCACTGAGAGGTTAGATATGATGTCTATATTTTCACTGTAGTGTGATCATATAAAACTTGGGCATGTCGTATTTTAGTACACTTAAGAAACAAGACTGAAGATTGTGGGTCAACTTTGTAATTTCGCTTGAGTCCCATATACATTGATATTTGTCCCCTATCCACCCGCTGTCCCCCAAAAAAGTTAAGTTGGTTTTAGAAGGAGGCAGTTTATTTGGACATGGCTTATTAGTCAAAGCATGTTTGAATTATCTATAGTCACATCTAATTTGAAAATATTCCTTTTAATTCTTTTGACAGAAACACTTATTTGCAGGGTTTTGTTTTTTTTTAAGCAAACATTTTTACAAGTGTTTCTATTTATTGGCTAAATGAAAAATGATGTCTTTGGGAAACATTAGTAAAAGGTTTGGGCAATTAGGACTATGTAAACATTTGCAAAAGCACTTGTTTAGCCTAAATGGAGTCAGTTACTATACCCTTGCAGACATTCCAAGCAATATGTCCAAGGTCACTGAGAGAATTGAGGTTAGCTATTTAGTTAGAGAACAGCCTTTTATTCTGTTTGTTCAGACACCTATCATCCACTATTCCCTTAGAGAATTTACAATGACACAGAAATAGTACAGAGGTGATTTTTTTTTTTTTGTAAATTAAGTATAAACTATTTCCCTGGATATTTAGCAATTAACTTTCTGAGTTGTGGGATTAACAAACAGAAGGATTTAAAAAATAAATATTAAAGTTGCTGAAGTTTGACATTAAAACTCAAAGCACCTTGTATGTAAAATTCTAGCTGTATTATCTCAGAGTAATTAGTTTGCTGTTAATTGTTATACAAGACAGTATGTGCATTTTAGAGGTTTGTTTCCACTCGCTTACTGGCCATATTACCTTGGACAAGGTACTGCATTTCTTTAGATCTCAATTTCCTTATCTGTAAAATGGTAATAATAATAGCAGCTCTCCGATAAGGTTGTTGTGAGGATTTAACAACATAATGAAGATAAAGGGCTTCACATAATGACCTTAGGAAGTGCTCAATAAATGTTAGCGATGACTCTTAAATCTTGGTCTTGGTGTAGGAGTTGTAAGAACTCTATTTTGTTTTTAAACGTTTCACTAAATACACCATTCCACATTTAACATATGTCCATCCACGCTGAAGGAGTCCTCTATAGGGCATTTTTGAAGGGTTTAGTATAACAGTAGTTGTCTCTGATGCTGGGCAAACTATTTGAGTCCCAGCTACCATAGCCTATCATCCTAATGTCAGATCAAAACAGTCACAGAAATAAGACCAATCAGAGCTCCAGAATTCAACTTCAGAATGTTTACATGTTGCTGTCTTGTTTTGTAAAAATCCATTTAGTACCAATGATAATAGTCCACAATAAAAGAAATTTAAACCCAGATTTGTGGATGAAAATGTAGTTCTTACTGTTCTTCCTCTTCATACTTAGTAAACTTTTCCTTTGTCCTGTGTGATGGGCAGAGAGTTTTCTGGCCTTCATGTAGTACATAGTAAAATAACAAAGACTCTTGTTTTACCTTGCCTTGTCCTTATCTTTGAGGGTCAAAGACAATGTTTTGTCTGCTTTTGGCAGGCTTGCTTGTTTCCTGAAGGAATTGGTAAGAGGCTGCTTGGTAGCCAACCAAGGTCAAGGTCATTGTCACAGATTGAGTCCAAAAGGGAGGGAGGGGTCTTGGGTGCAGCCCATCACCCCTGGGTACATCTGTCCTTTCAAATAAGAAGTGAGTCACCTTCTGCTTAGACCTTATCATGGGTCTGGTACTCTCTGGGTGCCATTCAACAAAGATCCAGCCTCATTTTTTAGCAGGTTCAAGTGTAGCCAGGAAAGAAAAAAAAATCAGTTAACTACTTCTCATGTAGGTTCACCCTAAATGCCCAGAGGAACCAGTTTTGTGAATATGTGCTAACCCATAAGCTGGTTGTTGCTTTGAAGGTTAAAGTGGTGAGTATTCTCCCTTCTGGTAATCAGCTGCGGTGACCCAAGGAATTAAAGTCAACGGGAAGTGAGGCAAGGATTCATTTCTCATGACATCTCAGCCACCCAGCAAATGCTTCTGCTGGCCAGGGATGTTTCTGTGGGTCGGATAGATTCTGTGGGTTGGATAGACTTGGGCAGCTTGTGAGGAAGCCCTCTACACTTGTGCCTCCCATTTGTGCAATTGTTTGTTAGTTCACTTTGAGCTCAGGCTTTGGTGGGACCTTTAGAGATATTCCTGTAGGTTGACAGCTTCATGCCAGAAGCAGCGTCATTTTTAGAGCACGTCTGATTGGTTTTATTTGTACGTTTCGTTTGTCTTTGGTTTGTTTCAACTGAAGTCATCTCTGTACACATGTTATTGTGCCATTCAATTGTGTTCTGTCACTTAAGACTTTTTATTGTCCCTTGATGAGTAATGACCTCTTATTTATGTTCCCATAACACCTTTTGTATACTTCTGTTAAGGCACTTTTTATACTTGGTTTTGTATTGTTTCCCCACTAGCTATTAAGCTCTTTGAGGGCACAAGCTGTGTTTTGTGTCCGTACCATCACCTAACATAGTGTTTGGGTACTTGGTCCATCCTCTGTGAGCGCTTGTTGAGTATAAATGGTTGTGTGGTTAGAAATCAACAAGCTTCTTACAGGAATAGTAATTGTTTTAGATTTTACAAAAATTTCACATATATTATCTGCATTTGTGCATTACAGCTCTCTAATGGAGAGGTGCACTGATGGAGACAGACGTTGGAAGGATTTCCATTTTGCAGATAAGAAGGGCCAAGACATCCTGAGTCAGCCTGACTTGCTGGAGGTCATTCAGCTTAGAAGGCCGTGCTGGGACATGAACCCTTTCTTGGTGTCAGAAATGTGTGTTCTTCCCATTGCCACACCTCTGTCCCATCAAAAAACCTCAAACTTGGGTGGCTCATGGATTGAATTCACCTTACTCCTTGTTTATGGTCCTTCTAGCGTCAGGGCCCCTGAGTGATTTAAAGTGGTTTAAAAGGTAATTGAACGTGGACTCAGTAATTTGACAGGGATTCTGGGAATTTCTTTTTCTTCCCCATGGGGCCTTCGACTGACAGTAGATGAGTCATTTTGGTCTCTGTTTCATCATCTCTAAAATAATCCTGCTACTTTACTTACCTGTCTCTGTTGAGATTACTACAAATTTTTTTCAAGAAGCTTATCAAGTGCTTTATAAACCATGCTCTAAACCATGCACGTGAAGACGATTATTCTCAATAAAGTCAAATAGTTATATGAGCTGATGACATCTTTAAAGATGCTAATCTGAAAAGCTATTTCTTTAGCTTTTTTGGGTATCTTGCATAGCTGGGTCTCAGCGTTCCTCCTTGGGGTGGCCATTACGAGGTCTCACGCCAGCTGGTTTAGATGACACCTCCATGTACTCGTTATTCCCTGTTGCAGTTGGAGGGTGACTCTAGCACACGTGGTTTTTATGATGGAATTTTTCAACTTCTTCACCTCAGTCCTAGGATGGAGGTAATTTGAGTGATTCTTTTGTTTGTTTTTTAATCACTGTTTCCTGCCATGGAGGTAACGGGGAATGGAAAACATTGAGTCTGCATTTTTAGACACTTAAGTAACTGAAGTTTGTGTCTGTCTGTTTTGCTCCTAAAACCAGGACATTTTGGAATGCTGGTGGTTTTATGAAAATGGGCTTCTCAATGAGAAGTCTTGGCTTTCCAGTGCAGTGGGTGCCACAGGGGCATAATAACATTGCTGCCTTCAATAGCAGAGCAATTGGAGATTTGAAGCCCCACACTTACATTTAGGTTGGTTTCTGGGAAAACGTCTTGGGGCATCAAATGTCTCAATGATTTTTGCAAGAGGCAAACAGTAAGCACAGAGATGGACTGAAAAATGCTTAGGTTGATTGCCCAGGGGTATTTCAAAAGGAACATGTCCTTTCTGGTATTAAAAAGAGCTTGAGCTCTAAGTCACTGGAAAATTAGACCAGCCAAGCTATGGATTTGGAGTGGTTCACAAAATAATTCCCAAGCGCTGCATAGGCGCTCTTGTTTCTATAAAAGGTCTGAGTGAGGTCTTTGCTACCTGACCTTTGCCATGTTATTTTTAAACCCAGTTTCAATAGCTTGGAAGCTTTTTCTAACCAAGAAAAAATTTAAAAGCTCAAGTCAACATAACGTTTTGGAAAGCATGTCAAATTTTTATTAAACGAGCTTATAATGAATTCAAATATACTTTGGCCAGAAAAGCAGAGTGGTGTTTATATTTACAGACGTCAGTACTTTGAAAACATGCTCTTTATGCAGTCGTTCATTCAGCCCATATTTACTGAGCACCCATTGTGTACTAGCCATTGTGTTAGGCCCAGTGAGGGTTGTAAAAATGAAATGGGGTAGAATCGCTGTGCCCAAGTTGCTGTAAGTCCAGTAGGGTAGGCGTGTGACCTCAGGAAAGTTACTAGGTATCGTTTCGCCTCAGTTTCCTCATCACTTTACACATGGTGAGGCTTAGAGATATAAAGTACTGAGCAATGCACCTGGCACAAAATATGCTTTTGGTAGTTATTATAATATGATATATTATATTATAATAATATAAGATAATATAATTATTATAAGATAATATAATTATTATCATCATCATTTCAGAAGGAACAGGCAGCAGGCAGTGTAAGTTGTGGAGGCAGTACCAAAGCCATTCTCTGGACACTTTAAGAAAGAGCTGACCGTTTTAGGGTGAGGAATCACAGAAAGCTTGTGGAAGAGGCGGCAAGTAAGCCTGAAGAGTGGACAGAATTTCAGTAGGTAGAGGTGGGGAGACGGTACCTCAGAGATAACTGCAAGCAAAGTTTTGGAGTTGGGAAAGCCTAAAACTTGAGCAGTAGCATCCCAGTTTGGAGGAAAAGAATGTCTTATGGAAGGGAAGCGGGAAGTTGGACGGGCAAGCTAGTCCAAGACTGTGAAAGGCCTAGAGTGTCAGGTTAGAGAGTTGGGCCCTGTTGTCAGTGGGAGCTGCATTGAAGGGTTTTATTTGCTACCGTCTCCCCAGTACCTCAGACAGCACCCAACCCGTAGTGAGCAGTCAGCAAATAATTATTGAGTGAACAGCTGAGTGTGGCTTTAGACAAGTTGAGCTTCATTTTGCCAGATGATAAGCCAGATAGAAATGTCCTACAAAAAGTTGGGGACATGGGACCAGAGTCCATGGAGACTGAAGGTGGAAATTTGGGAGGTGTGAGCATGGAGGTAATTATGGGGCTAAACTGACCCGAGGAGTACATGCGGCTGTAGTCAGAGAAGAGAGCTGAGGTGATGCCCCTATTTGCTGAGCAGGCCAGGAAGGAAAGGAGGAAGATGGAACAGAGAAGGAGAGGGTAGAAATGAGAGGAAAACAGAGAGCGCGGTGCCCATGAAACCTGGGGAGGAAAGGTTTGAGGAGGGGCCGGTTGACATGCTCGAGGCGGGTCAGGGCTTTGCAGTGCACTAGTGGCAGTATAGAGAGGAGATCCCTGGACAGGGTGGAAGAGAGTTCAGTCAGGTGGGGCCTTGTGCCAGGCTGTAAGGTATCGGTGGGCACAGCACACTCTGAGACATTTCTTTTTTCTTTTCATGGTTAATAATTACTGGTATTTGCTTTTTGAGCAGGTCTTTAAACAGACAGTGTGCCCAAATTGTATACTGTATATAATCTGATTCCAATTAAATATTAGATAAAAACACACCTAACTATTTCGTTCTGAGATCATGACTGATTTTTATTTTCTTTTCCATATCTGTCAGTATTTTCCAGAGTTTTTATGGGTTTATTACCTTCATAACTGGGAAACACACTGTAAAATTATATTTCTAAATGATATGTTCCTTAGGTATTGCCTGGCAATACACTTCTCATTTATTGAAACTTAGATAAATGTAGCCATTTAATGTTCCCTCCAGGCCTATGAAGATGGGATTCCATTTGTGTTTCTAGCTGTCTTTCTCCTCTGAAAGAGCCCCTGAACTCTTCTTATGAGGTCCACAGAGGCACCATTTCCTTATCTGCTGCTCTTGGCTTGCCTGTGCTCCATCAACATGCTTACATTACAACATGTCTTTATGACAAAGCGCCATGACAAAGCGTAACCTCTTGTAGCCTGATAATCCAGAAGCATTTTTACTAGGGTCATATTCTCTTGTGGTGGAGCCTTTACATTATGTAACTCTCAGAAAATTTATAGTCAGCTGTGGCCTTAACCAAAGTGAAGACCGTGTGAGAGCCACATGTGCTGACCATTCTTATAATCACCCTTGTTTCTCATGTTTGAAAATGATTGGCAGAAACTGTTTATCCTAGGTGTCTTTGGTATTGCATTTTTCTCCGTAGTCCAGCTGCTTCTAAAACTACAAGGCCCCAGACACCCTCTTGAGCACTCATTACGTTCTGAATACCAGCCATCTAGTCAAGTGGGAGGAAGTCAGCGTTTTTACCATCCAGCTTGGGAGAAAGTGGCATCTCTGTGTGGGCCAGGCTGGTATTATTACTCATATCTGCTTCTACTTCTGTGTGGAAGGACTGTTGTATTCATCCTGCTAATTAGCCTTGCCTAATGAGCATGTAAACAGCAGATTTCCTTGTTAGGAAACAGTAATGCACTGATTCTGCATCCTGTTAACATTTTGATGCATGCATGGAATTCTTTGGATTGAGCTTTTATGACAACACTGACAAATGGACCTCAGTTTCTCAATCTGTTACATTGGGGAAATAAGCCTTTTTACAGAAAGGGTATTCTTTATAAAAATAAAATAAAGTGTCTGTAGATCATTGAGTTTGGCTGAAAAGTAGGATGTTATAAATAGTTGGTTGCTGACTTTGCTGTTGTTGGGCTGACATATCTTTCCAGGGGAAGACAGGAGCAGGTGGTTCTTGAATGGGTGAGGTCCAGTGGAGGGCTCCATAATTATATAGCAGTTTACATTTTTTAAAGGTGTGTTGGAACAGCTACCTGGTGAATGAGCCACATGTGAAGCAATTTGATATTAGCAATGTTGTTGGATACAGGTAGCTGAGTAAGATACCCAGAGGTTTAATGGTTTGCCAGAGGCCACCCAGCACGTGTGTGGTTGAGCCAGATTTAGAACACAGTTCTAATTAGCTCCTGATTTCCACTTTTTGTGTGGAGGCAAACCACACTGCACCCACACGGTGATTTCACTCAGTTCACTTTGTCAGAGGAAAGTCCTGTTCATATTTTGACCTGTCTGAATATGTTGTTATTATTATTATTTAATTTGTTTATTTTGTTTTTGGCTGCATTGGGTCTTTTTTTTTTTCCTTTGCATTGGGTCTTCTTTGCTGCGTGCGGGCTTCTCATTGCGGTGGCTTCACTTGTTGCGGAGCACGGGCTCTAGGCACGCGGGTTTCAGTAGCTGTGGCACACAGGCCTAATAGTTGTGGCTCGCGGGCTCTAGAGTGCAGGCTCGGCAGTTGTGGTACACAGGCTTAGTTGCTCCGCGGCATGTGGGATCTTCCCAGACCAGGGATCAAACCCATGTCCCCTGCATTGGCAGGCAGATTCTTAACCACTGCGCCACCAGGGAAGCCCATGTTGTTATTATTTTTTAATTAATTAATTTCAAAACCAAATGAGGCAAGCTAGTAAGAGGTGTTCATTTACGGAGACTAAACTTCGCATTAGACCCTTGTATTGTAGTGAATTTGAGGCCTATACATCCTAGGGAAAAGATAAATTCCAAAAGGAGAAAGGTTGGAAAATGGAGCCCCAAAAGATGAAGTCATAGAGATTATATAGGAGGGTCAGTAAGGCATCACGTCTGCTGTCAAGTAGCTTGGAGTATAGAGTGGGATGGAGAGAAATTGTTCATCATTACAGTACATTGTGGCAAACCCAGGGTGTTCTGGGAGCCTGAGCAATTCGGATGGCTCCCCAGCTTGGGCCAAAGCATGGAGGAGTAAAACAGCAAGGTGAATGTTGGTCAGGAAGGACAAACTGGAGAGGTGGATAGGTCATGAAGGGCGATGAATGTCATGCAAAGGAGTAACAGCGTATTCATTCAGCATGTATCTATCTAGTGCCTTTTGTGTGTGTGTGTCAGGCATTCTCTATGTACTTGGGATACATTAGTGAACAAAATAAGCATCAATTCCTGCCCTCGAGGAGCTTATACTTTAGTGGGGTGAGAGAAACACTAGACATTAAATAATAAGTAAATTGAGTGGTTTGTTAGAAGATGGTAGATGCATAAGGAAGAAGGGTCCAGCCAGGTGATCAAGCTTAACGTGAGCAGTAGTAAGTCATGTTGATAGTATCTACTCTTGTTATGATGTGATCAGAATGACACTTTACCTCTGTAGTTTTTCTCCCCCAAATATACAGCCCTAGTCTTATCATGAGAAGAACATTAAACAAATCCCAGTTGAGAGACAGTCTATAAAATACCTGACCAGCGCTCCTCAAAACTGTCAAAGTCATCAAAAACAAGTAAAGTCTGAGAAACCGTCACAGCCGAGAGAACGCTAAAGAGACTTGACAACTAAATGCCGTGTGGTATCCTGCATAGGATCCTTGAACAGGAAAAGGATATTAGGGAAAAGCTGAGGAAATCTGAACAAAGTATGAACTTTAGTTAACAACAGTGTATCAATATTGTTTCATTAATTGTGACAAATGTATCACATTAATGCAAGCTGTTACATGGAGGAAACTGTTTGTGGGGTATATAGGAGCTCATTGTACTGTCTTTGCAATAATTCTTTAAATCTAAAACTGTTCTAAAATTAAAAGGTTATTTAAAAAAATAAAAAACAGAGTAAAGGGCATCAGTAGTCCAGGGCAGAGACACATGTCATAATTTAAAATAGGGTGGTCAGGGGAGGCCTCATTGAGAAGGTGACATGAACAGTCACTTAAAGAGTTCACCATGTTGGTATTGGGAACCAATGCAAAGACCCTGAGATGAAAACATGTCTGCAAGTTGGAGAACCGGCAGGGCGGCTGGTGTGGAAGGGAGGGTAGGGGGTAAGGAGAGTATGAGGTCACAGAGGAAAGGTGATGGAACCCATCAGGTGAGGGCTTTTAGGCTGTTGTCATTCATGTGCTATACCGTGTGCCGGCAGCCATGCCATGCATTGTCCTATTTAGTTCTCTCAACTATTTTAGGAGAGAGGTATTATTAACTTGCTGATTTTGCAAATGAGAAAACTGAGATTAGTAAGTGACTTGCTGAAGTCCCATTCCTGGTAATTGGTGGAGCTGCTGTTCCTTTCTTCCTCCTGAGACCCGAAGTTGTCACTCCTGACTTCCTCCTCCTCTCCTCAGGGGGCTGAACTAGATCTTCTAGGCCAGGAATTGGC
This sequence comes from Leucopleurus acutus, assembly GCF_964270905.1. NCBI lineage: Eukaryota > Metazoa > Chordata > Mammalia > Artiodactyla > Delphinidae > Leucopleurus > Leucopleurus acutus. The sequence goes on along the minus strand of NC_139149.1, from coordinate 90,698,492 downwards.
AAACCACAGCCCGCTGGAAAATCTGGCCCTCTGCTTGTTTTTTGGTTGTTTGTTTTAAGTCGTGGTAAAAACATACAATTTACCATCTAATCATTTTAAGGTCAGTAGTGTTTATATTCACATTGCTGTGAAACAGATCTCCAGAACTTTTCATCTTGCAGATCTGAAACTCTATACTCATTAAACAATAACTCCCTTTTCCCTCCTCCCCTCCAGCCCTGGTAACCCCCATTCTACCTTTCTATTTCCATGAATATGACTTCTTAATATACATTGAATCACGCAGTATTTCTTTCTGTAACTGGTTTATTTTACTTAGTATGATATCCTCGAGGTTCATTCATGTTGTAGCATGTGACAGGAGTTCCTTCCTCTCAAAGGCTGAGTAATATTCCATTGTATGGATATATCATATTTTGTTTATCTGCCTGTTTTGTAAATAAAGCTTTATCAGAACACAGACATGTCCATTCATTTCCATGTTGCCTGTGGCTATTTACCTCACTACAGCCGTAGACCTGAGTAGCTGCAAAAGTGACTGTGTGGCCCACAAAGCCTAAACTGTTTATTACCGGTTCTTTACAGAAAGTGTTTGCTGATAGTGGTTGCCAGAGTTTAAAACAAAATTTAAAAAAAAAAAAAGAAAATGTTTGCTGAGCCCTGTTTTACTGGGAAGACTCTGAAGGGTTAAGAGAAACGATGTGGAGGCTGCTTTAGAAGGAGGAAGACAAGAGGCAGGAACACCCTGCTGCCTTTGTTGGGTGACAGAGACATGGGTATGGGACTTGCCCTCGAGAAGCTTATAGTCTAATTGAGGGAAAAAGACAGTCTGCAAAGTTGACTTGTTTAGTGATGCTTTAGATATTTGGGGAAGGGAGAGATCCGAAAGGATTGAGTCTCAGGAAAGACTTCATAGAGGGTTGGGATTTGGGATGGGATGGGGTGGATCGGATTGCTAGAGTGTGGAGGAGTTCATCAGCCTTCTCACCACACCTTAACAGATGAGGTAAGACATTGAAGGCATTTAGAGCAGTGTCTAAATAGTAAGTGCTCACTAGAATGTAAGTTCTACAAGGGTAGGGTTTACGTCTGTCTTGTTCACTGTCGTATCACTAGTGCCTAGAACACAGTAGATGCTTCAGTAAATGTTTATGGAATGAATAAATCACTGCAACTCTCAAATTCTTTTTAGCTATTTAATTTGTACTGTGAAAATACAGGCAAAGGGCTGGATCTCTCACATTTGTCTGTTCATTTATTATACTAAAGATTAATTTTTTTTGGCTGTTGTTAAAGCAGTACCTCTATTGTTTATTGCTAGAGATAATCATTATGTGGTAAGAGGAATGTAAGTCAGGTACTAACAACAAAAGAAAAAGGGGGAAAAGAAAACAATGTCGTGATTCTAAAGATACCCACTCAAAAATAATTCATTTATTCAACAAATATTTATTGAACTGCAACTATGTTTGGGGGGTCCATGGGTGAACAAAATTGACAGTTGCTGCCTAAGGGAATATTGACACCGAAACTAGTAATTACAAATGTGATGTGTATAACTTACAGAAGTGCTGGTGCCCTTCTGAACCAAGGCCCTTCTGTCCTTAAATGAGTACATTTAACCTAGCCTGGGACACCAGAGAATGCTTCCCTAAGGAAGTGGTAAGTCCTGATTATTGTTTGCTGTGTGGCAAACTACTCTGAAATTTAGTGTCTGAAAACAATTTATTATCTCTCATGGTTCTGGGCTAACTGGACTCAGCTGGAAGATTCTCACTTGGGAATCTCTTATGATACTGACTGGGGCTGGAATCATCGGAGAGCTCAACTGGGCTGTCATTCAAGATGGCTTCTTCCCTCACATGTCTGGTGCCTCTGTGGTCTAGCATGTGGTCTCTCCCTCCAGCAGAGTAGCCTGGACTTTCTATATAATCAGCTTAGAGCTCCAAGAGACAGGAAGAGGAAGCCACCAGGCCAGTCAAAGGCTGTACCGCCAATGGGCACAGCCACACTCTACTGATCAAAACATCACAAGCTTTGCCCCAATTCATGGGAGTGGAAAAATAAACTCACTTCTTGATGGGGAAGTAGCAAGTTCTCATTGCCAAAAAGCATGTGGGATAGGAGATATTGCTGTGGCTCTCTTTAGAGAATACAGATCTGTCACTTGATGTTAGATTGGACCCTGAAGGATGATTAGGCATTGATGCAATGGGCAAAAGAGTCCAGGAGGGAGTAACCCCTCCAGCGATGGGAACAGCCCGTGGGCAGGCCTGGAGATCAAAATGGTAAACCTTGAAGGAGGAACTGAAAGGCCTTTGTAACTAAGTGGAGGAATGAGGGGAGGAAGAGTGGCATGGAAATGCTGGGGCACACAGTGAAGAGTAGAGTATGGTTTTGAAGGGTAAATGCATATTTACATCAGAAAGCAAAGAGAATAGCTGTGTAGGTTCCAGACAGAAGCAATGGAAAGCACTAACAGTGAAATTCCTAGAATAGGAAGAACAGATTAGCCCAGAGGACTTGGGGTGGACTTGGGGGGTGGTTCAGGGAAATCTTACCCCAAATTACATAGCTAGTGTGAGACAGAATTAGGATTTGGACCTAGCTCTGACTCTAGATCCCCTAGATTGCTTGCTATTTCTCCACTGCATTGCTCACTACACTGCCTATGGAAAGTCATTTTATATAATAAACTTGAAAATCCCTTGCTAACCAAAAGGTGATTTACTCTTCCTAATTTCTTCCAAGCCATCCAGGCAAATACGTTCTAAGTTTTCTAGACTCAACTCAGAGGGCACCTCCCTTTGAAGGCCTTCTTAATCTCTCCCTCACCTTTGCTGGCAAGTGACCCCTCCCTCCTTCCCCCACCAAATCTGTTTCCATCCTCTATCAAGGCAGTTTTTTGGACTTATTTTCTTAGGCTCATCATGATAGACTGTGAGCCTCTTTAGGGCAAGGACTGTATCTTATTCATCCTTCCATCTTCAGCATCTTGGACCTGTCGTGACCTTAATGGATGGTAGACGAGTGGTTTCCAGAATCCCTTGTTAAACAGCATTGAAATGGTTCTCAAGTTGAATTGTTACTGCCCTTAATGAGGATTAAATGAGGCATTGCATAGGGAAGTGTCCCTGGGACATCTTACTTTCTGTGGGCCTCAGTGTCCCCTCTGTGAAAGTTGGGGTTGAGAGGATGATCTCGAAGGTCCCGTCTTTGTCTAACAGTCTACAATCTTAGAATGCAGTGTGATGGAGTGTTCCACAAGCCAGCAGTGCTGGCCGTCAATGGTTATATGCTCCTAGCCAGCCTATGAATACCAAAGCAGGGAGCACAAAGAGTATATTCCTACACATTTTGATTTAAAAAAAAAAGAAAGAAACAATCAGTTTAAAGGTATTTACTCTCTCTAGTATGATTAAAGACTGAATTTTAAGAACTAGGTAAGAAAAGGAACATTCATAATAGAATCTTAGATGAATAACTTAGTGCTCGGCACCTTGGTGCCTCTTCTATAAAATGGGAAACATATTTTATTATGTTCATTTAAAATTTTAGTAAATAAAGAACTAGAAATTTTAGATTTATTATGTATTTCTTTTTCTTAGCATCTGGTGTACAAGATAAAACTGAAAAATTCCAAGTTTCAAAATGACAGAAGTAGTGAAACTCTGCTATAGGATTCAAGAGACTCAAGGCTTAGCATAGACACAGCAAACAAAACCATGTTTGCAGCTAGAAAAATATTATAACTGATCTTATCGCCAAAAATCAATCTATGCCTTGCTTCATGAATGCTAACATAATAAACATGAAAATGTAAAAAGTAGACAAATTCACAGTCATTATCACCTTATAAGAGGTTAGCCACCAAGTTCCTGTGACCTGCAAACCTTCTTGATACATTTAAAATAACGGGCTGTATATAGTAGTTTTACTTACACACATTAAGCAATGTAGCTTGGTGCTGTTGATTTAAATGTAATGATTTAATGACCTAAGTGCTAAAAATTATTTTAATTAACCACAGAAATTTTGCAGTTTTAAAGAAGAAAGGACATTTATGTACCTTTGCAGCAACTTGCAAAGGTGTTGCTAATTGCCTAGTTTTACCTACTTGTAAGTAGTTAAGGAAAACAAAGCTTACCTAGTTGTTTTGTTTCTTTGTTCATTTTTTTGGTAAAGATACAAAGGTGTATGTTGAGCACATGAAGTGTGGCTAGTGTGACTGAGGAACCTTATTTGATTTTTAATCAGTTTAAATTTATTTATTTATTTATTTTCTAAATTAAAAAAATTTATTTATTTTTTTGGCAGTGTTGGGTCTTCGTTGCCGTGCATGGGCTTTCTCTAGTTGTGGCGAGCAGGGGCTACTCTTCATTGAGGTGCGCAGGCTTCTCATTGCAGCAGCTTCTCTTGTTGCGGAGTGTGGGCTCTAAGCGTGCAGGCTTCAGTAGTTGTGGCATGTGGGTTCGGTAGTTGTGGCTCATGGGCTTTGGAGCGCAGGCTCAATAGTTGTGGGGCACAGGCTTAGTTGCTCCACGGCATGTGGGATCTTCCCAGACCAGGGCTCGAACCCGTGTCCCCTGCATTGTCAGGTGGCTTCTTAACCATTGCGCTACCAGGGAAACCCAATAAATTTAAATTTAAATAGCCATGTATGGCTAGTGTCTACCATATTGGACAGCATCACTGTTCTCGTTTGGCCTGGCCTTGGAGATCTAGCATTTCCCAGTGTGGTTAGTGTTATGATTCTTTCTGCCCAGCCCCAAGGCTGGACCTACTCGTAAGCCAATCCTCAAAGCCTCAGGGAGTTTGGATCCTGAAGCCTTTTTGCAAGATGACTGGAAGAATTGTGAAGTCCAGAGTCATCATCAGGCATTACATAATCTAAGCTTAGGAAACACAACACAAAAACATTCAGGTTAATAAAAGGGCCATTCTCCCTCTCTACTTCCCCCTTGCACCTTTGAGCCTGACAAACCATCAGTGCTTTCACGGTTTGTGACAGGACTCATGCATTTATGACTTTCAGACTGATTACGATATAAGCGCAGTCACAGAATTCCTAGTCTCTTTGGCTAACTCTTTTAGGTCAATATCACAGAGATTTGCTGGGGCAGTCTTTTCACAGCTGCTCGCATAGGCTTCTCTGTATGAGTAAAAGCTGCTGACCTTAGTTCCCCTTATCAAGAGTCCCACCCTGCTCTGTGTAAGTTCTAATACAATGCAGTGATGTGTACTCTTTTTTTTTTTTAAGATTTTTAATTTTATTTATTTTTTTTGACTGCATTGGGTCTTCTTTGCTGTGCGCTGGCTTTCTCTAGTTGCGGTGAGCGGGGGCTACTCTTCATTGCGGTGCGCGGGCTTCTCCTTGCGGTGGCTTCTCTTGCTGCGGAGCATGGGCTCTAGGCACATGGGCTTCAGTAGTTGTGGCACGTGGACTCTGGAGTGCAGGCTCAGTAGTTGTGGCACACGGGCTTAGTTGCTCCACAGCATGTGAGATCTTCCCGGACCAGGGATCGAACCTGTGTCGCCTGCATTGGCAAGTGGATTCTTATCCACTGCGCCACCAGGGTAGTCCCAGTGATGTGTACTCTTGAAAGTGGAACTTCTCTGTAGGTGTTGTCCACGTTTGGGCATGACTGCCATGGAAGAGATGTAAAGATGAGGAAGTAAACGGGCAGATTTATGTATATAGAATACAATGATATGGAATACAATGAACTATGTGCCAATGTTGTTCTTTTCATTTTCTTTCAGGAAATTAAAGATGGTGGTGACATTGCCTTGACAAGCACTTCCTGTTGTCTTTACAGAGGTCTCACTGAAGAATAATCTCAAAGGAATGTTTGTCTCCCAGTACTTTTGTTGATGACTGTTATCATCTAGCAGATGTTTTTAATGTCCTGGAAAACATCAACCACCCTTGTGCTTGGCCTGCTCTGGGCAGCTGAATGAAAGTTCCTTCCAGTTGTTTCCAGAACTCTGTTGCCCAAAACTTTACCTCTCTTTGTCGGGTGAATGTTCATGAAGCCCTTTCCTGAACAAGCTTAGGAGGCTTAGGCCTCTTGGAGCCTGTGACATGGAAGCTTTGGAAGTGGATGATATCAGCCCAGCCCTGGAAGTTACTGAGGATTTCTTTACTACTTTTGATAGTAAGCTAGAAAAGGCTGTGCAGCAAGCAGAGGTTTATGGGATTCAGGAAGTTCCTGAACTGGTGGGGCATGAGGTCCTCAGTAACATAGACAATGGTGCTATCAGAAATGTCTCCTCCCTGGGCAAGGGAGGCATGATCTGGGACCATTGTAAGACCAGGTTCTTAGAAACCAAAGCTCAAAATGTCTTCCCTGCCAAAGAACAGTTTATGGTCCAGAAGGGGACAACCCCAGATAATCTGTCCTGGATGGAACAAAAGGAAGCTTCAACCTTTGATTTTTTCAACATCTGTCAGCGTCGGAGGGACAGACCTCGTTCTGTGAATGACTTATTGGATGAGACTTCTACTTTTAAGCCCGGCCATGCTCGATCAAGGTCAGATATTAGCCAGGTGGACTGGAGGGTGGTCCTCAAAACCATGCCTCTGCAGCAGCAGCAACAACCATCTCTTCAGGGCCCTCACTTCACCAGGACGTCTTTTCTATTGTCCTCATCAAACAAGGTAGAAGATGCTCAAGGAAATATGGGTATGTTTTTATATCTGGCTGCAATTAAATAATTGTTGATTTTCCTTTGTCTCTCTTGCATCTACCTCATGAGAGTCTTACTCTCCATTGTCCGTGTCTGGCTTTGCTTACTTAAGCCCCTCTTCCATTTACCTTTGCACTTACCTTACCTGAAGTCTACAGTCTTATTCCGCCTAGGAGGAACTGAGTGAAAAGATGACTATGGTTAATTCTCCTTTCCTAATCTTGTATGTTAGAATCAGAATGTTCTCATGATTAATGTAGTACTTTCCTTTGAACATTGTATGATACCACTTATTCACATTGGTAGATGTTGATCAGCTCATACCTTGGCCATAGTCTTGTGATATGAAGGATTAAAAGATGTGTGAAGACACAGTCCCTGCCCTAAAGAACTTCGCATTAGGTTGAGGGGATCAGACACTCCCAAAGACTCAGGAAGGCACCCAGTGGTGAGAGAAAGGAGGTGCTCAACTGAAATGCCTGGGAGGGAACTTTGTTTTGCTTTATATTGTTGGAATTTTTTTAAAAAAATGAGTGAGTGGCAGCAATTGTCAGAGGATAGAGGAAGGGGAAGACACTCTGGGCTGGGCTTGTCAGGAAGGGCTTGTGAGACATGATGGAACTTGAGCTGGACCTTGAAGGACACTAAGTTGCAGAAAGAGAGTCACAGTTGGAGGACACTCAGTCAGGATTATGGTGTGGACCAAGGGGGAGACAAGGAGACCAGGCTGACCCTTGAGGAGACCAAAGGATCTCATGGCGGTCGTGGGAGGAAACGTTTGGAGAGGTTGGTTAGGACCTCATGGTGCAGGGCCCTGATTTCTTTTTTCCTTGTACTTTATACACACACACACACGCACATGAATATGTACTCACCCGTGAACTTCCTCTTCTGTGAGACATGACAAACCATCTCTCTGTTTCCCCCAGCATTTTTCTTCACCATAACCTCATTTATACAGGGTATCCATTTTTCTTACTGATGATTTTTTTTTTTTTTTTTTTTTTTTTGCCGTACGTGGGCCTCTCACTGTTGTGGGCTCTCCCGCTGCGGAGCACAGGCTCCGGACGTGCAGGCCCAGCAGCCATGGCCCACGGGCCCAGCCGCTCCACAGCACGTGGGATCCTCCCGGACCGGGGCACGAACCCGTGTCCCCTGCATCGGCAGGCGGACTCTCAACCACTGCGCCACCAGGGAAGCCCTCTTACTGATGATTCTTCAGTTACCCTGCTTAACCTCTTAATTTAGATGGCTTCTGCTTAATTAACTGGGGAGACTATTTTATGTATTTAACTGCTATTTTAGCATTTCTTCAATCTCTATCATTGCTTGCTACTCCATTAATACATTTAACATTGTATTTTATTTACTTATTTTACATTAAATTTTAATTAATAACATTTAGTTTGTAAGTATAACTCGAGGCAAGGATATGGTATAGTATGTCCATTAAGGAGATGCAGTCTTCCTGCCTATGAGGTGCTACATTATTTTCACACCCAGTTCAAATCTATCCTTTTAAAATACTCTTTTCCCCCCCCACTCAAATTCATGACTTGTAATTCTTTATCTTCTCTCCTAGACTTTCACCAGTCCTCTGTAACATCTAGCCAAATGGTGATCATGGGAATAAAAAAGAAAAGGACATTATAAAGCACAGGGCTTGGTAACTGGCTAGACATTAGGGGATGAACAAGTTGCTGCGACCTCAGTGCCTGGCAGAATGAGACCTTTGCCTTGGGCTCACGTACAAACAGTTGTACTCATTGATTAGCAAACAACCTCAGTTTTTGTTTGGTTTCTTGGAGTTCACATAGATTTCTTTTTTTTAATCACTAAACCACTGTAACCATTCTAAATCCCTGGCATAAACCAAGTTAAGAGGATGTCGTATTTCCAATTTTATTTTTTCCAATCTTGTTTGGATTGTAAATGCAAGAACCAGCCTTCCTCATGTTCTCTAAAGGAAGCTAAAGAAAGAACCTTCCTTAGCTTCTCTCTTGAGGATATGACAGACCATGATTATTACTTTTTAATTCTCAATTTAAAAAGTTTGAGTATTATGTTGAAATATAAGTACTGAGTGGTATTTTGAAAGCTAAACTGTAACCAGTGGCCTTTGCAAGTATTGACATAATATAACCTGGCCCCCTTTTGGTCATCCACGGGATACGCATCCTACCTGGAATTAATAAGGTTGGGGAAATGGCCTGCCAAGTGTCTGACACCTGCTCCGTCTGGCATACTCTGGAGAGCAGGACAGAGAAATCTTGTTCCTGTTGCTCACTAGGTAAAGGGCAGGGGCAAGCAGGGCCCGTGGGCTGCCCACACTTGGGCTGGGGGTGGAGAGGAGCTCTAGGTTCATGGCTGGTCACCCACTCTGCCGACTGTAATTCTCACAGCATTTGGGAGAGGCGAGGAAGTGGCAACACCCACGTACATATCAAGATCAGCCAAGATCTCTGAGTGAAGTTCACTTGAGAACCTTTGAAAGTAGCCGTCCAAATGGAAGAAAGGCTTATTGTCTCTCCTGAAGGCATATGCCAAAAGCAGAGGGAGGCGGTGTGGTATCTTGGCCAGAGCTGTAGCTGAGGACCCAGGAGATCGCGGTCAGGCCAGATCTCTCCCTTGAGCTTCAGACTTGCGTATCCGGCTCTTTGGTGAACACATCTGCTGGAGTGTCCCACAGGCACTTCAGATTCGGTGTCCAGACAGGGCCCGTCATCCTCACATCCTCCACCCTAGCTGTTCTAAAAATTAACAAGGGTTAATGATAGGCTAAGGGCTCCTCAGAAGAAATAAAATGTAGTCAAATGGGTCTCCTTTGAGGAGGGCGACTTGGTGTTTTTGTGTGTGTGCATCCCAGGAAGAGCACCTTTACTAAACAACAGGAAACAAAACGTGCCAGGAATCTGACCAGATACACAAAGCAGCAGGTGAGATTCCTGATGGGAAAGAATGACTCCCCATGGAACATAAATAGATCCCCTCAAAGTACATATATTTCACACGAGTGTGTACATACATATGTAATATATTAAAAGAAATTTCGTTTCTACCACGAGAAGTTACTCAGCAACAATAAGTCAACGTCACACCTGAGACAGGGAAGTGCGGGCGCTGCAGCCACGTTGTAAACCGAGGCGCACCTCCGTCCTGCACACGCCTCCCCTCTGTGCGCTGTGCACACTTGCTGGCTGGCGGCTTCTCTCTGCCCCTCTCCCCAGGCTCAGCAGATCCAGTGTTTGTGGAAGAGCGCGTCAGGGAAGAAAGGTGGCCCTGTGGCCTTGGAGCCCACCCTGCAGAGCCCAGGAGCTGGCTGCAGCGGGGAGGCAAACACCTGAGGCCACCGCCGCCTGCCTGGAGGGCCACCTCGGCTCTGGGGTGAAGGGAAGCGCTTGGGACCCCAGCAATGGCATGGCAGTGCACCTGGTTTTCAACAAAGAGTGTGTCTCTGGGGTCCACCCAGGGCCCTCCAGATCTTTGTAGTTTGGCCAGCGGGGGCTTCTCCTAGGATCAAATGGCTTTTGGGAGGGGAGTAGAGTGTCCAGAGTCACCAGGGCTCAGCCCTGTGAGTGTGTGTATGTGCGTGTGCACACGCCCGCATACACACGTGCTTCAGTGGAGGTCAGCAAGTTGCAAACAAGTGTTCTACAGGGGCGTGCTCAAATAGTGTCTGCTTTGGGGTCAGTTTGTCACTGCGTTCTGAGTGTCCCCATGCCAAAGTGGATTTGTTCAGAAGATGCCAGTTGCTAGAGGCTACAGATACAGAAGACACGTTACACACTGGGGGGTGCAGCCCTCTCAGGGCATGGCACAGAGTTTTAGTAAGAAAACAAACAGAAGAAATGCACAGGAACCCTTTCCTCACTGTAAAGCCCTTTCCTGGCACCACAGGCAGACGGGGAAAGGCTATCAGGGTTTGTGTCTAGCCCTGTCACTCTCTTACTTATGGGCTTTATTACTTTGTAGTCTTGTGTTTTCTCCAGTTGATTTTTATTTTTTTCTGGATCCTTTTTCTGAGGCCCCTGAGTAGCTTAAAGACTTAAACCAGGAGCAGTTCTTCTCCTCCTCGACCGCCGCTTCCTCCTCTTTTGCCACCCTCATTCCCTCCCTTTCCTTCCACAACGACAAGCCCAAGGGTCTTCTTCATTAGGTAGGGCCTCTGTGTCTTCTGCCTTGTCTGGCAATGATTAACTAGGCTTGTGAGCCTTACTGAGGATAAATGATGCTTTGGGTATAAAGCAAACCAGATGTGGGCATATTGAGGGCAGTGGGTAGCTGGAGTATAGTGGGAGTTGTTTGGCTAATGGGCAAGCCTGTCTGAAGAAGGCCTTCTGGTCAGACAAAGTAGCATATTGGTTAAAACAATGACTATAAACCTAGACTGTTAGAATTTCATTCCTTGTTTCAGTACTTACTAGCTGTGTAACATAGGGCAGGTTTCTTAATCTCTCTGAACCTTAATTTTGGGGGGGGGGCATAAAGTGTGGGATCATAGTAGTACTTACCTCAATATCTTGTGATCATTAAATGGGTTAAAAGATCTAAAGTGCTTCTGAGAACCATGTTTGGCACACAGTAAACACTTAATAGAGGTCTTAAACATTTAATAATATTATTATTACTATTACAATTGAATTTGGAAGTCATCCATGAGAAGCAAAGTGATACTACCAATCACTCCTAGTTTTCCCTGGCATAGTCAGTTTCATAAAATGGCCTCGTAATAAATATTTCTTGAATTGGCCTTCCTGCATTGTACTTTCTCATAGCTGTTAACTGGTTTGTTAATGGGAAATAAACCATCCATTCCCTCTCTCATACTGATTTGTCATCAGCTGTTTACTGTCTTCTACGCCAGAGTTTATGGTCACTGAGGAAGGGATTGTTTCTTATGCATTGCATTATCCTCAGTACCTAATATAGTGCCCTGAACATAATACATCCTGCAAACATTTTCTTACAGATGAGATGAATGTATTTCTGATCGAAATCAAGCTGATACATTAAGAACATTAGTTCTTTAGCTGGTTTATGTCCTTCTGGAAAAAGAACAACTCCACCCTCTTTTCCGAGGGCCTCGCACCATCATCTAGCATCTCGTACCTTGCACATCCTCTCTCTGAAGTTCTTTAGCAGCAGGAAATGAAGATTTGCTTTCATCTCAAAGGCTGCTGTGCACTATCCTTGTGATAAGAGAGAATCAAACAGATACGGCTTGTAAAGTAGCCCCTGGTGTTGGAAGAATGGTGCCCTGGCCTTGGAGGAGTCTCCAGACACCATCTCAGATGCCAGGGTCACACAGGCATGGTTACAATTACCCTTTGTAGAGGAATCTGACTGCTGTTTGGTGAGCACAAAGCCTGGGGAGATAATTGTGGTGTGCCCTTCAGTCTTTCTGAAGTTGGCAGTCACGTGAGGTAATTTTTTGCATCACTCCTCAACTTTTCCCCGTTCCCTCATAGTGTTTCTTTACAGAAGGCTATTGCTTTGGATTTGAAGATCACTTCTTTCCTAGGTTTTTGGTATATATGAGAGCAGAATACATCAAAGAGATTAACAGCCTACTTGTTACTATCAAAGCCAACATCCGAGCACCTGGTGTGTTCATCCTCAGGGTAAGTGAGAGAGCCCAGGTGGAAAGAGAAGGGAAAAAATAACAATAACAGCAGCAAACACTTACTTTGTTCACTATTTTCAGTGCTGTGCAGATAGCAGCTTATTTAATTCATATAACACTCCTGTGATATAGGTATTTTTATTGAGCCCTTTTTAAGGATGAGGCCACTGAGGTACAGAGAGCTTAAGTAACGTGCTTACAGTCCCCCAGCGAGTAACAAGTGGATCCTCGATTTGGACCCGGGCACTCTTTCTTCAGACTCCATGCTCTTAACCCCTAAGCTGGAGCTGGACCCCTACTTTGGAAGCCAGTAGTTCTCAGTCTCCGGAACCCTCCACTATAGAAGGCTTGTTGGCAATCAGTCCCTGTGGGAGTAAAGGGTAGGAAGTGGTGTGGAGGAAACAGACCAGGGTGATAATGTTCATCAACTAAAATTACTCCCTCAGGGAATCACTGGTTAGGAAAACTGAGACCCACCCAAGCAGTCTAGCTAAGCAAGGATTGTTTCCTGCCTTTAACACATTTACTACATGAACAGTGCAGAGCTGGTCACAGTCCTTTAGAGGACCAACGAATCTGCAAAAGGAAGACTGTAACTTTGCCTTTCACACTCTTGAATGTTATCCATACAGAAAAGCATAAGTGAACCGACCCCTCTGGGTTTGTGACCACGGAAAGAAGGCTTCAGAGTTTTGCCCCATCTTTGGCTTCCTTTTTTCAGTCTTACTCAGAAGCCTGTGAATGCATTCTAGAGATGTCATTGCCTCAGGAAAGCAGACTATGCTAAGTGCTAGGGTACTGCAAGTGGGTCCTATTAGGTGGATGGAGTATAGCTTGAATCCAATGTAGTTAAGACTACCTGCATTACCTGAGGATAGAATAGTCATAGCAAAAGGGTTAGGTCATAAACTGATGGGGAAGGAATAGATCTAAGGTGAGATGGCAACAGCAGTTCTTTTTTTCAGCTTTATTGAAGTATAATTGACAAAATTGTACGACATTTTAGGCGTACATGATGATGATTTGATATATGTATACGTTATGAAAGGATGTACCCATCCATTAAATAACACAGTCATCACCTCATTTCAAAGGCAGCTATTTCTAGAGAACCTCAAGGTAGGTGGTGGAGACCGAAGCTTCCTCAGCACCAGCTCCCTTGCTTCTGCCATCCCAGGGTCTGCCGTGCCCTGGGCAGCTGTAGCGAGGTGTGACTGGGAACTAGCCCTGAGGGAGGACCCTGATCCCGCAACCAGAATGGCTCCTTTTTAGTCCTAATCTTCACTCTGTACAGACATGCTCCTGACTAGTATCTGTCTGAACCCTTTCCCCCTTTGCACCGCTGTTACCCTGTTCTTGTTCACTAGGTAATGATACAGCCAGAGGCAGCAGGGAATTTCCCGTGGGATAAAAAAGACGGGGTCCTAACACCATAGAATTACAATCCAAATATAAACATATATTAAGGTAAGAACATAAAACGCCATAAGAACGTGTGGACACTAGATATGTTATCAATATGAAAAATAGCTATATACACACACTCTCTCTCTCTCTCTCTTTCATCCCTCTAAGTATATACACATGGTAGAGGAAGGTGAGGCTATATGGAGAGAACACTCAGCAAGGACGTGCAAACATTGTATCGTAGCTCTACCCCTAACTCACCATGTAGGTTTGGAAGAATCATTTGTCTACTGCCTTTGGTTTGTAAACTCGTGAAGCAGGTTAAATTATCTCTATAATCTTTCCCAACTCTAAAATGATATTATTCTAGGATGTTGTTGAACTGACCTTGACTTACGGTTGTGTGGGAGCCAATTACTATAGTCAGAGAGGTGATGGAAGGTCATGATGGGAATATATGTATGGTTGAAATTAGGTAACACAGAAGCATTTCCACGTGCCTTGTGACTCTACTTCTGGATGAACTGCTGTTGCAATTTTTCAAATAAAAAAGTATTAGAAGAACTCCTTGGCATTAGCTATGGAGCTCTGAAACTCAGCAGACTGCCCGAATCTGACTGACTTTTCCCTCCCTGTGTTCACATTTTCATCTGCTTGGCAAGGGCAGTGGTCAGCTGGGCTTTTGTTTCAGTCGGTTTCACTCTCTGGTGACCTGGTACCATCCTTCTGCCTGTTTTTCTTGTGCTGAGTACTTTAGGAGAAGGTCTCAAGCAGAGTTTTTCTGTAGGGCTAGAAAAACCATGGCAGTATGGTTTCTTTATCTGGAGTTCTATGTTACTCTGTTTTGATTCCCTTTTTCCCCATCTTTCACTAGAGAAAAAAAAAAAAAGAAAAAGAAAGCCAAATTTGGGACTTATACTAAAATGACTGCTTTTTCAATTATGATGTTTCTCAAAAGACTTGGAGCCAGTAGAGGTGGGAATATTCCTACGGGCTTAGAACAAGTGAGGTCACCAGGACATGGGCTCTGCTGAATTTATGATTCACTCTTCAGCAAGATTAGTCAGTGCAAAGAAGTTGCTAAAATAGGTCACAGAAAGTTGATTTTATATGGTTGTATAGTTTCCATTGGTTATATTTTTCGGAAACCCAACATGCCTCATTGCCAGCCCGCATCCTGATTCCTAACAAATGTATATGGGAACTCTGAAAATGAAATGTCTGGCATTTTTATGCGGTTGTTCTGTTAATGTATTTTATCTTTCTTGGCTAAGGAGAACTATAGTTACTAATTTCACAAACTGCTAGAGTTACTTTCTTAAAGCACAGATCTTTTCGTGCTACTCTGTTCTCAAAAATGAATCATGGTTCCCCATTGTTTACAAAATCAAGTGTAAATTTTTTAAAGCATCTTTCCCATCTTTCCAAGCTTATCACCTGCACCTTTCTTCACCCCATCTGTGTGCTAGTTTTGAACGTGCCGTGTGCGTTCAAGCTCCTGGGACTTTGCTCGTGATGTCTCTTCACCCACAATACCTTCTCTGTCTTCTTCACTTTTCAGAATCCTCCATTATCTTTCAAGGACCAGTTCAAATGCCACATCATCCCTAAGACCTTTCCATATTTTTCCATTAAAAAAAAAATTGAAGTATAAGTAACTTACAATATTATATTAACTTGAGGTACACCACATACCTATTTTCTATTTTTATAGATTATACTCTGCATAAAGTTATCATAAAACATTGGCTGTATCTCCTGTACCATGCATCACATTCTTGTAACTTATTTATTTTATACGTGGTAGTTCGTACCTCCTAATCCTTCTAATTCACCTATCTTGCTCCTCCTCTGACCCCTTTCCCCTCTGATAACCACTGGTTTGTTCTCTGTTTCTTGTGTTTCTTTTAAATTAAAATTATTTTTTTTCTCTTATTTTATGTTTCCATAGCACATTTTATTCTGCCGCACATTATAGGTAATTGCTTGTACATTCATCTCCCACACTAGGTTGGCAGTTCTTTGATAAAATGAATTGTATTGTAGACAACTTTCTATCATTATCAGGTATGAGCATATGCAAGGTGTTTGGTTGGACTCTATATATTGGTGCTTGGAAAATCAGGACAGCACTGTTTTATTTGTTTGTTTCCAGAATGAAAATGGCCTTTCTTTCATTTTTCCTTACCTAAAGCTTGAGTCAAGTTGAATGAATCTTAGTAGTATTAATACAGTCAATAAGAGCTATCACTTAATGAGAGTTAACTTTATGCCCAGACCTGTGCTAAGAAATATTCATCCATTATCTTATTTAATATTAATAATAGTTTAATATGTTAGACTAAGAGATTATATTTTGCTGATTTTACAAAGGAGGAAGCCAAGCCTTAGAGAAGGTAACCTCACCCAAGGCCACCTGGCTAGTATGTGGTGGAGCTAGGACCCCAAGCCAAGCCCATTCTGGAGGCCACACCTAACCACGCTCTAATACTGCCTCTCAGGTCTGAGGAAGCTTAGGCCTCATCCCCTCCACCACAGATAAAGCACAGTGTCATCTAGATTGAAAGTCTGGAGGTTGGAGTTCCACTCTCAACTTGCACACTCCGTGGTATAACCTTGGCCAAGTCACTTTGTTTCCTGGAACCTCTTTCCAAATCTATTAAATCAGTTAGAATGTGTTTAGAAGCAAGTAATAGAAACTCAGCTGAAAGTGACATAAACAGTGAGGCCATTTATCATCTTATTTTTTCACGTATCTAACAGATAGCTATTGGACACTTAGTGAATATCAAACACTGTATGCAGTGAACACTTAAGGACACCTACCTCTGGTGGCCCCAGGGTCATCAAGATCCAGGCACTTTTCATCTTTTTCCTCTGCTATCCTCAGTATATTGGTAGTATCTCTTCTCTCCCTCATTTATGCAAGATGGCTACAGCAGTCCCAAGGATGTATGTCGGCCGCCAAAGTCAGGAAGGGAAAGCAGGGCACTTCCTCTGGGTCTTTTCCCAGAGGACCCGAAAAGCACCTCGTCTGCAGCCAGAACTGGGTTGCATGCCTTCCCCTAAAGCAATCTCCGGCAAAGGAAAATGTGGTTACTGATTAGGTTAAACAAATCATGATTCTTTTTGTGGGGCAGGGGAGAGGCCATCTCCACAACTGAACAAAATTAGGGTTCCGTTGGTAAATAAGGGGGAGACAGTTGATAGGCTGGAGGCCCCTGACAGGTTCTACTTCAGACAGGGCTGGGCTGAAGAGATTTCTAGTCCCTTCTGGCTCTAAGTTTCTATGATTCTGTGTTACCCAAAGATATAGCAATGGAATGCCACTTATCTTAAAATCTGGTGGCCTAAGTATGAGAGATTCTCTTATACTTAATTCGTATAGATTAACGAAACAGAATGAGAAGCTCACAATGGCCAAGAGTGAACATCATTTGAAAGTTGATGTTTGGAAATGTTTTCTGGGTCAACAAGTTCTATAAGCACTAGAAATTACCCTTGTCACAGAAGGCAGAAAACCTCTGAACTTAAGAGGTTGGGTCTGTGATCTCCTGTTCAGGTTCACACTTGAGAAGTGAAATTGACCAGGTCTGTGTTGACTTATGCACTATCACTGTTGCTCATAGCACAAAGAACTTAGATGGAAAAGATCCCCAGCTGGTGTGTCTAGCTAATACATAGCTAGATATGTTATGGATCTCTTTCTTCCAGAGCCTGCACAGATATGTCTTTTCCCCTAGGTTAATGAAGGGAAAACAAATGGGATATTCTCTTTTACCCATAAAGAAAGATCTCCAAAGTAACTCACAGAAGAGATATCACTTGAGCCTAGTTCATTTCTACCAGAATAAGTTAACAAGTATCTGTGAGCACTACTGTGGCCAGCACTGTGTGAGGGCTTATATACCATATTGAAAATGTACAAAACACAGCCCCTCTTTGGTTCCTGTAGCATCATTCGCTTCATGTTCTTTGCTATGGACATTTGTGGCAGTGTCATGATTGATGTGCATACTGTTAATTTCACTTCTCTCATGCCCTCTAATGAGAACAAGGACCTAAATTTGGTTAATTTCCCCCTAGTCTCTGGCTTAAATACAGTTGAATAATAACACGAAACAAATAGACTTGGAAAACTGTTTTATTAACCAGAAATGTAAAGAAAAGAGACTTGATTGTGGTCTAGAATGTCAGAGAAGTCTTCACTGAGGAAAGGATGTTCCAGCTGAGCACTGAGGGTTGAGCACACAGCCGAGGTGGAGATGAACACAGGCTTTGTGTGGGGTGGTCAGAGGCTAAGCCAGAACAGGACTACATTTTGTAGAGCAGTGGGCTGAGATTATGGAGGACCTTCAAAGCCAGACAGAGAGAATTAACATGATATGTTTGGCAAGAAGCACTTGAAAATTTCTCGAGAGTCAAGATTAAAAGGATAATTTACAGAAAGTCTGGAAGCTGGCAGTGGCCAAGGGTAGTGGGGGGTGGGTTGCAGGGAATCTCCTTCCCTATAGCTTTTGTGTCCATGTAAAGATTCATCAGTTAGAATGGCCCCCTTGGCCTCTCTCCCTCCCTTTGCACACTCCACCCCTGGGGAGGAGTAACTTATGGGCAACTTTAGGAGAGGAACCAGGCATGTGTAACTCAGCCTCTACAGGAAGCACTGATTCTGGTCCGCTCCTCTAGGCCTGCTCCACCACCCACCAGCCTTTCATGGGTGGTCCCTGGGAGGGGAGCCTGTGCTGATCCAGTGCTGCGGGTGACTCAATGGTGAGTCTGTGGAATTCTGGGGTGCTACACACCTAAGCTGTGTCCTCCAGCTGGCTCATGTTTTGATTTCTATGCGTCTGACTACCCTCTGTCAATCTCAGTTGGTTTAGAACTTGGGTGAAAAAAAGTGATGCTATTTATTGGGTCCCCTCAGGCCCTACCAGTACGTGGGGTGGATTGGTAGATGGAAAGAATTGAAGGGATGGAAATGAGAAGGCTCTGTGGTCATCATGATGTGAGGTGATGGGGACTCAAATGAGGGCGACTGTGGTAAAAGAGAAAGTGGGACTTGTGAAGAGAGAAAGGAGGGCTGTCACTGGGCTGTAAACTGTTGACAGGGTCTGTCTGATTCACCTGGTGTTTCCACGATTCTAGCTTAGTCCTTGGTGCATACATTCGACAAATACTTATAGAGCCAGCCACTGGGAATACGAAGGGAGAGAGACATTCAGGTTTCTGTCTTCAAGGAGCAGTTCTTTGAACGAAATAAAACAATGTTGTAAGATAGAGAGGGACTGAGGGGGGCCCTTTAACTGAGGTGCTGAGGGATGAAGGCCTCACTGAGGATGGCACCTTTGAGGTGAAAAGCTGAGGGAGTTGAATACATCAGTGGAGCTGGGGGCAGATGTCCCAAACCTAGGATACAGCAGCTTCAGAGTCCTTGAGGCCAGAAAGTGCTCGGCTTGTTCAAAACCCATGAGAGGCTTTTGGCTGGAGTGAGAGAAGAAATGTGAGATGATGTGAGGGGAGGTCAGCAATAATCAGAGGCCAGATTTTGCGGGACAGAAAGTAGAGGCATTAGAAGAATCTGGAATTTGAAGGAAGGAGACAGATTGAGCCATAGAAGACGTAGGTTCAAGTGAATAATTTTGAATAGACACAACAAACCTTAGGATATTAGAAGACAAGAGGAAAAGAGATCCATAGAGAGGTGATTCTGAAGAAGAAGGAAAGAATTAGGTACAGAGTGAAGGTGGAAGGGTTAGCTTTAACAAGGAGGCAAGAAGCTGCTTCTTTTGAGACCAGAAACTAAAATAGGAAACATCTATTGAATACTTAAGATGTGTCAGGCATCGTTCTGAGAGTTACTCATTTCTTCCTCACAATAGTACAATGAGGTAGGTGCTAATATAGCCCGTTTTAAAGATGATAAAACTGAGACTTGGGTTAAGTAATTGGTCCAGGGTTACCCAGCCAGTAAGGTCAGAATTATGATTTAAACTTAAGCCAGTTGGCTCTAGCACATGTGGTCTTAACCACTGTGCTCTGTCTTACTTGTATAGGATATTGGTTAGTGTAATGTTGAAGTGAAGCCGAGTATGGTATATGTAAAGGAGCTCCCTATGGTACACAAAGAGATGGTGGAATTTGCAGTTTGAAAAGACTAAAGAAGATGTGGGAACATTGTTCTTGGATTGTGTTTGAGATCCATGAGAGGAATAAAAGAATGAATTGTCAGGATTAAAGCTATAAAAGAAGTTGAGCAACGTGAATCTATGTTTGACCGGTGCTCCGGCCTGAATATTTGTGTCCCCCCCCAAAATTCATATGTTAAACTTCTGACCCCTGAAGTGATAGAATTAAGAGGAGGCTTTGGGGGTGCTCAGGTCATGAGGG
This sequence comes from Leucopleurus acutus, assembly GCF_964270905.1. Classification (NCBI taxonomy): domain Eukaryota; kingdom Metazoa; phylum Chordata; class Mammalia; order Artiodactyla; family Delphinidae; genus Leucopleurus; species Leucopleurus acutus. Next base: position 90,678,385 of record NC_139149.1, on the reverse strand, counting down.
TGGGGCCCTCATGAATGGGATTAGTCTCTTTTATAAAAGAGACCCTACAGAGCTCCCTAGCCCCTTCCGCCATGCGAAGTTATAGCAACAAGATGGCCTTTTATCAACCAGGAAGCTTTATCTCACCGGTACCAAAGCTGGTACTTTGGTCTCAGACTTCCAGCCTCCAGAGCTGTGAGAAATAAATTTCTGTTGTTTACAAGGTACCCAGATTATGGTGTTTTGTTATAGCAGTTGAAATGAACTAACATACCTGTGTTAATACTTCTGAGTCTTCCTCGAGCATGCTGGTCTTAAATAGACGATGGTAACGATCCAGAGTTGGTGCTTAAATCTGGGAAGTCTGAGCAAACAAGTTTTAACTATTGACTACAGAGTCTAGAGGAGGGAGTCCGGTGAAACAAGGAAGAGACTTTAAGGGGTGAGGTAGAAGGGCTTCATGTTTAAAGGTCCTTATAAGGATGGAATGGAAGGTAGGGGAGGTGGAGGAGTGAGAAGAATGAAGGAGTACTGCATTGGAAGTTGGAAAATACTTTGTGATGAAGAGGTCTAAGAGGTCTAGGATGTTACTGTTGTGGAAGAGAGAATTAGGTCTCTGGAATCAAAGAGGGGGAGGACCTATGTTTGTAAATATCCTAAAACCAGATGGCAAATACATAACATGTATCTTTTCCCACCTCAGTGACATCATGGTGCTTTTTCCCCACTGAGTCTGGATGTGGCCTCAGCATCTTTCTCAGTACAGGGTTCCAGGCAGTCAGTAGCAGTCAGTGAAAGTTGCCTCCTGTCTCTGCGTCAGACAGTGCCAGAAGGGGCTATTACTCCGAGGGTGCGTGGAGCTAAGAGCAGGCCATTCAGTAAGAGGGGAAGTCCAGAAATTGGAGTTGAGGACTAGGGCTGAGTCCTGAAGCCTAGAGGTTGTAACTAACCTCAGAGAAGCGTGCAGTCTTGGAGGAGGAAGTGGGGCTGGCCAGTGAGTAGACAGACGGTTCTCAGGTTGTCTGTATCTGAGGGAGTCTAGTCACATTCTCCCATGCTCTAGGCTGTCATGTAGTGCTGGCAGCACCTGGGTCAGAGCTGTGAGGTGAGGTTGAACCAAGTGGCACTGTAGTCTGGGAGGCTGGGGATGGGATCTGGAAGTCAAGAGACAGTAGCGGTTGAGTACAGGTCATTGGCACTGGCCATTCATGAAGAAGAGCCAAATCATAGAAGTGTCTTTGTTCTGAAGTGGCGCTATGGTTCCTCCTTTATCATTGACCTGGAAGCCTCCTATTAGAGTCATTTGCCAAAACTGAATTGTAAGCATCTTGAGGACCTCTGTCATCTTTGGGTCTCCAGTAAAGCTTAGTGTTCTACTTTGCACATAGTTGGTACTCAGTAAATGTGTGTCAAATTGCTTTGCTCCCTTAGTTTTGAGCCCATGTGTAGTTGTAAATCCTGTTTCCTAGGCTTTCAGATCTTAAAAATCATCTATCCTTTTAGCTAACAATAGCCTAGATAACCTGTAGAGAAACTGAAAAGAAAGATGATGAAGGGCAAAGGAAATGTAATAAATCTGTTGAACTTTGAGGGGCAGTCCTTTTGGGCTTGTCTAGGACGGAATGTGATTCTGTAGCATCGTGGTACTCCATTCACTCTCTACTTCGGCTTCCTTTCACATTTATTCATCTTGTTGTAAGAACTTAAATGTTTCCTTTAAATTTGCCTAGATAATTTTGATTTGGAATACTGACACCACATAGGCTTTTGAGTTCTTTGAAAATGTTAAAATGTTGCTCTTTATCTTTCATTTTAAACTATTGTCTGATCTTTGAAGTCCTATTCTTATGACATCATTCATGGTGTTGACTCAGGCAGTTCAGACTTTCTTGGTAAATTAAACGTTTACCTAAATGTTTCATTTATTGTGATCTGGGACATGCTGGTTTTTAAAAAAACAGAATTGCATAAAGTAACCCAAATAGAAGCACATTTTAGTTACATATGCTAATATATGTGAACATGCCCAATTATTATTTATAATATTATTATTACGTATGTATACTGTCTAAAGACTTCCGATCAAACGCTCTACAGTCTGGGCAGAAGGATTGTGGGTGCCGGGATGTGGAGGCAGAAACTTTTTAAAATCATTTCTTATTGATTTTCTTGGAATACTTTTATTATATAACTTAGTACATATTTGATGAGTGTGAAATAGTATCTGAAATATGAGTCATCAGGGTGGTGTAGCCATAGAGCCATGGGGCTTCAGAGGAGGACAGCTGTGTTCAACTAGAGGGGACAAAGAAAGGCTTCAGGAAAAGGTGAGATTTTATACTGGCTCTCATGTATGATGAAAACATGGACAAGCAGAGATGCAGGGAAATCTAGGCAGGGAGAACAGTGAGAGAAAATGCCTGAAGGTCGGGAGGGGCCAGTAATGGAAGCCACAGCAAGTCCCCTGGCTGGAGTGTGGGGAATGGAAGAGAGTGGCTGCAGTGTGAAAGGTCCCTGGGGAAACTCAAAACGGAGGGGTCAGGCTAACCTCATCTGAACCTCCTAATCAATCTCCATATCCCTGCAAGTAGGACAACCACCTGTAACATATTCTTGCACGAAAAAAACACACAAAAAAACCTAACTGGATCTTGAGATCTAAATAGCAGATGAGGGACTTCCCTGGTGGCGCAGTGGTTGACTCTGCTCCCAATGCAGGGGGCCTGGGTTTTACCCCTGGTCAGAGGACTAGATCCCACATACATGCCGCAGCTGAGAAGCTGGCGAGCTGCAACTAAGGAGCCTGCCTGCCGCTACTAAGACTCGGTCAACCAAATAAATAGGTAAATATTTTAAAAAATAATAATAAAATAAGTAACTAGCAGTTGATGGAAAACCTGGGAAACAGGAGCATTTGACTGATACCGTGAAGATACACTCAGCCAAATCCAGAATGTGAGAAATTCTACAGGACAAAGGAATGAATTTCTTCAATAAATACATGGCATGAAAAAAAAAAAGGAGAAAGAGGGAACTGTTATAGATTTAAAGAGGCTTAAGAGACCTACCAGCCAAATCAAGGTGTGGACCTAAATCGAGCAAACCATCTGTATAAAGAAATTTTTTGAGAGAATCTGGGGAAATGAGATACAGACTGGGTATTGGATAAGGAATTATTCATGTTTTGGGTGTGAAACTGGTATATATATATATATATATATATTCTTATCTGTTAGAAATACAGCCTGAAATATTTACAGTAGAAATGATAAAATGTCTGCAATTTGCTTTCAAGTATTCCAGCAAAAACAAACAAAAAACAATAAAAAGCAAGAGTTGGAGAGGAGTGGGAAAGAGGAAACAAGAATAGCGGAAACCTGATGACTTTTAAGCTAAGGGGTGAGCCCACAGGTGTCCAGTTTACTCTCCATGCCTTTAACTGTGTTTGAAATTTTCCATGAGAAAATGTGTTAAGGCCAGTCTAAGGAGTTTGGACTTTATTGTGTAGCACCAGGAAACTTGTGCAGGGTTTTGGGCTGATGGGGAGGGCATGGGAAAGGTTATGAGTGATCCAGAAAGGTTACCCCGGTAACTGAGTGTGACATGGTGGGGTGCGGGGGGAGGGCTTGAAATGGGAGCCCATTTAAGATCTTGATTAAGATGGTGGCCTGAGAATGGGAACTTTTTTGAGAACAGAAAGAGGAAATAATGGCAAAAGAGGAACTCTTCAGTGGGTTGGCAGTACAGAAATGAATGAGGTTCATGAGGGGGAAAAATCCCCTCTTCCTCGTCAATCAGTAGCAATTTTTGTCCTTAAGCCACTGCGCTGGGTACTGTGGGACCAGGGGGAGAAGGAAAAGGGGTCTTTGTTGAGGAGGAACTGACCCAGGTCTTTGTAACTAGCCACAGTGGAAAGCAGTGGGGAAGCAAAGAGTTCTCAAGTTCTTTTTGTTTATGTTTTTGTTTTTGCTTCTTGCTGTTTTTCACAAGGGAATTACTCTCTTATGGTTTCAGTATGAAATTTACAGACACAGTGATTCATTTTGATCACCTTTCTCTATTTTCATTGGGGAAACGGCGATAATCTTTGTCAGCTGTTCTACCTGAACCATTTATGATATTAATTAAGACAGAGGTCATATTGTTCATTCGTGAAATGGAACACTTTAGAAGAATGTATGTGATGAAATGATATGGTCCAGGGAAACAAAAGTTGAACTATAGTAAATTAGCGAAAGCTTAGATTTAAGTATATAACTTCTGATTTGTCAATAGCAAAAATATTCAAAATAAACTTCAGATTCAGTAGAAAGTAGCAGCTAGAGATTAAAGAGAAATGGTAGTTCTCCAGCCCTCTACAGTCAGATAATTAATACTTCACACACAACGTATTAATAAGGATTGAAATAAACAGGCCCTCCAGAAAGGAATACATGCTGAGAATAGTTTCCTGATCACATCTGTTCTCTTCTTTTCCAAGAAATTACACTACAAACTGCAGCCTATAAGGATGGACCATTTCCTATGATTAACACCCCTCTTTTCTATCTCAATTTAACATACCTATTTAGAGAGGGCTGAGCCGAGGTGGGGAGAAGATATTGAAACACAGTGCGTTCTTTACCTTATTTTGCAGCAAGAAGGTGGGGGAACTTTTGAGACTCCCTGTTAGACTTCTTTTCAGTCCACCCAAGCTGGCATCTGACACCCTAGCTTATACAGTCAGAAAGGAGTGAGGTTTGCTTCTGGCTTGGGTCCAATTATAGTTAGAATTTCTAATTCGTGGAAGCTGTTGTAAAAAGCTCTCAGGGAGGAAAGAAAAGGAGAGGAAAATTCCTAGCTAAAAGCAAGAGAGATGGTTTTTATTTTATTCAGGGATACATGCCTGAGCTGTTAGGTCACAGGAGGGATGGGGATGGAGGGATGCGAGGTTATGGGTCTTATTATGGAAAAGGTTGAACTGTCATCGGCACCTGATGGAAATGAGAGGAGAGGTGGCATCAGTGTCTCTAACAGCACTGCCTCTCTTACTGCATTATCAGAAAAGAAAACGGAGAATAGGCATCCATTATCTCTCTCTGCAAAGGGATTAGTGTGGGTTGCAAGAAATTAATGGCTTTTGAATTACCACAGAAATACTGATGAATGTCAGGAGCAGAGATGTAAAGCAGGTAAAACTGGCTTTTCTCTGCCACATTTCTCTCATTTTCTCTTTTGGTTTTTGCTATTTGAAGATCTAGATCTGTGTTACTCTTTTTTTTTTTTTTTTTCTCCAGCCAAGATCAGAAATCATACCCTTTGGGAATGTGATTTCTCTTCTTCAGGGAGTGACTCAATTAGTTTATGACTGTCTCCGAAGTGTGTCAGCAAAAAGATTGAGAAACATCTCAGAAATGAAAAGCTGTACTAGGGAGGAGAGCTCCCTCATTTTCATGCCTGTTGAAAGTATCAGGACATCTCCCAAGTGACAGTCCCCTTTTATTAAAGTATGAAATTTGTATCTGTTGCAGCTAATCATTGATTAAAGATGGCATGACCAGATGAACTTGTGAAACACAGGGGAAGAGAAGGGAAGGGAATTATACCTATTGTATGCTGGACATTATAGTAGAAGCTTTATTTCTATTCTAATTCAACAAGTACTTACTAAGTACCTACTGTGTACCAGGCATTACACTATGTGCTGTGATATAAGGATGACAGGACAGGCCTTGCCCCTGTCCTCAGTGGAGCTTACAGACCAGTGGCGAAGACACACTTCTTTAAAAATTATAAATTATTTTTATAATTTAAAAATTATAAACTGTTTTATAATACAGACTGATGAGAGCCCATTAGAGAGGAATAATATAGTAAGGATCCCTGATACTGACCGAGGGATGTGTCTGTGCAGGCGAGGGAGTGGGGTTGGGAGAGTCGGGACAAACTCCCTTTCTGGAAGAGAGGATGGCTGAGTGAAGAGTAAGTGTGTCATAGCTGGTGGAAGTGGTGAGAAAGGGGCATTGCAAGCGGAGGGAACAGCATAAGCAGGCTCAGAGGTGAGAGGAACTGCTATCCAAGCAGAGATCTAAGAAGTGAGTAGTTGAGGCATGGCTGGAGAACTGGTTATGAGCCAGAAGGCTCATGGCCTGGCCTTGAAGACTGATGGGGGCATCTGAGAAACAGGAGTTTATGAGAAGTGCAGTGCACTTCATGCTCTGGTCTCTCCACTGGCCCTTCCTGGCTTTACCTACCTAAAGAAAGATGAGTATTAGCAGGGAGTTAGGTCAGGTGGCAGGAGGAACATTCTCTCTCTCGTATTTGGTACTCTGTAGAACGTCATCTAGAAAACAAGAAATCCTGGCAAAGCGCAGTTGTTTCATGGGCCCACATGGCATAGTCCCAGTCATTCAGTGTTTCTGTTTTCCGAACGGACTTCTGCATGTCACATTGACCATGAAACCCCAACACCCCACTCCCCAGTACTTACTCTTGGGCCAGAAGGATGTCAACCCCTGATCCGTTTGGTTTCTGGCACCTGCCTTTTCAATCTCATTTGTTCATTCATATTAATGGATTAATATGTTGCTTCCTTTTATTTTTTTTTCCTTTCTTTCTAGAACACAAGGAGGCATTCCCAAACATTCTGAAAAAGGGTTACCTGGAGATTCGGAAGGACCATGACAATTACTGGCAAAGCTGTTACGCAGAACTCTCCCCCTACAGCTTATACTTCTACAGCCTCGACAGCAGTGGGAATCAGAACCTCTGTGGAACGTATCAGCTGTCACACTTCCAGAGCATATCTGTTCTGGGCAACCTTGAGGCCAGGCTGGTGGATACTGTTCTGTATGACAACACTCAGCTGCAGCTAAAGGCAGAGTCGCCATGGGAGGCTTTGGACTGGGGGCAGAAGCTTTGGGAAGGTGTGCACGCCGCCACGCCTGCTTACATGGGACGGCCAGAGGAGCTGGCTGACTCACCGGGGCTCGGTCATCATGCCGACTGTCCACAGAATCATTGTTTGCAGAAGAAATCCAGTGAGCTGCTCGTGCCATCCCCTGTCTTGGATAGCCCCAAAGAGTACCAAAACATCCTCAAATCGGGGACGCTGTACAGGCTGACCATCCAAAACAACTGGAAGGCATTTACGTTTGTCCTGAGCCCGGCCTACCTGATGGCTTTTCAGCCTGGCAAGCTGGACGAGGATCCCCTGCTGAGCTACAATGTGGATGTGTGTCTGGCCGTCCAGATGGACAACCTGGATGACTGTGACTCTTGCTTTCAAGTCATTTTCCCCCAAGATGTCCTCCGCCTCCGTGCTGAGACCCGGCAGAGGGCCCAGGAGTGGATGGAGGCTCTGAAAACGGCTGCCAATGCGGCAAGGAGTTCAGAACAAAACCTGCAGGTCACGCTGAGGACCAAACCCAAGGATCAGATGGGTGGGCATGAACTCAGGAAGAACAAACGCCAGTCTGTGACCACCAGCTTCCTCAGCATCCTGACGACTTTGTCTTTGGAACGAGGACTCACTGCTCAGAGTTTCAAATGTGCAGGTATGAAACATATTTTCAGCCTAAAGCTCATTAAAGAATAATCCTGAATCCCACAATTGGAATTCACTTTAAAAATCCCGTCAAGAGACCAGTCCTGGCTACCTCTTGTTTAAAAGGCATGTCTCCTTTAAGGAGTGTGCTATATTAAACCATCTGTCCGTCTTCATACCATGCTGGTGAAGTAAGTAGAAGCAGCTCTGATCTACCCACTGAATCAGAATGACTTGGCTGAAGCATACCAGGCTAGAATTTAGGCTTCCTGAGTCTGCTGTGGTGACATTTCCTCAGCCTTCTTAAATAAAGGTCGCTGGGAATGTGGATGTCACAGATTGTCTCCTAAGAGACATTCAAGCCCAAGGCTGACCCACTAGCACTCCTTAGGCGAGGAAAATGTCTGTAGTCAGTAACGTCATTGATCATGACCTTGTCAAACCCTGTTAAGGTAGGATCCAGAAAGTCAGCCTCGACAGAAAACCTGGAGGTGGCTAAGAGCAGGGCTAAGATGATTCAGCAGATGACCTCTGAGTCACGATGGGCCGGTGCCTCATCCTGGGGAAGCCTGGGGCTACTGGAACTGCTGTGGAGGGTGAGATACAAGGTGGAGGCCAAGGCAGTCATCTGTTAGTTCTTAAAACCCTATTACTGCTTCTCTCCCCTCCTCACCCTTCCTCTCACCTTCCCCCAGACAGTAAACCAGAAAGAAAACAACCCGCACTAAACCAAGTCTATATATCTCCTGTAAATGCAATCAAGTTATTTCAGTAAACCCCACAATTTGTCACAAGAAATTTACCATGAAGGTAGCTTTAATTGGAAGCCTGATTTGGAAAATTTCAATTCAAGTGTATCAGATTTAAGTATGTTGTTTAGAAATGAACAGGGAAGTCACCACCAGTCAAGACTAAATTTTCAATTTCGTGCTTGTTCCTGCATTGAAAAGCCAAATAGTGGTGGCACAGTGAAACTTTGAATTTAAGTTAGTTATGATGATCGCCTTTACTACTGAAAAATAATTTACCCAAAGGGGAGATTAAGTAAATCATCCCTGCTCTGTCTGGAGGGCCTCAGTAACTGGGAAGCAGACACTTGCAGGGTGGGATGGGAGAGACCAGCAACCCCGAGCCGATAAAGAAGCTGTACTAGGTGAGGGCCGTATGTGTGCAGGCATGAGTGACCTTGTGTTAAGTCAGCAGCTACTTTTGGAAAATGCTTTTGAACTAAGGAGATGCTGGTTTTAGCACAGTTTTTAGAAATTATTGACATTTCAGTGTCTTATTTTACTAGTGCATATATTATATTTCAAAGTTCCGCCATTCAACAATAATTTATAAGTGCTTACTCTGTGGACATGCTGGAATTATGGTACACTCCTGTGGCTTTAGACTGCGGAGAGGGGCAACAAATCTGCTTTGTTATTGGAATCAGGGAGAACAGCTCAGCTTAATTTTCAAGGGAGAGACCAGAGTATGAACCGGGAAACTTTCTAGTAAAAGAGGCAAGAAAAGCCTCAGGTGTTAGAAAAGATGGTCCCTTTGTTGGCTCCTACTTCACCTTCCTCTCCTAAGTTTGCTTCCTGATGGAGTGTGCCCTGCCCACATTCTGTACCACCTGAGTAGCATTTCTGACACTTAGAGGAAGGAGAGATGCAGGTAGAGGGTACCATTCAGCAGGTCTACCACATCTAGCAGATGGAGAAATTAAAACAGGAAAAAGGCATAGAAAGTTGAGTAGGAGAGACAGGGAGAAGGAAGCTAAGTGGAAAAGAGTAGGAAAAGGATCACATGATGGGCTGGGATAGAACTTGGGGCAGCTGCTTTAGGGTCCGTGTTTTAGGATGCTGCCCTTTGCTGTGTGAATCAGGTGCTCACTGAATAGCTGGCTGGAGAATAGGGTGGGGATGGGTGGTAATAGGGAACCCAGGAGACAGGGGTAATGTAGTCTAAAACTCCTTTGCTGCCCAGCTTTTACCTTCATGCTTTGATTTGGGGTTCTAATGGGGCACAGGTAGGTTTCTCATTTGGCATGTGGAGAAGTCAGTCCTAATTTGTACAGTGCGGCTGACTCTCAAGTAGAAATTTTTAATTTCACTTCAGTGCCCCCTCTTCCATCAGAAACTGCTACGCTCCGTTGCTTTGTGGTACACGTGGGTTATGGGTAAGCGTGCCTGGAATACCGGTTTCCTACCTCAGGTAGGAATACTTCATCTCCTGTAGGGGGCAGAGTCTCAAAAGAAAAATATCAAAACTTGGTAAGCAAGCCTCTGAATGTTTTCTAAATTATCTGGGAGGCTGTTTATTATATCAAAGATTATTATAGCAGATGGAACTTTAAAAATTGATTTATGTTTCTCACAAACACAGTTAATCTAAACCAGCTGTTTATTCATTTAGTACTTGTGTCCCCTAACTTTTCATCCTCATAAAAACACACATTCAGTGAAAAATCTGGTTGTATAGCATGTTTACCTCCCAAACTGTCAAAAAGTCCAGTAAATCGTTTTTAGTTGAATCTTGGCTTTATCATTTTAGGGAGGAGCTAATTCACAGTATTTCATGGTTTAAGTGAGCCTCTTTAGGCTACAACTATTTATGTCCACTTAGTCCCTCCCCCTTTAAATATTTTTGATGAATAAACTTTAAAAGTGGAAGATTGCACTGAGCAGCTCTTTATCATGATGTCATTCAGATGCTATTTGGGGGAGCCACAAATGTTGGCTTTTAAATCTACAAAATAGTGCAGTTGGCCTCACTTCGCTAAATTCTTTCTGTAGGTGAAGAATTTTCTATATCCTTTTTTGAAACTTAAAGAGCCCTTGCAGAGAAAATGGACTCTGACCATCCCCAAATGCCTGAGGTTACGGTTTTAAAAATACATGCTTGTGCATAACTGTGTATTTCTTAACATGTGCTTGAACTTTTTATAGTTGTATTTGATTATGTGTGGTTTGTTCCATGGCTTCCTCTACAGATCCATGGCTGCCCTCTATTAGGAAACCCAGCTACAGTGGTCTTCTTGCTGTTCCGGAACCTACCTTGGTCATTCATGCCTCCAGGGCCTTTATATTTGCTGCTCCTTATTCCTGAGAACATGCCTTTGAAAATCACGTTCTTCCATTCATTCTACCATTTATTGTGCGCTGAGTTTCTGACCACATGCCCCAAACTCAGGTGCACCTGGACGAGTCAGTGCTGCGAGAAAGCAAACGTGGTCCCTGTCCCTGCCTTCATGGAACTTGCAGTCCCCTGGGGAAAACAGACACTAATCAGATGTTCACATCACCAATGCCAAATGGCAACTGTGAGCTGGGCTGCGGAAGTTAGGCCCACAGGTCAGATTAGAGAGCTGTCAGAGGTGGTGCCATGTGGAACTCTGTGAAATTGCAGACAGTCATTTCTGACCTACAAAAAAAAGGGCAGTTTGATAAGGTTGAACTTCATGTTTGACCCTGAAGTCCCAGAACGTTCCTGAGCAGAGGAGCACGTGAGGAAAGTGGTGTTTAAGAACAATTAATTTGCTGGTGCTTTAGCACAGCTTTACAGAAACACATCTGTAGCAGAAAATGAGGAATCTTTCTTTAATGAAGTCACTGGTTGGGATTCAAAATTATGTTCGGCAATGGGGCATCTGTAGTGTTAAAATATTAATGCTAAGACAAACGACTGTGCAGCTTATTAAAATATTTATGGGGTATGTACCTGTAAGTGGTTCTAAATGAGGTTGTTCACAAAATGCTGTATAAATTCAATTATAAGGCAGTAGCCCGGTTTTCTTCTGGAATTAGACATGTGTACATATCTATTTCCCCTCAATAGATGCATGGTTTTCTTGGCACTAATACATACAGATTTCTTCCTCTAATTTCCCAACAAACAAGAAACCTAGCAATTGAGTATTGTGATAAAAGGGCCCAGGCCCTTTTTTTTAATAGATGCTACAAGAGATGCAAAGCTCCGGTCTTGAAGTGTCTTACTGCTTTGTAATCTGAAGGTGAAATCGGACAGCCCACTGTGGGGCAGTGTTCCTGATTCTGAACTGAAATTGAAAATGTTAACGCGAGAGACAGCAAGAAAACAGTGGGCTGAGGGGATCCCCTCCACCATCTCACACTGTCAGTTTTTATGGTTTTACTCCTTCGGCTGCTGTTTAACCTCTTGGGACTGCTGTTGGTAATTACATCTCTCTGGCATTCAGAGCATTTTGCTTTCCTTTTTTTCCCCCCAGCCCTTGGGAGGGGTAAGCCCAAGGGGAGGGGGGGGAGTTTTGCTGTGAATTCTTCAGCCATTTAGTGCAAATTCCTGTAATTACCGGCATTGTGTCCTCTCTGAATGGCACATAATACAGCAGAAGCCATTCCTAATTGAGACCTTACAGGAGGTACAAATCCTCTCTTTGTTCAGCCTGACAAATTAGTGCCAGAAAGTGGCAGGGTCCGAGTGGGAATCAAAGGCAAGAAACACAAAGATGGAACTTAAGGCTACAGTAATAACCCTCTCTTGTCCTGAAGGGAGAAAAGGAATGACCAATGAAAAATGAAGTTTTTTTTGTTATAAATTCCCTTGACATGACAGCACCTTGGGGCTGCTCTATTTATTTAGCAGAAGTGATTAAATAGTAATACAACAGGACTGCCCATTGTTTCCACGGGTGCCCCCCACCTCACAGACCCCTGCTGCCTCGGCTAATTGATTGACAATGAACCTCTGATAAAGAAGTATGTTGTTAGGACCTGAGGTGGGGGGAGCCGTTTCTCCCTCTCTTTGTGTGTCTGAGTGAGTGAGTGTGAGTGTGTGTGTGTCTGAGTGTGAGTGTGTGTGTGTCTGAGTGTGAGATTTCCTTTTTGCTTGCATTGCACTCCAGTTTTTCTTTGCCCCGCCCCTTTTCTCCCCTTCTTCTCTCCCCTTGCTTCCCGCCACCCCTCCACCCCTCCACCCCTCCACCCCAAGCTTTTCAGCAGTTGCTCCCAGCCGACATTCACAAGCAGGTAGTGAGGAATGAGGATTGTAGTGCATGCTTTTGACAAATTTATCTTTGGAGCAAATTTCCTCCTCTCCCCCTGGTCCATTTAAGGCAGAACAGCTGTGTGAGAAGAGAGAAAAGGGTAAGAGGGCTGATTATTGGTTCTTTAAGGTCAGAAAAGTGTTCTTGTTTTTGTTTTCTTAGTTTCTCATTTGTGGGAACAGATGTCTGAAGCTAGTCTTTCAACTAAGAAGCTGTGCACTCATAACATTTACATGTGTGTGTGTTTTGGAGGTGTTGTGGAATAAGAAATAAAAATTTGAATTATTTAATCTCCCCTCAGTTCCTGAGAAGCCAAGATTGATTATTTTAGGATAGAACCTGGCTGCTTGTGGTGTAACTCAGCACCCCAAGATTGCTGTAAATTGTGGGAAGATGACCAAAGGCCTCTAGGCAGATAATTAATAGCCCCTGGTTATATATGCCCAACTAGCTAAACTGAAGCTAAATCCCTAATTTAACTCTGTTACAGCTGCAAAAACAAATCATTTCAAGCCCCTATGAAAGCAAAATATATTAAACAAACAGTATCGACCTTGTTAATACCACATGGCATTTCATGTGATAAATGAGGGCGTCTTTCTGGCAAAGGCCTGTTTTATGACATCGTTTAGACATAAAGGATACCTTTACCCTGGTAATATAAGCATCCCTGATAGAAAGTATGGAGTGGTTAATTATTCATTACATAGCCGCCAGTCTGAAAGTAAGCAATATTTCTGAGTTGGGCATAGTTACTTACTTATTGGCCTCAGAGTAAATCATGCAGAATGGCCATTCTTAAGAAAAAGAGAAATTGAATTTGGGAACTAATTGTGCATGTGAGTCTAGGTAAAAAAGGTCTGTAGGCTTTCAAGTGCCAAGAAGGAAAGTTATACAACTTATAACTTATGCTCCTGAAAAAGCAAATTCTAGCATAGCCAAAAATCTGTTTTGATTCCCGTGTGAAAAATTAGGGTATCCTCTAGTAGCCAAAATGCCAGATCTCCTAAGGCAATGAGAGACAGAAGTAAAAAGACATTGACTTTCCATGATATCTTTACTACTATTTTCAAATTTGTCTCCCACTTATTAGGGATAGTAATACAGTGAAGATTTATTTGACTTAAGGAATAGGCAAGTAGCCAATTGGAGGAGAATAAAACAATTAAGGAAGATTCAGCTATGCCCCTCAAAACATATAAATAGCTTGGATAAATGAGAATTGTTGAGTCCATTGTTGCCTTCTCACTTTGTATTGTCTAAGTTATTTTGTTTTTGAGTGTATTTGATTGTTATCTCCCAGAGAAGTAATCTCTAGTTAGTTAGTTAGTTAGTTTTTTGTGCGTGCTGGAGGGCTAAGTTTTATTTCCCCAACCTTGAATATGACCACGGAGGGGTTGCTGACAGTAAAATCCTTAAGTGGAGTTTTAGTGGAGGGTTTATTTCAACAAGCATTTATTAAACCCTTCATGTACCCCACACACATGCTCTACCGGGCACCTCAGGATATCTAAGTGGGAGAGAGGTGCAGGCTGTGCTCTTCAAAGACATCTAGAATAACTACCCCCAAAAAAGGGTATGGGGGGTTGGATGGGACTGAGAGACAAAGGGGTCAAGCATCATGGCCACTGGTTTGGAGACCCATACATCCATGTTTGAGTTCATGTCAGAGAATCCCTGTTGTAGAGAACTTGAAAGCTCAAGTGCTAAAGGGTGTCTCTCCTCACTCCCGCATTTTAAACTTTATCCTCCTACTTCCTGCAGAATTAATCTCAGGGGAACATCACCTCAGCTTTTAGTACCATCTGTCAAAGATAAAACTTGAATTTCTGTTATGTGCTCATTAGGTAGTAGGTGAGATGGGAGATATAAGACAAGCATAGATGTGGCCTGGACCCCCAGGACTTTATAGTCTGGTTGAAAATGCACAAAGGAAAAATGAGGGATTACTAGGCAGTTAAGTCAGATCCATGCTTAGTGTTCAGAAAAGCATTTGGCAAAACCCTCAAGACAGAGAAACTTGGGTTATCAGAGACTTTAGTTATGTCATTTTGTGAATGGTGAATGATTGGCAGCTCTACCCAAGGATTATTGACTAATGGATTCCTTTCAGCCTAGAATGTTGTCAGTAAAGGTACATGATAACAATGAGAAGCAGCACACTTTAGTAATTAAGAGCGAGAACTCTGGAATCAGACTGGCTACGTTTCTAGATCTGCTACTCACTAACTCTGTGACTCTGGGTAAATTACTTAACCTCTCTGTACCTCCATTTAAAAATCTCAGATGTGGGAAAATAATCACATCTACCCCAGAAGTTTGTAGTAAGAATGAAATGGGTTAAAAGGGCTTGGAACAGGGCCTGGCACATGGTAAGTGCTATATAAGGATTAGCTATTTTTATTATTTGCCCACCTAGGACAATAATTACCTGGATAAAGATATCATAGGCATACTTACCAAATTTGCAGCTATCTCAAAACTAGGTTGGACAGCTAATATGTTGAATGAGAGAATGGAGATTCTGAAACAAGCTAGAGGAATGGACCAAGCAAGGTGAAATTTAGTAGGGATTAATAGGACTATACTTATATTCAGATAGGACTATACTTATATTCAGAAAATTAAAGGCAAGTATAGAAGGTAGGTTCTTCTGGTCTCATGCTCATGTGGGCATGCAGATGAAGCCATGGGGAAGCCAGCATTTGTGCTGTTGTGGCTACACCAAATGCATTCACAAAGCAGGTCCAGAAAGAAGAGAACACATCCTCACTGTGGCCAGACCCCACCTGGAGATGTCAGTTATGGATGCTGCTCTGGAAGAACAACCAACCACATCTATTGACACCTGATAGGATAGTGAAAGGACTAAAAACCATGCCACACAAATGTAACCTGGAATAGGGAGGACACAAGTCGTCTCCACATTATTCGAAGGCTGCAATTTAGAAGAGAAAATAGGCTTACTTTGTGTAATTCCACTGGATCAAAGTAACAGAAATGCCCAGAGTAGAATGGCTTTTCCCTTATTGAAGAGGGTTTGATGGCCGTGGGTGAAAATGAGTAGAGTGGCAAGAGCCCTGGCCAATGAGACCAGAAGAACCTCAAGTCCAGTCGCCTAACTTGTCTGAGCTACGTGTTCTCCTCTGCAGGATGAAGAGATTTATTAATTCAGCCCTTCTGCAAATATTTATTGAAGTTCTACTATGTTCTAAGCACTATGCTTGATGTTTAGTGAACAAGATAATCCCACTGTGTGTCCTCACAGAACTTGAAAATTGGAAGCCAATTAAATAAGTAACTATAGCACACGAAGGTCTTTGAGTTTCCCTCCAACACTTCCATCTGTCTGGGATATTTTAGAGGGGATGGTTTTGCTCTGTATGGTCCCTTTTTTATTTCTCATTCTGTGATTCTTTGAATGTCTATAGAAGATTAGGGGAAATTAGATTAATGTGATCCTCTATTTAAACCTCATTTAATAAGTAATACCTTTTCCCTGTGGGTAAGAGAATTTAAAACATTAGAAATATCACTTGACTAAGAGGACAGGCAATTTTTTTTTTTTATTGACTCTGATGTTTGTCATTGGATAAATTGCTTTTCTTGCAGTCTAAGTTTCTAGGTCCAGGAAATTCATTTTAAATAAAAATAAATGTATATGAAGAATGTGATATACACTGAAATAGTACCATGACTATGGAAGAAGAAGAATGTTACATAATTTGGGTTTTGAACTATTTCACATCCTAAAATTCAGAGAGATTTGATCACTTTATATAAGTAGGCCGTTTGATTTTATAGGATATAAATTTGCTTTTTTGATTTATTCCTGGTATTCTCATCACAGAAGTCACATGTTGGTCTTTGATATGTTTCAGAAGAATAAAATCATTTTGAATTTCAGAAGATAGGGATCTTTTGATAGACCTTCCTGAACTTCATAGGCCATAGCTGTGCTATCTTTTTTTTTTTTTTTTTTTTAAAGCTGTTCATTTCTCCTAGTCTTTGTTGCTATACTTTGGTCTGGAAAGTTCTTGTCCCTTTTTGTAGCTTCCTTTATGGTTAACATTGTTCTCATCATGTGTTCATTTCCGGCTAAACTTCTAAAGTAAGTGTTAATATACTATTGGACTCTATGTTGAGTTAAAAGTTTCTATTTACTGACCTTTCATTGGGAGGGAAATTGGTCTTGGTGTGGTTTTAGGACAGACTGGGGTAGGTTCTCTTAATTTCTAACTAAGTTCCTTGAAAAATTAAGCTTTTCATGAAGTCCTAAGAGTAAGAGTTACTGGAGAGGTTTTCTAAAATCTATTATACTGCCTAAAAGCAGAAACATACTTAAGTGAAAAACTTGCCATTTTAAAAATACATCTCTAGATAAGGAAATCTGGTACTATCCTAATACCACCTTATTTCTTGCGTTAATATTTTCATCTAGTCATTCATTCATTCATTCAACATACATGGGCCACATACAGTCCCAGAAATTGAGGCATGGGGGTAAACTAAAAGTTCATTTTAGCAGAAGAAAATATGACTGTAGACAAGACTTTATACCTTGAAATATGCTAATATAGAAAATGTTTTAATTAAATTATATTAATAAAAAACAACATGAAACTCCTTTACATGTTTCAGATGAAAAGTGGAGCAGGCCTGCAAAGCATTGTGCCCTGAGATCAGGGGTGACAGCCAGTGTTTGGGTACAGTTTTGTATTGTGCTTTGTTGAAGACTTGTAGGCGTGAAAAATCCTTTATACCGTCAAAGACTTGTTTCTAAGCCTTCCTTGACCACTCTTCCCAAACCCCGCCTTAATTCCCCAGGTAAATCTGAGCATTCCTCCTGCTTGACTCCACCCACCTCCACTGTCTTGGACCCCTGGGCCTATGACTTGTGTCTCACTTTTTTGAGGGCAGGACCCCAGCACCTCTCAGACTAGTGATTGGAGCACCATGTGCATGGTGAATCATGAGCTTGATGTGGGGAGCCTTGGTTGGACTCTTCCCTAGACCTGTTGAAGTCAGTATCTCTAGGATCAGGCCTAGAGATTTCACAAACTTTCCAGTTGATTTGCACACATACAAAGTTTGAGAAACCACCAGCCTAGCCCATAGAATGTTCTTAGTGAATGGATCAAGTCATATTTCAGTTTTCTCTAGGTTATATAAGCTCATTTCCTTTAACTGTTTCTTCTACATATATTCAACATTTTAACCATTTAGTATCAACCTGCTGATAAGCTCTAGGGTTCCATATCCTCATTATATTCTGGAAACTACAATGATGTTCTCTTAGGGTTCTACCCAGTGCTGTATACAAATGAAGGAAGTGATGAGCTCAAGTCCTTGACCCACATTTTGGCTTCTTTTTTTTAAGACATCCTAATGATATGTTTTTATTTTATACTTGATAAGCATATTTAGTATTTGAATTTTGAAAACAGCTTTTACCTCCCTCACCTTCTTTGCTCCCAGCCTGGTCATCGTTCACATAGATGACTACAGTGGCCTCCTAACCAGGCTTCCTGCTTCCATTCTAACCTTTTATAAATCTTGTCTTAACTACAGCGAGTATGATCTTATTAAAATTCAGATTGACCCTGGTAGACCTTCTTTACCATTTTGCAGTGGCTTCCCGCTTCTTTTGACATGAAGACCAGCATTTTTACAATGACCGCCCCCCCCCCATGATTTGGCCCCTGCCCACCTCCTAACCTTCAACTCTTGCCCTCTTGTCACTCTCTCCCACACTGAGTTCCAGCCACACTGACTTCACTCTGTTCCTCAAATGTACCACTTCCTTCCACCTGCCTCAAAGCCTCTCCATGTGCAGTTGCCTCTCCCTGGAATATTGCCATCCTCACCACTACCCCCAACGCATTCTTCAGGTCACTACTTAAATATTCCTTTCTCAAGAACACCCTCTCCAACCAACCCCTCAGACTAACTTAGGACCTTTTTAGTTCCCTCTGCTATCATGCTGATCTAATACCTCCAGAAAAGTTCCAGAAAGCAAAACTTGAATTTGTTGGGCATCAGCAACTATTTGCATAACATTTACATTGTATTAGAGATTGTAAGTAATCTAGAGATGATTTAAAGTATATGGGAGGCAGCATGTAGGTTATATGCAAATACTACACCCTTTTATATAAAGGACTTGAACATCTGTGGATTTTGTTATCCACAGGGGGATCCTGGAACCAATACCCCATGGATACTCAGGAATGACTGTATTATTACAGCTTTGTTAGAAAGGATACAAATAAGGAACAGCCAAATGAAGAGACTCAGAGGGCAAGATCAGGGAGGGCTCCAAACACAGAACTTCCATGCCCTCTCCCCGTGGAATCAGGGTGCATCTACCCCTCAGCACACCAATGTGTTCATCAACCAGGATGTTCCACAGAGCTTCAGTGTCCAGAGTTTTTATTGGGGTTTCATTATATTGGCACAATTGATTGAATCATTGACTTTGGAATTGAACTCAATCTCTAGCTCCCATTCCCTCCCCCAGAGGTCAGGCAGGCTCATAGTCCCAAGTCTCTAATCCTCTGGTTGATCATTCTGGTGACCACCCCCCATCCTGAAGCTATTTCGTGGTCCACCAGGACTTACTTCATTAGCATTAACTCAACTGTGATCCAAGGGGTTCATGAATAATAAAGATACCTGTGTCACTGAGGAAATTCCAAGGGTTTTAGAAGCTCCCTCCCAGGAACTAGGAAGAAGGACCAGATAGTTTTTTATGATACAACAGCTCAGGATATTGAGTGGGCCATTTCCACAGCAAAAACAGAACTTGGATGAAAAGAGGATGTGATATTGTGGTTGCCCCTCAGAGAGTGAGGAAGGTATGGCCTACTGACCCTGTTCCCTCATTTCTGGTGAGCTACTGGTGGGTGCCTTCCAGCACTGACTGCATCTGCCAGGGGAGGGGAGATTTCTGGTGGTATCTTCCTGGATCCCTCTGGAACTGATCAGCTTCAGAAGCAGATAAGAAACTGGCTGGCCTTGGGCTGCCCAGCCTGGCTACAGCCCTCCCAGAGCCCCAGCTCAGGGTGGTGGGGTGATGGACATGTCCATGACTTTGTGATTCCTGCTCTCTCACCCAGGTACCACTCTCATATCTTGGTTTAAAGTAGAGTGTTTCCTTTTTAAATGGCTATAAATAAAAATGATCAACAAAATTAATTTTATATATTACCTTTAACTGAAAATAATCTAGTTTATGCTATACACAACTTCTAGACATGGGAGCTAGGGTTCCAAAACCAAAGACATGTAGGCTTGTATCAGTTTCCAAAGAGTGAAAAATCACATTCTTTTTTAAATCCAGCTTTATTGAGACGTAATTCACAAGTAACATTGTGTAACGTTAAGGTGTACAATGCAATGATCTGATACATGTATATATTGTGAAATGATTGCCACAAAGAGGTCACCTCACAGTTACTTTTTTCTTGGTTTTTTTTTTTTTTTGGGTGGTGAGAACTTTTAACATCTACTCTTTTAGCAACTTTCAAGTATACAGTACAGTATTATCAACTATAGTCATCATCATTCTAACCAGGTCTGTACTAGTATACCAAAGGTTGTGTCTTGTCCATATTTTTTCCAGTAATGTAAATAAATCATGTGGGGCTGAACCAAAAGCTTTGCTAAAAATCACTTTCCCCCTTAAATCACGAGGCCCATACCTCTGACACAGAGGATAGACTTAGTTTGAAAGCCTTGGTCTCTTTCTTCCTTTACCAATAAAGTTGTTCTTCTCAACCCCCAGAGTTTTAGAGACCAGACAAAATAATAGACACATGATTTGGTGGCTGGGAAGCATCCAGACTCAGTAGGATAAGTAATAAATTAGGAGCACAAGAGCCTAGTCTTCTGTTTACAGCCCTGCTACTGATTTATTACACAGCCTCAAGCTAGCCTTTTCGCAGCCTTGCAGGTCAGCATCTTTGACACTATAACTTGAGGGACGATTAAACTGTCTTGACTATGCACAATTCAAATGTTACAAAATGTCAGTTGCACCCAAAGTGCCAAATATTATATATCACTGCATTTTATCCCCAGAAAACATGGGGGGGAGGTTCTCTCTTGGATGAAGAGAGGTCTTGTTGTGACCTAAAAATGAATGGGAAACCTTTAGGAAAATGATATTTCTCATCTGCTGTTAAGATGAAGAATTTTAACTGAGTAAAAGGTGTCCAATAATGTGGGGGATTTCCTGGCTACCCCTTGAGCCCAGCTGTCCTGTACGACCCTCTTCTTAATGACCTTCACCCACCAATAGGCATGCTCTGGTTTCCTGATTACCTCCCTCTTTCCTTCCCACTCCCATCGGTGGATCCTGCCTGTCTGAGCCGTCATCCGTATAGAGGCTTTACAGGGTTAATAAATCATGCTTCTTCATTCTGCTTCTAGAGGTCAGGAGGATGGAGATCAAGATATCGCATGCATCGCTCATAGATCACATGTAATATTATAGAATGGACCCTTAAATTAGATAGACTTATTCATGTGGTCACAACTGGAGTCCCTAAGACCATGTCCTCTCGCCGTAGCAGACAAAAAAACTGCTCCCTGCAGGCCAGCTGACGTGCCAAGGTCCTTCTTCTAAACTCCCCGGTCAGATACCTCATTTTTTTTTTCTGTGAGGAGCGCTGGATAAGCACTGGGGAAAGAAGCTGGGAATATTACTCTAGGAAGTTCCGCTCAAATGGCAACACGAAGACCAGGGAACAGACGTTTCCTACTTGAAGGTGTCGTGTGCTTTTTTTTTTTTTTCCAGTGTCCATAAATAAAAGTTTTATTGGCACACAGCCGCACTCATTCATTTATGGCTGTCTGTGGTTGCTTCTGAGTTGTAGGTGTTTCTTTGTGTCTTGCCTACCAGCTCTAAATATCCTGACACAAGCAGCCTGTCTTCTTCAAGTATGAAACATATGGTTAAAAGATCAGCCTTGGTGGCGGTTGCAAACCTGTGTTTTTAGAGAGACTGGAAAGCAGGCCAAAGAAGGCATAAGGGGAAGAGTAGGTAAAGACAGTAGACCAAGGCAGTGCCTAAATCTTCTAGAACATAAAGGATTTGGTGTGGGGCGAAAATGCCGGAATTCAGCGCGGACTTAAAGGAAGCTGATGAAAGTGATTTTTTTTTACTTTGAGGCCATTCCTAGTACTATTCGGATCCACTCTCATGACTTTAATTTTATCAAATTGTTGTCATTACTAAAATAGCTCAAGTAGAAATTACTCTAAGAGATGCTGTCAGGGTTTCTTCAGAGAGGTTTCAGCAAAGAAGAGGAAAGGTTGTGTTTTAAAGATACTGTAAAGTTCAAAGAGATGAGACTCTCACAAAATAAGGAGAGACAAACAAGCATTGAGAATGGAGAGTAACGTGGAAGAGAAGTCAGAGGGGACCCTGGTGGGACAGTGTGTGTGACAGAAGCTACAGGCCAGATGAGGCTGATGGACGTGAAGCCTTCTGTATACACACTGGAAGGAAACCTAAGTTCCAGAACAGAAAGGAAAGGCAGGTGCTTTTCAAGTAAATCAAAAAGATAATCTAAACTTCAAGCCAATCAGAGGTATTGACCTTTCAAAGCAATCATAATAGAGATGCAACTTGGGAATCACGAAAAGAGTTAGTGGTGGTTTAATATAATGTTAATACCAAGGGAAATCACTGTAGAAAGAACATAATTGGGACACACGATGCATCCTATGTGAGGAAAAAGGGTTCAGAGCAGGGCTGAGATTAAGGTGAGGGGAGTGAGGCGCTCGTTTGGGGCACAGAATTTAAGGGAATGCCAAAAAAAAAACAAAAACAAAACTAAACCCTCAGTAACCAAGATAAATATTATTTTAATGTAATATTATTTAAAAATCAAAATTAATACAAAAAAAATCCATGATGAACAAATAAAAAATCTTTAATAGAGGTAGGATCAGTATGATGGAGTTTTCCTTTTGCCTCAGGCTCTAATATGGTTCAGAGGAACATTCCAGTAAGACAGTTTACTTATGAAGATGTCTTCCCCCAAAGCTTTCAACATGTAAGTTCCAAGTTGCTCAGCCCAACATTCGCTTTGTTAATGTTGAGGGTGGTGAGATTGACCTCCCTTTTCTGTCTAGGATTGCAGGGGTGCCAGATGGGGAATCCTGGTACTTCCACATTTGAGATAGAACTGAAGGGGGTGGTGTGTAAGCTGTGACCGAGGAGCATTATTCCACCACCGGCAGCCTGCATGTCTAAAATAATCAGCTGAGTTTGGCCCCTTCTGTTTCTGCCATTGTTTTTCAAGTAAGGGTTATTGGTAGCAAGTGTTTCACCAGAAGGATTAATTTATGAAGAGAAGAGCCCCAGGCTTGGAGCAGATGTTACTCGCAGGTAGTCTAGTAGATGGTGGTGCAGTGTGGCCAAGGCCTCTCTCTGGAGGCATCTCTTTTGTCTAAACTAACCTAGCAGCATGAATCATTTTCTTTAGATAAGAAAGCAGAGCTGGTGAAAGGGCTTTTCCTCCTCATAATAGATGGTATATCCATTGCTTGCAGAGAAAAGTGACTAAGTAGGGTCAGTACACGGACCTTTTATCTTGCCCTCTTTGTGCTGTTGCAGGGTTTCTCAACAGTGGCACTATTGACATTTGGGGCCAGATAATCCTTTGTTGTGGGAGGCTGTCCTGTGCATTGAGGAATGTTTAGCAACATCCCTGGCCTCCATCCATTAGATGCCAGTAGCTACCCCCACTCACCCTTTTGTGGCAACCAAAAATGTCCCCGGTTGGGACAAAACATCTCCCCTGGTTGAGAACCACTGTGCTATCAAGAAACAAGGGCAACCAACTGTGTCTCCTCTTCCTCACTTCTTTATAAAGTAGTAAGTGTCTTCTGCTGAAATGCATGTTGATTATTTTGTACCACCTAATGGTTTGTAATGAGACCTCAGCCTCTTAATGGGTAGGTTTAAGTAAAAGGACTAGGTTATAGTAATAGAACCCTCACCAACCAACATTCAGTATAAATATATCAGATGCTTTCAGTCACAAGTAACAGAAGATTGAATTCAGATTGATTTGTACAATAAAGGGGAATTATTCTCAATCGGCTTAGTTTTAGGCATCAGTTGAGATCAAATTTTCAAATTTTCAAAATTTCAAATAGTTCAAATTTTTTGAACTATTTTTTTTAAATTTAATGCTTCAAACAGCATTTTCTCATTTAAACCACCCGCCCCTTCTGACTGATAGATTTCTCATATAACGGTCACAGGCTCAAAATGCCATGGGCCTCTTTGACAATCCCCTTGCCATGCTCTCCCCATGAATCGCCTACCAAATCATTTGCACTTTATCTCCCAGTATCGCCTTCTTTTTCCCCCTACCTGTTCCCAAGCCCACTGCCTACCCAAGCTCAGTCCAGGGCAGTAATTTATCGACTGGTTCTCTCCCCTCCCAGTGTTTTCTTGCCAATTAATCTTTCCAAAGCGCAGATTGCTGTTCTGCTTCTAACAACTCTAGCTGTTCCTGTATCTTACTCGTTAATACTCATCCCGTATTGATTAGTAAGGACTTCTGCCCTGAGCATTCGGGAGTCTTATGTTCAGTTTACCGTTCCAAGCTCTTTTCCTGACACCCCTCTAGTTACAGTGAGCTTCAGACAACTAGAATGGTCCATGTTTTCCAAATGCACTTCCATTTTTCTGACTTGAGCCTTCCTTTTCCAAAATCTCTTTTTTTCTTCAAGGCCCAGCTCAAATGCCCCTATGTCTATACAGCCTTCCTCGATCTCTACAATTAGAGTGATTGCTTCCTCCTTTGCTCATCTCTTACTGTCTTCTACTTGCCACCTTACAGATTTGTATTCTTGCCCCCGCTTCACCGTTCATATTCAGAGGAGATGCTAAAGCTTGTGAGGTCCAAGGCTGAATGCATTGATGAGCTAAACTGTGTTCTTTTGTATAACTGATTCATATTTTCTGTGCTTGTCATATTGTCATCCACAAGGAGACAATTTATGTGATATCTTCTGTATGGAGGTAGCTACGTGGAAATTCACCTATAGAGTTCATTGTTGTTCCTCACGAAGTGCTGTATTGGGTGTTTCATCTAGGTCCTACCTTTTTCACTAGATGTACAACCATGGACAGAATTACTGTATCACCCTCTGTCTCAGTTTCTTCATCTGTAAAATGGGGATAATACCTACCTCACAGAATGATAACAGAATTAAATGAGTGTGTGTGTGTGTGTGTGTGTGTGTGTGTGTGTGTGTGTAAAGTGCTTATAACAGAACCTGGCATATAGTAAGCACTATGTTAGTATTTGTTTATCCATTTGCCTATTTCTGTATTATTTCCATTTTAAATTTCTTACCATTTTCTTGAAAGTCCTTAGGAAAAGAACAGACAGGCATAGAAGTTAATGAGAAACTCTAAGAGGAAAACAAGTATGAAAAAAATACTAAATTTAGACTGATTTAAATATACTAGATATGAAATTTATAACATTTCTTATTAAACTTATCTTACACTACTCTAAATACTGGTATTGAAGCATCATATCATAGGAAAAATTAAAAGTAACTCAACAATTCAAAACATTTCTTTGGAAATGAAAATCCGTGTCACAGATCACTATAACTCGCTGTAGCTATTTAGTAGATAGAAAAGCAGTCAGAATCTCTCAAGCAGTGCACATATTTACTTACTTGCCTTAGCAAAAATCAAGATTTATTGCCTTTCAAGATAAATTTTGACTAAATATTGACTCTAGGTTCTCAATCATTGTTTACCTGAAAGACCAATAAATCTTGACACTTCTCAACTTGAGTTGGAGTCTACTTGGTATTTATTCATTTATTTCATACGATTTATAATCTTAATAACAACATTCCATGAAATTAAACAAATAAACATTATAGAGTTTAGCAAGAGCAGAAAGTCTTTAGTTTCTTTTTTCTTTTTCTTTTTTTCTTTTGCTGCAGAACCGTTTTTGTTTCCATTTGGCCCACAGCTCGGGAGAGGGCTCCAGGGTGGTTAAAATAACTGCCTAGTGGCTGCAGGGGGCAGAAATTCTGACACCAGGGGCATGCAGAGGGGTCCTTCAAAGTCCACTGGGCTCTGGAGGCTCCTAGTCCTGTTGGAGGGCGAGCCTTCTAAGAGATGCTCACCCAGTCCCGCCTGCAGAGGTTAGTCACGTGCAGTGCATCTCCTTGATGAGTCTCACCTCCTCATCTAGGAAGTGGCTCTCCGGATGTCACAGTGGTGGAGGTCTGTGCAAGCAGAACCCAGGGCCCGCAGATCCCACAGGGCCGAGTTCAGGGTCTCCTCCAGGGTTTCAGTCCACTCCTCTTGGGAGGGCTTCTGCATGTCCTGGAGGAGGGTGCGGCCGCCACACTGATTTTGCATCTTGAAGAGACGGTCAGTGCCCTCGTGCTTCTGCTGAGCCAATTCACAGAAGTGGCTCACACCTCCAGAGCCACAGCGTCGCAGTGGAACTAGTCGCCCAAAGAGAGGTGGGTGCAGGAGGCCCGCAGATGGCTGACCAGTCAGTTGACAGTGGCCTCTACCTCGCTGGAATAATTCTGATGAATCTGGTTGGCAGTAAGGAGCTAACCACAAAAAATGGTGTTGGCCGGTCCCGGAGACCGAGGACGGTGAGGGTCCCAGGGGTCGTGACTAGAAAGGAGGTTGGAGAGTGGTCAGAGACAGGAAGAAGGGGTGTCCCTGCGTCTGTTCCATCCAAACATTGTCAAAACGAGACAGATCCGTGAGACCACCAGGGTGCTGCCTGTATTTTCAGTCAGCAGTGATTACCTGACATGATTTTTCTCTTCATTTCTTACTTAAACATAGCACCTCTAGCTCTGTTAATACAACATGCAAATCGAAACTGACTTAGCAATTTAAATATTCATTGTGGGGGAAAAAAAAACACCTCAGCTAACAGCTTGTAGAATACTTTAAAATTTTAAACCAATTAGTGTTCAGATTAGGTTTTTTTAAAGATCTTTCTTTGGTTGCCGTAGTCCTGCAAGTATAATCAAGCAACACGTGATTATACTTGTAGATGACCTCTGTCTTGGACAATTGATGTCTGTTGGTCTCAGTTGCCTCTGTCTGTCTCTCTAGATACAATGTGCCACTGAATAATCCCTGTGTCCAGGCGCAGTGCTCATACTTTACAAGCCTAACATTTGCCGTCTTGCTGTAATGAAAGGAAAATTCCTTAATTAGGTACATCCATAACTTCAGAGGAGTTATTTACTTATGTTCTTAAGGACATAGCTGTCCTGGCAACAGCTACAGTCCATTCTACAAGTGCCACGTTAAATTGTCCTAAATGTGTATCAGCCACAGTAGGAACAGTTTCCTTCCGAGTGTTACTTATACTTTTTAACGTGTCAGCCATCTGACTGTGTAGCCCAACTTTTTGAGTCAAACTTTTTTTTTTTTGTGGTCATGGACCTCTCACTGTTGTGGCCTCTCCCGTTGCGGAGCACAGGCTCTGGACGCGCAGGCTCAGCAGCCATGGCTCACGGGCCCAGCCGTTCCGCGGCATGTGGGATCTTCCCAGACGGGGGCACGAACCCGTGTCTCCTGCATCAGCAGGCGGACTCTCAACCACTGAGCCACCAGGGAAGCCCTGAGTCAAACTTTTGATCAACAATGAGTGACAGTTTCTCTTTACAATCTCTCACTGCCATGAAAGTCATTTATAGACAAACGTAAAATGAAGCCCACCAGAAGAAAATTCTTTTCTGATGAACAGAAATGAATTTCAGTATAGCTTTGGAAGCAACCAGTCAGTACATTTTAGGATTGTATTTGAGTATGTGTATTCCCTCCCATACTTGAAGTTTTCATCCCCTGGGAAGAGAATTCCCTACCAGAGGACTTAAAACCTTACAGAGAAAATAATTTTGAAGTATTGCTCTCCAAAGTTGAGACCATATACCAAAGGGACTACCAGCAGTGAGCCATACTAGTCACATAAGCAATTAGAGGTAGAACACAATTGATTTTTCTTGATTTCCTGTTCTCTTCCTTTAGTTCCATTTGAGATGCTTGTGGATACTATTTTCCTTATAACAGACAAAATGCATACTCAGAGGCACTTGTTTTCATGTGTCGATTCTCCAATCCAAATACTTAATGTCTTGGACTTCCCTGGTGGCACAGTGGTTAAGAACCCGCCTGCCAGTGCAGGGGACACGGGTTCCATCCCTGGTCCGGGAAGATCCCACGTGCCACAGAGCAACTAAGCCCGTGCGCCACAACTACTGAGCCTGCGCTCTAGAGCCTGCTAGCCACAACTACTGAGCCCACTTGCCGCAACTACTGAAGCCCGCATGCCTAGAGCCTGTGCTCTGCAACGAGAAGCCACCACAACGAGAAGCCCAAGCACTGCAACGAAGAGTAGTCCCCGCTCGCCGCAACTAGAGAAAGCCCGCGCACACAACGGAGACCCAACGCAGCCAAAAATTATTTTTTAAAAAATTAAAAAAAAAATTAAAATGTCAAATACTTCATGTCTTAATTGATTTTATGACTAAGTAGATGTCTCCTACTTTATGGGTCACCACCTGGTCCCAAAGATCTAGAGTAACTTGGATGCTTGAGACAGGAGAAAGTTTTGGATCACTTATTTCTAAGTAGGTGTTTCTCAGTGTCCCTCACCCTTGCCCTCTTCCTGTTACAATTATGTAGAATTATGTAGCCTCGGTTCCACCTGTGTTAACTTGTGAACACACGTGTGATCAGTCTCACCTGCCAGCTCCTTCCCCTCCTATAGAGAAGGATGCAAGTCTGGGGCCCAGGTTTACTTTGCTTCAACATCCCTTAGTGTATACCAAAGCTACCTTGCAAAAATCGCTTCTGCCCTGTGTCCAACAATCCTTCGTTTATAAACACCGTGCCCAGCTTTGTGCTAATCTTAGGCTCATTAAACATAATTTTCTGCTGTATATCCAGTGTGACACCTTATTTTAAAAAGTAGTTATTCAACATTTACTTAATGAGCCAATGGTTACAGACTGTAAGCTAGGAAAGCTAAGTTCTTTATGACTTTCCCCCCTAATTCTTGTAAAACAAGAAGTCATTGAAATCCCCATTTCCATTTTCCTTCATCTTGGAACATCTGATCCCTGGGGTACATGATCAGGCTCCAGGCCTTCAGTCAACATTTGCCCAGCGCTTCCCACAGCTCACTGTCTCCCACCAGAACACTGGGTGGGAGGGGGGAGGCAGGGACAGGGCCGTCCCCTTCCTCTCCCATGGCCGTTGCTCCTTACCCGGCGTGCACAGTAGAGGAGGGATCGAAACTTGCCAGTTTTACTTTGTCTATTTTAACAGAGCAAATGAAAATTTGTCCTCTCACTCTCTTTCTCTTCTTTCCTCTCTTTTATAAAGGCACCTTCTCTTCTATTTGCCCCTGTTCTCTTCTTAGATCATTTCTTCCTTCCAAATACAAAGTCCTGGATTTCCCTTACCAAATGAGGTGGAGTGGGTAGCGTGGCTGGCCACACTCAGGAAGCATTGGGTGCATTCTTTCCCTGGTGAGAGAGAATCACCTGGACGTAGACACAGCTCTTGTTACTTTTCTGTTGTGCCCATGAATTTTCCACCTACTGGCCGGGCGAAGGAGGGCTGTAGTTGGGAGCCAGGAAGTAGAGAGAGGTGGTTGGCTTCTCAAGACCTCAACTTCAGTAACATCTCATTGCAGCCAATTGAGCTAACTAGGTACCCTTGTTAGAAGAAAGACTGTACCCTTGTCGAGAATTATGCCAACGTTTCTGCTTCAACCCCCAGCAACAGATTCTTTTGGGTGTCTATAGTGAAAGGCTCCTTGGGAAATGGACTGTACAAGCAGCAAATAGGATATTGGTTAAATGGTGACATTTGTTTCCCAAAGTGTATCAGAAGGGAAGCTAAGCTCTTCAGAGCATGTGTTCATTAAAGATTTGAAGTGGGGTGGAAAGCAATAAAAAAAAAAAAAAAAAGGCCAGTGGGTTCTCTTGTGAGATAGCTTTTTGTTCCTATGAATTGAATACACTCTCTGAAAAGTTTCAAAAAGAGACCGAGAAGTATGTTTTTGCTTTGATCCTACATGTGGAGTGTTCCCTACTACAAATGCCTTTTAATTTAGAAACATTGTTGAAAAGTCTGTTTGAAAGTACATGAAAATATAATATGTAAATAAGTTCTAATTAGTTATTTCAATTAATTATTTTTTGTCTCTGCTTTGCAGCTCTATTTTTCTCCTCATAATGTCACTTGTCAGAGTCCAGCTTTGGCCTCCTCCAAAAAATGTGTTTTTCTAACGGTCATTATTAAGAAAACACATTTTTCCCCTTCTGGTTGAAAACCTCACAATGATTAAGTAAAATCCCAGGTTGTGTATCTTTATGGGGAATTGTTTCAGACAGTTTTAGTCCATGATTTGCTAGTAGGATATTAAAGAAAGAAATCTTGCAGTTAATTGAAAGAACGGGTGTCTCCTTCTTCAAATAAATGGTATGTGTTGTTTTTTAGAAAATGAATCTATACCAGGCCACTGACTGGCCTCTAATTTTCTTCCCTGACCATCCTATGTTCTTTCAATGACAAATACATTGGATTCGGAGATTAAAAGTTTTAATTCTTTCTAAGTCAAATAAGATGCTTCTCAGTGGGGACAGTGAATGCTCTGGAAAAAATGCCGGTAAAATGAACTGTTGTTTCTGCACAGTAAATTTTTGAAAATTGACTAAGAACTTGAAGTGTTGATTTTGGAAGCCTAGAAATTAAACTGTGTGACCAATTATGAACTTTTCACTTAGCAGTCTGCCCACTTGCTGCACTTTACTTAAATAGAATGAGAATTTTAGAGCTTGGAGGGACCTTTGGAGTCACCTAGAAATCAGGGAACAGTCCTCAGCTTTGACCCACCGCAGTCCCTGGTGGTGGTTGGATGGGTAGAAATGCAGGCCCTACCCCAGCTTTACAGAATCAAAATCTCTGGGCCCAGATTGGAGGTGGGGGAGGACTACATTTTCACAAACATCTCCAGAAAATTCGGATGCTCACTGAATTTGGCAAACCACTGATTTAGGCTAACTCCTTTATTTTGAGGTGAGGAAAGCAGGACTAGGGAGTTGGATGGGTCAGGCTCACCATGTTCCCTAGGAAAGAGCAAGCTTCCTGACTCTAGGCTTGTACTTGTCTATACACCATGTATCCAAAACACTCCTAAGAATGGGGATAGGTTGAAACCTTCTGGGTCATTAGGAGCTATCAAGCTTTAAAACAAAAAAAGGTTTAGTGAGCAAAATCAAGTTTATTTGGGAATAGGAGAAGAATTGCAATTCGGGACATGCAAACTGCTGTGAACCACAGGCAGGTCCGGAGAACAAAGGAGAGGAGCAGTTCTATTACAGAGGAAAGGGGAAGTTGGAAGGAGCTGCTTTGAAGGAAGGTTCATTGGAGGACTGTGAGTATTCAGGGTTGTGGTGGCTTCTCATTGGCTGGGTTGTTGCTGGGCAGGGAGAAAATCTTCCTTCTTCGTGCTAGGCTATGTAAAGGAAGCTGCCACAAGTGGAATGTGCCTGAGACCTCCCCTTCCAGGGCTTCCTGCCTCCGTTTTGGATGAGGTTTTCCTTTTATTCAGTTTCGTAGGGCGATTTCAGCATCAAGAGTAGGAGAGCATGGTCCTAAATAAGTTATAAAGGTAAAGACACCAAGGACTAGACGTATGAGTTTATGTGCTGCTGCTTCTGTCTCAACTAAAATGGGCATAAGAGGCCGGGCGGCGAGTGGGGCGTCATGGGGCCCGCGCTCCTGGACTGTGACGCGCAGGCCGGGCGGCAAGTGGGCGCTGAGGCTGCAGCTTGCGGCTTCCTGGCTCCCGGAGGTCATGGCCCGGCGTCTCGGGGGCTCCCATCCCCTCCAGGTTCTGATACCCAGTTTGCAATTACATTGAACAACAAGGATGCCCTCACTGGAGATGAAGAGACCTTGGCTTCATATGGGATTGTTTCTGGGGACTTGATATGTTTGATTCTTGAAGATGCGTTTGCAGCACCTAACTTACCTTCATCCACAGATTCAGAGCATTCCTCGCTCCAGAATAATGACCAGCCCTCTTTGGCCGCCAGCTCCAGTCAGTCCAGCATGCAGGATGAACAACTGCGTGATTCATTCCAAGGACAGGCAGCCCAATCTGATGTCTGGAATGATGGCAGTGGGTCAGGGCCTAGTCACAATTTTGAAGCTGAGTCAATTCCAGATGTTGCGGTTATGGAAGAGGGCACAGGTTTCTATCCCTCAGAACCAATGCTCTGCAGTGAATCGGTGGAAGGGCAAGTGCCACATTCATCAGAGACTCTGTAGCAGCCAGCTGACTGTTCTAACCCCAGGGACGCCCGATAGTATCCATACATCTCCTCGTGTTAGAGTCGGGTTACATACCTCAGCGGACTGAAGCCAAAGCTGTGTCCATGCTGGAGAACTGGAGGTCGGGGGGCGTGTATAAGCTGCAGTACACACATCCTCTCTGCGAGGGTGGCTCTGCTGCTGTCACCTGTGTGCCTTTGGGAAACCTCATCGTCATAAATGCTACACTAAAAATCAACAATGAGACTAGAAGTGTGAAAAGACTGCAGCTGCTGCCAGAATCTTTTATTTGCAAAGAGGAATCAGGGGAAAATGTAGCCAAGACATACAAAGATCTTCAGAAGCTCTCTCGCCTCTTCCAGGACCAGCTGGTGTATCCTCTTCTGGCTTTTACCCGACAAGCACTGAACCTAACAGATGTATTTGGGTTGGTAGTCCTCCCATTGGAGCTGAAACTGCAGATCTTCTGACTTTTGGTTGTTCGTTCTGTCCTGTCTTTGTCTGCAGTTTGTCATGACCTCTATATTGCTTCAAATGACCAACTTCTGTGGAGGTGTTTATATCTGCGGGATTTTCGAGATGGTACTGTCAGAGGTCGAGACACAGATTGGAAAGAACTGTACAAGAAGAGGCACAAACAAAGAAAAGAAGCTCAGAGAGGGCGGCATGTGATGTTCCTGCCATCGTCACCCCACCCCATTCCATTCTACCCCAACCTCTTGCACCCCAGGCCTTTTCCTCCCAGTTCTCTCCTTCCTCCAGGAATTATTGGTGGTGAATATGATGAAAGACTAACCCTTCCTTATGTTGGGGATCCAATGAATTCACTCATCCCTGAGCCTGGGGAGATACCCAGACACTTCCCTCCACTCAGACCATGTTTTGACCCAATCGGCCCCTTTCCAGGACCTAACCCCATCTTGCCAGGGCGAGGTGGCCCGAATGACAGATTTCCCTTAAGACCTAGCAGGGGTCGGCCAACTGACAGCCGGCTACCATTCATGTGACTGGTTTGTAATCTCACTCTGGAGCTTGTTTTGTTTTTGTTTTTTTTTTAAACTATAGACGTCATCTTGTTGGGGTGCTATCTCTAGTGTTTTCTGATTGTGGTGGTGAGAAATGCACTCACAGAAGCCTTTTGGTAGGTATATTTAAAGCTCCAGGGGTGGTATGGCCCAAAGGTTGCTGCATGACAGGGTTGGCCTTGGGAATAGTTGGTTCCTGACATCCCCTCTCTGAATTACACCCTAGAATGAAGGTTAGACATTGATAACATTCTGCATCAGAATAAAAAAAAAATTAAGTGTGAAAAAAAATAAAATAAAATGGGCATGAACCCCAGCCATGTTCTTCTCTCAGCCTTGCTCTCTTTTATGAGCCTGGAGACCTGTGCAAAGTAGTGAGGATGTTTAGCTTATTTAGTTGAACCCTCACCATGTTAGGCTTTGGGCCTGTGTGCCCGGTTGATATACACATTTGTAGGCTATATGCTTTCTTAAAATGCACATTTGTGGGGGTGGGATAGGGAGGGGGGGAGAGAGATGCAAGAGGGAGGGGATATGGGGATATATGTATATGTACAGCTGATTCACTTTGTTATACAGCAGAAACTAAACACACCATTGTAAAGCGATTATACTCCAATGAAGATGTCAAAAAAATGCACATTTGTGTATTTTAATATTGCCTATGTATGCTGCATCTAGGAGATTATAATAAAGTCATTAAAAGTTACAGAATAATAAACCCAGTAGGACCTACTAAAGCACATATAAACATTCAGCAAATGCTTACTGTTTATTATATCCAAAATGCAAACAAGCAAAAAACTAAAATAACTTTATTTTTGCAGTGTTTTATGGTGAGAGTTTCAGCTATAATGATGATCCTGAATTTCTATAAGATCGCGCTCATTTTCTGAATCATTAGGGAAGACTGAATTCTATTCATTGTCACTTCAGTGTTAAGTCAGTTTCACTGTCCACTAAATTTTGGAAACAGTGTCGCAGTGTCTAAAATGTGTCAAGTTCTACTCAACTCTGTTTCACAGTCCATCTATGAACGTGTCTAATGTGTAATTCTTATGAACGTGTCTAATGTGTAATTCTTAGAAGGGGCAACATATTTGCATAGGGATGTTCACCAGAGTAGGCTGTTTTCAAGAGGCAGGTGACCAGGTTAGGAGGATCAATTCCAGAATAGCTCTGGGAAGTTAAAATCTCTTTATATGCATGAGGGTGTTTATGCGCCAGATAATATTCAGTTTATCGTCTCTTCAACATAAACATTTATTGCTGGTCTATCATATGTAAAGCGCTACAGTAAGTGCTAAGGATAAAAAATACATCTGAGCAGTTTGTCGTGTGGTCAGGGTTGTACAACCACGTCAGAAAGCGCAGTGTTTAAGGGGGCGCACGCGCTACATGCCGCATAAGCAGCGCGGTCAGTGGGCGCAGCACACGGCATTCCGGTGTTCATAGCCTAGAGATCGTGACAGCACCTCCCACGCCCCACAGAAGCAGCAGGTGCGTTTGGTTCTTCCTTATCCTTCACACGTATCTCAATCCTCAGCCAATCTGAGAAACAGGAGGTTGTTAGGGTTTTGTTGCTACTCAACAGTAAAGAAATAGCTATCCCAGGAAGAAAGGGTATTAAGCTCTGGAAGCGTAATTCCGATATATTTACTCCCCGTCCGTCTTTCAATACCTCTCGTACCTAAAAACAATAGGATCTAATTCTCTTTATGGAGGGTACCCTGTGAAACTGCTGGATGACTGATACCATTTTATTTGTGATGGAAATGAAAGCTCTAGGAATTTATGATGCTTTCATTCATGGATTCATGGGAATAAGTATCTTCTTAGGCTGGCAGGTTGTTAAATAAACATGTTTGAGCTCCTTCTAATGGAAGTGGGCTGCAACACTGGTTATATTATTATGACTATGATTATTAAGAGTAACCGATTTTGTACCCATATTACGAAATAGGCTTCATGCGAGATTTCTTTGATCAGTACAGGTCTTGGTACCCAACCATGAAATGGGCCACGAGGGAGGATTTCTAAAATGAAAGCGGTGGATGAGAAATGTCAGAAAAACGATGCTGTTTGTATAATCCTGATTATCTGTTCTGAATGTTGTCGTTTGGGTTGATTATGACAGAATTTCTGTTGTCAGTAGAATGTAGTTCCTCCTAGCTAAAGGAAAAGAATGGCTTCTTTTTGGCAGGGCCATGATTATTACCAGGTCCCCTGACAGTACCAGGACAGTACTGACAGAATCATGGACTTCCTGGAACATGAAAAGGGGACTTGGCAAGCACTTGCAGGCCATCAGTGATGGGCAGGATTTGGCAAAGTAGAGATCAGAGAAGAGGGCGTCATGAAAGGAGAAATAAATTGTGCCAAGATATGGAGGGTAGAGTAAGCACCCTGTTTATTTGGGGAACAGTGAGGAGAGTCCTCTAACTGCAGCAAAGAGGTTCTGTTCCCACTGGAGAGTTGTAGGAGTAGGTAGTTGGAAAAGAGAGATGGGGACCAATCAAAGGACGCATTCCTTTCATTGATTTTTGTCAGCCAAGGAAGGCTACACATCAGGTTTTAGGATCATTTTAGAATCAGACAAGCTTAGAGCCAAACCCAAATGCCATCTCTTACTGGCTGGGTGACCTCAAGACAAAATGCTTAACCCGGCTAAAACCTTAGTTTATTCATCTGTAAAACAGAGCTCATAATATCTTCCTCATAGAGATGCTGCATGGGTTAAGTAAGAACCTGTATGAGTAGCCCCCAGCCAATTGCCTGGTGAAGTAGGGTTTCTGAGGAGGAAGGGAGGAGATGAAAGGGGGTTGGTTGTAGAGAGACTGGTCTCTGGCCGCTGTACACAGAAGAGGTGGAATCAGAAGAGACCAGAAACAGTACCAATGTCAGCAATCCCCGAGGAGGCGAAGGGGTGGGAGCTGCCAGGCTAGGAAGGAGGGGACATGTCTGTACACCTATTCTCTGCAATTTCTTTCCTCTCATAGACTTTTGTTTCACTTGAGGATTGTGTAACTTCGTTCTGTGGTGCTAGAAGTACAACAGTCACCGACTCTTTCTTTTGCCCTGAACAGGATGCCAGCGATCCATAGGCCTTTCCAATGGGAAAGCCAAGGTGTGCAATTACAGCGGGTGGTATTACTGCAGCAGCTGCCACGTGGATGACAGTTTTCTCATCCCGGCCCGCATAGTCCACAACTGGGATACTTCAAAATATAAGGTAGGTACCGAAACTGGGTTCACTTCATAATAGCGATTTGGGTATTTACCTGTTGTCATGTGTATTCTAAAGATAATGAGATAAGAATTTGAGGCAGACCTGATTAAGTAGTCTCATAAAAGCTACAACTTCATGCTATTTTCCCACTCTATACTTCCTTTTTTTTTTTTAAATTAATTTATATTTGGCTGCATTGGGTCTTCATTGCTACGCATGGCTTTCTCTAGTTGCGGCGAGCGGGGGCTACTCTTCGTTGCAGGTGCGCAGGCTTCTCACTGCAGTGGCTTCTCTTATTGCAGAGCATGGGCTGTAGGTGCACGGGTTTCAGTAGTTGTGGCACGTGGGCTCAGTAGTTGTGGTGCACGGGCTTAGTTGCTCCGCGGCATGTGGGATCTTCCTGGACCAGGGATTGAACCCATGGCCCCTGCATTGGCAGGCAGATTCTTAACCACTGTGCCACCAGGGAAGCCATTGCGTTATTTCCCTCCCTTCTATGGTTTTAACTACCAGGGCTCACACGCTGATGATTCCTACATTTATCTCCAGCTCTGCTTTTGCTACTGAAAGTGAGATCTGTGGATTTAACTGCCTGATAGCATTTATCCCAACTGTAGTTTTC
The DNA here is from genome assembly GCF_964270905.1 of Leucopleurus acutus. Taxonomy (NCBI): domain Eukaryota; kingdom Metazoa; phylum Chordata; class Mammalia; order Artiodactyla; family Delphinidae; genus Leucopleurus; species Leucopleurus acutus. The sequence continues at coordinate 90,641,616 of NC_139149.1, read as the reverse complement.
AACCTAGTAGTCCTCAAGACACGTGAACCAGTTAGCTCCGTTGCACAGCATTTCCACCCTTGCATAAACGAGGTAATCGACTTTGGCAAGTCGAAGAATCTAACCCCCATTGGAGTTGTACTCTAGGCTTAGGATTTTTTTCCGGTCCTGGGTCCTGCCACCCAATAGAGAATTCTGTTATCTCATCGGACTAGAAGCTTTCCTGATCCCTCTGCCAGAATATCATCACATCTGCCTTGAACGAACCTTCGATGCAAGGTGCTTCATACAAAAACAGGCTGTATGATGGGTTTTATACCTCCTTGCTGATAGATGTCTTAGACTTCCTTTCATTGTAACTGTAAGTCATTCGGGAGCAAGGTAGGCAGGGAAGGAACCTGTGGCTGTCACCTACCTGTAATCTTTGAAGTCTGAAATGAACATGACAGTTGTGAGTGGCCAGTTGTCTTGGATCCTTTTCTACATCCCTGGGCAGCTCTGTCTCCTGTTCTACCCAATAATCATCCACATCTTCACTGTCTTCAAGATGCCTCATCCCAGGCCTTCTCAGCATATGACCTTGCCTCCTACTTCAAGGAGAAAATTGAAGCTACGAGATTTGAATACGAATACCTACAAATCTGTCTACATTGGTACCTATCCTTACTGCTTCCAGTCCTGTGTTGGGAAGAAGAAGAGGCTTTTCTCTTGTTTAGAGATCGTCCTTCCATGTGTGCTGCAGATATTTTTACCCATCTCGGGAATCCCTGCTGTTTGTTCCAGAGCTGAGAAAGGCATGTCTTCCTTGGTGAAAGCTCTGATGCCCCCCGCATTCCCCATTTGTGCTTTGCTGGTTCTCCCTGTGCCACCATCACACATGCATGGGTTTCTAGAATTGCACTTATTACAGGGGCTAACAGCAGGAGCTTGTTGTTCACCAGGCCTTTGTTCAAATCCTCCCTCCACCTCTAATTAAGTGCTTGATTGGTTGGGGCAAATTACTTGAACTTCTGTGAGTCTCCATTTCGTAATCTGTAAAATGAACCCAGAGTACCTGGGTTCAAATTTTAGCTTTGTCATTTACTAGCTGTCTAACCTGGGCAAGTTGTTTAGTCTCTCTGTGTTTCGGTCTCCTCATCTGTAAAATGAGGGCAATAATAACTCATAAGGTTATCGATGGTTAGATGGGTTCATGCATGCGAACAAAGTACCTCACGCACATAAGCATTTGTTCTTACTACACTTCACATATTTACCTAAAAGAGTTGTGTGGATTGGGATAATATAAGAAAAGCACTCTTCGACTGACTGTGGTAAGTACTTAAAGAATGGAATGAAGTGATTACTTTCATGACCCTCACATTTATATACCAGCTGGCTGCTTATCTGTCTTCTTACTAAAGGTGAGCTTCCTGGGTGCTGGGGACCTGCCTTAGCACAGTTTCTGGTGCGTAGTAGGTAAGCAGAGCTGTATAGTGAAGCTGGTCCTGTGGGTGCCTCAAACTCAGTATGCCCCAAACTGGCTTCCTCTCCCTCACCAGCTGTCTCCCACCCCTTCCTCACTGCACGTGGCTCCACCAGTCCCACCGCCAGTGCTGGGATACATCCTGGACTGTTCCCTCTGCCACACTGGCCCTGCCTAATCAGTTCACAGAAATCCACAGCTGACTTGGAGCTCTGAGGCCCTGCACCCCACTGCACACGCAGCGCCACCACACAATCCCAACCCTCAGCATCACTCACAGCAGAGAATTCAGTCGCCTCCCAACCGTGCTTCCTGCCTTCAGGTCTTGCCCAACAGTGTTTCAGAAAAGTCCCATTTGCCCCAACATTATTCCCAAGAAGTCCCATTCTCACCTTGGGTAAATGTTATACCCTCTCTTAGTCTCTGTTTCTTCACATTTAGAATGGAGATAATAGCAACGATAGTACCTACTTCACAGGGTCGCTGTTTGCTTAAATGAATAATTCACAGAAAGCACCTAGTGCAGTGTCTGGAATGTAATAAGTGCTCAATTAATGCCAGCTTTTACTCTGACTGAACATAAGATAAATCCAAATCTCTTAGCCCGACAAAAGACTGTTTGTGATCTCTAGTCCTAGCCTTTCTAGCCCTTTTATCCACTCCCTCCCCGCCCCCGTGAGTCTCTTCAGGAAGATCGCACTCCTTCCCATTGCCCAGTCCCACCAGGCTATTTCACACCTCTTGTCTTCCTCTTGCCCTCATTCAAATCCTAAACCCAGCTTAAACTTCATTTCCTTTCCTGATTTTTTCCTTCCCCTCAGCCAGATAGTTATCATTCTCTCCTCTGCATCTTGTACTTGACACTCTGAATATAGGCTATAAATATATTTGCCATGTGTGTATTAGATAAAAACTTACTTAGAGGGAAAGAACACTAGCTGAGTTTGAACAGTTTAGATTAATCTATTTGGAGCAGGACTTTGACAGCTGAGAGGTGTGTAGAAAGCAAGTGAGTGAGGCAGCCCCAGCCCTGTGATCGCTGAGGGTTTAGGCTGGTGGCACCTGCCCACAGAATATGTGCCCATCAGCTAAAGCAGAAAAGGTGGCACTGAATGAGGAAGTGAAAAACTCAGGAATGGTTTATGAAGCCATGAAATGGAGGAGATTCAGTTCTGTTTGTAGTGATGGCTGAAGGCCACTCAAACCATCAATCTAGCCATCACTGCTGCTTGTAGTCTTTCTATAAAGCAGATATTTTTGTGGTGGTGGTCATTCAAGTGACAAGGTTTGATTTTGAGAGGATAGGTAAGTAATAGGGATATTAGGTACCCTCACTTCATCCATGAGGAAAATGTCCTTTGTCAGACCATTCCCTCCCTAGATCTCAGTGGACCAGGGAAGATTTTAAAGCAAGAACAGAGCTGGTCAATTTTATCTGGATCATCTCTCACTGGCATTAAGTAACTATATTCCATTTAGTCCAGTGTCTGTCTGTCTTTGCTCAGATGCCAGGATTTAACTTAATGTTCCTAATTGTGAGGATCAATTCAGACCTATCAGTTTCCAAGACCAGACATCGTTCTGTTAGATCTGCCTGCTCTCCTTAATTGCAAGTACGTGACTGGCTTGAATATCCATTTAAAGAGTGAAAAAATGGTTTTGCAGAGCAGAATGAAATCTGTCATCTTAAGCGTTTCCTTGTCTGCCCTCCAGAGTAATAATAATCCTAATTACTTTTAAAGCAGGATTTCTTCTGTTTTCCAGTGTACATCCTGCGGATTGAATTGAGCCCCAGGATTACCTAGCAGCTAAACCCTATCCTCCAATTTTATAGCCATTTTCTAATGAAATTCTCTTTGAAGATAACTTTCCCTCTACCACCACCACCCCAATTCAAAAATATCAAGCATGACAAAGAGGTGGTAAGGAACTCAAACTTAGCCTGAACTCTTCCTAAATTGTGCTTTTAAAAAATATTTTTGTATCCTAGCCTGAATATTCACATTCCACTTAGCTAGGGGTTTTCCACGTTACATAAGCCATTTCCTATCTCTTCATCTTGAGAGGCATTCAAGGAAAACTCTATTGCCCTTGCAGAGCTGGAGAGTAGCTCGCTGATGGGAAAAACCACTTGTTCAGAGTCATTTGGAGATTTTGAGAACAAATTGTAATTAAAGTTAAGATTTCCTGATTCCTTCTCCCTTAGCCCACAGTGCCTGTTTTAATAAGACTAAGAAGTATTATGGTTGGAATTGATCTTATTAAAACTTTTGCCATGATTTTTCATAATAGATGATGGGAAAAAATACTGGAAGGAAACATTATACCAAAGCAATCAGTGGTTATTTTACTGTGGTAAGATTATGGGTGATTTTCTTTTTTCTCTCCTAATCTTTATTCTCCAAACTTTCAGTAATGTGATTACATTATTTTTATTATTTTATAAATTTTAACTGTCACGTAGCTCCGTGACAGTTTCCTACTTCAGAAAATATGTACTAGAAATTAACCTTTTTTTAATGCCTCAGAATTAAAATTATAAATATGAGTGTTCTACCTCGTGATCAATAACTTCAATGTGGTTTAATATGATATATGGGAGGCTATTTTTTGGAAATAGGAAATTGCCTTATACCACTATACTTTTATTCTTCTTGTTTTGAATATAATATACTTTCACATTTCGAGGTTCAAAAATACAAAGGACATATACACATAGATAATCTCCCTCCCTCTTCCTCTCACCCACAGGCAACCAAATTACTCCTTCCAGAAATATTTTACATACATGTATTTTACACAAGAATGTCAATTGGCAATACAGTATACATGCTGCTCTTAGAAAATATTCCATTCAGATCATAAAACTCTTCCTTGGGCTTTTTTAAACAGCCATTCCATATATATATATATTTTAAATTTATTTTATTTATTTATTTTTGGCTGCTTTGGGTCTTCGTTGCGGCGCACAGGCTTTTCTCCAGTTGCAGGGAGCGGGGGCCACTCCTCGCTGTGGTGGCAGGCCTCCCACTGTGGTGGCCTCTCCTGTTGCGGAGCATGGGCTCTAGGCTCGCGGGCCTCAACAGTTGTGAGGCACGCGGGCTTAGTTGCTCCATAGCATGTGGGATCTTCCCGGACCAGGGCTCGAACCCGTGTCCCCTGCATCAGCAGGCGGACTCTCAACCACTGCGCCACCAGGGAAGCCCCCAGCCATTCCATATTACATCATGAATTTAACACACACACACACACACACACATACACACACCCCAGTTTATCCAACTTGTCCTTGTTTTGATGGACATTAAGGTTTTTCTAGTCTTTCTATTATAGACAGTGATTCAGTGAATAACTTTATACATCATTTTGAATGTAAGTTTTTCATTTACGAGTGAGACTATCTGTAGATAACTTCCTAGTTGTAGGTATGTACACCTGTGAGTTTGATGGATGTTGCCAAATTGCTTTCTGTCAAGGTTGTATTCTATACTTTTACCATATCTCTTCTTGCACGTGCCTTTCTTCCCTTAGTACCAGGATGTCAGCTGTCACCTCTTTTGTCACTGTGCTGCCTCTAGCTGTCCTTCACCTTTTCTACTTTATTAATTCTAAATATGTTGTGAACTTAGAAACGAATAATCAAACTGTTAGAAGTGTGTGGCTCAGAGTCACGGCCAGAGCATTGTAAAGTACTCATTCATCTGTTCAGCAAGTGTTTATTGAACACTTACTGTGCTCACCGGGGACATAGCCTCTGTGTCATGAATTTCTCGTGAGGGAGAGAGACAGTAAACAAATATACAAATAAGTGACTTCTAGATAAATGAAGTGTTACTAGACTTTAGTTTTTGTTTTAAAGACCCACACACCAATGTACTACCTCCTTAAATTATGTGTTCATCTCCATTGGTAGCCCACTTGTTTTCTATTTGACTGGGGTGGAGGGAAGGACAGAACAGGGACAGGGATCTCCTATTTTAAAGAGTGATGAACAGATAGATTTTGGTAGAGTTATTAAAAACAGATAGTTTTTGGTAGAGTTATTAAAAAAATAAAAGGAACTGTGAACATAAACAATGGTAAAAAGCACGGAGTAGTGTATCTCGACATCTGAGTTTTGGCTTGAGTTCTGCCACGAGATGACCACAGATAAGTCATTGAAGATAAGTTCTGCCACGAGATGACCACAGATAAGTCATTGAAGTTTTCTGGACTCAATTTTCTCTTCTATTAAGTATAGGTAATGGTAGAGAAAAATGTCCCTTCCTCCGGTTGGTGAGTGGGACCTAGGCTGACTTTCATTTCCTACTGCCCCCTCCATACAGCCTGCATGACATTAACCAGCTGCCCTGTCTGTAGTCAGATTGGTTGGGAAGTGGCTGGGTTAAGCAGGTTTTCTCTAGTACTCCATGTCCCAGGGCTTTAATATGCTAACATGCTGCACTTTGAAACACCAAGAGAAGAATGTGGCATGTGGCGTATTTCTCGTTGGCCCTCAGAACATCTTTTCTGTGTGACTGGTATTCCTTGCCACACAGGTTGAGAAAAAACTGAACTAGATTATCTGTACCCATTCTTGTTATTCTGAGATTATGTTCTCATCTGTTTTATTCTGATACATTTTCCTCCTTTAACAAAAGCTAAAGTCCTCACCACCGGCACATCCTCCTCCTCTGCAAATTGCTGTCTATGGTCACCACATTGCCTCTGCCCCATTGTTTTATTACCCAGGGCTCTTTTTATGGGGGAACATACCAGGACACCATTCCAGAACCTCTCAGAGTTACATAAACCTGAACATTTGAGAATTTTGTTTTACAGAAGTATCTGTCACCAGCATAACAAAAGATGTATTATGTTGAACTCTATACCAACGATGCTTAATGTTAAAATCAAATGACAACATGCTTGTTTATAAATACATCTGTGTATCTAGGAGATTTGTCATTACTAGTTTGTGGAAAATTATAACCTGATTGTGCCTTTTCTCCAACTCCTCCTGAGTGTGAGATGGATAGGAGACCTGTTTCTACCTGGACCTCTTCCGCCTCAACTCTCTTGAATCATGTTGATGGCAGGGCTGTGGAGAGAGAACCAGTTCACAAACTGCAACAAAACCACAGTCAGAGACTGGAGTTCTTATAGCTTAAACTGTTCTAAGTTAAAAGACCTATGGAAAGAAACTTTTATATTAATAATACTAATATCATTAATAAATATTAAATATTATTTAGTAAAATACTAACAGGCCAATAGGTTGGAAAAGTGAACTGTCAACCCTGTAAAAATTGCTTCTGATGTGAGTAGAGTAGGATCATGAAAAAGAATGCCAACTTAAACCATTCACTTTTTTAAAGGAAGGAATAGTGGGCTTATCCATCTGCACTTATGAGCTGAGTTTTCATGTCAGACACAGCACTCAGGCTTTTGATGTTTTTCGTAATTTGGTAGGCAAGAAATAGGACAGTAGCTCTTGGCTCCTAGGTAGAGTGTTATTTGGTGTTCACATATAACTCATGAAGTATTTCTATTAATAAGAAAGAAACTTGCTCTCACATAAACTTCGTCACTTAAGAATATCATTGGCTTCCTTCCTTAAGTAACTATATATTTTTAAAAAAGCCTTTTAATTACAGTTGAGTTTGAAAGTAGAATGCTCCTATCAGTATGGAGGGTGGTTTTGAACTTAGGACACTGTATCCCCACTCATTTCCTATTTTACAAAAATAGCGTTTCACGCCAAATATTGAGTTCTCTCAAAAATTCCCTCACTGATGTACGTGGTCGTTTCTCAAAAAATGAGCATGTGCCTTGCTGCCAAAAACGGCTCAACATGGCAGGAATTTATTTGTTCACATACTCAGGCAGCCAAGGTCACAATATGCTCTGTATGCTTAACACTGGCTAATAACTTTGTGAAGCAGTGCCTTAGACCTTATTGAAACTAGCTCTGTTTTTGTTTTTAGTAATTTCAGTGTATGAATGCTGATGTCAGTAGCTGCCATCCCATTTGTCTCACTGCTTTTACTGTCTCTGTAAAAGACTTTTTTTTTTTCCATTTGGGCTTAAGTACCACCTGAAGAGAGAAGCCTTTTAAGGCCTGGGAGACTGGCCAGTGCCCTTTGTCCTTCTGTTCACCTACTAAAAGGTAGCATTGTTAACCTAATTCAGCGGGGCCCTGGCTCAGTATAAACACTGCTCAGTAGAGCCAGAAAGACTAATTGAATTGTACAATACATCACTCTTCAGCAACAGTTTCAAGTGGATTGTACTTCATTTTCCAGAACACCATCCATTTTTTTCCCCTCATTTAAGATTTTTAAATATAGCAAATATTTAACCACGATAAACAAAATATTTGAACCCAATTCTGTCTTTCCCTGCTGAACTGTGAGCTACATGAGGACAGGGCCCTGCCTGTTGTGGTCTCCAGTATCAGTGAATTGGTCTGTAAAGATTCCCCCAAACTACCCACGGGTTATGCATTATTTAAGCTACTCCCTCTGTATCTCAGATGTGTTTCTTCTATTTATTTCTTTGGATGACAATGACATTTTAAAATCAACTTTCATACTCTTGATGATTACTACCAGAAGTGAATATAGAGTTGGATGGATCTATTGGCCAAAGTCAGCCTAAGCTCAGAGCTGTTCTAATAAGAGCAACTCGTTTCTGCTTATGAAAGTGTGTGTTTGAGCCTATTTTCTATGCACACTGTTCTGCATATAATATCCTTTTTTCCCTTTTTTGGGAGAGATCCTTTTATTCCTTTTGCATTTTGTAGTAGGTGCGTGGTTTACCTATCTTTTTAAAGTGGCTACTTTATAAAAAGCGTTATAGACTATATATACATATATGTGCACATAGTTTTAGTTTTTAAAGTCAGCATTGTTGTTAAAAGTATTAATGGTGCTTTGTGACTACCTAGAGGGGTGGGAGAGGGAGGGTGGGAGGGAGACGCAAGAGGGAGGGGATATGGGGATATATGTATGCCTATAGGTGATTCCCTTTGTCATAAAGCAGAAACTAACACACCATTGTAAAGCAATTATACTCCAAGAAAGATGTTAAAAAAAAAGTCTTAATGAATTCTTTTTAAATTTTTATTTTGAAATAATTATGGATTCACAGGAAGTTGCATAGATAATATAATACAGAGAGGTCCTGTGTATCTTTCACCTACTTTCCCCACGGGTTATATCTTAAATACCTATAGTACAATTAAAAAAAACAAACAAACAGGAAATTGACATTGGTATACTGGGTCTGTAGAGTTCCGTGTCATTTTATCACGTGTAGATTTGTGCAATCACATGATCAACATACAGAGTTAATGAATTCCTTTCAATGCCCAGGTTACTTTTACCAATTGCATTTCTGGAAGAGAGGAAGAAAAGCCACACTTTATACTTAGTTACACTATGGGCTTTTTCATTTGGCTGTGTTCAGAAGATGATGTTATTTTGATAGTTAAGCTGTGGTTCCTGGTTGGAGGAGGTGTGGAAAGCCAGGTGATTCGTCAGCGCTGATGGAGCAGTTTCTTTTGTAGGTGTCTAAGCAGGCCAAAGAGTTTCTGGAGTACGTGTACGAAGAGCCCCTGATCGACATCCAGCAGGAGAACCCCATGCTGTACGGACACGCCGAGCCGCTGGCCACCGTGGTGCGCCTGCGGCAGCGACTGAAATCACTGCGAGCCTATTTGTTCAGCTGCCGGGCAGCGGTGGCCGAGGATCTGCGCCGCAGGTAAGAGTCATAAATGTCAGACGGCGTCGGTTTGTTTTTCTTTTCCCGCCCCGGGAGGGTGGTTAGAGGATCTCCAAGGGCCTTTACAACGTGGAGTGTCTCGAATTCTGTGGCTGTCCCTCGAGGTTCATCTTTGGCTCTTTCCTCCGAGGGCCTCTATCCGGTTGAGCCAAGCACAATGAAAATAATATCTCAGCGTAACTGAAGGCTTTTAACCCATGGATCGAGTTCCCACAATGGTGAAGACCTCTCTTTACCTGTAGGTTAACTTGAGATAATATTCATTGGAGTGTCTTCATTGATCACTTATGTAGTGTTTTATATTTCCCTCAAGTTCAGTTCGTATTATCATCAGGAAAAAATAAGCATGTTTGAAATATTTCATAACTTAAAGACATTTTTTCAATGGGAAATTAGTAGGTGGTTATTCAAATCTTATTTTGCAGACAGAAGCGAACTTGGTAAATGATGCAGGCTGTAGAGCTTGAATTAAAATGCATTAAAAAACAACAACAGGCACAAAACATGAAAAGGCCCAGGATTCTGCCTTTTCATGTTACCATTGACATAGGCTGCTTATCCATAGCTTGGTTATCTCAGAATTTATGGAACACGCAAGTCCATGCCAGGCTCAGATCCTCAACATAAAAGTGAAGTTAAAATGTGCCTGCTCTCATCAGATTCCTTCTTTTACAGTTAGGTTTTATTGGCATTTAAATTCTCACCCTTGGCATATGTGAACTAGCTTATACTTGAAATAATTGTTGATGGTGTTCATAAGTCCCTAAACATACCTTTTAATTTTTTTTTTTAGTAGAAATTTAAAGGCATACATTAGTCATGATTTTTGGAGGCAAGCCTATGTGAATAAGAACCTTTAGAAAGTGATATCGTTTGCTATTTGAAATCCAATTAAGATCCAAAGAAACTGACAAAACCCCAGGCATCTGAAGAGATGTTTTGAAAAGAACTAAATGTAGATGGTAAGGGATACATAATATCTAGACAAGCTCTCATAAAATAATAATGAAAAGGCAGCTGCCATAAAGCAAAATACTTCTCAGTGGTAGTCATTCTATTACCTAGTTGTTTTTCAGAAAGTGCTAGAAAGTGGTCAGGATTTACTCTTGTAAAGTCTAGGCAAATCTTAATTTTAAAGATCAGGGCTTTGCCTGAAAGGTAATAAAATTATGTGTCTCAAACTAATTCATCAACTAAACTAGATACAAGATTTTTAACATTGAAAGTATGTTCTATTACTTTCAGTACCTTTTGGCTTTGCTCAGAGCTGGTTTTTCCTGTGCCTATATTTTTAAATGATATTAAAATCTACACATGGGGGCTTCCATGGTGGTGCAGTGGTTGAGAGTCCGCCTGCCGATGCAGGGGACGCGGGTTCGTCCCCCCGGTCCGGGAAGATCCCACATGCCGCGGAGCGGCTGGGCCCGTGAGCCACGGCCGCTGAGCCTGCGCGTCCGGAGCCTGTGCTCCGCAACGGGAGAGGCCACAACAGTGAGAGGCCCGCATACAGCAAAAATAAATAAATAAAATCTACACATGGGAATCATGTTAGATACCTTTATGATATAATGTTTTGCTTTGGTTAAATATGTCAGATCTGGGCACACATTTAGAAGTTAAATAGCAGATCCTGTCTTCATATGGATGACTAAGAATACCTATGCTGTTCCAGCAGTTTGGTGGTTTACCACCATGTACTGTGCCTTATGGCCAGACCACCGGGAAAGGAATGGAAGTTCTAGGAAAAAAGCATTCCTAGGGCTGTGAGAATGAAAATAGTAGTCTTTTTTTCCTTTTCCTTCATTTCTCTTTCCTGGACTTGCTCATGACCGTTATGTAGTGTAGTGCCTGCCACAAGGTGGGTATTCAGTAACTACTGAATGGATGGATGGAAGGAGGGATGCGTGATAGATGGATGTCTGTTACAGTGTCACTTTAGACCACTGAGCAGTGACTAGTAGCCCAGTTTTGAGGAAGGAGTCATCTTCAAATTCTTCTTTTTCTTGCTTCCCCGTGTCACTTAGCACAGTGTTTGACCTATCTGAAACTTTCAGAAATTGTTGAATGAACAAATCAACCAAAGAGCAAACCAAATCAGCCAAAAAAGCATTTCTGTTTCTGGGATAAGTCTCAAATCTTTCCTCTCCTGTTCACTTCCAGGGCACTCCCCTGGTTCAGTCTCAGGACTATTACAGTATCCTTCTGACTTTCTGTCTCACTTGGGTTTCTTTCCTCTCCAGTTGAACCTTCGCATCAGACAAATTATTAAAGCACAAGTATGGAATTAAAGATCTGCCCCAATCTAATCCAGTATATTGTTCTACTCTCTCAAACACTGCACTTCAAACACAAATAATTATTTAACTCTTCCCTCAGTGCATTCTGTTGTGGGAATTAAATGGGTTTTTGCAAGTGAAGGGCTTACAGTAGTGCTTGTACATAGTAAACACTCTATAGATAACCATTATTATTAATACTGCTTTTTAAAATTTTATTTATTTTATTTTATTTTTGGCTGTGTTGGGTCTTCGTTGCCGCACATGGGCTTTCTCTAGTTGCAGCGCACGGGCTTCTCATTGTGGTGGCTTCTCTTGTTGTGGAGCACGGGCTCTAGGTGCACGGGCTTCAGCAGTTGCAGCATGTGGGCTCAGTAGATGTGGCACACGGGCTCTAGAGCGCAGGCTCAGTAGTTGTGGCTCACGAGCTTAGTTGCTCCACAGCCTGTGGGATCTTCCCGGACCAGGGCTCCAACCCGTGTCCCCTGCATTGGCAGGCGGATTCTTAACCACTGCACCACCCGGGAAGTCCTAATACTGCTTTCTTATCCTAGACTGTTCTTGTCTCTAGCTTTTAAAATCTTTGTTAAAAGATTCTCCTTAAAAGTTACCCCTGAGGCTCTGTCTACTGGAATCAGGCTCCTTCTGCTACTCACTGTATCAGGAGAGGGGTGAGCAAGAGGAAGTGGGTTGGAGGGCCAGCCGGGCCCAGGGCCTGCAGTTCCTGGGTACGCGGGATGCACTTATCTGAGCGTTTGTTGCATAAAAATAGGTGGAGGGGGCTTCCCTGGTGGCGCAGTGGTTGAGAGTCCGCCTGCCGATGCAGGGGACACAGGTTCGTGCCCCAGTCCGGGAAGATCCCACATGCCGCGGATCGGGCTGGGCCCGTGAGCCATGGCCGCTGAGCCTGCGCGTCCGGAGCCTGTGCTCCGCAGCGGGAGAGGCCGCAACAGTGAGAGGCCCGCGTACCGCAAAAAAAAAAAAAAAAAAAATTGGAGGAGCAGGAGGCTCCCTAAGAGCAAAGGATGAGACAGTGATTCCTACAGCGCCCTGGAGGAGGTGACTGATTTTTTTTTAATGTTATTTTAGTTTCTCTATATTTATATACTGTTAACATAATGTTTGGGTTTAGGTTACCATGCTCTCCAACCTGGCACAGAGAAAAGTATACCAGTAGCAAGCAGTACTCCTAACTTTGGGGGGAGGTGGCGAGTTAGAGGGAGGCTAGAAATCATTTTGATTTATTTTGAAATATGACTATTTAGTGAAATATGTCTAAGAGATTTTTCTGGGATGTTCATACTTTTTACAGCTGGGCCATGCTTACTAATTCCACCTTCTTCAGTGTCTATAAAAATAACCATAGCTACAAAGGGGAACCATTGCCCACCTCACATGCTAAAATTCCTGTCACCAAAAGCCATCTCTTGCCTATCAATCATCTTTCACTTTTATATGGAATCTGACTTTTTAAAAACAAAATTAGCCAACAGTACTTTTAGCGATGATAAGCATGTTCAAAAACACTACTTAAGGTTCCCTTTGTCTCACCTGCGGGCACCACATCTAGAGTGGGGTGGTTTAAACAGTGAGAAGCGCCTGCTGGGCACAACTAACCATACGTATCCTCGATAGAAGTTAAAAGAGGGAGGAGTTGATGAGCAACAGGGGAACAAAACTAGAGCAAGAGAATCCAGTTCTTATCTAGTCGTAAAAGGCATTCTCTCCCTGCCTGGTTTTTACCTCCATATAAAAGTTGTCATTAATCTCCAGCAAGTAGGCCCAACATGCTGAAGACCTGTCAGCGCCATATAAACAGAATAAAGCAAACTGTTAATACTGCTGTCATGAGGAAACTGGAAACAGACTGATTAATCATAGTGGCGCTCAACCGCCAGGGAGACCACTTCAGTCGTCGCCTTATTAGGGAAGTCCCAGTTGGCTTTTAGGCCAATCATTACGATGACTGTCCGGTTTGTATCCTCACTGTTTTTGTTATTGTTGTTAAATGAACGCCTTGTTCTTGAACCCATACCGCAAATCTTGACTGGCAGGGGTGATTAGTTTAGAAAAAGTCAGCATCTTCCATGAAATCTAAAATGTTTATAGCGCCGACCATTGACCGTTTCTGAGGACTCCCAGATGGCGAGCGACCCTGCTGGATTGATTCAAGGCCTATTTAACTTTTCAAGAGAGAAATTATTTACAGTGTCCACATGTAAAGGTGCATGAAGTACTCTGTGGAAGATCTTGGCACTGTCAGGACACATCCGGAGCAGCTGCCATTAAGGATGTCTTCAGGAGGGACCCTAAGAAAAGCTGGGAACACAGGAATAGTGAGATACGTGTGTAAATCATAGTCACAAAAGGGCACCTCGGGGCCAGATTTGGCCCTCAGACATGTTTTGTTTGGCCTTTCAGGGATGGCCCCCACCAGGTTTTAAAGTTGCAAAATACTAGCTAACATTTAAATAATTAGGAGTTTTCATGCTCACACAAAGTAAAACTCTCTGGTTTCTCTTAAGAAATCAGAAGCTCTGATTACACAAAAGCTTCCCTCATTCCTGGATGCAGCAATCAGCTTTACATACTGGACTCTGCACTTTCCCATAGTCTCTACCCCTCCTATCTTCTCCCCAAACCCACTGGCATTGGGTACATAATATGTTGCTGCCCTGCTTGTCTTATCCTCCACCCATTTCATTTATTTATGATGGTACCTGGGCCCATGTGAGATAATTATGATTTAATCAATTAAAAAGTACTTTCCCGTAAATATTGATATATTATTTGCTCTTATAACAGCCCTTCAGATGGGTTAGACAGATGGTATTTACAAAGAAGGGAAAGAACTGTGACTCTGAGATGCTGCGTGACTTGCCTGAGGTGACAAAGCTGGTAAGGAGCAGAGTCCACACGTGGAACCAGGTTTTCTGATGCTCACATTGCTGCTGCTTTCCCCAGTGTATTTGCTGGTGGCCATGACGTCCAGGAGTTTCTAGATTCTTCAGAGGAAGGAACTGCTTTTATATCTCCTGAAGCCTTGATTGAGGTCATCTAGGAGAGTGTGAAGGAGGGCGGGGAGGTGGCAGACAGTAATGTGCCTTGAGTGGGAAGGTGCAATTGCTGACACAGGCACTCCTGTGCTCACTGCCAGCGCCAGCCTTGGAGAACAAGGCATGACAATTGGCTTAGCGCTAATGAGTGCAGTTTTCTCTAGGTCTGTGTTTACCAAACCTTTTCATTCCATAGACCTGTAAATGTAGAGGTATCTGTAGGGTTGTCTTATCCATGTCTTTTGCTAAAACAAATATCCACCTATTTTTCACCATCATTTCATAAAAGAACGTAGTAATGCTAAAAAAAAAAAACAACAGGCAGATAGCAATGAAACAACTTTTTAAAGTCAAATAGATTTAAAATTCATTCTACTATGCTTTTTCTTTTCTCATTTTGCCTTGGATTGCTAAAAACATCACCAGACCAACACCAGCTGTTGGGACTAGCTTTTCAGAAATCCCGATTTAAGTTAAATGTTCTGTTCTGAGTGCTGAAGTGAAATCATCCAGTCCAAAGAAAGACATCAGAGAAATTAATTAGTGGATGCCTGAGTGTTTCCCATTCTCTATCATTAACAAACGATTTGGGGATTGGGTGCCTGGTGAATCCAAAGTTCTTATTGTGATACGTATTTAAAACTAGTTTCTCTCCAACACTAGTCGAGGCCGGTAAGCAATATTCACGCCTATCCTTCCGGTTACTTAGAGCACAGTTGTGATGGTTCTGGGGGAACAGGTAGTCCTACTTGTTTGTTAAGTTTAGTTCTTGGCTTGGACCATTCTGACCAGCTTGAATTGGGAAGCTCTAGACAATACCAAACGTGATTCTTCTACCTTCTAAGTCACCTTTTCCTGTCTTTGGTCTCACATTTTATTTGAAATTATAATTATATCCAGAATTAGTTCTCACTGCAATATCAGCTTTACTGAACGGTGAGAAATTTCTATCATAAAAACAGCCATTTTTATTACCATCATTTATCCTGGTGAGTGCCAGAAAAAGATGAGTGTGAGTGTGTGTGTGTGTGTGTGTGTGTGCGCGCGCGCGCACGTGCGTATCCTGTCAGACTCTCCTTGCCTCCTCTTCCTTCAAGCAAAATTTAACAGCTTGCTTAGCACTTAGGAACAGTCCCCAGAAATGTCACCTGATTCACCAAGATTCCCTGCCCACCCCTTCGCTTGTTACCCCCAGGGAAAGCTGTCTGTCTGGCTAGTGAATTCACTGGACAGGAGGCTAAGTCCAAAGGGTGAAACCTCCTTTGGATGTCCACTAGCGTCTCAAACTTAATATGTCCCAGGGCTTCCCTGGTGGCGCAGTGGTTGAGAGTCCGCCTGCCAATGCAGGGGACACGGGTTCGTTCCCCGGTCCGGGAGGATCCCACATGCCGTGGAGCGGCTGGGCCTGTGAGCCATGGCCGCTGAGCCTGCGCGTCCGGAGCCTGTGCTCCGCAACGGGAGAGGCCACAACAGTGAGAGGCCCGCGTAACACACACAAAAAAAAAAAAAAAAAAAAACTTAATATGTCCCAAACTGAGCTAGTAGCCCCTCCTCCACTCCTGTAGCAAACTGCTCCTGCTGCAGGCCCCCCATCCGCCTACCAGCACCTTTACCCATACGGCTCTTCATGCCAAACACCTTTCTCCCACATTCCACACCCAACCTATCAGCAAGTCCTATCAGCGTCACCTTCAAAACATGTCCACTCAAAATCACCACAGAATCATCACTTCCACTGCTACCACCTGAGTCCAAGCCACTGTCATTGTTCCCCTGGATTTTTGCAGTAACTGATCACCCCCTTCAGTCTGTTCTTCCGGCTACAGCTATAGTTAATGTGTACATTAGATGATATCACCTCTGATTCAAACTATCCAATAGCGTCACCTCTCAATCCAAGTAAAAGCCAAGGACGTATAAGCCTGGTTCCCCATCACCTCTCTGCCCTCATCTCCCAGTACGTTCCCCCTCCTTTACTCTGTTCCAGTCATACCAGCCTTGTTTTGCTCCTTGAGCATATGCCAGGCAGGCTCCCATGTGAGTTTCTATGCTCATTTTCCTCTTCCCCAGATAGTGGTGTTGCTGGCTTCCTTACCTCCTTCCGATCTGTATGCAGCTGTCACGTTCCTGAAGCATCCTTGACCACTTTATTTAAAATTTTTGCACACACTGCCCGCCCCACCGCCCCACACTTTCTCTCTTCATTCTCTGCTTATTACCACATAAAGTGGTGTTTGATTTTTGTCTGCCTCCCCCTCTGGTGCCATCACGTATGGCTATGGCGGTCACGCTTTGCTCAGCCTGTGCAGCCGTGTGCAGAGGCCCTGCCCTCTCCACTAGAATGTAAGCGACAGAAGGTCATGCCTTTTTATCTGTGTTGCTCACTGCTCTATCCCCAGGGCCTAGAACCATACCTGACATAGAGTGGGGGCAAATAAATATTTGGTGAACAAGTTAATTAAATAAATAAAGTACTGTTACCAACATTCCGCCCACTTAATTGGGTCAAACAGTTTTTCATATTACAAAAAATACTGTTCATCATAGAAAACAAAAATAAGAAAGTCATCCATTATCTTACCACTTTGGTGCATATCCTTTCATACTGCTTCCTCTGCAGATTATTTTTTTCCCTAAAAAATGGTTTTATACTGTACCTACTACTTTTAACCCAATCATTTCACTTAGTATATAGTGAACATCTTTTTATGCCGGTAAATATTTGTCTAAAGCATCATGAATCACTGAGTGAAAATGGTGTTTTGATGCATGAGCATACTGATACACCCTTGATCTGGGAAGAAGTAGGTGAGGATATTATCCAGTGTGCCCAACAAAAGATTGCACGAGCTGGGGGAGATCATAGCAACATCCCCTCTTCTCCCTACCTCCCAATAAGTCAGACATATTAGGTAGAGGGGTTATCTGTTACAGAGAAAGGATTTCATGCTCTTGTGACTCAAATACACTTAATGTAGGAGGCTAGCTCATTAAGAGCCTATCTCCTCGGGCAGCCTCGTTCTTAAAACACAATCTATGCAGACTTGATTTGCTGTGTCTCTGAACTGCAAATGAGCAATGTCTTATAACCAAAATCTAAGATCCAAATGTGCCATTGATTATTAGCCAAAGTCTGGTTAATATTGGCTTTTAGAAGAATAAGCCCATTTTAGCCATAATATTATCACTAAATTAGTCTCATTAAAGACCAGTGGTTATTAGCACTTCAAGCAAATAGATAACACTTCTTTAAGCTCAGTAAATGAACACAGCTCTTTATGTTCTCTGTAAGACTTAATATTAGCCAGACTTTGTAGCTAGTTTTCAAGTTAGCTAATTAAAAGTGTCATTGGGGCTTTACTCTCAACAGATTAGCTGCATGAATCTATCAGGACTCAAACTACTAAAACACAGGATGTTATTTTGATAGATTTTGAAAGCAACCGTTCTCAGTCTCCTTCAAGAATTCCTTTTCCCTCGGATGACTTCTAGTACTAAGGTTTTCAAGTCATCTAACCTCCTGATCTCCTGATAGCCCCTCCCCCTTCCTTCATTTTCTCCAGAGATCTCATTCAGCAAATTTTATAAATATATATGCTGATAGCAACACTCTAAAAAGGAGTTATAGACTATCTGCAAAAGTGTCATTCAAAGCTAAACAGATTGATAAACTTTGAAAAAGGAGCTCTGGCAAGTTATATATTAATTTTACTGTAACATACATGTAGCTTTTTATTTACCAAGAAATCCTTCAGAAAGTTAAAAAGTGTTTTATTCTAAGATTAAATGAAATCTATAAATTATCTAAAATCATTTTCTAAGAGACAACAAAAAAATAAAACTCATGGCAGGAAAAGTGTTATATTCTTGGAACCATTGAATACTGTAAGGATTTGAGCTAAGATCTATAATGTGATATAATCTGTCACCTTTATAATCAGACCCCAGAATAATCACAACCCAAATTACTTCCCAAGTATTTCTACTCCGGGCTTTAGATTGTTGCTAAGAAACTTAAGCACAATTTCTGAAAGAGCTGGTAAGAGACCCTTATTTCCCATACCTATCTTCCAAGATATAATATCTGATGCAATCTTGCCACTTTTTCAGCCAATGAGATTAGCAAAATGAGGTATCTACTGAAATGATTGAAGCTTGTTTCTTCCACATGGGTTGCTATCGCAATATCTGCCTTTGATTTAAAATTGTTTTTCCATTAGCTGGGAGCATGGTTGGACATACGAGTCCTGTCCACATCCAGTCTAATGTAACTATTTCAGGAAGTGTTTGCAGCTCATATCAAGAACACCAAATTGCATCTCCCTAGGGATGCTTCACAGTGCTTTTTGCTGATTTCAGTGTGGGTGCGTGTGCCCTCCAAAGGAAAGATACTGCAGCCCTCTCAATTCTGTACAGATTACCTAACCTGGAGCACATATTCTTGGAGAACACGGTAATATTTCATAAATAAATGGTTTTCCTTTCTAAATTATTCCTTATGCACTTCTACCTGTATTCTTCCTTTAGACTCTTATGATTTAGAATCAAAATTGGAGGTTTTCCTTTGGTGTTATCTTTTTTTTTTTTTTTTTTTTGCGGTACGCGGGCCTCTCACTGTTGTGGCCTCTCCCGTTGTGGAGCACAGGCTCCGGACGCGCAGGCTCAGCGGCCATGGCTCACGGGCCCAGCCGCTCCGCGGCATGTGGGATCTTCCCAGACCGGGGCACGAACCCGTGTCCCCTGCATCGGCAGGCGGACTCTCAACCACTGTGTCACCAGGGAAGCCCTGGTGTTATCCTTTTTATTGTGTGTGTGTGTGTGTGTGTGTGTGTGTGTGTGCGTGTGTGTGTGTATGTGTGTAAGAGAGAGAGACAGAGACACACGACACACAGGAAGGGAGGGAGATCTTTCCTTTAAAGCCTGTCTATTACATGTGCTGAGATATTTTCATTCAGACTTTTTTCATTTTAATCATTGGGTTTTTTAATGCCAGTTATGCAGCTCAAATAACTGAGCTTCAGGGAAATGGCGATATTACTGAATCTATCAAAATCCTGCAAAGGGTGTGCCTGACTTAGTCCCTTTTCTCTCATGAGCATCAGGGCTTGGTGGGAACTGAGTTGAAGTTCCCAGAAATTAGTCAGGTTAAATGAGTCTTGATGTATTTGACTCAGTGTCCTGGTCCAAAATAGAAGAGGACCCCCTACGTGTTTTATATAGACTACTGCCTTTGATTTCTTAGGCCATTATTTCTGCATTTTTAACCCCAAGTACCAGCTGTGTAATATAAGGGAAATGAATCATATGTGACCTTCTTCCCTTTTGATTTTCATCTTTTCTTACTTTTCTCATTGGAACAATCTATAAATGAAGCCTAAGTTACCTTCTCAGTATGTCAGGAAATCCTAAAGGTGATAAAACAGAAAATGTTGGCACTAGAAACAGTTGTGCTAGTTGGTTTCCATGATCCTTTAGCAGGTTTCGTCATTGTTCTTTGGTATCAGAGAACTTGACAGTGCCACCTGCCAGTGATGCAGTTTCCCTTGATGGGTGAGTGAAGTGTGGGGTTGACTCTCCTTATCACGTTTGTCCTCTGGCTTTGGCATCAGGGCCAACCAGAAGAAGTTGCACTGGCATGAGCAGGGCTGTCCTTGTGGTTGGCCTCTTGGTGAAATGCTGTCAGACCTGATGATGAATAGGCCTACAGTACAGTGAGGTCACTTACCGCACAGAGAACCCTAAACACAGCCGCCTCACCAGAAACAAAAGGCAGCACCATCCCGCAGCAAAGAGGCCGTTTACCAAAGGATTGCCAAGTCAGACAACTAGCTGTAATCTGTAGCTTTCCGTTCCTAACATGTTGAAGTTTGGACGGAACATTGGAGAAATCAGTAGTTAGTTACCTTTTACATAACATTTTAGTAGAAACTTGAAGCATTTCAAAATGCAGAGTGTATGTATAGGTACGTGCACCCTCACACACACACAAATGTGTATTTGGAAGAGCTCCTAGCTGGGTCCACATCCCATTTCCTCTAGGCCTTTACTAGCTCAGGCTCTGTCATTTTCCTTACTTTTCTATCTGCAGCTTTGGCTTCTATACTAGCTTCTTCATTTTAGCATATAGATATGCCCAAGTGGCTCCCATCTCTAAGAAAAGAATCCTTTCTTAGTCCTGCATCCTTCTGTAGCTATGGCCTAGTTTCTCTCTTTTAAAGTTAGTTTCTTAAAAGAATATTCCACAGTCCTTCACCCCTCTGCAGTCTGGTGTCCCTCTTCCTCCTGGATACTGTCCTAAGGTCACTAGTGAATTCCCCTTTGCCAAAACCAGCAGGCACCTTTCAGGCCTCATGAGAGTCTTCCCCGGATTATGTGACCTCTCCTCTGCCTCTGATGCCGTTGACCCTCTTTGTCCTTGAAATTCTCTCCTTCCTTGGCTTCCTGGATGCTGGCTCTTCCGCTTTTTCTCCTGTCAAACTGCTTCTTCCCAGCTTTCTTCCTGTGGCCGTTCCTTTAATAGTATTGTTTTGCCAGTGTCCAGTCTTTTCTGTTGCACTCATGTGTACTGTCTCGGGCTCTTCCTCATTTTCATGTCTTCACCTGTAGGCACACAGCTCTCCTCCCTGGACTCACAGATGACTCCACTTGGACATTCCACACCTCTGCCCCGACAGCTGAGCTACCCTTTCTCCCCAAAGGTGACTCCTCCTCATTATTCCCTGTGTTAGTAGATGGAACTTCCATTTACCTACTGGCCCAGCTGGAAAACCACGAGCAGTGCCAGGCTCCTTCCCAGCCTCCGTTTCCCATTAGTCTTCATGACCTGTGGATCGTTGGAGAAATCTGTCTGTGGTAGGCCATTTCTCTCCAACCCTAGGGCAACCATTTAAATTCTGTTCAGGCCCCCAACATTTCTCACCTAGTTTATCTCCAGAATTATCCATCTCTTCAGTCTCTTCCCCCTTCTGCTGTCAATGATCTTTTAAAGGCGCAAATCTAATGCTGTCCCCTTCTCTTGCTTGAGGCACTCATCTCTCTGTGGGTAGGCTCTTCTCTAGGCATCTAAGCCCTCGCATGTCTGGCTACACCCTAACTTCCTGAGCTCACACCCTGCAGTCCCCCCAGCCCCCAGCATGGACACATATACACATATATACACATACAGAGCCTGGTCCCTGAAAGAATTATGTTCGTCCTGGCCTCTCTGCTCTTAGCCATGCTGCACCCTCTACCTGCAATATCCATTCTTCCACTCCTCCAGATGGATTCTGACCTGTTGGTTCTCTGAGACCTTTCTTGAACAGGTGTCCTGCAGGCTCCACTCAGCCCTGCACTCCACGCTGGAGCTGGAGCTGTCTGTTTACTTGTCTGTTTATCTCACTTGTCTGTATGTATTGGAAAAAAAACTGTGTCTTCTCCAAATTTTCTGCCACATACATACCCAGCATCCGCTCATTGCAATGAAAAGTGTGCGCTGATTTTAGCTTCTGAGTTTAGGTTCTTAGCTGTAGTGACGAGTCACAAAGGTCATAAGACGGGACTTCATCTGCATTAAATTCCTGGGCCATATGGTGATCACAAGTTGTGTTTTCTGACCAAAAAATGCAAACAATCATCCATCCTTTATTGAATACATTAATAGTAAAATTATCAAATGACTTCTGCCATGGCTGTCAAGGGGGTGCCAAACCTTGCCTCCCAGACGTGAGCGGGTCCCCTAGCAGTGCCTGAAGTGGCTGCAGGTTCATCTCTGGTCCCCTGCAGAGCCCTGTCCTCTCCTAGTCAGATCTGCCAGAGGCAGCTTAATGCTACCCAAGCACACCGCAGGCCTCCGGGTTCTCCACAATCCCTTCCACAACTGAGCCCTGGGAGGCCCTGCTTGTTCCATCCATTTCCTAAAGAGCTCCTGTCAGACGGGCCAGGTACAAGGCCAGTTCCTTGTACACCAAAGCCACAGTGGGGGAAACCCTGGGGATCACCCAGATGGGATGTTGCCTGTGCTTTTCGGGGCTTGGCTTTTATATCATTATTTGCCCTGCACTTCCCCTGTGGACATCAGCCTAAAGAAGATATTCAGAGAAAGACAAACACTGTATGATATCACTTATATGTGGAATCTAAAAAATACAACAAACTAGTGAATATAACAAAAAAGAAGCAGACTCCCTGATACAGAGAACAAACTAGTAGTTACCAGCGGTGGAGGGCGGACACAATATAGGGTGGGCGTGGGTGTAGGAGGTATAAGCTAGTAGGTGTAAGATAGGCCTCAAGGATGTGTTGTACAACACGGGGAATATAACCAGTATTTTGTAGTAACTGTAAATGGACTGAAACCTTTAAAAAAAATTTTGTAATTTAAAAAAGAAAAGATATTCCGAGAATGTCGTGCCA
Organism: Leucopleurus acutus; assembly: GCF_964270905.1. Lineage (NCBI taxonomy): Eukaryota > Metazoa > Chordata > Mammalia > Artiodactyla > Delphinidae > Leucopleurus > Leucopleurus acutus. The sequence goes on along the minus strand of NC_139149.1, from coordinate 90,618,682 downwards.
ATTCAGCCTGCCTTGACGGCTCCAGCAATGAAAAAGAGGAACAAACTGACGGGGTCATCTGGCCCCGCCTTTGAAATCCTTTCCTCCTCTAAGCAGAAGAGCAAGCCCCTACCTCTAAATAACTGCAACAGATCTTTTTCTTCTTTTATTTACATTAAAAAGCATCCCTGTAAGAGACACATTTTAATGCTGCTCAGTCTTCCCTCTCAGGAAATTTATTCTCATATTTGACTTCAATGCTTTCTTGATATAATTTCCATCCTCAGAGAGAAGAAAAGCTGATTGGCATTATCTGTCTTAAAAGTCTGTATTTTTTATGGCCACCAGTAAATCTCCTGGACACAACATCTTCTCCAAACACAACAAGCTCAGTTCCTTTATCTTTTCTGCATATATTGCATTTTCCAGTTCTTTGTGTCGTTAGGCTGACCTCTTGTAAATTATAGTCTTAGACACTGAAGAGTGCCAGAGAGGAGACAGCAGATACGGTGCTTCTGGAGGGGCTTAGAATCGCTTCCAGAGGGGAAGAGAAAATAAATATGTGAAATATATTTACACACAGAAACACTACATACACAGCTCACTTTAGCTGTGTAAATAATGTTTAAGGAGTATTAGAGATTACTGTGTCCAAAGTTGGCCGGTTATTGTGAGAAGAGTAATGAACAGTGTTTGGAGGCAAAGGGGACCCAGCCTAGAGAGGAGAAATTGGAAATTCTCTTTGCTGCTCATCAGTTGTGTTCTCTGAACATATCCGTCTCCAGCCCTTAGCACAGCACCTAGCTCATTTTAGGCACGCAGGAGTGTCTGTTGACTGGATAACTAACTGACTAGCTGTAGTACTCTAGTAAGTGTATACCAGTATGATTCCATTTGTAAATTTGCAGTTAATTCTTATATCCTGTATACTCTCAGTTGTGGAAGTTTTAGGACTTTAGAGAAGAACTTTAAGTAGCAAACATTAACGATATGCTACCCTGCATTTGTCCCTGCTAGAGTTCATTTCAGTCACCTTCCTTCTAACTCTTTCTCCAGCTGGCCTACATGTGTATAAACCAATGGAAAAGGCAGGAGCTCATCTTGAAATGATTTTCCAGCCTGCTTGTTTAGTTCAGTCCGTCTGTTTCTCAGCCCTGCTGCCACATTGCCTTCATTTTACTTTACTTAAGGGATTTCATTATGAGGCAATTGCCTCTGAAAAAGGTTATTCCTCCCATTCAACCACACATAAACATCCCCTGTCCCCATAGTAGATTATCATACTTTGCTACCCTAGTGGCCTCCACTGAAAGACTGCGTCCTAGATTTGCTTTTCTGCACGTGATGTTTGGGTCTCAAGTCATCTTGCAAATACTGATATACATTTTTAAATCTATAAATGCAATCTCGTGTTCTGGATTGGATCCTTGAACAGAAAAAGGACATTAGTGAAACAACTGGTGAAATCTGAATAAGGCCTAATTTACATAATAGTTCATTTCTTAGTTTTGATCAACGCACCATGGTTGTGTAAGGTGTTACCATTAGGGGAAGCCAGGTGAAGGGTATAAGGGCACAAACATTTCACAAAAGGAGGAAATGTTAGGAACTCACGTACACGTGAACATCCTGATTATTTTCAAAACAATTTTTCAAGCATGAGAAAAATTGCAGACTACCAAACTGTACTTCAGATAATTCTAGGCTTTGTAAGGTAAAAAAAAGTAAAAACAACCCCTGTTCACACTCAGCCCCGCTTCCATTCATTTTCCTCCAAGTTCTGCTCCCTCCGTTCCCAGAGCTTCAGCTGTCCCTTCTGTGCTGCTGTCAGAAGTGCCCCTGGCTCTTCCACATCTCTCGCCCCACATCCGCAAGGGCCACGCCTGCTGTCCTCCACACAAGCACTTGATATTTAGCACAATTAAATCTCAATGCTTTTCCCCCTCCCCCAGCAGCCTGCCCTGTGTTGGCCAATGACATCACCATCCTGTCTCCCAAGCTAGGACTTCAGAGTCGCCTTCAATTCCAAATGCTGTCAGTCCTTCCAGAAGTTCTCCTGTGTCTACACACTCACCCCTTTCGCTTTCGCCTTGTGGTTACCCTGGAAGAGCCGCTGGGGTACGTGGTCAGGACTGTCCCTGCCTGCAGTCTCTCCACCCTCCCGGCTGCCTTCAGGAAGTGGGCATGACCAAACGCGTCAGTGTTACTTTCCTTCTTTTAAAAAGGACCAATGGCTCTATACTGCTGCTGGCCTGAACAGTCATAAACACCTACCTGGAAGAGAGATATATTATATAGCTATATTAGATGGTCAGCTCAAACCCACCTCCCTCCTTCCTCCACCTTCATCTCCTGGAAAGTAGAAGCACAGGCCTTTGGAGTCAGAAAGTCCTGGCCTTGAATCCCAGCTTGTGACCCTGGGCAAATTAGTTTTTGCCTCTGAGCCTCAGTTCCCTCTCACATAAAATGGAGGTTGTACTTACCACGCGGGGTTGTTGTGAGAATTAAATGATGTACGTTGAGGGCCACACCTGAAGCAGACTTCTCTTATTGTTAATCCTGTAGGGGGTCATGAGGAGTAGCCCTCTCGATCATCTCTGTCATACTTGTGTGTTATTGAAAATGGAAGTTGGTCATGTCTCATGGTCCCTCCTGGGACCGTGGTCTGCCTTCTACAGTAGGGGGCCCTCTTTGTAGGGAAGCTTCATCCCACATGGAGGGATTGAGCACTTTCCCTACACCCTCCCCAGCTGGGCTGGGACTATGTGCTGCTACCTGCCACAGGTTCGGCCCCAAACCATTAGAGTTGAAGGGAGCCTACCCTTAGGAACTGAATTTTATTCCCCAGAGTATAAGGGCCGTGTCACTCACTTGGTCTGTTCGCACTCTTGTGGATGAAACAGGAATTTTCAGCAGAAATCTTCAGAGCCTATCATATATTTATCAGGAGTGCTCCAAACTAGAATATGCCTGTCCCAGACCTCCATGGGGGATGAACTTCACCTAACTGGCTCAGTGCCCTTTTTTCAGTGGCCTAGTACAGGAGCTGGCGCACAGTTGTGCTTAATCAGAATTGGATGGCTAGATAGATGAATGGAAGGGTAAAGGACTTAATCTCTAGGATTTGTCCAGTAATGCATACTTAATTGAAAGACTGAGTAATGAATTCCCCAACAAGCTACGAGTTAGGCCAGTGGTTCTAAACCTTGGCTGCACTAATCACCACGAGAGTTTTTGTTTGAAGACTGATTTCTGGGTTCTACCCATACTTATGCCCTATTATTTTCAAAAGCTTCCCAAGTGATTCTAATAGACGGCCAAGGTTGGGACCTACCATGCTAGACCAATCTAAAAATATGTACCCTGTGCATAGAACTCTTATTTTCATGTTACCATGTTGTGTTGTAATGATCAGTTTATGTATCTTTCCCTAGCTTGACTTTATTCTCCTTGATACGCTCTGATATGCTCAGGTACTGTGACTGTCTCACTCATAATTCATAATTCCTAGTGCCTGGCACAGTGCTTGGCATGTAGCAGATAGTCATAAATGTTAATTGAGTTGGTGGCTTCTTTCATTTAGGTGGTACTATGCAATTTTCTTGTATCCTAAGACAAAGAGAAAATGCTAGCACCATGAGTTTTGTTTTGTGTATACGTGTGTGTGTGTGTGTGTGTGTGTGTGTGTGTGTGTGTGTGTGTGGTGTTTTCTAACCATCTATGCTTCGGTACCTGTTTGCTTGTCCCTAACTGATTTGTTTTTCCTGTTCACTCACCGTCATTTATCCAGATGCTATGAATTGACAGTAGCCAAAGATATTGGACTTTGTCAGGGAGTCTCAATTTGAAATATTTTGTCCCATTATTCCCATCTGTACCTAGGTTCCAAAACTCATCACTGTGCACGTAAGAGGATAGCTCACTAAGTGGTGTTTGGCACTGCCATCTCCCTTAATGAAAGCCATAGGGGCCTCCAGGCAAAGACACACAGGTTGCCCCTCCAACTGATTTTCTCAACTCCAAAATCTATTCATCTAGACATAGACTAATAGAGCTGGAAAGAGATTTAAGACACCAAGTTCAGTCACCTTCATTAACCAATGAAGGATCTGAAGCTAGGTGGGTTTTAAGACTTCCCTGAGATGACACAGTTTGTTAGGGACGCAGCTGGTACAGGAAACCTGGCACTCTGGTCCTCAGGCCTGGACCATTGCACTGTGCTCCTAGCACCTTGGACTACATCAGAAATCAAAGATCACACCCTTACTCCGTTTTTGGTATTTGTGTTAGAAAGAAAAGTGTCTGGAAAAAGGTATTATTACAGGTTTGTCAGAGGATGTGGGGAGGAAGAGTATTAGGTGGAAAGGGATTCTTGAATGAGACTTGGAAACTTCTCAGAAAAAGTGTGTTTTGTGGCAACACCACAATTTATCTGTGTTTCTGTCCGTTTTCAGAATTTTCCCCAGAGAATACCTCCTTCAGCAGATCCACCTGTATTCCCTCGCTGATCTGCAGCAGGTAAGCACTTAGAGGGGCCATTTCATTTCTGTTTTCTCCCTGGGAAAATGTTTTTGTTGATTATGGCTTTGGCACTGAATTCTGCCCTCACTGGAGTAGTTTTATTCACAAGCCCTAATAATCAATTATTTTCTGTTCAGAATGAGAAAAGAAAACAGTATAAAAAGATATTCTAGGACAATAAGAAATGCTGGCAAGGATATAGAGAAACTGGAGCTCCCATACACTGCTGGGAATGGAAAGTGGTGTGGCCTCTTAGGGAAATAGTTCGGCAGTCCCTCAAAAAGTTAAACGTAGAATTACCCTGTGACCCAGCGATTCCACTGCTAGGCATATACCCTAGAGGGTTGAAAACATATGTCCATATAAAAACTTGTACAGGAATGTTCAAAGCAGCATGATTCATAACAGCTAAAGAGTGGCAACAACCCAAATGTTCATCAGCTAATGAATGGATAAACAAAATGTTGTATGTCCACGCAATGGAATAGTATTCGGCCATAAAAAGGAGTGGAGTACTGATACATGCTACAGCACGGATGAACCTTAAGAAGAGCACGTTGAAAGAAGCCAGACAGAAATGAATACCTGTTTTATGATTCTTATTTTATGTGGACTTCTCTTAGGACGTCCAAAGTAGGCCAATCCATAGGGACAAAGTAGGTGAGTGGTTGCCAGGGCCTGGGGAGAGCCGGGGGTGAGGAGTGGCTGCTGATGGTGTGCGGTTTCCTTTGGGGCCGATGAAGGTGTTCTGGAATTAGTGGTGATGGTTGCACAACTTTGAAACTATACTAAAAGCAGCCAGTGAATTGTATACTTTAAAAGAGTGAATTTTATGGTATGTGAATTATATCAACAAAAAAAGTTGTACAAGGGAAAAAAAGACATAAAAGGCAATGAATATATTAAACTCTTTGACTTGTGCTCACGTCAAACAGTTGGATGACGCTAAATTTTAGTAAAACACAACAGAGCATGTAAGAGTCAAAATCATCTTCTTATACTTTTATTTGTGTACGTATCTCCTTTGAATGACTGACCAGGTTAGCAGCCGGGAAGAAAACCAACATTTTGTCTGTTCAACCCAAAATTCTGAATATGTTAAGCGTTGGTTAATCATTTAAATCAACAGCTCACTCCCTAAGAAGCTTTCAGACACTACATGAAAGTATTGCTTTCCTTTCCATGTATTGTGGATTCTTTCAAGAGTCAATGACCAAAAAAAAAAAAAAATTGGGACAACTTTCAGAACGTCTCAAACTGCTGTGATTCGGTTCTTTTGTCTCTTGCTGTTTTGTCCAGAAGAAATGAGGTCAACTTAATCTGTGTTCAGATCCTTCACTCATTTTTCAAGACTTAAAAAATAAGTAAAACCTTGAAAAGTAATTTAAACTAAGAGTTTTGTGTTCTCTTTATCCCACCAGAAGTAGGCAGGTTATTTTAAAAGGTAGAAATAGTTTTAGAGCATTTTAGTTGGAGAGGGTGAGAGAATACTAGGGTTTTAATTTCCACTTGTACATCCAGTTTAAACCTATTTGCACATATCAGCTCCTTCCCCTCCTTCAGTCTTGCTGTCCTTTACTACGTAATCAGGCACCAGTGATCTGCTGACTGGAGTGGAAAGAGATACAGTTTTAATTATGATTGCCCAGTGGTGTTCAAGGGGAGGAATCAGATACAAGACCCAGTTTACATTTATATATTTTCTAGGACTCTACCTGATCTTAGTATCTGAGGACCGAGACTCTTATCACTGGAGAAGTATGTTTAAAGGCACCAGTGACATCTTCTTGTAAAGGTGGTTTAAAATAGAATGGGTGGGCCCCGGAGTGAGTACTTTTTGAGCAAGCCTTTCAAAAATGAGTTTTGATACCAGATGAAGAGAAAGAATCAGTAATTCCATATTCATTTTAGGGTGTCAAGGTAGTGTAGCTACTTGGCATAATAAAGCCTTCTTTTTTAAAGCTTTCCTATACCCTGCTGTCTTTTTTTCTTTTCTTTTTTTTTCCTCCATTGTAATAATCAAACCATACATGCCAAGCAGCTTACCTAAATCAGTGGCACCAGTATTCTTGGTGGGCCATCAGCCTCGGAGCCCCATAAGCAGCTTAATCAGTTTTCAGCCTCCGTAGTAAAGCGATAGAGGCAATCAACAGCTTATCAAACTCCCTGTGGGCGGGGGCAGCCAGAGCTCCCTTCATCCATTTACTCCACAGTTCACTCTAACCTGGTTCTTTGTGCCTGGATTTAAGATCCCCAAACCTATCGTATTTAGAGGAAGTTTAATTCAATTATTTTTTTCTGCCTGAGGTGGGTTAAATTGGATTTAGCTTTTGATCTGTCTACATCTAGGCTATCAGTACTGAGGGGCACCTCTGCCCCATCTTCCCTTGGTTTCAGAGTAAATTTCTGGCGTGTTTTCTGGATTGGAACTGTTCTTGCAAATAGGTAAGAAAAGGTAACACAAGAAGGGGGAGAAAATACTATTGCTTTGTGACAGCGTGTCAGGGGTAGCAGGAAACCCAGCCTGACTGACCCAGCTCCCAGCCCCAGCTCGGCCTGTACCATTTCAGCCTCTGTCTGGGTTCTGCATCACCCTGTTTCAAGTCAGCTTCAGGAGTTTTAGAGCAAGTTGTTTCTCCCATTTGATTCCCATCCTTACTCCTAAAATAAAGGTCTCTATAAAAGCATCTCTTCTATCATATGAAATAACTATAGCAGAATGAATTTCAGTTTATAACTTTTGCAGGGAAGAGGAAGAAACTCAACCAAGTAACTGAAGAATTAATCTCAAATAATGGCAATATGAACATCCTTCCTAAAGGCCTAGATTCCTTTCTACAAGTTTCTCTCAAGTGAATTTGAGTTTTCCCATTAGCTTTTATTTAAAAAAACAAAATGTAGGTATCTTCCTCTCCAGAAAGAAAAAAAAGGTAAAAATTTAATAAACATGGTAAAAGGGGATTTATAATTTAAGTAAATATACAATAATCTTAAAATAATGTAGTAAACAAAACACTAATACCACCCAAATAAAGATGCTGAAAGAATTCTGGTAGGAAAAAATGTGCAACCTTTTTCCTCTCTCTCTGTTTTCATTTTTATAAGTAACAATCCCAAAAGTTTTAGCAGGTAGACTCAATTCAACAAATTGGCAGAAGATTTCAAACTCCCTTAATGCCTCTGAAATGACATTCAAGACAGTTTTTTCTCCTCTTCTTAGTATTTGAATTCACTGGCCTCTTTGCACGCACTCTCTCTACTTTTGTACACTTGGACCTGGGAAATAAATAGCACCCACTGACACTGCTTAGCAAAGGGGACTCCCTCTAGTTGTTCTGGGAGCTGTAGTCACCTGCCCACTGGCCAGTGAGTGCTCAGCGTTGCCAATTATTGGCAACATTTGTAGCTTATGCCAGTGCAGAGTCCCTAATTGTCTTTTTCTTTTCTTTTCTTTTTATTTTTGGCTGTGTTGGGTCTTCGTTGCTGCATGCGGTCTTTCTCTAGTTGCAGCAAGCGGAGGCTACTCTTCATTGTGCTGCATGGGCTTCTCATTGCGGTGGCTTCTCTTGTTGTGGAGCACGGGCTCTAGGTGCGTGGGCTTCAGTAGTTGTGGCTCGTGGGCTCAGTAGTTGTGACTCGCGGGCTCTAGAGTGTAGGCTCAGTAGTTGTGGCGCACAGGCTTAGTTGCTCCGCGGCATGTGGGATCTTCCCAGACCAGGGCTCGAACCCGTGTCCCCTGCATTGGCAGGCGGATTCTTAACCACTGCGCCCCCAGGGAAGCCCCCTAACTGTCTTTTTATTTCACCAGTAAATAAGTTGCTCACTGGGTTTTCCTAGCACAGGCAAAGGTAGTAGTTGACCCCCACACAGTCATTACCTAATCAGTGGCGGCATTTTAACATGTAAGACAGAGCAAGTGTCAATACTTCTCCTGTCCTAGTAGCAGGACCAAGGAAGGGCGAAGAAGATGGGGGCAGAGACTCTCCAAATCCCGGGAGCTGGGGGGGGGGGGGTTGAGGAGGGCACACCCGTTTGAGTTATTCATTTAAGTTTGGAATTTCAAATGAATTTCTGTTCAGCCAAGTAGATATTGTTAGAAGAACATTCAACCTATGCTCTTTGAATGTAAATCTGACAGAATATACTGGTTTTTTAAAAGGTAAAATCTTACAAACAAACTTTCAGGAGGTTTGAATGTGTGGTGGTGTTTTGAAATGATAGAACAATTCCTCAGAAAGGATTTGGCAGGCAATGGCTAAGCGTATGTGAATGAATGGACTGGTGCTGGTGCGTGTTTTTAATGGGGAAATGGGGCTGCTTTCTAAGAGCTTTGTTCCCACTTGGATACTTTGAGAAGGGAAAGTAGAATAGAATTTATGTTTCGTTATTTTCAGTCTACCCAGCATTATCAGAAATTCAAGGGAAGACTTTACAACAGGAATACAATAAAAAGATATGCTCCAGTGGGACAGCAGAGACAATACTGTAACCCTCAGTGCGTTAGCGTTTTGTGTTAGTTCTCCCCTTTCCCTGTTGAGTGTGCGACAAACCTTCTCCTTACTCAGATCCCTTTGGCGCTTTTAACACTGACAAGAACGTCCCACATCTTATCAGCAGAATACATTAGTGTATGTGAGTTAGCGTTCAAGAGATCCTGGCTGCTATTAAGGAGCAAATCGGAGCCATGGTTTACTGTGTCATTCCTCGGACCGTGTAAGTGATAGGAGGCTTCTTCTGAAGTTCCTTCTACTTGCTGAAAGGAATGGTCAGACTTGACTTCTAAATTGTGGCTACCCGTGCTCTTGTGACAAAAACCTAAAATGTCTATAAATGACTAACTCTTCTGGTGTTACTCACCTTTGGGACGTATGTAAGTTAAGCAGTGAATGATTCTATTTGTACCCGATCCGTGAGAAAGGGTACTGGATGATCCCAGGGGTGGGGCGGTGGGTTAGGGTGGCCCCCTCCTCACCCGCTCCCTCCACCGCTCACCACCGCACCTGCCAACACACACACACACCTCTTGTGGGACCATCTCAGGAGCTGGCTTCCCCATTGTTCACCTTCCCTGGGCCCTGAGTTTTCAAACTAGCCCCTACCTAATCAGTGGCGGCATTTTAACATGTAAGACAGAGCAAGTGTCAATACTTCTCCTGTCCTAGTAGCAGGCCATTCGATTCTAGTTAATATGAAACCGAGGCACACCTCATTTTATTGCACTTTATTGCACTTTGCAGACATTGTGTTTTTCACCTGTTGAAGGTTCGTGGCAACCCTGCGTTGTCAGATAATGCTCAGCAGCTTTTAGAAATAAAGTACTTTTTAATTAAGGCATGTGCTTTTTGTTTGTTTGTTTTGTTTGTTTTTGTTTTTGCGGTAAGCGGGCCTCTCACTGTTGTGGCCTCTCCCGTTGCGGAGCAGTGGCCTCTCCTGTTGCGGAGCACAGGCTCCAGACGCGCAGGCTCAGCGGCCATGGCTCACGGGCCCAGCCGCTCTGCGGCATGTGGGATCCTCCCGGACCGGGGCACAAACCCACGTCCTGCATCAGCAGGTGGACTCTCAGCCACTGCGCCACCAGGGAAGCCCAAGGCATGTACTTTTTTTTAGACATAATGCTTGTACACTTAATAGACTGCAGTATAATGTAAACAATTTTCATATGTACTGGGAAACCAAAAATTCATGTGACTCGCTTTATGGTGATATTTGCTTTATCTCAGTGCTCTGGAGCTGAACCCACAGTATGTCTGAGGTATGCCTGTATATTACCTGAGAAGAGTAAATTATTATTTTGGCACAAATTCTTTTGTCTTATTAATAAGTTGAAAGCACAGGATAATCAACTGAGGGGAGATAGATTTCAATAGATAAGTTTTAATTATGAGAAAATGATGGAAGCGTCTGAAATTTGGGGTACTTACTAAGAGATGTGAAGTGGGAAGGGTGCCAGGGGAGAGGACCCTTAGCCCTCAAGAGCCTTGAAAAGCGAGGAGCAAATCAGATGCATACTGCCTTTCCAGAGGGCCTAGAACAGTCTGCATTGTTTGTTTTATGCTAAAGCAATGAACATTTATACTAAGCAACTGGGCATGTAAATGTTCAATGAATCAGTGGATGGATGGATAAATACACACACATACATACAGTATCCTGAACTCATTCGCACTCTCTTCCTTTAAAAGAAAAGCAAACGAATTAATTTAACATAAGCCCTTAAACAAAATGATATTAGTAATGCTGGAATTGACATATATACGCTAATATGTATAAAATAGATAACTAGTGAGAACCTGCTGTGTAGCACAGGGAACTCCACTTCGCCATACAGTAGAAACTAACACAACATTGTAAAACAACTATACCCCAATGAAAAAAAAATTTTTTTAATTTAAAAAAGAGGGAGATGGGGCTTCCCTGGTGGTGCAGTGGTTGAGAGTCCGCCTGCCGATGCAGGGGACACGGGTTTGTGCCCCGGTCCGGGAAGATCCCACATGCCGTGGAGCGGCTGGACCCGTGAGCCATGGCCGCTGAGCCTGCGCGTCCGGAGTCTGTGCTTCGCAACGGGAGAGGCCACAACAGTGAGAGGCCCGCGTACCGCAAAAAAAAAAAAAAAAAAAAGAGGGAGATGAAAAAACAAACAAAAAAAAGAAATGCTACTTTGTAAAATAATGCACAGAATTCTAAAACCAAATAAAATCTCTGCTTTTTACATTATTGGAGCAACAGTGGGTTGTTCAATGTGGCAAACTTTCTGAACATTAAACCTTCTTGAACTGCTAGCTGGCTTTTCAGTTAGCTTTTTCTCTAGTCCCCCACACCCATGGAGTTCAGGAATTGTCATCCTTGTGACCTAAACATTTGTCAGAATTGGCTCCTGAAGAAACGATGCAAATTGGTGGCCCTACCATGAAGATTTTCTAGTGTGTTCTAGCTAGTGAGTACAACCACCAAAAGGTGACGTTTAAGGCATTTTGAGGCCACTTTTTAAAAACATACTTGGCTGAATACTTCTTCGAGGAAGTTTGCGAGTTATTTTCTGTGGCTCTGCCCCACCAAGCAAACACAGAATCAGAGAATGTTATTCTCTGTGGGTGCTCTTCACAGAGTCAGCAGACAAAGGCTGAGCCTAAGTGGGCACCCAGCACAGCTGCCCTTTCACCGAAGAAGTAACAGGTGATGACCTTTATTCACACGAGGGCTGACGTCTTTGAATCTGCAGCCCCCAGGGACACAGTGCCTCAGTGCCCACAACCAAGTCACTGGTCCCCAGGCCTCAGGAGCCCGAGGAACTTGTATTCATAGCCTCTCAGCACCCCTGATCCCCACGCCATTGTCCACCCCGGCCTTAGCGGTCAGTTTAACTAATTAGGAGCATTTGGATTTAACCAGCAGAAAAACAAAGCGTGACAGCTCGTCTGTGTTGCTCCATGGCCAGAGCCTGTGTCCCCTGCAGCCGTCACAGCCTTCAGAAGCCCCTGAGCATAATCTGGGATGAGACCAGAATGAGGCCTCCATTAAAACATCACTAAATCTCTGTTAGCAGCTTTCATCAGGGTCGGTGCAGCCAGTGAATGAGTTAGGAAAGAGGACCGTAAGTCATTCGGGGAACAAATCATTCCTTTTAAATAAGGGGGGTTTTAAACAGTGAATGTGGGTGTTTCAGGGTGAAGTGAAGGGACCGAAAGTTGCTCTTTGAAGGACTGGCAGGTTGGCAGCAGGGCAAATGGAAAGTCACCGTTGTCAGGAGAGCAGGTGGGAACAGTTCCTGCCTCACGGTGTTTCAGATCCCGGGGGGAGGGGAGAGGGAGAAGTGACAAGTACCAGGACTGGAGCCTGGGTCTTCTGACTCCTTCCCTGAGGCATGGGGAAGGCCGACGGGGGCTGCGGCAGGAAACGTGGCTAGCCAAGGGCACAGTTCTTGCTCCTGTTGGGAAACGAGGTCAGAAAGATGACCTTGGGTGCTGAGTGTTGGATGGAGAGGCTTGTGGTCCAGGTGAGAACGAGCTCAGAGATAAGGATTCCAGAAGCCAACCGTGAGCCCCTCGAGTGTAAACAGCCTGCTAGTAGATGAAGATGCAACTATACCCCTGGATGGTGCTCGGTCAGCACTGAGATCATTTTCCCGGAGTCCACTTTCCTGGCCCCCACGTCTACTTTGGCTTCCAACCATCTGGGTTTTGTTGTTGATTTGGAGTTTGTGTTGTTGTTGTTTCCCACGTATTAAAAAGCATTGTAATACTGACTAGGTGAGGGCCTGGTTTCAAAGACAGTTTACTTAAAGATAGAAAGTAAGGTTAGTGTCACTCTTACTAAAGGTGGAATTGCACTCTTCCCCCTGCCTGACCCCTCAGCCTGCCACCTCACACATAAATATCTTTTGATCCAAACCCTTTCTTGCCCCCTCCTGGTGACTCAAAACTAACCCATCATGTGATCAGAGAAACAAATGCCTACCATACCTTTGGTTGGTTAGTGGGGCATGGTTCTGTGTATTAGTTATCTAGTGCTGCGTAACAAATTACCCCACAACTTAGTAACCTAAAACGAAAGTAGACATTTACTGCCTCCCATGATTTCTGTGGGTCAGGGAATTCAGGAGCAGTTTAGTTGGGCAGTGTGGGTACAGAATCTGTCAGGAGGCTGCAGTCCTGATGTTGGTTGGTCAGGACTGCATCATCTGAAGAAGCCTTGACTGGCTAGAGCATCTGCTTCCAAGGTGGGTTACTCCCCCAGCTGGCAAGTTGGTGCTGACTGCTGGTGGGAGGCCTCTGCTCCTCCCCACATGGGCCTTTCCACGAGCTGCTTAATGAGTGTCCTCATGAGATGCTGGCTGGCTTGTGAGTGACCTGGGAGAATCAAAGCCACGTGACCTCTCCTTGGAAGTCAGCATCACTTCCACGTTCTGTTCACTTGAAATAATCACTAAGTCAGGCCCACGTTTCTGGGGCGAATTAGACTCTACTTTCTGAAAGGAGGCATGTCAAAGAATGTGTGAACATATTTTAAAACCACCATGTTTTGTAATAGCATGTTGTTTTTGTATACTGTGTTACTACCTTTTTAATACCCATTTTATAGGCAAGAAAACAGATTTAGAAAAATTAGCTGGCGTACCAAAGCTACACAGCTTCTGCTCAGTGACTGAACCAAGACTGAAGCCGAGGTTTTCTGACTCCTTATCCAATGTTCTTTCTGCTGTACCCTGAGTGTATGTGTATAAAAAAAAGGCAGCCTCTTGGGTAATGGCATCTCATACTTGCCATTTTTATGGCACAGAGATATAAAGGGGAAAAAAATATTTCCGAAAAGCTCAAGAGGAGAAATACATGAAGTCAGTTACAATTCTTGTAGTTATTTCCTATATACAGTGTGAGAAACATAAGGAAGCAAAAACCCCCTTATCATACATGACACAGTCACAGGGAATAGCCTGGGGCCCCAGAAAGGTGTTTAGGTACTTTTCTCTCACATTTCTTTTATTGCCCTGGTCAAACTTCCCTCATGCCACCAACAGCCAGCATGAAAGGGGCCCCAGGAGTCCTTCTGATTCTTCCTTTCTATTTGGTTCAATTCAGTAAATGCGTGTTGACTGTGCCAGGCACTGTGCAACAGAGGAGGCAAAGGTGAGTAAGTCACAGTCCCTTCCCTGCCTGAGCTCACAGTCTAGGGAGGGAGGCACACAAGCTTTTTTTTTTTTTTTTAAGTCAGGGGGAGTTGAACTCAGGGTACTCAGGAAACACATCCAACCCAGTGTGGAAGATGATATTTCACAAAGATATCCACAACAGTATCTCCCATCCCACATTCCCTTCTTATGCTGAGACTTTGACATTCTTCCTATTGAGAAGTGGCATCTTTTTTTTCTGAATTTGGGTGGGCCTGTGACCATGGAAGTGATGCTATGTGACTTCTAAGGCTAGGTCATAAAAAGTGATACAGCTTCAACCTGCCACTCTTTGGGAACGCTCACTCTTGTAAACCAGCCACCATGTTTTAAGGAAGCCCATGCTAGCCCGTGCAGAGACCCAACAGAGAGAGGCCACATGTAGTCATTCCAGATGACAGCCATCATCAACCACCAGACATGCGAGTAAAGATACCGCCAAATGACTCCCCACCTAGCCTTCAAGTCTTTCCAGCAGAGGCTACGATGAGACTGCAGATACCATGGAGGAGAGACAAGCCGTCTCTACTGTGTCCTGTCTGAAATCCTGACCTACAGAATCTGAACATATTGACTGTTTTACACCACTAGGTTTGGGGGTAATTTGTTTTATAGCAATAGTAACTGGAACGCCCAGTAACCTGGCTGTCAGGGAAGGCTTCCGACTGGCTGTGATTCTAGATTAAGAGGTGAGGCTCTATAGGCATGAGCTAGGCAGAGGGCAATGGGATGAGGACTTCCAGGCCTTGGTAGCTTCAGACCCCTCAGTGACCTTAACCCACGGTGTTTCTGGAATGGAGGCAAGCAGGAGAAAACTCTCATTGCTGACTTGGACATTTCTGAAGAGTAATTTTCATTACTGATTTTGACAGTTCTGTCTGCATGCTTCAAGATTTTGATAGCTTGTCTCAAAACATTCATGGTATAAGTATGATGGTATCACATCACTTTCCTCAGAAATGAAAGAGTCTGTGATGTGCCTAAAGCAGCAAAGAGTGTAGAGTTTATAATCTTTCCATCCCACCTGCACATCTGAAGCATGAGCCCAGTTCTCTATCAAGAGAACTGCCTAGGTGTTCTCTCTATTCATTTACTCATTCAGCAGATATTTATTTAGCACATACTACATGCCCGGAGCCATGCCGGCCCTGAATTTGAGAGGGCTCATTTTCTCAGAAAAGGACTAGTGTTCCTTGATGGTTATGGTCAAACCCCTGTATTCTGCCTGGGTGCCAAGAATTAGTAGAGGCTACCTATAATTCTGCTGCAACCCAGTGACATCCGGTGGGATTTTACCCCTTGATGTCTCATGCCAGCCATTCTCACATTTGTGGTTGGTCTACAAGGGGCCAGAGGGATTATAAGAAGGCTCTGTCTAGTCAGGTGTCGAGGGCTGATGAGGTTTCTAGCACTTTCAAAATTCATTCGCTTGGCCATCATTAAAAAGTCTACAGATAGGGCTTCCCTGGTGGCACAGTGGTTGAGAGTCCGCCTGCCAATGCAGGGGACACGGGTTCGTGCCCCGGTCCGGGAAGATCCCATATGCCGTGGAGCGGCTGGGCCTGTGAGCCATGGCCGCTGAGCCTGCGCGTCCAGAGCCTGCGCGTCCAGAGCCTGTGCTCCGCAACAGGAGAGGCCACAGCAGTGATGAGGCCCGCGCACTGCAAAAAAAAAAGTCTACAGATAACAAATGCTGGAGGGAGTGTGGAGAAAAGAGAAGCCTCCTACACTGTTGGCGGGAATGTAAATTGGTGCAGCTACTATGGAAAACAGTGTGGAGGTTCCTCAGAAAACTAAAAATAGAATCACCATATGATCCAGCAATCCCACTCCTGAGCATATATCCAGACAAAACTAAAATTTGAAAAGATACATGCACCCCTATGTTCATAACAGCACTATTTACCATAGTCAAGACATGTGGAACCTAAAATAGGACACAAGTGAACATAGCTACAAAACAGAAACAGGCTCACAGACATAGAGAACAGACTTGTGGTTGCCAAGCGGGAGTGGGGAGGGGTGGGAAGGATGGGGCGTTTGGGATTAGCAGACACAAGCTATTACATAAAGAATGGGTAAACAACAAGGTCCTACTGTAGAGCACAGGGAACTATATTCAATATCCTTTGATAAACCATAATGGAAACGAATATGAAGAAGAATATATATATATATATGTATAACTGAGTCACTTTGCTGTACAGCAGAAATTAACACAACATTGTAAATCAACTATACTTCAATAAAATTAAAAAAAGAGAGAGACAAAGTTCATTCGCCTGATGCTCTAGAGATGGAGCCAGGAAGCATGGCAGCCTCACAGGACTGCATTAGCTCGTGTGTCTTAGCGAGAACTGTTGGCTGCATGTGTTAGTGGCCTGCAATTCCATCTACATTTGGAACTTGCTGCTTTTCAATAATTATCACCCCCATCTTTCTGAGGAAAAATTTTAAGGTTGACGGGGGCAGCTTTTCACATTGTTCTTTGTTTTTTATTTTAATTTCTGGCTAACTTCTAGTAAACCATCAACATACTTGCTTCTGGAATTTTAAACAAGATTCAGTCTCATTTGTGACAGCAGGAAAGATCTTTATAGCACAATAAATAAAGAAAAGGTGTAGGGTGCCTCGGTCACTCAAAAAGCTATTGAAGCATTAATAAGCCTGGACTTCTGTAGCTGGGGAGCTGGTTTCTGTCACTCAGAAGCTCACTCTGTTCCAGGGAGCTAGTCACTCACTTATTCATCCATAAGGAGAAAGTGATAAATGTCTGTTATGTACCAGACACTTACCATGCCAAGTGCAGGGACAGGAGAGAAAAGGCACAGCACCTGCCCTCTGGGAACACCAGCTCTCCAAGTTCTGTCCTGGTACACCAGCCCAACCAAGCCAGTTCACATTTTAGAGGAGGGAAATATGGCTTCAGAACAGGGTTTTGTTGACTCTGATTCCTGCAGAGGCCAGGAAAGTGGCGCCCGTGCCCGAAGCAGGCCTGAGGTGAGACTTCAGGCCATGATGAGTAGCCGGAGAGAGCATCTGCCTCTGAAGGGGACAGCTGGTACTCAGAGCCCCAGAGCTGTCATCCCTTCCCCTTTTCCAAGAGAAGCCGGAAATTCGTATTTTTATGTGAAATTTCTCAATATTTAAACACTCTGCAGGCCAAACAAAACACAGCTACTGGTTTTGACCTCTGCTTTATAAAAGAGAATGCCTGCTTTTGTTCCGTCAAACTAATGAATGCTCAATTACGGGAAGGAATTTGGAGGTTAGTGTTAGATTGTGCTCCTCAAAAGGCTGCAGACCCCATTCCGAACCCTTGAGATGCTAACTGACAGACTTGCACAGGCTGACAGCTGGGCTCTGAAAGTGGACACACACAAGGAAACAGGCAAGCTATTCCAGGTCACTTTGCAAGGTCAGGGCAGTAATGCAAACATTCGGAAGGCTGAAGACAAAGGTCAGGTGGCAGCAAGGAAGCCCTACATTTCCTCAAGCTATTGGTTAATAAATCATATTCAAAAGGTATCACCAGATTCTCCCTCCCTGTCACTGCTTTGTGAGGTGGAAAATTAAATAGAAATCAAAACTAAGATGGCTGTCAGGAGCTTTTAGGAGACCAGCAGGCCAGTGTGAGGCCAACATGGGATGAAGTTTCTGCCTGGAGCAAAGGTCTCCAAAGGGGTGATGACACCCGACCTTGGGCATTGCAGAGGGGCTGAACGGTGCAGTGGTTATGCACCGAAGCCTTGGAGACTGGCTGCCCACATTCAGATGCTCACCCTAGACTCACTAGGTGACCTTGGGCAAGTCACTTCACTTGGTGCCTCGAGAAGCACTTCATTTCTGAAGTGGGGATAATAATAGTACCTGCCCCAAAATGTGTTTATGAGGCTTAGAAGAGTTAGCATGTATGACACTTAGAACTCTGCTTCACACGTAAGGCTTAGGAGATAGGAGCTGTACCAGTGGTACAAGTACTGGTATAGTGTTGCTAGGAGATGTGGACTTTTATAAATGGCTCCCTGTAGCTTTCTTCAGTGGCACCAAGACTCTGCATCTGTGGACACTAGACTGCAGTTATCACCACAGAAGTAATGCTGGCTACACCCCAGTTCTGCCTCTCAGATTCTGCAAGGGTGTCTAGACCACAGGATCCTGCTGCAGCAACAGTTGCACAGTCACCATACGGAACAGCACCTTGATAGGGAAAGCTTCCTCCTGCCTCCAGGGTGCTCCTAGACCAGACGTCCCCAGTGACCCCGCAGGGGAATTGCAACTCGAGAGCCCCCTGCCCCACACCTTCTCCCCCGGCAACAAGATCTCCCTAGGGCTCTGCTAGAACAAGTCAGGTATTACCCTCCCAGCCTCGCCACCTTTGTTAGTCTTGCTGAGAGACCTTCAGAGCTTGAACCAGAAGGTGGGTTTTGGCTTCCAAGTAAAGGTAGGGACATTCGGCACCTGTCTCTGAAGAATGCATGCCCTTTTGGTGGGCTGTGCACAGATGTCTTTTCAGTTTTAACAAAAAGCATTCTGTAAGTTTTATAGAACCATAGAATACCTATTTTGTGTGCTAAAAAAAATACTGAGTCCACGCTATTTCTGCAACTATAGAAGGGAGGAGCTTCCCAGACTGAAATGTTGGCAGAAACAAAGAGAACCCATGTTCCTTCCCACCTGCAATTATAATTTTACTAGCTTGTAAAGCACACACAGATTTGCAGTACATTCTTCCCTTGCAGTTGGGGAGAGGCCCTGCTGCGAGTGTAATTGGCTTTCTAGCTTCCTTTAACGTTGAGGTGGAAGGGAGCTGGACTGAAGGGCCTTTACTCTTAGAATTAACTGATGTTGAATTGTGTTAAAATCCCACGCGTCTCCCTGAATCCATGTGTTCCATTAAGTCTTCGTCAGGAGTGGAAACACAGCTTACCTCTGAAAATATCTCCATCCCTATCACTTCTCACAGCTTATAAAAGCCAAGTTTCTTTTTTTAAAAAAAAAACCAACAATGCATTTTTAACTTAACCCTCATAGGGATTATTCTCAACCCTGTTAACCCGTGTGGTTAAAGCTATATGGCATCTTTATTTTTTTAATTTATTTTATTTTTGGCTACGTTGGGTCTTTGTTGCCGTGCACGGGCTTTCTCTATTTGCAGTGAGCGGGGGCTACTCTTCTTTTTGGTGTGCGGGTTTCTCATTGCGGTGGCTTCTCTTGTTGCGGAGCACCGGCTCTAAGTGCCAGGGGCTTCAGTAGTTGCAGTACACGGCTCAGTAGTTGTGGCTCGTGGCTCTAGAGCTCAGGCTCCATAGTTGTGGCGCACAGGCTTAGTTGCTCCACAGCATGTGGGATCTTCCCGGACCAGGGCTCGAACCCCTGTCCCCTGCATTGGCAGGTGGATTCTTAACCAGTGAGGCACCAGGGAAGCCTATATGGCATCTTTAAATGACAATTTCATACGGTATATCCAACTTTGGACCACTTTCTTCTCTGGCTTTGGCTCCTCTGTTCCCAAGAGGAGAATCACAAGTGCATTTGGATAAAAACTGCCTTTATCACCTCACTTCTTGGGTCCTGAGTTTCCTCATTTGTGATGTGAAAAGGTTGAATTAAGCAATTTTTAAAGCCCTTTCTAGCTCTAGGACTCTGGTTCCATGATTATAGAATCCTTGAGAAGCGATTAAGTTGTGGAAGCCACTCTACCTGTATCTACTTTCTGGGGTTTCCCAGCCAGTTTGCATAAAGCAGCCAAGCTCTGGGCACAGCCAGGAACCTGGGAGGAGAGCCAGATCTTAGCCCCTTCAGTTCTAAGTGACAAATGCAAGATTTCCATTTGCCAAAGGTCAGCTGGTATTTCAACTTGTCATTAAATAGAACTTTGAAACGTTTTCACAAATACAACCTAAAAGACAGCTTACAAAAACAAGTCAAATATTACTGATTTCCTATATTCCTTAAACACAAATTGTCTTTGTAATACCTTACACTCCAGTGGCAGTTCGAAACAATGCCCAGCACACAAAAGGTGGCCAATAAAAACATGCGGAAGAGAATATGCCATTTAGTGAGTTTGTAACTAAGATGGGCAGTGTCACTCAGGTTATCTGGTGAACGGTGGGTTGGTTTTCTCGGTGCTAACAGCAGAGATCCCACTGCAGCTCAGACAATAAAAGGATAGAGCAGGGCTTCCCTGGTGGTGCAGTGGTTAAGACTCCATGCTCCCAATGCAGGGGGCCCGGGTTCGATCCCTGGTCAGGGAACTTGATCCCTCATGCATGCAGCAACTAAGTGTTCATATGCTGCAACTGAGGAGCTGGTGAGCCGCAACTAAGGAGCCCACCTGCCGCAACTAAGACCCAGCGCAACCAAATAAATAAATAAATATTAAAAAAAAAAAAAGTTGGGGCATTAATAAGGGAAGGTGTGGACCTGATGAGAAAAGGAAATCCAGGGAAGGATACTGTGAATGGATTCTTGGCTGGAGGAGAGGTCAAGGGTGCAGAGAAAGTCTAGGTAATGGTGGGTAATAAAACTGCTGATTGGAATTTCACCTTTTCTCCTTTCTCTGCCTACTGCCTGCTGGGAGTAGGGACTCATCATCCTACAGGCAGGTAGAAGGGGCTAGAAAGGGCCAGGATTCTCAGCCTGCGGGCTTCACCCCCAGAGTGGTTAAGGCACAGTCTCACTGAAGGCCAGGGGCCTGCTCACTCCACTCTCATGTCATAGCACTTAGTCAAGGAGAAAGAGAAAGGAACATTCAGGAAACCTACTACCCAAGGTAACAATAGCAGTCTATCCCTTACCAAGTCACATCCTATCTCTGGCACTTAAAATCTTTGTCTGTAAGATGAGAAGGTTGTACTAATAATTAGATTAACAATGGCTACTTTTTATTATATGCTCAAGAAATGTTAGTTACTTGTATTATTGAGTGCTTACTTTAGGCCAGATCTTGTTTGAAATCTACGTGGATTATCTCATTTAATCCTCACAACAGCCCTATAAGACGGGACAATTATCATCCACCTTTTGCCAGTGGAATGAACTTGCCCAAAGTCATCTAGCTAAAGTGGAGGAGCCAGGACCCCAGGCTGTCCTGTTCTAGCACGTACTCTTTTGCTTTTTCAATTTTGTATGAAATTTTTCAGACTTATCAAAACATAAATAACAACTACTACCCGCTGACTACCGCTGTAACTGTAGGTATTCCCTTTGCCGTGGGCATGCACTCCGAGCTGCTACACTGTACAGTCTGCTTCCAGCACTGACGTTCTCTATTTCTAGAGGCAAACTGGTAGCAAGATCCACCTGGCAGCAAGGCCCAGCCCCACCATTGCTAAAGCCCCACCAAGTCTTTCACTGGGTGGAGGGAGGGAATACTATGGCAAAGAGGGGACCAGAACAAGGTTCCCATGCACCCATCGCTGGCCAGAGAGCCAACACGTGGCACGAATCCCAGAGCCCAGGACACTTGGTGTAGCCAGTGTGATCATAGCAGTCAGGCCCAGCCCCCCACCCAGTTCCCCTACACAGGCCATAGCCCCTAAAATTTTTTTTTTTTTTTTGGCTGTACGCGGGCCTCTCGCTGCTGTGGCCTCTCCCGTTGCGGAGCACAGGCTCCAGACGCACAGGCTCAGCGGCCATGGCTCACGGGCCCAGCCACTCGGCGGCATGTGGGATCTTCCCGAACCGGGGCACGAACCCGTGTCCCCTGCATCGGCAGGCGGACTCTCAACCACTGCGCCACCAGGGAAGCCCCTAGTCCCTAAAATTTTTACAGATCCGTTTTGAACACTGGCATGGTGGTCGAAACGGAATTTCCAATTCTATCCAACCCATTGACCTGTAGTTGTCAAAAACAGCAAATTTCTAGAATAAAGAACTGGATAACCCACTGAATATATTAACTTATAGTCCAAAAAGGAATGCAGGCTAAATACATATGGATTTGTGACGCTATGAATTCACTTTTTGTGTTTCAAAAGTTTGGAGTTAACAGATTCTACATTCGTAGCTATGGCTGACCTGTGTCCACGTGTGTTTTTGTATTTACAGCTAGTCTGATTCCAAAAAGGACTTTTGTGGTAGAGCTTCTCTCTCTCCTCTTGTGTGTGTGTGTGTGTGTGTGTGTGTGTGTGTGTGTGTGTGTGTTTTCATAACTGTGACTAATTTTAATTCCCATCCCTTTCCATTGGTTTGAATCATTGGCATATACACTTATCAAAGATGATTCTTTGCTGCTCGGGATCCTGCATGCTTGGAGTTCTGCTAGCATCCCTCCCACAGAATGTGGTTAGGAAACCCAACTCTTCTAGAATTGCCTTTAGCCTAAAGGTTCCCCCCAGCTACTGGAAAGACAGAGAGCAAAAATCTCTGATGCAGCTGACATTTTAGGTGTGTATATAATTTACCAAATTGTTGGCCACTCAGCTCTTAGTCAGTGGTCACAAAAGGAGTTAGCAACCCTCCCCTGCTATCCCAAAACCCGAAGAAGGAAGGGTGTTACTTGGCTTTGGCACAGGCCTGCTGGCGCAGTGTCAGACAGCAGCACAATGGTACATTTTGGCCGCAGAAGACTTTGGGGTGGCAGAAAGGGCCAACATAGTTGTGGCATAAGTTGGCCAAGATATTAAGCAGATCTGAGTTTAATTTAATGTAGAGATAACAACTCTTTTTTTGTTTTCCAGCTGGCTGCTGCTTTCTCTGTCTCCATGGGACCAAAGATTTCAGCCAGGAGTTAGTTCATAAGGGCATTAAAGTCCTTTCAAAGTGAGACATGTAATGGTCTTTACACAGGCTTTCACATTTGGCTGGGCAAGATGAAGTAAGGATAAAAAGGCACATGAGGATCTGGGGGAAGCTGAAAATGGATCTTGAGGCTTGAATTCCTCCTATGCGTTTGCTTAAGCCACATTGCCTGAGCTTAGAATAGAGAGGCAGGCAGTCTGTCTCCTTGGGATAAGGAAGGATTTGGAACTCAGCGACTCTGAGGTCTTGGCCCCTACTGTGTTTTCTGGTTTGTTTTGTTAGCAGGAGCAAGTTATTCTAGTTTCTTGCTTCTGGGGTTTTCTTCTGCACACTTATAAGCTGAGTCTCCACCCCGCTGATGGCAATGGGGTGGATGGAATGGGATAATGAAAGGGGTGGAGAGAGAAGTTGATTCAGCTGCTTAGGATGAGGGAGGCAAAGAAACTTCAGACCTCAGAGCTAGCATCTGAGTCCATCGAGGGCGGGGAGGGAAGGGGCACCACAAGGGCTGAAGTCCTCCCAATACGGGAGAGAAGCTGGTCTTTGAGACACTGCTGTGGCCGGCACACCAGCTCATTGTCTGAATGGTGATTTTATCACCCATGAAATGGTTAAGCTGTAGTATTCATAGTGTTTAGAAAAGTAATCCATGAAGTATAACTGATCAAAAGTGATGAGATATACCTAAAAATGTTAGAATGGTAAATTCTATGCTACATATATTTACAATAACAATAATAATGAATACTCTTAAATGATCATGAGCTTCTCGGGAAAGTACTCCTTGACTATATTTTACAACCTTTCATGTATTTGTTAACTGCGAGGTACTGTGATGCAGTGAATTAAAAATGCACTTAAGATGAGATACATGTGCTGGTGGGCAGTGTGCTGAAAGAGTCCTCTGAACTGGGAGGAGAGATGCATTTGGGAGGAAGGACCAACCCCTCACATCCAGGATCCAGAGGGGCTGGCCCAGTGGGGTGTCCTCAGTTCCCAGGCTGGGAGCAGAAAAGGTGCTTTGATGATTCTTGCCAAGACTGCTTTGCATTCCCAAAATAAAATGTCACCTGAGTTGCTTGGTTCTTAGGCCTGTTCACAAGAGCTTTCTAAAACAATCCATAAGTGAAAGAGTCAACTTTGAATGCAAGTCTTTATCGTATCCGTCCTGCTACTAAGAACAGTGCCTGGGCAAGAGGAAGTGCCCAATAAACATGGGTGAATGAATGAATCAGCTATTAGAAGAGGAAGACAGGAATGAGAATGAACTTGAAAGGGGCTATGCATTGCTACAAGCTCTGTTGTCGCATAGTAAGCATTTGTGAACTGAAGTCCCCACCAACATTTATCTTTTGTTTTTCTCTTTAGTACTATGTGGTCCTGAGTTCAAACACCTGACTTCCCAGTAAACCTTTAAATATTCATGGTCTGTTGTGTGGCTCCAGCATGCCCTCTGAAAGGCAGTTTAGCACAGTACTTGAGGGTATGGAGTCTGGAGCCAGACAGCCTGGGTTTGCATCTTAGCTGCACTCCTTCCAGCTGTGTGATCTTGAGCAAGTCACCTTAAACTGTTATGCCTCAGTTTCCTTACCTGTAAAATGGGGATGATTAAAGTACCTACCTCACAAGATGGTGAAGTTAAGCGAGTTACAAATACATAAAGTACTTGGAAGAATGCCTGACATATAGTGAATGCTCCGTGAATGCTGCTCTTGAAAGTCCCTCACCGTAGTATTGACAAGATGCAGCTGATTTACAACACTACTGAGGCTTTAGCATGCACCCTGTGACCACAGGTGCTTCCTTTCTCTGTGCCTTTTATTCTGACTAGCAGTTCTAGCTATCCGTGAATAGGAAGAACACCTTAACTGACATTAGAAACTCTGAAATGTTACAAAGGGGATTCCCTCCCTGGACAATTTGACATTTATTTCACATCCTAATTCTACCTCTACTACCAATCTTTTGTAGTTTAGACGGCTTCAATTTCTCCATCTCTGACATGGATAATAATTTACCTTACATGACTCATAAGGAAACTAATAAAATATATATTGAAATTTTATCAAAGTACCTTAGCAAATTATTAAGTGTAATGAAGATGTTTTCAAATGGCCCAGCACTAATACTGGCATTTTAAAAAATACATTGAAAACAGTAGTTGACTTGTTAATAACCATACCCTTTAAAAGCAATATTATAAAGCTAAGTAGTGATACCCCAATAGAAGAAGCAAAAAAAGGTAATATGTAGCCATCTTGATACAGAGCAGAAATTCAAAGTCAGAGTTTGGTAGGGTGATATTGCTGGGGACGTTGCACTTAATGATGGCCTTTGCTACTATCAGGTCTTATAGCATATTCTTTAGTAGTAAGTTACTATATATGTAAGTGTGCACAAATATATATGCAAATATATAGCATACACAGTCATGTATTTAAGGAAATGGTCTCTTCTCCATAATCTGAAGATTCCTGGTAACTCCATTTTAATTTAATAACATACATTCTCACTTGATCTCAACCACCTGCTTCCTAGGATGCCCTATAATTTACACTGTTGACATTACCTTGTGACAGGAATTACGAGCACTACAGCCAGCTTGGGATTCTTAAAAAATGAATGAAAAATAAAGAGGAAAAAGCAATAAGCGTGAATGGGGAGGGGCTGGAGGTGGCAGGAGGAGGAGAGGAGGGCAGCTTGGCCCAGGAGTGGCATTGGAAGTGGGAAAGGAGAGGGAGCTGGCTGCCTCGGGACGTGTTATTTTTCCTGTGGCTTCTTGCTCCTCTCCACCCCCACTTCTTCCAGTCTGAGCTTCGAGTACAGTTGAATTTTCACCGCAGAACTTGGCTGGGTCTCCTCAGGGACTTTCTCTTTCCCATCTTTCCATAAATTATAGGTTTGCACATGAGAGCAGAACAGATGATTCCCATTATCTCTTGGGTTGGGTTAGGATTTTTTTTTTTTTTTAAACCTCCTGCCCACTCTTAAATGTGTATCCTAATTCAGGGAGGTGGAATTTTTATTAACAGTGGCCCATCCACCAACGAATTGCTCCCCTCTTCCTTAATAGGATGGCTTTAATCTGGTTTCCTTGACCAGTGTGACTGTGATCATTTTCCTTGGCCTTTAAATACTCTCAGGAAGTCATTGCTCCAGGAGAACAGGGCCTGTCGGAGTTGTTCACCCATAACCCCAGCACCTGGAACCGTGCCCAGCATCCTGCAGACTCCCCATGAATGTATATGTATTTTGGTGGTAGCGTGACATTTCTAGGGCACTATTACGCTTTTATAAATGACCCATCAGATCATTGTAAAGGAATTGGACAGATCCAAAAGAGTTAATTTACCCCAGAGCATAGAGGTCATTTATAGATAGGGTGTAAGGCTCACTAAAAGCTAGAGCCACTGTAAGCAGTTAAGGTTTATTGAGCTCCAGCCCTGGGCACTCTTTTTGATTAGATACCCAGAGCAGACGCAAACTCAGTAAAGAAAGGGGAAGGGAGAGGGAGGGGATATGGAGATATATGTATACGTATAGCTGATTCACTGTTGTACTTCAGAAACTAACACAGCATTGTAAAGCAGTTATACTCCAATAAAGATATTTTAAAACATAAATAAAAAGAAAGGGGAAGGGAGTTTACTGCCTTGCATTCTGCTCTTTTTTGGTACAGTACTCAAGCTAAGCCTTCTAAAAGAAGTAAGTCCTAGGGAAAAGGTGCAAAGGAAAATGAAAAGATGTGACCTAATTCCACTTCCAGAATTTGGAACATTCTATTACTTATAGACATAAGAGTAGAGTGAAGGAATATTCCAAAAAAATGTCCTTGACTCTATGGGAGGAGGAAGAGAAGTAGGAAAGGACAGATAACATTTTTTTAAGAAAGAATAATGTTTCATGCTGAATTCACTAGTAAAGTTGGGAGACCTGCCTGAAAGAGCAAGGAAAATGAGGATGATAACTTGGTCTCATCAGAAGAGAAGCCTAGCAATGAAGAGGGCTGTAGAGAAAAGGGAGGCAAGTTATAAATGGGGGACCATGACAGCAAAAAAGGAAAAGCTGAAATGTTCAACTTGAGACACTAGAGGAAGAAAACAGCCAAAGTTGAGTGGACAGGAAGAGGAAGAAAAAGAGATGTTACCAAGAAGCTTGTGGTAGCGATGGAAGAAACTTCCCTACAGTGAATGGACAGAGACTGGAGAAGATATTCTTAAATCCAGATCCTTTGAATGAGGCCGCCATCAAGTAGACCCATTAGAGGGTCTAGAGATTACTATAAATTTTCAATTTGACCTTATCTTGTAGTTTAATAAACTAAATATGTACTTGTCCACTATCTCTTGCCCTAACCTTGACCAAGATCTACTATATTAATACCCTCTCTTTCTACTTGACTGCCCTGGCAGCGCTGTTGTTCTCACTGTACTAAATATAGTTCCAGGGACAAAAGGGATGAGACACATGAAAGGCAACAGCTTAAGATATGTTAATATATGTCTTTCTTGTTCAAGACCAACTAATCCATCTCAGGAGCCCCCTAGAACTACTGCTTTTGATGTTAGCTTATTTATTTGATGATTTGGTGATGAGTAAGTCCTCCTGTACTGCATGTCATAATATAAATTAAATCATAACATGTGAGGGTTAAATCTCCCCACTCTGAGGGTTAAATCCTATGTTAATTCTGTTGTTTACTCTAACAAGAGGAGACATTAACTTCATAATTAAAAGCCTAATATATTTGGATGGCCTTGTTTACGTAAGTAGTGACCTGCAGTTAAGATCCTGAAAGCCTTTCTCTATGGTGTAATCTTTTTTGTGTCAAACACATTGTGTAGTATTGCCTTAAAGACAAAGATATATCATTCAGACTTGCTCTTGACCTAGAAAATGGGCCATGGAAGAAAACTTAAACCAAATGAACATTAAGTTGCCTTAGATGCACTAGTACCAAGTTATTCATTTTAATTCAAATTAGTAAAAGAATTGTCATTCTTATTCTCTGGCTATATGTTCTCTCCAGAAATACATTACTGTGTCACTATATGCCTGATATAGTCTAACAGATGCCTAGACCTTTGGTGTTTCTCAGAGTGTGGGATATTAGGGATAACTATTGATATTAACATTTTTAAGCTCTTAATATCTGTTGCTTACCATTCTAAGAGCTTTACCTGTATCTTCTCATTTGATTCTCACAATGAAGTGGGTATCATTATTATCCCCATTTCATAGATAAAAACCTTAAGCAGAGAAGTAAATGACTTGCTCAAGGTCACCAGCTGGTACGTGGGAAAGTCTCAGAATTTGAACCGAGTTAGCCATTGCTCTTAATTACTATGTGAGGATACCTCTGATTCCATGGAATGTCTACCAAAATGATATTAGTTGATATAAGAGATGCTTTTAGGCAGTACATGGTCATAGCATTAAATGACAGTTAATTATATAATAAGAAAGTTATTCTCTTTAGTTCTCTTCCTGTCCTTGAGGTTATATCAAGCAAAGTTTCATTCTGGTGCTGGTGTGACTTGAACCCCTAACACCAGCGTATCTCCCTTTTCAACAGTTAGCTGTAGGCTCAGGGCCTTCCAGCAGCTGGGTTATCTTGCTTTCATGGCAAGGGATACTGGCTTTCCATTTATGGTATTCATATATGACTTTCATTTTTAAATAAATTTATTTAAGCAAACAAATGACTCAATTGAAACACAAGTGGAATGCAGCTATGAAAATGTTTGTAAAGGTGTTTTCAAATGATTGAAGTTTGGGAAACACTTTCCCAATTCTTCTGTTTTGAAATTCACTTTAAAGCAATAGTTTTAGCAAATAGTGAGATCCTTGTTCTCTTATCACAGAAAAATTCCAACTTCCCTCTGTGGGTTGAGGACTCATCCAGGATGGAGTTTTCACCAGGTCATGCAGAAGGGAGAAAAATATAATGTGGTGAATTTTTAATAATACCACACATATTCAGTTGAAAATATTTTTCTGAAATCATACTGTTTCTACTTTTTTGGTGCTAAAATCCCATTCCTTTCTTGTGAAATGCTGGTGATGGTAGCTGAAAAGTTTTGTTTTGTTCTTAATGTCCTTACTAGGCAAAATAAAAAACTGGACACTTTTTAAAAATTGTACTGATCCAGAAAACATGTAATCTGGGTGCCATTGCTCAGTCACTCTATTCATGGTATGATTCCTCTCAGTTGCCCAGCAGCCCTGAGTACTTCAGGAAGGGTGATATGGAATCATGCCAATCCTTTCTAAAGTGCATTCAAGCATTTTCTTCAGGGAAATTATTAAATAACTCCAGTTTATGGAATTCTCTTACGTCTGTTCTCTAGGTTTATAGTTTTCCTATTAGGGCTGCAATGCTAATTATTAATAAAATAGTTTTTGAAAGATGTAGTATCTGAAATAACTATTGTGAGCAACCAATCCATTGGAATACTTATACTTACAACGATATGTTTATTTCATTTTCACTTCCAAAATGGAAAGTTCAGGGCTTCCCTGGTGGCGCAGTGGTTGAGAGTCTGCCTGCCAATGCAGGGGACACAGGTTCCAGCCCTGGTCTGGGAAGATCCCACATGCCGCGGAGCAACTAGGCCCGTGAGCCACAACTACTGAGCCTGCGCGTCTGGAGCCTGTGCTCCGCAACAAGAGAGGCCGCAATAGTGAGAGGCCCGCGCACGGCGTTGAAGAGTGGCCCCCGCTTGCCACAACTGGAGAAAGCCCTCGCACAGAAACAAAGACCCAACACAGCCATAAATAAATAAATAAATAAATAAATAAATAAATAAATAAATAAATAAATAAATAAATAAATAAATAAATAAATAAATAAATGGAAAGTTCAGAGCATAGTTGAGAAATACTTAAGTAGTTATTGTTTTTTTTCTTGTTTTGTTTTTCTTTAATGTAGCTGCTGTTGTTTCTGGGACTCAGGAGA
The DNA here is from genome assembly GCF_964270905.1 of Leucopleurus acutus. NCBI lineage: Eukaryota > Metazoa > Chordata > Mammalia > Artiodactyla > Delphinidae > Leucopleurus > Leucopleurus acutus. The sequence goes on along the minus strand of NC_139149.1, from coordinate 90,588,812 downwards.
AAGGGAAGCTAAAAAAATTGGACAGATTTAAGAAGATTTTAAAAGGTTGTTATTTTTCTGTCTCTGTTTCTTCATTGTTTTGACCAACACATTAGTATTTTACATGAGATTTCAGAGTAGGTCTAGAAAGAGGCCATTTGGAGATACAGAAAGATCTGTAAAAGAGAAAGCAGGAGGCCCAAAATGCCCAAAGTCAAGAAGACTAGAGTTAGAAGGGTTAACTATAGGGCAAAAGCATAAACAAGAAGCAAAGTTCAAGGACTCCAGCAGGATTTAAGGTGGTTTTTCAGAATATGTACGAGTTAGCCAGGGAAGATCTGGCAAGTTCAAGACTAGCGTTGGCCAGCAAACCCAAAGCAACAGGATCACTGCCATTGTCACCACTCTAAGGAAAAGAATACAACCTAGGCTCAGACCAAGACGTCCCCAAGCACCTGGATCACTCTCAGCGGATATTACTGGCTTGCGTGGAGCTTTTATTTTACTAACTCTAAGATGTCTGAGTAGCCTTCTCCCTTACATGGCTGTCCCTTGTGCCTTAAATGATCTTTGTAGGGAGACATGTAGGTTCTCATCCTCATCTACCCTTTGGCCTCAGTTTTAGCAACAGATGGCAATAGCTTGTTTCTAGTTGACTCTAAGCCTCATGTCCATATGCAGTCTTTTATGATCTAGTGCAAGGGGAGCTGGAACAGACCTATCACACTAATGTCATCTTTGTTCTCTTGGGAGCAGCCATGACCCAGAGTACCTACAGGAGATAGGGCCAGACTGAAATACGTGGATACCAAGGCAGCTAATAATTTGGCATCCTACTCATTGATATTCTTTAAACCTATTTTCAATATGTACTTAAATAGTATTTAATATGTTTAGTAGATAGGGGAAGAGAAACTGATTTTCTACTAATAAAAATACATATAGGGCTTCCCTGGTGGCGCAGTGGTTGAGAGTCCACCTGCCGATGCAGGGGACACGGGTTCGTGCCCCAGTCCGGGGAGATCCCACGTGCCGCAGAGCGGCTGGGCCTGTGAGCCATGGCCACTGAGCCTGTGCATCCGGAGCCTGTGCTCCACGACGGGGGAGGCCACAACAGTGAGAGGCCTGCGTACCGCAAAAGAAAAAAACAATACATATAGGGCTTCCCTGGTGGCACAGTGGTTAAGAATCTGCCTGCCAATGCAGGGGATATGGGTTCAAACCCTGGTCCAGGAAGATCCCACATGCTGCAGAGCAACTAAGCCCGTGCGCCACAACTACTGAGCCTGCGCTCTAGAGCCCACGAGCCACAACTACTAAACCCACGTACTACAGCTACTGAAGCCCGCGCACCTAGAGCCTGTGCTCTGCAACAGGAGAAGCTACTGCAATGAGAAGCCCACGCACTGCAACGAAGAGTAGCCCCCACTTGCCGCCACTAGAGAAAGCCTGCGCACAGCAACGAAGACCCAACGCAGCCAAAAATAAATTAAATAAATTTAAAAAAATACATATATACCTCTTTATGTTGAAAATGAGGAATTTATTACATGCTCTGACAGTAACATTATCTTTTTAGCTTATTGAATGGAATTTCTAATAAATGTTTCCATAACTGTGAACTGGATAGTGTTAACCACTCAGACTCTCCAAGAGTATAAGCACCATACTTGAATATAGTTACAAAGTCTTATTAAAAAATATAAAAGTTTTTTTTTTTATGAATTTCATGTCAGCAAAATGTTTTTAGCTTTTCTATATACCAGATCTTGTCATCTGAGACTAGCGATGGTTTTACAGCTTCCTTTTCAATCTGGAGTTTTAAATTTCTTTTTCTTGCCTAATTACCCTGGCTAGAACCTCTAGTACAATGTTGAATACATGTGGTGGGTCTGTTCGTGATCTTAGAGGAGAAGGCATTTAGTTTTTCACCATTCAGGATGAACTGACTTTTTCACAGACAGGTAATTTCCTCAACCTAATACAGGCTTCTTTTCCTAGTTTGTTGAGTGTTTATCATGAAGAGGTGTTGGATTTTGTCAAATGCTTTTTATGCATCTATTGAGATCATTATATGGTTTTTGTCCTTTATTCTATTAATGTGGTAATTTAATGTAGTCAAACTATTACATTGTTTGACTTTCAGATGTTAAACCAACCTTGCATCCCTGAGACAAATCCCAATTGGTCATAGTATCTATTTCTTTTTATATGTTGCTGGATTCAATTTGCTAGTATTTTATTGAGGATATTTGCATCTTTTTCCAACTTTTCTATAGTTCTTATTTTCTCTAGGTTTTTTGTTTGCAATTTTTATGGAATCAGTTTAGTCTTTATTTAACAAAAATTAATCTCTTGCACCCATGTTAGTTGATTGCTACTTCAGATGACTGTCAGCTGCTTCATTGCAGAACTATTTCCCTGGCTTGTAGTTACTCTGTACACCTTACACATGCTTACTACCAAAATGCTCAGTACTCTATATAAGGAAGCTGTTTTAAAATTTCATTGCTATCTTCTTATCCTCAAGTGGGACTAGTGCACAATTACCAGTAATTTAAGGAGTGGCTATGGAAACCCAGCCTCACTGGCTCCTTATTTCCAATTTATTTGGTGAGAATGTAGTACAGTTTACCAGTTCACGCCCCAGGACTGGCTGGGCCACACCTTAATCTAGCTCCAGGGGCTTAGAAGAACCTCATCATCGGATTCTGGCGTTAGGGTTCATAGTCCCTGATGGTCAGAAGAGATCTAAGGCCACAGAAGAGAGCTGTCTGGGATTCTTTCCATTTTGTATTGTGCCAGCCATTGTTTTGGAAAGCATAGTCACAAAACAATACTCACATCTTATCTTCCCTTTTCAGTTATTTTCTTTGGGAGAAAGGAGACAGAACACCTAACTGAACACATGGTACCAAAGCCTTGCCAATTGGTGGTGAAGTCACGTGGGTGGAGCTTCCCAAGTTTTGAGTGCATGTTTCCACCTGACTGAGCTTGTTGAGTAGGTATAGCAGGTACCAAGACATAGACTTGGATCTGCCTTTTAATCTGGACTAACTACATCAGTGGAAAATGATTTTTGTTATTTGATTAGAGCTGTAGGAGTAGCCAACTCTCGTTGTGATAGCTCAGGCCTTTTATAACTGTTTTCGGAGAGAGAGAAAAGAAAACAAAAGAACAACTCTGACCATGGTCTAAAGCCAGGCTTCTGTCACTAAGCAATAAAGAGAAAGCTCAAGTAGCCCTTGCATAAGTGGGAATTTGTGGTTTCTAAAGCTGCCCATTCCCCAAATGACTAAAATATGTTATTGGCATTTGGCACTGTTTCCTGTGTTTTGCTCTCCTTAAATTTCTCTTTAAAAGAGTTTGAGTTTAAAGGCAGAACCACTGAAAAATGCAATTTAATCATAGAACTGTGAAAGGCCAGCCCAGAATTAACCCCAGGATGCCCTGTTTTGTTTTGTTAAACCAGAACTTTGAACCAGGCTTATTCTCAGGGGGTGCTGGAAAGGCTAAGGGTAGGCAGGAGGGAAGGAAAAGAGGGAGGCAAAGGAAAGAAAATGAGTAGACCAGACCAGCCCTGGGATGGCTCTGCCGTGCACCAAGGGCTTTGCCCCCTCACTAGCAAAGTGACTCCGAGATTTACACTGGAATGAGTAGGAGAAAGGGAATGGAAATGGAAATTGAAGGAGAACCCAGAGCCAGGGGGAAGAGTGAGAGGACTCAGTGGCAGAACAGTCTCCCATACCGCAGGCTGTCAGGGGACAGAACACAAAACTTCCAGGGGCCTCTTGGCCCCAATTCACTTTTTAAAAAGTGGTGTTTTTCTCCCAGATTATAACAGTATACTCATTGCAGAGAATTTGGGAAGTATAGGCAGTTACTGAGAGAAAATAACCATCCTGGCAGCATGGCAGAGAGGTTCAGATCGCAGCCCTTGAAGACCTGAGTTTGAGCCCCACTACTCAGTGTACTACTCATCTATAAAAGCAGGGGTGGCGAGATCCCTGCACTGGTGATGCCAGGATTGAAGGAGATCACAGACCTGGCCAGGGCTAGTTGCTGCTGCTGTTATCATAAGCCCCCACCACAGTTAACACTGAGACACACATCCAGCGAGTTCTTTTCTATGCATTCATAGGTATGAAACATGGCCATTCTTTACAGCATAAAAATTTTTATCTTGCTTATAACTTAAAAATACCCACTGCTTCTGAAGATTGTTAATACCTATGTTAAGATCCCATTGCTGTAGTCACTTTAACCTCCTTTTTATTGAACATTTTGGGGTTTCCAATTTTGTATTATTATAAATAATACTATGATATACATCCTTGTTCCAGAATCACTTACTTTCTCACTATTTAAGATAAATTCACCTGAGTAACTACTAGAGTAGAGAGTTTGAACTTTTTAAAAGCTTTAGATACAAGTTACTGTATCTATACCCACACCTACAGTGTAAGCAAATTCTCTCTTTATATCACTGGAGCATTAACCATTGTCATTTAAAAACTGCTACTCTCTGGTAATATTAGAGGCAAAAAAAAATTTCTCCTTTTTGACTTTGCATATCTACTTTTTATGATTTGTGAGGCTAAACATTTTTATATGTTTATTGCTAATTCCATTTTTTTTATGAGTTGTTTGATTATATCTTTTGCCTATTTGGGGGTAGGCTGTTTTTTCAGTTTATGTGAGCTCCTTCTATATTAGGCTATCAACACTTTATGTGTGATATTTTCCCTAGTTTGGTTGTTTGCCCTTGAATTTTATATATGATGTTTTTTGGTAAATAGAAGTTTAACTTATGTTTCCAGATCTGTCCATTTTTCCCCTTGTGAGATATTTTTCCATGGCTTTAAAGCCTGAAAAGCCTGTCACCATGCTTAGATCAGATAATGATCGTTTGCATTTTCTTGTCTTTTAAAAATAATTTTATATGTTTAATAATTTAATAAATGTCCAGGATTTATTCTACTTCATGATATAAAGTGAGGATGTAGATTGATTTTCCCCCAAATGGGTAAGCAGTCATTTCAGCTCCTTTTTTTAAATAATCAATCCTTCCTCTGCTACTTTTTATTCCATTTTTATCATAATCTAATTACATGTGTGTTCTGGGATCTGTTTCTGAGCAGTCACTTCTGCTTCCTCAATAGCAATTCTGATGCCAGCACCAATTATTTGAATTGTATGATATATTTTGATGTCTGGTAGTATAAATACAATCTCATATTCTCGTTTTACAAAATTGATTTATTATGCCTATGCTTTTATTCTTGTAGATCAACTTTGGAATCACCTTGTCCACCCAATATACTTCGTAAATTATTTTAATAATTGTGCTGATTCTGAGTTGGATTTCTGTACTTTTTCTTAACAATGAGAATTTTTAGCTTGGGACTTAAAACATGTATGTAGTTTAAATTTATGGAAGAATAATGTGCTAAGAATCAAGTGACTTATTTTATAATCTTGAATACAAGTATGATTGAATGATCACAACCGAATGCTGCCATGGTTTGTCGGGAGGTCGTTGCAGAGCCAGCTGCTTCCCAAGTTGTGAGACTTATGCAGATTGCACATTAATACTCACTTTTGAGGTACCGAAGGAACTGAACATGTACCAAATGTTCAAATGCTTTGGTATTTTTCATTCTGCATAATCAACAAGAATGTTAGCTATTCCAATGATAAAATGCTTTTCAAGATCAGTTCAAAAATTGCCCACTACGGCCTTTCCAGCTGCCAAAGAATTCATCTTCCAGTTGTCCTCATGTTTGAGGAGCTGGCTAGCTCATCCCTCAGGAATTATCCATGTCCCAGGATTGCATGAATCACACAGCCCCAAGAGGTTCTGCTAAAGTACACGTGGTGTTTAACTGGCAGCAACTTCTCCATTTGCCCTCTGTGTTCATGCCATTACATTAGCCCATAACCCCATCTGGCCAAAGACCTGCCATTTTGTTTGGACAGAGCTGCCATTCCAGGGCCTGCCCTAGGAATATTCCAGAAGTACTCAGTTTCAGCTTTGCTAATGCAGAGGTCGAATGCACTTGGAAAGGCCTAGAATAGAAATAGAGCAAGAGCCATTCTTCCTTAACTAGTCATCTGTTTAGACCTGTGGAAAGCAGCAGAGCAAGAGGGGTAAATTGGTGGCCAGAGTCATAAAGGCCTTAGAAACTAGGGGACACTTGAGCCAGGTATGAGAGCACATGCCTTGAGGGGAATGGCAGCCGAGTAGGAAGGATCACACACTGCAATCAGACGACCCAGTTCAGACTCCAGCTTTGATTGAGCTCTCTGACCATGAAACAAGTCCCGTAATCTTCCTATGTCTCAGTGTACTTATATGTAAAATGAGTATGATACTGTTTTGGACAGTTGCGGTAAGAATTGGAAATAGATACAGAAGTACCCAGAACTCATACCTGGTCATAGCAATGAATGGTAGTTATTTAGAGAGCAGGAGATTGATGCATGGCAGATAAAAGCCGGAAGCAAGTGTGGAAAGACAGGCTGTACCTAGCTTGTGGGAAGCCCTTGTAGGGCCTGCTAAGGAGTTGAGACCTCATCCCCTAGGGGCTGAAGAGGCCTCCGGGAGTTTTCATTAAAGAAATGCCAGCTCTAGGACAGCGCTAAAGCCTAATGTGTAGCACTTGCGCTCCGGGAACCCAGCTCCCTACTCTACACATCCAAGCTTGGTGACCTTGGGCAAATGACTCAATCCTTCTAAGCCTCAGTTCTATCACCTATAAATTGGTTACGATAAAAATACTGACCTTCAGGGGTCTTGCGAGTAATAATAGTTATTTATTTAATGCTCGCTGTGTGCCTGCCAATGTTCTAAGTGCTTGACTTGCGTTATCTTAAAGGAGGTCATGAATTTAAAAGCTTAGGACAGTGATTGGCACATATTAACAGTTAATCACTGCTGTGAGGGTGGTGCAACAGCTGATGTCATTATTCTTATTGTTCGGTCAAATCTGTGTTTTAGTAAGATCCTTCTGGTGATGGCATAGAGAATGGGCTGCAGTGGTTGAGGCTGGAGGCCAAGAGAACAGGTATTTTCACACACATGTTTAAAAGGTCACTGAGCTGTATACTTCAGATCTGTGCATCTTACCTCATGTATTTTATACCTCAGTTTAAAGAAATGTAATAAAAGAGGTAACCAATGAAAACTCTTCTCCTAGTTTACATATGCTGCTCTACAACTGCTTGGAGTTTCAATTAGCTGAGCTCTCTTCACTTAAAAAAAAAGTGGTGGGGTAGGCATTGTGAGGGACTAAGTGAAACCCTTTTTCAATGTACCATGCTCCTGAAGGACAGGAAGCCCAAGGAAAACAAACCTCTACAACTCATACAAAATTCTGACCTAGTGGAGAGTTGCCCTTTGCTAGAGCTGCCTACCGGCAGTAGTGAATGAATCTAGAGGAGAATCTCTCTCTTCTTCCAGCCCAGTGGTACAGAGATGATAGAACCAAGAAAGGCAGGCCACCCGTGTGGTGTGGAGAAGGGTGTTAGACGCTGGACCAGATGACAGACCGTCCACCCTCAGCCCTCCGGAAAGTTGACTGTTTACTGGGCTTCCTACCTTAGGGCACTTTTCCATTTAGATTTTACTGAACCTCTAAACGTGTCACAGGTGACAATACTATTCAGAATGCTTTTCTCTTTGAACCTAATCTTATCTTTGAATGTCCTCCTGTTGTAAAACCACCATTTTCATTTCTTTCTTAAGGCCAAGTCCAAGGCACGTCAGTCAGTATGTTGACCTTTTCTTGGATTGACACCAAACTAAGTGGTAAAAGTGTTCAGACTGGGCAACATACTTCTCCTGCATAATGCCCTGGGTGATGTGAAATGATTGTGACCTCTGAATGGCTGGGGAATGGATTTTTAAAATCTGATACCAATTCTGTTTCTCCTCCTGTTGATTACAAAAACACAATCTAAAACGATTGGAATGTCGAGACCAACCAGCTGATCAAAATCAAGTAACGTGCCTTGGGATGGAGCAGTGAGGGGAAGGTCGTTTCTGCTAGGTCAGGAGGGAAAAAGCCCTGGCCCAGCAAAGCTGGAGAAGGGCATTTAAAACATTTAAGTGAGATTTGTAAAAACTTCAGTATTCATCCTAACCAACTGCTTACTTACCAACTCCCAGTTAGGTATTTAAGAAGATAAGATTAAATGTCTAGAATTCAGTGATAATTATGCAAACAAAAACCAACCTTCAATTGCCTAGTATTAGATACGGCTATTGACACTATGCATATCTTATAAATCATTCTAATTGAACGGGGCAATGTTACCTTCTGAAACCTAAAAAACCCATAAGTCAGGGGACATTCTGATTAGACAGACAGGTCTCCTTGGATACAAGCATTGAGTCTTATGTGGCCATGACAGGTTCACTGATAGGCAATTTTCAAGAACTTTTGTGAAAATAAACATGAAGATAAGTGAAAACACAGGTCATATAATACCAACAAAATGGAAGGTTCTCTACATTTTCATAATGCTTATACACATGCATATGCAAATTACATGTATTTATTTCTAAAGCCATGCTTTGTAGCACTGTCATTGTTTTTTTAACAATTTAAGCATTTACTATAAAAGTGGCAATTCATATTAATTTAAAAATTAAAAAATACGAAATTATATACATATATATTTGTGAAGGTGCAAAAAGATTTTTTACTTACATAATGGAGGTTTATGGGATGAGCAGAGCAGTCCCAAGCTGGTCCAAAATGGCTGGAGAGAGCAAGGAAAGCAGACTGGCTTGAGGCTTTTATTGTGGTTAGGGGGTGGGCCTGGGTGAGGACTGACCTAGAAAGACAGGAGATTGGGTGGTTTGAATCTCCTGTAGGTGCTTGGGCTTCCCTATCAGCTTGCCCAGGTGTGGGGCATAAGAAGAGGCAGGTGTGAGGCTTAAAAGCTATTTGCAGTCAAACATCAAGAGTTTAACGTTTTATTACAAATATCATTCACACAATCACCAACATGCTCTTCCAATGTTACCACTAAATTTTTTCTTAAAATTTTCCTTCCCTTTCCACTCCTACTACTACTCCTTTACTTTTAAGAAGTTATCATCTTTATCTGATCTCTCTGATAGATTTTTTAAACTGAGGTATAATTGATATTAACATTATATTAGTTTCAGGTTGTGCAATGTAATTTCCAATATTTGTATGTCTTGCAAAATGATCACCACAGTAAGTCTAGTTAACATCCATCACCACACATAGTTAAAAAAATTTTTTTCTTATCATAAGAACTTTTAAGATCTACTCTCTTAGCAACTTTCAAATATGCAAGAGTATCATTAACTGTAGTCATGATGCTGTAAATTATATCCACGTGGCTTATTTATTTTATAAATGGAACTTTGTATAGGGTTGGCCAAAAAGTGCCTTTGGTTTTTAAGTAAAAATAAAAGACACATTTTTCATTTTCACCAAGAAATGTATTGAACAACGTATTCACTCTTTTGTTCCACTACCTTCTGCCATTTTTCAGGCAACATCATAATTCCGTCTTCCTAAAACTTTTTATCTTTCTGAGCAAAGAACTGTTCCAGGTGCATTTTACCATCTGCCAGGGAATTGAAACTTTTTCTATTAAGAGGTTTTATAAAGACCTAAATAAATGGAAATCCGAAGGTGCAAAGTCTGGTGAATATGGCAGATGAATCAGAACTTCCCAGCCAAGGTGTAACAGTTTTTGCCTGGTCATCAAAGAAACATGAGGTCTTTTGTTATCCTGATGGAAGATTATGCGTTTTCTGTTGACTAATTCTGGATGCTTTTCATCGAGTGCTGCTTTCATTTGGTCTAACTGGGAGCAGTACTTGTTGGAATTAATCGTTTGGTTTTCCGGAAGGAGCTCATAATAAAGGACTCCTTTCCAATCCCACCATATACACAACATCACCTTCTTTAGATGCAGACCGGCCTTTGGTATTGTTGGTGGTGGTTCATTTCACTTGTCCCATGATCTCTTCCGTTCCACATTATTGTACAGTATCCACTTTTCATCGCCTGTCACAATTTTTTTGAAAACAGAACATTTTCATTACGTTCCAGTAGAGAATCACATGCGGAAATATGGTCAAGAAGGTTTTTTTCACTTATGGGGAACCCAAACAATAAAGCGATTACCATAAGCAAGCTGGTGCAAATGATTTTCATTGCTTGATTTGGATATTTTGAGTATGTCGGCTATCTCCCACGTGGTATAACGTTGATTGTTCTCAATTAATGTCTCGATTTGATCCCTATCAACTTCAACTGGTCTACCCAACTGTGGAGCATCGTCCAGGGAGAAATCTCCAGCATGAAACTTCGCAAACCACTTTTGGCACATTCGATCAGTCACAGCACCTTCTCCATACACTAAACAAATCTTTTTTTTTGCGTTTCTGTTGTGTTTTTACCTTTCTTGAAATGATAAAACATAATATGCCAAAAATGTTGTTTTTCTTCCATCATCAATATTAAAATGGCTCACAAAAATTCACCAGTTTTGATAAGTCATTTTTTCTTTTCTTTTTTTATGTTTTAAAATAAATTTATTTATTTTTGTCTGTGTTGGGTCTTTGTTGATGTGCATGGGCTTTCTCTAGTTGTGGCGAGCAGGGGCTACTCTTTGTTGCGGTGTGCGGGCTTCTCATTGTGGTGACTTCTCTTGTTGTGGAGCATGGGCTCTAGGCGCGTGGGCTTCAGTAGTTGTGGCTCGTGGGCTCTAGAGCGCAGGCTCAGTAGTTGTGGCTCATGGGCTTAGTTGCTCCACGGCGTGTGGGATCTTCCCAGACCAGGGCTCGAACCCATGTCCCCTGCATTAGTGGGCGGATTCTTAACCACTGCGCCACCAGGAAAGTCCCGATAAGTCTTTTTTTAAACGCACACTGATATGACAGCTGTCACAATACAATCTAACAAAATTGTTTTGAATGAAGTTAAAGACAGCTAAGTGCTACTATAGCCATCTTATGGAAAAAACCAAACGAACTTTTTGGCCAATCCAATATTAACTTATTTCCTTAAGATATATTCCCCAAAATGGCATCCCAATACCTTTTAACTCCTTTCACCTTCTTCACTTACCCCCCACCTATTGTCTCTGGCAACCACCAATCTCTTCTATGTATCTATAAGCTGGTTTGTTTTGTTTTAGATTCCAAATATGAGTAAGATCATACAGTATTTGCCTTTCTTTGTCTGACTTATTTCACTTAGCATAATGCCCTCAAGGTCCATCCATGTTGTCGCAAATGGCAAGGTTTCATTCTTTTTTATGGCTCAATAATATACCATTGTGTGTGTGTGTATACACACACTATATGTATACACAGTATATATATGTATACACACTATATATATGTATACACACACACACACACACACACACACACATCTTTATCCATTCATCCATCACTGGACACTTAGGTTGCTTCCATATCTTGGCTATTGTAAGTAATGCTGCAATGAACATGGGGGTGCATATATCTTTTCAGGTGAGTGTTTTTGTTTTCTTTAGATAAATGCCCAGAATTGGAATTACTGTATGATATGGTAGTTCTATTTTTAATTTTTTGAGGATCCTCCATACCATTTTTTATAATAGCTGCACCAGTTTACATTCTCACCAACAGTGCACACGGGGTTCGCTTTTCTCCACATTCTCACCAGCACTTGTTATTTGCCTTTTTGATAATAGCCATTCTAACAGATGTGAGGTGGTATCTCATTTTGGTTTTGATTTGCATTTCCCTGATGATTGGTGACGTTGATCAGCTTTTCATGTAACTGTTAGCCATCTGTATGTCTTCTTTGGAAAAATGTCTATTCATATCCTCTGCCCATTTTTAAATTAGATTTTTTTTTTTTTTTTGCTGTTGAATTGTATGTGTTCTTTATATATTTTGGATATTAACCCCTTATCAGATATATAACTTGCAATTATTTTCTCCCATTCAGGGGTTGCCTTTTCATTTGTTGATGGTTTTCTTTACTATGCAGTAACTTTTTAGTTTGATATAGTCTCACTTGTTTATTTTTGCTTTTGTTGCCTTTGCTTTTGGTGCCAGATTAAAAAAGTCATCTCCAAGACCAATGTCAAGGAGCTTACTGCCTATGTTTTCTTCTAGGATTTTTATGGTTTCAGGTCTTCCATTCAAGTCTTTAATACATTTTGAGCTAATTCTGTAAATGGTGTAAGACAGTGGTCCAGTTTCATTCTTTTGCATGTGGCTGTCCCATTTCCCCAGCACCATTTATTGAAGAGGCTTCCCTTTCCCCATTGTATATTTCTGGCTCCTTTGTCATAAATTAATTGACCATATATGCATGGGTTTATTTCTATTCCATTGATCTATGTGTCTGTTTTTATGCCAATCCCATACTGTTTTGATTACTATAGCTCTGTAACATAGTTTGAAATCAGAGCGGGTTATGCTTCTAGCTTTCTCAAGATTGCTTTGGCTATTCAGGGTCTTTTGTGGTTCCATGCAAATATTTCGATTGTTTGTTCTGTTTCCATAAAAGATGCCATTGGAATTTTGATAGGGATTGCACTGAATCTGTATATTGTTTGGGGTAGTATGGACATTTTAACCATATTGATTCTTCCAGTCCATGAGCATGAAATAGCTGTCCATTTACTTGTATCTTCAATTTCTTTCATTAATATCTCAGTTTTCAGTGTACAAGTCTTTCACTTCCTTGGTTAAATTTATTCTTAGGTATTTTATTTTTTTTGATGCAATTATAAATGGGATTATTATCTTAATTTCTCTGGTGGTTGCAGAATTCTGTTTTTAACATCTGCCTTTCTCTCCCTCACATCCCACTCTGCAGAGGTAGCTTTTGTTTAACTATAGCCAGTCTGTCTTCTTCCAGACATCTCTATACACAAATGTGAATATTTAATTTTTTTGCAAATGGGATCAGTACTACCTCTTTGCATCTTGCCTTTTCCACTTAAGATTATACTGTGGACATCTGGACATATGTGCACGTTCAGTATACATAAAGGTTTACCTCATCCTTTTATTAGCTGCATAGTATAGAGTTACCTTGATTTTTAATCTGTTACGTTTTTCTCTATTAGAACCAATACTGCAGTGAACACCCTCATACGTTTTCTTGTACTCTTGTGTGAATGAGTCTGTAGGGTAGGTTCATTAACATGAGACTACCAGGTCAAAGGGTATGCATGCTTTGCAGTTTGATGTATATTGCCACTTGCCTTCTGAAAAGGTGGAACCAATTTTTACTTCCATTCAGTGTCTTGAGAATGACTGTTTTCCTCCACCCACATTAACTTTCTGTGTACACAATATTTTTAATCCTAGCCATTCTGATAAATAAAAAATAACTTCACACTATGATTTTGATTTTTTTCATTGTAAGTAAGGTTGAGTATCTTTTTTATATTATATTGGCTATACTTAGTTTTTGTGAATTGCCTTTTTATTTCATTAACCTGTAATTAAATTATATTAAGGAAATCAGCATTATTTTTACATAAATAGGAAATATATTTCCCAGTTTTCTGTTATGTGACTTTGTAAATGGTATTTTGTACTGTACTGATTTTTAATTTTGTATATTCAGATTTATCACTTTTTTATGGTTTCTAAGATTACAAAATACTTACTCCACATAAACATTTTTCTCTACTACTTTTATAGTTTAAAAATACTTTCATGGTTTACTTTTTATGTTTAAATCTTCCATTTATCTGGAATTACATTTTTTATGAAATGAGTTAGAGATTCAGCTTTATTTTTTCCCCTGATGGCTAACCAGTTGTCCCAACATCATTTATTAAATAATTTCTCTCTCCTCACTTTTATTGTATACTAAATTCCCATATGTATTTGAATCCATACCCTGGGTGTACAGATATCCAGCATAAACAGCACAAATACAGCAGATAATATTCTCAAAAAACAGGATGTATGTAGTCATAATCAGTACTGACTGGTGGTTTGCTACTTGTTGACACCTTGAGGCAAAGAATAAAAAGTACCCACATTCTTAAGACAATGGCATGCAAGCTAATAAAGAGCAGCTATTTCAATTTATATGCAGGGTTTGTTTTTCCTCACATCGGTAACCCAGCAATTTATTAGATCACAACCTTCTAGCCAGGAACTCATTTTGGTTTCTCATTTAATCTTAGGCATTTCTGGTCTCATAAAAGCTGTTAAGTAATAATAATGTTGAACACTTATATTGTACTTTTCATCCCTAAGTTCTATCTAAACATTAACTAATTAAATGCATTGATGAAAGGAAGGGATTTGCAGACTTCTTCAGGAAAACTGATATCTGGTTGCACACCTGGGAGGGGATGATTCCTAAAAAGCATTAACTCCCTCTTTGAATGGTGCTCAGCGAGCAGAGGAATAAAAAGCTGGTGACATTATTTCACTTCTTTTGAAAATTTCCTTGGGTATCTTCTAATTAGTCTGGTTAAACTCACCTTTTATCTATCTCCCCAGATATTTCCTTTCTACATTCCTGGGGGTATTCAACAAGCTTCTTTTGATGTTTTCCCTGTCTGTTAATCACAAAATCATAGAATCTTCAAGCTGAGAGAAATCCTTACTGATCATCTAGTTTTGAATAACTTAGTATGATCACTTTATTTTGTAGATGAGGAAACTGAGGCATGGAGAAGTTAAGTGACTTATTAATAAGGTCAGACAGCTTAGTGGAGACAAAACTGAGAATAGAAGCCAAGATGTCTAGCTCCCATTTCAGATCTAAATCGGCTTCAATCCTTTTTTTTTTTTTTCCTTCTTTGTGATCATCTGAATTGCTTTTCCCTTTTCTTTTTTTTTTTTTTTGCGGTACGCGGGCCTCTCACTGTTGTGGCCTCTCCCGTTGCGGAACACAGGCTCTGGACGTGCAGGCTCAGCGGCCATGGCTCACGGGCCCAGCCGCTCTGCGGCATGTGGGATCTTCCCAGACCGGGGCACGAACCCGTGTCCCCTGCATCGGCAGGCGGACTCTCAACCACTGTGCCACCAGGGAAGCCCGCTTTTCCCTTTTCTTTAACTTTTTTTTTTTTTTAACTCCACCCTTTCTGTACTTCTTCCCTTCTTTCTGCCTTTTATGTCTCTCCTAACCCTTAGTGGGTCATTCCCTTAGATGATCAGGGAATATTGCTCCTATTTCTCCTCTATTTCTCTATCCCTTTAAACATGGGGTCTTTTGTTGTTTTTCTGTTAAGATGTCCTCCATTGGCCTCTACTCAGGTCCTCTCTGAAAAGCTGTATTTCTTCAATTTCTCCCACATACATGCATTCATTCGGGGAGTTGCTTTGTTTTGCTTTGGTTTTTTCCAGCTGTAGTTGCTTCTTCCTTTAATTAAATTACTTCTCTAGTTTTGGTAAATAGCCTAGGGTTTAAGTTGATGTTAAGTCCATTTTCGTCACAGAATTTCATGTTACTTTAATCGATGAATTTCCCAGTCATTCACTCAATAATAAGAATCAGACTCCATGTTCAGAAATTCACACAAGATGTGACCACTTAAGAGAATTTTCATACAAGTAGTAAGTATGTTGGACAATAAATCTTTACATAAGCCAAAGACAAATCCAGTTCAGATCAGGACTGTGGGAGTAAACCTGGACCAGACTGTGCATCTCGTTTCCAGGCAGGGACTGAGTCAGTTTAGAAGTCCTCCATTTCTATATGGTGGATCAGTGGGCATCCAGTGACCTCAGGATTCTCGGGCTGTGCTCTGACCCTAGATGCCCTCAGAAAGGCCCCTTCCTAGAGTAGTGCAGGGTGCTTAAGGGGGTGGACAGGTATCTGACATAGCCCAGCTGGGTGATCTTAGACAGCTCACATCACCTCTCTTGGCCTTAGTTCTCTCATATATTAAGTAAGGAAGCTGAGTTAAGGAAACCACTTAGAGCCTTTCCTTGTTTACTATTCAATGAGTAATAATGACATAACTAGGGCCAAAATGAATAGTAGAGACCTAAATACGATTTATTTTCGACACATAGCTAATTAACTCAATAGAGGAGTAAGATTCTGCTGACCATACCATGAGAATTTTCTGGAACTGTCTCAATTTAAAATATTTTAATCTATTTTCCCCTAAATAATACTCATGCACTTATATGAGACCATGTGGCCTGCTTTGGGGCTCAGAATATGTGGGCCACATAATTGTACTTACTGTTTGCAAATGCTTCTACTGAAGTTTCATGAGGTTGTGGCTTCAAGAGGCCACACCCCTTGAGGCACTTTCCATAGTGCAGAAAAACTGAAATAGGCCCCTTCCTGTATATATATATATTTTTTAAAAAAATAAATTTATTTATTTATGGCTGTGTTGGGTCTTCATTGCTGCGTGCAGACTTTTCTAGTTGTGGCCAGCAGGGGCTACTCTTTGTTGTGATGCGTAGGCTTCTCACTGCGGTGGCTTCTCTTGTTGCGGAGCATGGGTTCTAGGCACACAGGCTCAGTAGTTGTGGCTCATGGGCTCTAGAGCACAAGCTCAATAGTTGTGGCACATGGGCTTAGTTGCTCTGCAGCATGTGGGATCTTCCTGGACCAGGGCTTGAACCTGTGTGCCCTGCACTGGCAGGTGGATTCTTTTTTTTCTTTTTTTTTTAAATTAATTAATTTATTTATTTTGGCTGTGTTGAGTCTTTGTTGCTATGTGTGGGCAGTTGTGGTGAGCAGGGGCTACCCTTCGTTGCGGTGCTCAGGCTTCTCATTGGAGTGGCTTCTCTCGTTGCAGAGCACGGGTCTAGGCACACGGGCTTTAGTAGTTGTATGCAGGTTCAGTAGTTGTGGCTTGTGGGCTCTAGAGCACAGGCTCAGTAGTTGTGGCTCACGGGCTTAGTTGCTCCACGGCATGTGGGATCTTCCTGGACCAGAGCTCGAACCCGTGTCCCCTGCATTGGCAGGTGGATTCTTAACCACTGCGCTACCAGGGTAGCCCCGGCAGGCTGATTCTTAACCATTGCACCACAAGGGAAGTCCCCCCGTATACTTTTGTGAATAAGAAATTTATGTTCTTGGGCTCAGCTTTACCATTCAGCCATTGGAGAAAATTGAAATTCGTTTATCTTTTATTCCCTGAGATAGTTTCCATCAGGAAGCAAAATATAATTTGATAGGAATGGTGATGACCACTTACAGATCTACCCAATTATACTAACCCAGATAACCCAGATTAAATTATCACATAGTTTCCAATATCTAAGTAGAAATTGTCACCTTTGGGAGAGGATCAGATAAGAGCTAATTGGTGACATCATAATCCACCCTCAGTGAAGTATTTGATTAGCCAAAATCTTAGTCCTGTTAGAACAGTCCCATAATGGAAAAAGAAGGGTGTGGAGCAGCTAATTAGAGAAGACACAGTTTTCTGTTTATATACAAACATCCCAGCATTAAGCCATGATAAGGAGCTCAAAGGCTAATTATGGGGAAATGCGGTTTTAACAAACTTTTTGAAATAAGAAAATTCCCTATGCTTTTTATTTTCTATTTTTGAGAAAAATAATGTGGTGGTATGCTTTTTATTTTCTATTTTTAAGAATTTATTATTAAAAGGAGTAAAATTTAGTTAACTAGACTTACTGTGGTGATGACTTTACAGCGTATACAACTATCGAATCATGACATTGTACACCTGAAACTAATATAATGTTATATGTCAATTTTAAAAAAAAGTGAAATTTAGAATTGAATGATAACTCAGAATATTATTGCTGTGGTTTAGGTTTTCAAACTTGGGCAGACTCCATAGGCTGTTTTTCTTACCTCTCCAGGAACTCACCTGGCCTAGATCACTAGACGTCACTGTCCCCACCTGTTAATGCTGAGAGATGACACTCAGAGAGAAAATAGTGAGTGCAGCCTTTCATAGTCCTCTGGCCAAGCAAATGCAACCTAAATTATATTTGAAATCATTTTACAATGCGTGACAATTTTGATTCTTCTACTAGTAACCAGGCTAGCTTGTTACTAGTGAGTGGCAGGTGGCTTTATTTAACATGAATGGGGTCTTTTGGTTAGACTTTCAGAGGAGGGGCCATTTGTCAAGTGCAGCAGCCCTCTTCATCAACGTATTGCCAACAGTTGTCCAGAATCTAGATGTTACACAATGGCTGAGGAATGCCTGTATTGAAATGGAAGGTAACTTGACAAATCAGGGGGAAGGAATTCGTCGATGCATAAATTCAATGAGAAAGAGCTTTTTCTTTCTTGTTTCTTGTCCAAGTCCCCAGTGCTCTGTCCCTCTCCCCCTGTAGATTTTGAATTTTGTGGTGGTGCTGAGGGAGTGAAGGTAACAGACATAAAAGAATCATTTGTGCCCTTTTCCCAATCCCACAGATTTCTATTGGCTACAGACCTTGAACATGACACTGCAATTTCCTGGTGCCACACATGAGTAATAAGCAGCTGTTTCTGAAACTGTGGTTTGGAGAAGGCAGCACTAGGTTATTTTTTAACTTAATTGTAATTTTCGATTGGTCTGCAAGAAAGCAAATCAAATAAAGTCTGTTGTCTTAGTCTGCAAGAAAGCCATAGGCCTCAAATTCCAATGCTGACCATCTTGACCAGAATAGAAGAGGGGGGAAAATGTGTGTATCCCTGAGCTGGAAGTTCGACCAGGCAGCTTTCATGGGCTGCTGTCACACAAGAAGCATAAGCATATTTGGTATATTTGTCAGTTAGCTGGATCATGGAGAGTGATAAATTTGACTATTCCTTGATTTCTAGAAGTACCTGAAATGACAGAGTGAAAAGAATTTGTAGAGAGACTGCAAAAGACAAAGATAGAAAAATCTTTAAGATACCAGCTTGATAGTGCATTTTGTCTTTATCCTACAGTGCAATAAAAGGACACAATTTTAAGTTACAAGCAGAAGTGTGCATTCTTTGAACACCAGGTCAGTATGATACCTCTGGAATAGTCATATATGCAACACTCCCAAATTAAGTGAATCAGACTAGGATTTTCCTTAATACAAGAAATTAAGTTTAATGGAAAACAGAAACAAACTCTTTCACCCTATTTTGGACATATGCCTTTTCTCAAAGAGATAAGGCAATTTGGTATACAGAAAAGGTGAGGGAGACTGAGGAGATGGACAAAGAGCTGCATGTGTTTTCTGCTAATTACTTTGTCATGATTTTGTTCACGTAGAGAGACACTTTGGGGAAAATAACTAAACCAGGGATAACCAAACCTCATCTCAGAGGTCTGCTTCACTAGCACCTACAGCATATCCAAATGACCACCTGGTTAACGGAAACTATCAGCCTTCTAACGCTAAAGATGAATGGCCTTGGGGCTTCCCTGGGGGCGCAGTGGTTGAGAGTCTGCCTGCCGAGGCAGGGGACACGGGTTAGTGCCCCGGTCCGGGAGGATCCCACATGCCGCGGAGCGGCTGGGCCCGTGAGCCATGGCCGCTGAGCCTGCGCGTGCGGAGCCTGTGCTCCGCAACGGGAGAGGCCACAACAGTTGAGAGGCCCGCGCACCGCAAAAAAAAAAAAAAAAAAAAAAAAGATGAATGGCCTTGTGACTTGTGATGGACTCATATAAAGTTATATTAACCTGTGACCAGGAAAAAAAGAGTGAAAAAGAGGGGCTCCTTGGGCTTTGGTCTTCTTTGAGGCTGCCATCTTCCTATTGTTTGTGGTATATGGTCCCAACCTTAAGTCTCCACCAAGATGGCTAGGAAGTAGGAGTGAAAAGCACGATTCTTGAGGGCAGGAGGAGATGGTAGGAGGCAAGACACTTGATTTCTTTTTAAGTAATTATCCCAAGATATATCTGCTTTTTAAAAAGAACGCTAGGAGATGTCACACCTGGAGCCTGCTTCTCTTAGTGATGAAACCTCTAGACCAGAAGCCAGAAGAGCTTCCCAGTGCTGCTAGTTGTGATATTCAAAGACAAGATTTAAACCTTCCAAATATACCTTTACCCCTTGAAATGTATCAGCATAAAGTTTTTCTTTCTATAATATTAAAGAAATGTTTGTCAATTCTAAAATAAACTTAGAGAATATTACCTCACTTTTCTGGAGGAAAAACTTCCAGCAGCTTCAGCCCTTTGGAACATGGCCCTGAACCTCAGCTGACAAATAGGAAGAGCAGTTACTGAAGTATAAAGAAGCAGAAAGGGTCTCAGAAGAGCTGAACTGCCACCAAGTCCATGTGTTCTTCGTGCTCCTCCCTAAATCGCACAGCAGAATGATTCAACATGTTGTGACACAACAGTAGCACAAAGCTATGACTGCTACAGCCAAGGAAGAAGACTGGAAAGCATCCTCAGGCAGTCATCAGGAACTTAGGTGCCTGACGATTTACACTCTCTTGGGTTGCTCCGTATAAAACTGCCATTTGTATAGGTAAAGTCACCATTATACTTTTATAGGGAAAATCACCATTTTATAGGTGGTATCTCTATTTTTATATTTTCAATCTATAGTTGGACAAGCAAAACAATCACATGTTAAACAATAGCAAAAAAAATACAAAGGAACATCGATTTATATTAAATTATGTGATGTAAAAATAAATTATATGAAGCACAAGAGATCCATGGCAGGTGGAGTAGCCAGAGATGGCTCTCCAGATCACGCCAGAATAGATCTGAGCCTTAAAGCCTGGGTGAAATTTAAACAAGTGTGAAGAGAGGAAGTGAAAGGAAAGTAGAGGAAATACATGGGTGGAGGCACAGGAGCAAGAAAAAGCATATTCTACACCGGGGAAACTTTCCTCGCAATGGAACATACATATGAAGAAACGGAAAATGAATTTGGATAGATGGTGTGGAATCAGCTTATGGAGACACTCATATACCAGGCAAAATGTAAGCTGCAGTTTTGTCTAGTTCACACTTGTACCAGTAACTGAGAATAGTAACTCAATGTAATTTTCTGGCATGAACGAATGAAGAGTTTTTACCAATGATAAAATAAGAATTCAACCAAAGGTTTGAGGGAAGAGATGACACACAATGAAAGTGATGTCTAAAACTGACTAGTATATATGCTGGATGGATCAAAGGAAAAAGACGATTATCCAGAAATAAAACCGGAAGATTATTTCATTAATCTAGAGAGGGGTGATAAAAGCTTGAGATAGGATGGGAAAAAGACTTACACTAGAGACATTTAAAAGAGAATCAATGTGAACCTTGAAACTTATGCTAAGTGAAAGAAGCCAGTCATAAAAGACCACATATTATTCTATTTACATGAAATATCCAGAGTAGGTAAATCTATAGAGACAGAAAGTAGATTATTGGTTGCCTAGGGCTTGGGGGATGGGTTAGGGAGAAAACACTAGTGACTGCTAATGGGTATGCAGATTTGGGGAAAAGTTGATGAAATGTACACAACTCTGAATAAACTAAAACATGTTCGAGTGTAGACTCTAAATAGGTTAATTACATGTTATGTGAACTATATATCAATAAAGCTGTTATTTAAAAAAGAGAAAGAGAGGGGCTTCCCTGGTGGCACAGTGGTTAAGAATCCACCTGCCAATGCAGGGGACACGGGTTTGAGCCCTGGTCTGGGAAGATCCCACATGCTGCAGAGCAACTAAGCCCGTGCGCCACAACTACTGAGCCTGCACTCTAGAGCCCACGAGCCACAACTACTGAAGCCCACACACCTAGAGCCCATGCTCTGCAACAAGAGAAGCCACCACAATAAGAGGCCTGCACACCACAACGAAGAGTAGCCCCTGCTCACCACAACTAGAGAAAGCCCACGTGCAGCAACGAAGACCCAACCCAGCCAAAAATAAATAAATAAATTTTTACAGATAAATAAATAATTAAGTACAAAGAGAAAGGGAATCAATAGAATGTGGTGCCTGACAAGATGTGTGTTTGATGAAGAAAATGAATCATTCACTGTAGACTCTATATAGTTTGATTTCATTGAAATAACAAGACTGTCCACTAACACGATTATTATTTAATATTGTTTTAGGAGTGCTGCATGATGCAATAAGACATAAAACATGAAAGGAAGGGACCAGATTATTTCCTTCAGAAAACCCAAAAGAATCACCTAAAAATGATAGGCATTCATGCACATTTAGTAATATAGTATATGAGATGGACACAAATATCAGTATATTCTAATACACCAGCAATAGCTGATAAGAAAAAATATTATACAAAAGTTTAACCTTAAAATAACTTAAATAACAACTGTGAGTGGCTTACACTATGGAGAACAGTATGGAGGTTCCTTAAAAAACTAAAAATAGAATTACCATATGACCCAGCAATCCCACTACTGGGCATATACCCAGAGAAAAACATAATTCAAAAAGACACATGCACCCCAGTGTTCACTGCAGCACTATTTACAATAGCAAGGACAAGGAAGCAACCTAAATGCCCATCGACAGATGACTGTATAAAGAAGATGTGGTACATATATACAATGGAATATTACTCAGCCATAAAAAGGAACAAAATTGGGTCATTTGTAGAGACGTGGATGGACCTAGAGACTGTCATACAGATTGAAGTTAAGTCAGAAAGAGCAAAACAAATATCATGTATTAATGCATATATGTGGAATCTAGAAAAATGGTACAGATGAACCAGTTTGCAGGGCAGAAATAGAGACACAAATGTAGAGAACAAACGTATGGACACCAAGAGGGGTGGTGGGGGTGGGGGTTGTGGGATGAATTGGGAGACTGGGATTGACATGTATACACTAATATGTATAAAATGGATAACTAATAAGAACCTGCTGTATAAAAAATAAAATTAAATTTTAAAAAAAGTCAGTGGCTTATACAAAGCAAAAAAACAAATTTGTATTATTAATAAATGAAGATTTAATAAAATGGAGATAGGAAGACTAAATGTTGTGAAGATATCAATTCCCAAATTAATTTTTTAAAGCTTATTAAAATATCCAGATAGGAATAAATAAAAATAACTGGCACTATAAATTTGGTGAAATATTTCAAAAGCCTTCAAAATGTTCATACCCCTTACGCTTTGTACCAAGAAAATCTTCTAGATAAAGAAAAACTTTATGTACAAGATGCCCCAATCTTCTCTTTTAGATCCTAGATGATAACTCTCATGTCTTCCTTAAGGTGTTCTCTTCTCATCCTCAGTTCCTTAAAACAACCTTTACTCATCTGGTTTCCAGACCAGGTGAGTTCTATATCCTGATGTTCCCCTAAATGGACTATAGTTTGTTAGTGCCTCTCTTTAAATGTGTCATTAACTTTGGTTGTTTAGAAAAGAGTAAAATAAAACAAAACTCAGCTAAAGTATTGTTACCACAATTTATAAATAACCCCGTTGGGTATATGATTTGGTAGTGGTTATTTCTTAGAAAGTGTATATCATGTGTTGCTATTAGGAACACACTTTCCCGGGGTTGATTGGAGTCAATGGTCCTTGAGAAAACATAAATAAAAGGAGGTCTTATCTATGGCTTTTTAAAGGTAATGGGGAGGAGAATAAATTTTAAAATGGTGGAAAATGTGCTTGCTTGACTCAAAAAAAAGAAAAAAAGCCAGCATAATTTCTACCCCCTTTATTAAGGAAAAAAAACAACACCCTTATAAAGTAGTAAACCTGGTTCTTCTGTTCCATTTCTGCATCAATACAAAAATAATATACATTGCTTTTAAAAATGCCAAAACAACCATATACAAGGTGAAAGACGTGCTTTTCCAACTTGTTCCCTTCCCTAGATTTAACCATTATATTCATTTTTAAAACATCATGAGATTATTCAATAGTGATGTTCATAAACCACTTTAGGTTTTATCTCCAGTATTATGTATAGCTTGATTTTTTGCAAAATACATTATTAATTTTTAAAAATTTTATTGAAGTATAGTTGATTTACAATGTTGTGTTAATTCAGTTTTACATATATATATTCTTTTTCATTATGGTTTATCACAGGATATTTTTCTCCACACCCTCTCCAGCATTTGTTATTTGTAGACTTCTTAGTGATGGCCATTCTGACTGGTGTAACATGGTCCCTCAATGTAGTTTTGACTTGCATTTCTCTAATAATTAGCGATGATGAGCATCTTTTCATGTGCCTATTGGCCATCTGTATGTCTTCTTTGGAGAAATGTATGTTTAGATCTTCTGCCCATTTTTTGATTGCGTTTTGTTTTTGTTTTTTTGAGTTGTATGAGCTGTTTGTATATTTTGGAAATTAGGCCTTTGTTGGTCGCATCATTTGCAAATATTTTCTCCCAGTCCATAGGTTGTCTTTTCATTTTGTTTATGGTTTCATTTGTTGTGCAAAAGCTTATAAGTTTGATTAGGTACCACTTGTTTATTTTTGCTTTTATTTCTGTTGCCTTGGGAGACTGACTAAGAAAACATTGGTACGATTTATGTCAGAGAATGTTTTTGCCTGTGTTCTCGTCTAGGAGTTTTATGGTGTCATGTTTTATATTTAAGTCTTTAAGTCATTTTGCATTTATTTTTGTGTATGGTGTGAGGGTGTGTTCTAATTTCGTTGATTTGCACGTGGCTGTCCAACTTTCCCAGCACCACTTGCTGAAGAGACTGTCTTTTCCCCATTGTATATTCTTGCCTCCTTTGTTGAAGATTAATTGACTGTAGGTGTGTGGGTTTACTTCTGGGCTCTCTATTCTGTTCCATTGATCCATATGTTTGTTTTTGTGCCAATACCATGCTGTTTTGAATACTGTAGCTTTGTAGTACCCAAATCCTTTGGGTAGTATTGTCATTTTAATAATATTAATTCTTCCAATCCAAGAGCATGGGATAGCTTTCCATTTCTTTGAATCATCTTCAGTGTCCTTTATTAAGGTTTTGTAGTTCTCAGTATGTAAGTCTTTCACCTCCTAGGTGGGGTTTATTCCTAAGTATTTTATTTTATTTTTGATGTGACTTTAAAAGGGATTGCTTGTTTACATTCTCTTTCACATATTTCATTGTTAGTGTAAAGAAATTGCAAAATACATTATTACATTACTTGTAGTCTTTTTTTGTATTATCAGCTATTACTATTTGTTCACCTTGGCCTTCTAATATCTCTTTAAATATGATTTACTGCTCTCAGATGTTATTTTTATGTAAAATTATCATTTTAACTATGATTCACTTGAAAGTATCCATTTCTAGCTCTTTCCAAATTAAATTTAATCTTCGTTTTTTTCTTATATCAAAATCAGCATGCATATGCATATGCATCAATGAGAAAGAAATAAAGGCAAATTTTATCTTGTTAGTGTATGAACTGCCAAAGTCTTTGAAGCCCGTGCAGTGTTAGTTAAGTGAGGAGGGCTCTGATGGACCATTGGCTCCAAACTCACGGATGTTTGCAGGCCAGCAGGTGAGGGGACTGTGGGAGGCAGGCAGACTCAAGACACTGTGGCCTCATGGGGACAAGTGTCAGTTGAAGAGCACGTGCCTCGGCAGGAGCAAGCAGCCTCTACTCACAGCTGGGATCATGATCGTGTTGGAATTCAGGCCTAGTTTTTCCAGATCTAATGATTTTCCAGAAGAAGCCAAAAATCTGGAATTTTATGTGAAACCTTCCAATTATTAAATTGGCTTATTTTCTTTTAAACACTAAAAGATTTTTTTTTTAAATCTTGAGGCTAAATATAGCACTCAGACTGCCAAACTGCAGCTTCTGTGTATTCTTATAATTATCAGCAGCAAGAGAAACCTATTTTCCACATTTGTTACATGTTCTTAGGGGAGATAGAGAAAAAACTATTCTATTAACTCATCAGAAAACAGATATTATTGAATGTACAACATAAAATACTACATTAGTACTTACCCTATATGTTTTCAGTCTATTTTGGGAAATCGACCACACTGCTCTTATACCGCACGATAACTGTCAAGTTAGTCTGTGAAAGTAGGGTTCCCCATTTGTTGGTCCTCAGTCCTCTACAACACACTACAAAAAAAAAGAGGAATACGAAAGAAATTTCAACATCTTCATTTTCCAACCTCCAGTGGTTTAAGCCAGAGAGTTCTTTTGGAGTGAAAATACTATGTCTTTTCTTTCTCAGAGTTGCTGAGAAATTATAATTAGAGGTTTTCCTGTTGTGTAAAGGAAAGGAATTCCTCCTGCATCTGCAAGACTTCTCAACAAATTTTTTCTTCCCTGTTCCATTTCTCTTTCTGCAGGTGATAGAGGGAAAGCTGGCTCCGTTCTTGGGCAAGGTCATTAAATTTGCCGCCTCACATGTGTACAGCTGCAGTCTTTGTAGCCAGAAGGGGTTCATCTGTGAAATCTGTAACAATGGAGAGATCCTCTACCCTTTTGAGGATATTTCAACAAGCAGGTACACAATCTCTTGTCTTATAAAAGTATACCTGAATATGTCACATGCAGTGTTATTGGGCCAGAGCCGGCCAGCTTTTAGTTGAGTACTGTATCTGTCTCGTCCTCTGTATCAGATTTCCCTTATTCCTGGAGATCATTTTTAACCCTTTGGTTTCCTATATTTATTTCCAACTCATCTTGCTACCTTTATCCAGAATGAGGTAACAAAGTTGCATAGCCTAGCTCTGCATTATTAGGTAACAAAGAATGTTCAGATTCATTTTTAGAACGAAGATGGGGAAGGAAGAATCCTCACAACCATCCCAGGTCAAGTGATAGGCAATGGAAATCACAGTCGCAGAGGAAGACCAAAACTGGATTGGCCACTACGAAGAAAACCAGAGGACACTGATGAACAGCCCTCTGGCTCACCACATGCTCTTCTGCATAAATGCACTGCAGTGTAGTGATGAAAGTTTTAGGACCCAAAGGAGAGAAAAGTGGGAGTTCACGTGGGATTATTTTTCTAACCAAAGTAATATTTGGGTATCGTCACTTCCATTGATTGATGGACGAT
This sequence comes from Leucopleurus acutus, assembly GCF_964270905.1. Lineage (NCBI taxonomy): Eukaryota > Metazoa > Chordata > Mammalia > Artiodactyla > Delphinidae > Leucopleurus > Leucopleurus acutus. The sequence goes on along the minus strand of NC_139149.1, from coordinate 90,561,915 downwards.
TTTTTCCCCAGCCTAAGAGCGGGGTTTTTCCTGTCACTTTTACTGAGTCATAAAATGATGCATATCACATTTCCTTTCATCCCAAAAGCATAACAGAAATATACATTGTATGTATGTGCACTGGCTTCTTTGGGCACGAATGTCACGGCTCATTTCCCACCCTGCTGGGCTCACTTACTCTGTGGTTCAGAATAGAAGGTGAGGCACATAGCCAGGGAGGGTTGAAGCGTGTGTAGTAGAGCTAAGATATTAAGAGTTGACTCAGCCCTTCTGGCCTCTTCTTAAATGCAGAGGCTATTTGTAAACATCCAGGCCCCACACACAGAAAGACAAGACACATAAACACAAGACCCACACACACACACATGCACACACTCCAGCCTCCAGTTTCCTGAGTACAGGTATTTAGCTAATAATCTAAAGATTATATACTTCTTAAAAATGTATACCACACAAAAACTTGTATACAAATGCTCGTAGCAACAGTATTGATAATAACCAAAAACTAGAAACAATATAAATGCCTATCAGCTGATTACTGGTAAACAAAATGTGACATATACCCACAGTGGAATATTATTCAGCCTAAAAAGGAATGAAGTATATGCTGCAATGTGGATGAACCTTGAAAACATTATGCTGAGTGCAAGAAACCAGACACAAAAGGCCACATATGTTCCATTTATAGGAAGTGTTCCAAATAGGCAAATCCATAGAGACAGAAAGTAGATTAGTAGTTGCCTAGAGCTTGGTGAAAGGGGAAAAAGGAGTAACTACTAATGGGTATGGATTTCTTTTGGGAGTGATGAAAATGTTCTAGAATTAGATAATGGTGATGGTTACACAGTCTTGTGAATACAATAAAAAGCAGTGAATTTTATGCTTTAAAAGAGTGAATTATACTGCAATATAAATATTTAATAAAAAAATAAAAATTAAAAAATGCTTCCAACTGAATAAACCATATATTCTGGGCCATAAAAGAAGTCTCAGTAAATTTAAAAAGATTGAAACCATACCAAATATGTTCTCTTGACACATGGAATTAAGATATCCAGTAGAAAAAAAAAAATCTGGGAAACCCCAAAATATTTGGAAATTAAATAATACACTCTAAAAACTCATGGGTCAAAGAAGAAATCCACCACAAGAGAAATTTTAAAAATATTTGTAAATGAATGAAAATGAAATACAAAATATCAAGATGTATGGAATGCAGCTAAAGTAGTGCTCTGAGTGAAATTTATAGCTATAAACACCTATATCAGAAAAGAAGAAAGAAGTTCTCAAATTAATAATCTAAAATTCCACTTTAAGAAACGAGATAATGAAGAGCAAAATAAATCCAAAGCAAGCAGGAGGAAGGAAAGGACAAAGATTAGAGCAGATATCAATGAAGTAAAAAACAGAAAAGCAGTAGATTGATGAAACCACAAATTAGTTCTTTGAAAAGATCAACAGGGACTTCCCTGGTGGTCCAGTGGTTAAGAATCCGCCTTCCAATGCAGGGGATGCGGGTTCGATCCCTGGTTGGGGGACTAACATCCCACACGCCACAGGGCAACTAAGCCTGTGCAACACAACTACTGAACACATGAGCCATAACTAGTGAGCCCGCATGCCGAAACTGCAGAGCCCTCGCACTCTGGAGCCTGTGAGCCACAACTACAGAGCCCACGCACTCTGGCTCCCATGCACCACAACAAAAGATCCCGTGTGCTGCAACTAAGACCCAACTCAGCCAAAAATAAATAAATATTTTTTTAAAATATATCAACAAACTTGATAACCCTTTAGGTAGGCTGACCAAGAAATTAAGAGAGAAGACATGGATTCCCAAAATCAGGAATGAAAAAGCGTACAGCAATTTAAAAAAATTTAAAGAGATAGTATAAACAACTTCATGCCAACAAGTTAGACAACTTAGATAAAATGGATAAATTTCTGGAAAGACAAGTTACCAAAACTGACTCAAGAAGAAACAGAAATATGAATAGACCTACAAGAAATTGAAATAGTAATCTTAAATTACTTTAAATCTTCCCATGAAACAGTTGGATGGCTTCACTGGTGAATTTTGTTGAATATTTAAAGAAATAATACCATCCTTTACACAGTGATAAAGAGGGGCATTACAATAATGATAATGGGGTCGATTCTTCAAAAAGACATAACAATCCTTAGTGTGTATGAACAAAGAGTCAAAATACATCAGACAAAAACTGATAGAACTACATGGAGAAACAGATGAATCCACTGTTCTATTTATATATATACACTATTATAGTTACAGACTTCACCACCACTCTATCAGTAACTGATGGATCCAGTAGGCAGAAAATCAGTGAGCATATAGTTAAACTGAAAAGCACTATCAACCAAGTGAATCTAATTGACATCCATGTCAATTCATGTGGTTCATCCAACAACAACAGAATTTGCATTCTTCTCAAGTTCACATGGAATATTTACCAAGAGAGACCATATTTTGGGCCATAAAACACATCTGGACAAATTTTAAAGAATAAAAATTATGCAAAGTATGTTCTCAGACCATAATGAAATTAAACTAGTATTTCATAACAGAAAGATACCTGGAAAATACCTACATATTAGAAGATTAACAGTATACCTTCAGAGACAGCAGAAGCAAGAAGAACTACAATCCTGCAGCCTGTGGAATGAAAGCCACATTCACAGAAAGAAAGACAAAATGAAAAGGCAGAGGACTATGTACCAGATGAAGGAACAAGATAAAACCCCAGAAAAACAACTAAATGAAGTGAAGATAGGCAACCTTCCAGAAAAGGAATTCAGAATAATGATAGTGAAGATGATCCAGGACCTCAGAAAAAGAATGGAGGCAAAGATCGAGAAGATGCAAGAAATGTTTAACAAAGACCTAGAAGAATTAAAGAACAAACAAACAGATAAACAATAAAATAACTGAAATGAAAAAATACACTAGAAGGAATCAATAGCAGAATAACTGAGGCAGTAGAACGGATAAGTGACCTGGAAGACAGAATGGTGGAATTCACTGCTGCAGAACAGAATAAAGAAAAAAGAATGAAAAGAAATGAAGACAGCCTAAGAGACCTCTGGGACAACATTAAATAAACCAATATTCACATTGTAGGGGTCCCAGAAGGAAAAGAGAGAGAGAAAGAACCCCAGAAAATACTTGAAGAGATTATAGTCGAAAACTTCCCTAACATGGGAAAGGAAATAGCCACCCAAGCCTAGGAAGTGCAGAGAGTCACAGGCAGGATAAACCCAAGGAGAAACACGCTGAGACACATAGTGATCAAATTGACAAAAATTAAAGACAAAGAAAAATTATTAAAAGCAACAAGGGAAAAATGAGAAATAACATACAAGGGAACTCCCATAAGGTTAACAGCTGATTTCTCAGCAGAAACTCTACAAGCCAGAAGGGAGTGGCACGATATATTTAAAGTGATGAAAAGGAAGAACCTACGACCAAGTTTACTCTACCCAGCAAGTATCTCATTCACATTTGACAGAGAAATCAAAAGCTTTACAGACAAGCAAAAGCTAAGAGAATTCAGCACCACCAAACCAGCTCTGCAACAAATGCTAAAGGAACTTCTCTAAGTGGGAAACACAAGACAAGGACCTACAAAAACAAACCCAAAACAATTAAGAAAATGATAATAGGAACATACATATTGACAATTACCTTAAATGTGAATGGATTAAATGCTCCAAGCAAAAGACAGAGGCTTGCTGAATGGATACAAAAACAAGACCCATATATATGCTATCTACAAGAGACTCACTTCAGACCTAGGATCACATACAGACTGAAAGTGAGGGGATTGAAAAAGATATGCCATGCAAATGGAAATCAAAACAAAGCTGGAGTAGCAATACTCATATCAGATAAAATAGACTTTAAAATAAAGAATGTTACAAGAGACAAAGAAGGACACTACATAATGATCAAGGGATCAATCCAAGAAGAACATATAACCATTATAAACATATACGCACCCAACACAGGAGCACCTCAATACATAAGGCAAGTGCTGACAGCCATAAAAGGGGAAATCAACAGTAACACAATAATAGTAAGGGACTTTAACACCCACTTTCACCAATGGACAGATCATCCAAAATGAAAATAAATAAGGAAACACAAGCTTTAAATGACACAATAATCCAGATAGATTTAATTGATATTTGTAGGACATTCCATCCGAAAACTGCAGATTACACTTTCTTCTCAAGTGCACAGGGAACATTCTCCAGGATAGATCACATCTTGGGTCACAGATCAAGCCTCCGTAAATTTAAGAAAACTGAAATCATATCAAGCATCTTTTCTGACCACAACACTATGAAATTAGAAATAAATTACAGGGAAAAATACATAAAAAACACAAACACATGGAGGTTAAACAATATGTTACTAAATAAACAGGAGATCACTGAAGAATTCAAAGAGGAAATCAAAAAATACCTAGAGACAAATGACAACAAAAACACAACGATCCAAAACCTATGGGATGCAGCAAAAGCAGTTCTAATAGGGAAGTTCATAGCAATTCAAGCTCTCTTCAAGAAACCAGAAAAATCTCAAATAAACAATCTAACCTTACACCTAAAGGAATTAGAGAAAGAAGAACAAACAAAACCCAAAGTTAGTAGAAGGAAAGAAATCATAAAGATCAGAGCAGAAATAAATGAAATAGAAACAAAGAAAACAATAGCAAAGATCAATAAAACTAAAGGCTGGTTCTTGGACAAAATAAACAAAATTGATAAACCTTTAGTCAGACTCATCAATAAAAAGAGGGAGAGGACTCAAATCAATAAAATTAGAAATGAAAAAGGAGAAGTTACAATGGACACTGCAGAAATATAAAGCATCATAAGAGACTAGTACAAGCAACTCTATGACAATAAAATGGGCAACCTGGAAGAACTGGACAAATTCTTAGAAAGGTATAACCTTCCAGGACTGAACCAGGAAGGAATAGAAAATATGAGCAGACCAATCACAAGTAATGAAATTGAAGCCGTGATTAAAAATCTTCCAACAAACAAAAGCCCAGGACCAGATGGCTTCACAGGTGAATTCTATCAAACATTTAGAGAAGAGCTAACACTCATCCTTCTCAAACTCTTCCAAAAAATTGCAGAGGAAGGAACACTCCCAAACTCATTCTATGAGGCCACCATCACCCTGATACCAACCAGACAAAGATACTACAAAAAAAGAAAATTACAGACCAATATCACTGATGAATATAGATGCAAAAATCCTCAACAAAATACTAGCAAACAGAATCCAACAACACATTAAAAGGATCATACACCATGATCAAGTGGGATTGATTCCAGGGATGCAAGGATTCTTTAACATACACAAATCAATCAATGTGATACACCATATTAACAAATTGAAGAATAAAAACCATATGATCATCTCAATAGATGCAGAAAAAGCTTCTGACAAAATTCAACACCAATTTATGATAAAAACTCTCCAGAAAGTGGGCATAGAGGGAACCTACCTCAACATAATAAAAGCCATATACAACAGACCCACAGCAAACGTCATTCTCAATGGTGAAAAACTGAAAGCATTTCCTCTAAGATCAGGAACAAGACAAGGATGTCCACCCTCGCCACTCTTATTCAACATAGTTTTGGAAGTCCTAGCCATGGCAATCAGAGAAGAAAAAGAAATAAAAGGAATACAAATTGGAAAAGAAGAAGTAAAACTGTCACTGTTTGCAGATGATGTGATACTATACATAGGTAATCCTAAAGATACCACCAGAAAACTACCAGAGCTAATCAATGAATTTGGTAAAGCTGCAGGGTACAAAATTAATGCTCAGAAATCTCTTGCATTCCTATACACTAAGAACAAAAGATCAGAAAGAGAAATTAAGGAAACAATCCCATTCACCATTGCAACAAAAAGAATAAAATACCTAGGAATAAACCTACCTAAGGAGGTAAAAGACCTGTACTCAGAAAACTACAAGACACTGATGAAAGAAATTACAGATGATACAAACAGATGGAGAGATACACCATGTTCTTGGATTGGAAGAATCAATATTGTGAAAATGACTATACTACCCAAATCAATCTACAGGTTCAGTGCAATCTGTATCAAATTACCAATGGCATTCTTTACAGAACTAGAAAAAAAATATTTTAATTTGTATGGAGACACAAAAGACTCCAAATAACCAAAGCAATCTTGAGGGGAAAAAACAGAGCTGGAGGAATCAGACTCCCTGACTTCAGACTATACTACAAAGCTACAGTAATCAAGACAATATGGTACTGGCACAAAAACAGAAATATAGATCAATGGAACAGGATAGAAAGCCCAGAGATAAACCCACGCACCTATGGTCAACTAGTCTATGACAGAGGAGGCAAGGATATACAATGGAGAAAAGACAGTCTCTTCAATAAGTGGTGCTGGGAAAACCGGACAGCTACATGTAAAAGAATGACATTAGAACACTCCCTAACACCATAGACAAAAATAAACTCAAAATGGATTAAAGACCTAAATGTAAGACCAGACACTATAAAACTCTTAGTGGAAAACAGAGGAAGAACACTCTTTGACATAAATGACAGCAAGATTTTTTTTGACCCACCTCCTAGAATAATGGAAATAAAAACCAAAATAAACAAATGGGGCCTAATGAAATTCAAAAGCTTTTGCACAGCAAAGGAAACCATAAAGAAGATGAAAAGACAACCCTCAGAATGGGAGAAAATATTTGCAAACGAATCAAAAGACAAAGGATTAATCTCCAAAATATATAAATAGTTCATACAGCTCAGTATTAAGAAAACAAACAACCCAATCCAAAAATGGGCAGAAGACCTAAATTGACATTTTCCCAAAGAAGTCATACAGGTGGCCAAGAGGCATATAAAAAGCTGCTCAACCTCACTAATTATTAGAGAAATGCAAATCAAAACTCTAGTGAGGTATCACCTCACACTGGTCAGAATGGGCATCATCAGAAAATCTACAAATAAGAAATGCTGGAGAGGATGTGAAGAAAAAGGAACCCTCCTGCACTGTTAGTGAGAATGTAAATTGATACAGCCACTATGGAGAACAGTATGGAGGTTCCTTAAAAAACTAAAAATAGAATTACCATATGACCCAGCAATCCCACTACTGGGCATATACCCAGAGAAAAACATAATTCAAAAAGACACATGCCCGCCAATGTTCATTGAAGCAGTATTTACAATAGCCAGGTCACGGAAGCAACCTAAATCCCCATCGACAGATGAATGGATACAGAAGATGTGGTACATATATACAATGGAATATTACTCAGCCATAAAAAGGAATGAAATTGGGTCATTTGTAGAGACGTGGATGGACCTAGAGACTGTCATACAGAGTGAAGTAAGTCAGAAAGTGAAAAACAAATATCGTGTATTAACACATATATGTGGAATCTAGAAAACTGGTACAGATGAACCACTTTGCAAGGGAGAAATAGACACAGATGTAGAGAACAAACGTATGGACACTAAGGGGGGAAAGCAGGGGGCCAGGGCGGGGAGCGGGTGTTGGGATGAATTGGGAGATTGGGCTGAGATATATACACTAATATGTATAAAGTAGATAACTAATAAGAACCTGCTGTGTTAAAAATAGAATAAAGTAAAATTTTTTTTAAAAAACCCAATATACCTTCAAGTAACAGATGAGTTTATACCTTTACATTCACATAAAAACCTGCACATGGGTATTTATAGCAGCTTTATTCCTAATCACCCAAAACTGGAAACAACCAAGTTGTCCTTTAATAGGTGGATGGATAAATGAACTGTGGTATAGGCATACAGTGCAGTGTTATCCAGGGATAAAAGAAATGAGCTATTATGCCACAAAAGGACATGGAGGAAACTTAAATGCCTATAATTGAGTGAAAGAAGCCAATCTGAAAAGGCTACGTACTATATGATTCCAAATCTGTGATGTTCTGAAAAAGGCAAAACTATACAGATGGTAAGAAAATCACTGATTACCAGGGGTTTGAGAGGGCGTAGGGAGGGACGAACAGGTGAAGCACAGGAAATTTTTAGGGCAGTGAGATTATTCTATATGATTCTGTGATAGTGCACACATGACATCATACATTTGTCAAAACTCACAGAGCTGTACGACACAGAATGAACCTTTATTTAAACTGCAGACTTCAGTTAATAATATGTCAATATTGGTTCATTAATTGTAACTGACATACCACACTAATGCAAGATGTTGATAATACGGAAAACTCAGGGAGAGGCGGTACTAATACAGGAACTCTGTACTATCTACTCAGTTTTTCTGTAAATCTAAAACTGTCCTAAAAAATAAAATCTATTAAAATAAAACAATTCATTTAGCTGAACATTTGACTCAAAGATCAAGGCTGAAAAATTTTCATAAACTTTATCAGAACGATTTTAGATTTACAGAAAAATCACAAAGATAGTACAGAGAGTTCCTTTATACCTCACACCCAGTTATGTTAGTATGGTACATTTGTTACAATTCATGAACCAATATTGATACATTATTATTAGCCAAAGTCCATAGTTTTTTTTCCAGTTTCCTTAGTTTTTACCTAGTGTCCTTTTCTGTTCCAGAATATCACCTTACATTTAATTGTCACATCACCCTAGGCTCCTTGGCGGTGACAGTTTCTCAGGCTTTGTTTTTATGACTTTGACAGTTTTGAGGGGTACTGGTCAGGTATTTTGTAGAGTCCCTCTATTGGGATATACTTGTTGTTTTTCTTATGATTACACTGGGTTCTGTGGGTCTGGGAGGAAGAACACAGCAGCAGTGTCGTTTTCATCATATCATATCATGGGTACGTACTATGAACGTGACTGATCACCGTAGTCTTTGTGTCAAGTGTCTCCACTTTAAAGTTACTCTTCTTTCTGCCACCCACTCCATCCCCCTTCCATACTTTCCTTCTGGAAGGAAGTCAGTATGTTCAGCCTACACTTAAGCAGTGGGGAGTTATACCCCATCCCTTTGTGAGTGCAGTATGTACAAAATTATTTGGAATTCTTCTGCATAAGAGATTTGTTTCTTCCCCATTTATTTCTTCAATTATTTACTCATGTCAGTATGGACTCATGCATATTTATTTTATACTTTGGGTTATAATCCAATACCACTTTATTTTGTTACTCAAACTGTTCTGGTTTTAGCCATTTAATAACTCTTTCAGTTGGCTTCTGTGTCCCTTTGGCATATCCCAATGATTACGGGGTTTTTGGTTTTGAGCATTTCCTTACTTTCTGGCACTGTCAGATGCTCCAGGCTCATCTTATATAATTCCTGCCCTAATCCTAGAAGCAGCCGTTTCTCCAAGGAGCCCTGGTTCCTTTTAATAGAGAATATTAGAAACCAAGATCAGCGTGCTGGGATGCACACATTTTTAAAGCCCTTAGTCCCAGGACTTGTCCCTTGCAGGGACAGAGGTACTCCCCTCTCACTGCACATCAGAATCTCCTGTGAGACCTGGCTTCTTTAAAATCCCCAGAATCTGTATCTTCAAAGACTCCCCATGCGATTCTAAGTCACATTCAGAAGGAAAAGATCCCTCCTGTAAGATATCTGTGGTCATGATCAGAGGTGCTGGATTCTCACAAGCAAAACGACCACATTAGCACATCTATGGGCTCATAGGGCCTTTACCCAGTAGGAAAGAATACACAGCCAGTTAGAATGCTCTGTTTCTCCCTTGGTCAGATGCAGTTCTCCAAGCTTGCACAAATGTCTGAGTCCGAAGGAGCTCTGACCTGCCTTCCTGGAATTCCAGGTGGATAATACTTTCCAGGAGCCTGTTGCGCTTTCCCATCGTGTTCAGTTTCCAGTTAAACACTGGGAGTGGCTTGTACACATCAATGGAAAAGAACAAAAAGAAACACTAATAAAAGATTTACTGAAGGAAAACTTTAATCAGAAATAGAGTTGCAGATTAAAAATATATCTATAAAGATGTACTGAATAAATAAATGTGGGTAAATAAAAGTAAATTTGAATTGCGGGATAAATTTTTAAATCTATGCATAATTGAAATCTTTATGGATGAAGTAATGATGCATTGGATTTACTTCAGAATAATCTGATGGTGGGAGAAAGGTGATATATATAGGTGAAAGAGATAGATAATTGTTGAAGCTAGGTGCTCGGTACACAGGGGTTTATTATACTATCCTCTCTACTTCTGAATCTGTTTGAAATTTTCCATAATAAAATACGTTTTAAAACTCTGTATGTGAAAATCCTAGAAATTTAGTATTTAGTGAATTTGTTACCACATCCTTGACCATCTTGCTAAATTCAGCACCTCTGCACCCTCCGAACTATATTTAATGTCCTTTCAGATCCAAATATCATGTGAATAGCATAATTACAATTCAGTAAAGAACATTCCACAAGCACTAGAACTATTCTTTCTTTCAATAAATGATTCATTGAACGTGTTATGTTTGTGCACTGGGCTGGGTTCTAGAGACACACAGTGAACCCGGCATGCTCCTTGCTCGCAAATAGTTGAGAGTCTCTAGTAAGAGACAGGCAAGCCAGTAGGCAGTTGTGTTAACATGTGGGTGGAGCCACAGTAGAGGGAGTGGACCTGGGGCTCCAAGAAGGGGAATGACGTATATTGTGGGTAGAAATACGTTCCATAATTTCTAAACATATGCTAGAGCTCCATGTTGAGCTCTAAAGCACCGATTTATGCACTTCAATATTAGAATACACTCGGTTTTAACATGCTTATTTGATTATGACTACATATCAAACATTGGTCAACTCTTGAGACTTTCTTTTCCTTATTAAATGAATTGTTATGCAGGAGGAAACTTCATGAATGTATAATTTAGAAACATAGCCCTAGTATTAATTTTTAGAACACCATCTCTGGCGAACAGAGAATGTTCTGGGATTGTAGGAAAATTACACTAATATTTACTAGTACTGGTGTCAGCAGTTTACATATCTCATCATTTAATTCTTATGCCAGTCATCGGAGGGAGTATTATTACCTCTATTTTAATAATGAGGAAACCTAGGTTCAGAGGAGGCAATTAACTTGGCCCAAAAGATAAAGCCAAAACTTGAACCCAAATATATCTGACTCCAAAACCTATGCTTTTTTCATTATACATCGCTGGGGTTTTTTTGTACCTGTAGTCTTCAAACTGTTTTTGCAGCATACCCCCTGAAAGAAATTTGAAAATTGTATGTACCTCTGCTATTAAAGAAGCCTCCCCCCGGACTTCGCTGGGGGCGCATTAGATAAGATTCCGCCTGCCAATGCAGGGGACACAGGTTCGATCCCTGGTCCGGGAAGATCCCACATGCCGTGGAGCAACTAAGCCCGTGCGCCACAACTACTGAGCCTGCGCTCTAGAGCCCGCAAGCCACAGCTACTGAAGCCCGCGCGCTTAGAGCCCGTGCTCCGCAACGAGAGAAGCTACCGCAATGAGAAGCCCGCGCACCACAATGAAGAGTAGCCCCCGCTCGCCGCAACTAGAGAAAGCCCCTGCACAGCAACGAAGACCCAATGCAGCCATAAATAAATAAATAAATAAATAAATAAAAGAAGCCTCCCCCAAAATTGTTATTTACAATTTTCCCTTTATTTGCCAACCTGGAAGTTTTTATACTTGGAGCAGTGAGCCAGAGTTAAATTGGGGAGGGGAAAGCTCTGCTTTTCTTTCGTGCGGTGGCCGAGGGGCTGTTGTGAGGGGGAGTGGGAAAGGGGACCACAGCAGGGCTCCCACCTCTGAGCAGACCAGGCAGGCCAGGTCTGCGAGGGGTACCTGTGCAGCTAAGGACCCACCTTAATCAGGTTTATGAAGGCAAACTCCAGATTAAGTACCTACCTCTCTCCTTTAAAGAGGAAAACACTGAAATCCAAATTGCAAGATTTTAAATACAATAGGAAGGTCCAGAATCACAAAACTGCTTTACTTAAGCCTAATCCAGCATTTACCCTTTAGAGGACTAAAAGGAAAGCTCAGCCCTAGGAGAGAGGAACATTCTGTTAAAACAAGTGTCCAATTCCACATCCTAAGGAAATAGGAATGACAAAACATGCCCTCCTTGACTGAGAATCAGAAATAAGGGCTCTAAATTTTCAGAATTACAAATCAGAAGATTAGACTGATACTGCCCTAAGAATTAAGTGAAAACAATCAATATAAAAGGAAAAACGTCACATAAATCCACAGAATGACCCAGGACTTAGTTTTTTGGGGTTTTTTTAAAATCCTAAAATTACCTCCTATCCAGCTTTCTTTCCAACATCTCTACATATCACTGGTCTTCTTCTGTTATTAAGGACATAATGCTACTAAGGAGACCATCCTGCTTCACACATTTCTGTGAAGATGCCAGTCCTGAATCTTGAAATGTTTCCAGATCACAAGTACATAAATACTTCATCTTAAAAACACTCAGCATGCATTTAACATGGGACTTGCAAAACATACCAGCTATCATAAATCAGTTCCATCCTTTGTGTCTGATCCATTCAGCCTTGTTGATGTTTTCAGGTCATATACAAGCCATCCCCACAGGTTTTCCAGTATGGAAAACACTGCACTTCAAGACTTTATGACCCTGCTCCCATTCGGGGCTGTATTTAGATGTGGGAGTGCTATAAGATGATTATATATTAATACTGAATTTGGTGTGTTTCGTATAGTAGGCATTCCATAACTATTTGCTATTTGGTTTAACTCTCCCAAATCTATTATGTGCATTCATTAAGAACACTGACAACGCTTTTTTAAAAAACTGGTTAAGAGAACTTAAAATACTTGCACTAAATGAGATGAATCAGACAGGGAAAACAGATATTATATGATTTCACCTATATGGGGAATCTAAAAAGAACCAAACTCATAGATACAGAGAACAGATTAGCAGTTGCCAGAGGCAGGGGGTGTGGAAGGGGCAAAATGGGTGAAGGGGGTGAAAAAGGTACAGACTTCCAGTTATAAGATGAATAATGTGCAGTGTGGCGACTAAAGATAATAATACTGTATCATATATTTGAAAGTTGCTAAGAGACTATAGCTTAAAAGTTCTCATCACAAGAAAAAAAAACTTTTGTGACTGTGAGGTGATGGATGTTAGCTAAACTTACTGTGGTGATCATTTTGCAACATGTACATATATCAAATCATCATGCTGTACGCCTAAAACTAATGCAATGTTATATGTTAATTATATCTCAATAAATCTGGGAAAAAAGTACTTGTGAGGATAGAGGAGCATGGTAAAAGGCTGAAGTAACACTACAGATTTATATGTAAGGTTGAAGCAACTGACCTGTCGTTTCAAATATTTCTCTGGCATGAGTGTTGGCCTATGGAGGTCAACGAGCACTTGTCCTAGGAAGGCATCCCTGAGCACATGTTCTTCCTGTGTTAGGGCATCTGCAGCTCAGTGGTTACTCTTCTAAAAGGGTTACATGTTTTTTTAAAGCTCTGGGGGTTTGGAGAAGCAGACTGAGCATTACTTGGTAGTTTTCCTTTTGTATGTAATAGTCGACTACTTCCTCCTCTCCAAGAAATCACAGTTGCACACAGGACCTTGAATTTATCAACATCAAACTCTTACCAGTTGAGTTAACATACTCTGACACCACATCCAGTCTGCACACGTTCACAGAACATTTCCTATATCTGTCTATTGAGAACGAACACTGGCCTCATGGAAAAGTCCATAGCAAGTGAGTTTCTAAGAGGGCTTATCCTGTTTTTCACTTTTAAAATCTATTTTGTCAGGTTAGCTTACAGAAAAAAAGGTCTCCCAAAGAACTCAGTTCAAGCCCCATCGCTTTCATCCATCTTGGCCAAACTCCAGAAATGTCTAGCTTGTACTGAAGAGCACGGAGACTCCTCCCAACACCTTGACCTCTGGAATTGGCCTTTGTCATTTTGCATCTCATTGCTATTCATACCACCCTGCCCCTGAGGACCTGAACTTGTTGGGGCATGGACTTTGTGCTTTGTCTTGGCACCTCTGCCCTTCTTTAAGCTTCATGTACACATGAAGCTTCAAATAACTAATTGTAGTCAAACCTTAAAAAGGTTTGTTTAAAAAGAGGAAAAAAACCCAGCCGTATTATGAAGGATAGAATTACTTCTTCACACAGAAGATGCTGAGATGCACAATTCTCAGCACAACGTGAGCCGTCCATTAAGAGCTGTGTTTTCCATTGCCCTAGTTTCCTTTGATTTGTTCATGGAAGGTAAATGTGGAGACGGCTTTGCCTAAGGTTGCCACTTCCGTGCCTAGAAAATCATTAAACCCCAGATTTGCCAGCAGCCTTACAAAGGCTTTTCCATTCTTCTGGGCAGCCAGTTATACAATAGTTTGTCATTTTTTGAAAGAGAGTTTCATGTTTAGGCAGGACTTTTTTGGTGGGAGTTGGGGGAGTAGAAGAAAGCTCCAGAAGAGGAGGAGAGAGAAGCACTGCCCAGAAGCTGATCTTTCCTTGTGGCTTCCTATTTGCTCAGGCTTCAGTTCTGTGAGTCCTTGCACAAACAGACTGAATACCTGGATTATGCCCTCATCTGGACTCGAATACACATACATTACATACCCTTTTTTCACTAATCATCCTGACACATTCCTCTGTTGGTAAATGGTTCCAAAACAAACACTGTCGGTGCACCTAATTAGCAGGGTTGTGGGCTGTGCTTGGCAGTCCTGTTACATCCTGTTCCACAATAGAGAACAACAGCCTTGGCGAGGTTGGGCTTTAGGGAGGGAACAGCTTCCCTCAACGCATATACGCTTTTTTAATGATATTTCCTTTCTGTGGCTTTTCTTGGGAAGCAGCCACTCAGCAAGTATTGTAATGAGGTGTGGGATCCTCCCAGCAGCCAGAGGGAATTTGGACTCCTCTTCATAGGTGCGTTTGTTGAGGAACCAGTAGTTCCCATCTGCTTAGTGTTCTCTCCCCCCACCCCGGGTTGAACAGGAGCATATCGAGGAACTTTCTCCATGGTTCTCTAACTCTGATGGTGCAGGACAAGACTCCTGCCTCTGTTCTAGAATCAAAACTAACAAAGTCGGAAGGGCCTGTGGAGACCATTTAGACATGTTTAGCGTAGAAAAACTGAAACCCAGAGAGCGCACAGATTTCATGAGTGGCAGAAGCAGGGGGTGACTTACAAGATGGAATTCTGCTCTCCTTAGGCTACATGACTGCCTGCTCTTAAATGTATTTATTGAGTCAGTGAAGGTTCCCCTTGATAAAAACTCGAGCACAATGCTAGTTTATTTGGCTTTTAAACTTTGGTCAAAGAGTCACTTGGTAAATAACATTTTACCTTGGCCTGGTGACTCCTATATTCACATGTCAAAATGTTTCAGAACGTCTGCTAACACAGACAAAACTTTTGAGAAATCCTCAGGGCTGACCTGACCCTTTTTGCCATTAAGCAGCTTGAGAAATTCTGTGCATTTATAAACACAGTCCTAGCTGGTGAGGCCGACATTGGTTTTTGAAGCCATTTGGTCACTTGAATAGATGGCTGTTGTCTCCCCCAGACACATTTCTTACCAAGTTTCTACTTAGGTGTCTGGCTAATATTATGTTAATCATTTTATCTCTAAGCGTTTCAGACAACCTAATTTTTTGTGGTTTGGAGGGGGAGAACTTATTTAACTCTTGTTTTAACTTTCCAATTATAAACTAAATTGATGTTCATTATAGAAAGTGTTAGAAATATATGAAAGTAAAAAAATAAAAAATTAAATTAAATAAAGTACATAAAAGTATAAAGAAGAAAATTCTCCATACGTACGTATGCATATATGTTTTTTAATAAAATTGAGATTGTATGAAATACATAATTTTATATCCAGTCTTTTTATCACACCATATTAGAACCAGGAAAATAGTTGTATTTAATCTATACACTTCCACTGATGGGTACTTTTACAGGAAAAAAATTTAATTGGCTCTAAAATTATCAAGATCCATAAGTAAAGGCAGGCTAGTCCACAGAAAGATCGCTGGACTGGGAAGACGAAAGTCTAGATGTCATTCCTAACTCTGCCACTAAATTGCTGTGTGATCTTTAACAAGCTGCCCCACCATCTCCACATCAGGCGTATGACACTGTTTTAAGCTCTTATTGACCAAAGAAGTAAGAGCTTGTAAGAGCTTTACTCCAGCTCCATTGCTTAGCATTTTGTATTAGTCTGTTTGATGGTTTGTCATAACGTTTTCAGTGAACTTGACTGATTTTTTGGATACATTTCACCCAAAGGGATTAAGATATAATTTCAAATTGATTCAGTCCACCATTCTGAAATAATGTAAGATCCGTGAGGAAATGGACTTTTTCTATTTTGCTCACTGCTCCATCCTCTACATCTAGAACAGCACATAGTGAATGCTCAATAAATGATTCATGAATGGATGGTTTACTTTAGTTTTTCAAATCTGTACTTATCAACGTATTTTCTTTTATTTTAAATAGCTTTTAAACTAATTTCAGGGAAATGGTCTGTTTAAATGTAGACATCACTAAGAGACCTGACTTTATCGAGTGATAGCTAACATTCTATTATATATTAGGGACAGATGTGTTTTATTGGCCCAATGGAGACTTTACTGTCAAAAATTTGAGCTTTGCTAAGCTACCCGGATAACTTAATTTTCAAAACATCTTTTAGGTCATTTCTTAGTGTGAGCTTTTTCCTTCCCCATGGAACTGTAAATAAGTAACCTGAATACACAATAGGGAAGAGAAGGAATATTTACCTTTCCATACAAAAAATGTTGACTTTTCAGACTGAGCAGTATGTTCTGAAATGAACTGTTTCTGTGCTTTAGAATTACAAGAGGTACAACAGTGTCTTGGTTTTGTCAGTATATGTTTAGGATATTTTGAGACTTTTTCATCCAACTAATTACAGAAGCACAGATAGTAACCTGTTTAAGTCATCATTTTGTTTTTATTTCAGCATCTAATGTGCATTACCGTGTCTTTATTAAACCCCTTCAGTATTCTGAATATTAAACCGCTCAACGCCGCATCAGGAAATACCTGCCTGTGCCCTCTATAGCTACCATTAATAATCATCTGTTTGGCTCCTGATTCTTTCAGAGTACTTAAAATAGAGATAAAGGCACAGTTCATAGCCGTTTACACTCTATACAAAAGTTGCTATTATATTTGGAATGAAGTATAACAGAGCGTAGAACGTGGGAAGCTTAGCAGTCGTTTGCCCATCACCCCCACGTCCTGCAACACACACCCTTTCCCCACCCCCTCCACCCCCCCCATGGAAGCCAGTGTCCCCCACCACACCACACCCATAGCTAGCTGGAGATTCAGGCTGTCACACCCCAGTGCGGTACCCTTTCTGCCTCACCCTGTTGTCAGAGCACTAGCCTAAAATTTGAGGGATGCACAGAGCATCCTAGGAGGGTAAAAGACGACTACATACCCTCAACTAGTTTCACTTACTTCTGGTGATGGTTGGCAGTGGCGATGGGTGTTCTCACCAAAATTAAATTAATGGAAAGAAGTTTGTAACCTTTGGGTGAGAGAACAGGGCAAGAGAGCATTAAAAGAGGTAATTCATGTGAAAAACAGAAATGTGGGAATTGCCTTTTATAAAACCAATAACATAGTAGACTTGCTTGCAAATAATGAATCAGTGGCTGGTTTAAAGACTGCATTGGAAACGTTAGAAGCCACTAACTTGGACTGATATAACTTAAACTAAAAGATCTAGTTCGGCCTTGAGAGCGGGGAGGTTGAAGTATCTTAAAGCTCTTCTTTACGAGGGGAGTTAACACTTGTTTTCTAGAAAGAGATGGTGAGGAGAAAGGAAATTTAAATTAAAAGACTTAGGTGGGAAAGCAGCTTACATTAATGATTGGAAAGAAAAATTTCAGAATTGAGGATGAAGAAACAAGCAAATTTTCCTTGGCAGTAGGGAAGACAAGGTGGGGGGCAGGGAAGGAGAGGAAGGATGGAATTAGGGTGGGAGAGTGAGACCTGAGGTAAACTGAGGGGGGGCATGGTTCTCCTGCAGTATCAGAAATAGGCACCAATTCAGGGCTTTAGGGACAAGTGATGTGAATGTCAAAGCAGCAAAGCACGAAAGGTGACTTTCCCCTTCCTCTGCTTTCAGCTTTCCTGAGAGGTACGTAAGGTCCACTGTTTAAAAGAGAGAGACCTAATCAGGGGAACCTTAATACTTAGAAAGTACCTAAGAGCAGTCCTTAACCCTTCTCCGGGCCTAACCCCACAAAAGTTTCTCACCTCAGTTTTTCTCACTGAGGGTTCTAGACAGCTTGCCCAAGCCACCTCCCAGAGGCAATGAAAGAGAAAAGCCTTATTGATTAGCTAGCAAGCACATTGCTAATCAGTGAGTGACCACTGGCTTCCCCCACTGAGTGAGCACATTGCTCCCTTTGAGAGTTTCCTTTGCACATATACTACCACCTAGCCTCTCCACCCTAGTCCTGTCTTATGAATATACACAGCGCAGTGTTGAAAGAAATAAAATTTTTAGTGACTTCCAGGCGTCTTACGTGTCTATTTATTGCTTGTGTACATAGCATAACTATTCATAACTTTTTATTACTGTGATTATCAGTTCCATCCAGCTTTTACTAATATGCAGAGTGGAAGCAAAAGTTCCAAATAATGTTCTCACTGAATCAAAGGGGCTGCTAAAACAGGCATTGTTGTTCTTGCCTTTTTCCCTCATTCAGTGTTACTATATGTTGTTGATAGTACCAGGTTTTAAGCATTATTGCATTATTTTTCCAATACATGCTTGGTTCAAGCACATTAGGATAATTTTAACTACTAAAAATGTATATATTATTGAACAATTAAACAGTGTTTCCTAATTTTATAAACATGTAAACAGTCTGTTAGTTTAACCCACCAAAAGTCAAACAATACCCTTGACATTATATAAAGATGAAAAAAAAAAAAACTGAGATGTTCAAAAAGTCAGATGTCTAAAGTCAGGATTGGTCCTTGACCACCTGAGATACTTATACAGGTGCATCTCTTTTTTTTGTGTGTGTGTGGTACGCGGGCCTCTCACTGTTGCGGCCTCTCCCGTTGCGGAGCACAGGCTCCGGACGTGCAGGCTCAGCGGCCATGGCTCACGGGCCCAGCTGCCCCGCGGCATGTGGGATCTTCCCGGACCGGGGCACGAACCCGTGTCCCCTGCATCGGCAGGCGGACTCTCAACCACTGCGCCACCAGGGAAGCCCTAGGTGCATCTCTTTTTAAATAAACTTAAGAAATAAAACTATAATATAAATTTAATTAATTGGTGGATTATTTACATTTCAAATTCTTTAATTTAACATAAAGATGGGCAGCAGTAAACTTTGCTAATATATTCAACATAGAATGTTATAACTCTTTAGGGTTATAAACTCTAAAGTTGTTTACTTGAAGGGAGACTGTTTTTACCAGATATACAAATGTGTTATAAAACAGTATAGTGTTGGCATAGGAAAATAGATCAGTGAAATAGGATTTCAGAAAGTATGGAAATAAACCCAGGTAATATGGGAATTTAGCACACAATAAAGGTAGCACAGCAAATTAGTGAAACAAAAATGGATCATTCCATAAAAGGAACTGGGAATCAAATAGCCATTTGGAGAAAGAAAAATCATGCTGGATTTTACCATACATCTTACATCAAGATAAATTCCAACTGGATCAAATATTTTAATGTAAAAAAAAACGAAACAAAACAAAACCCATAAAGTACTAGAAGAAAAGATGGGTGAATATTTTTGTCATCTTAAAGTGGGGAAGGTCTCTCTAAGCTTGACACAAACCCAGAAGTCATGAAAGCAAAATGCTTTTAAATACATCTTTAAAATGTTAAATGCCTAAAATTTTATAGATAAAGGCAAGTGTAAACAGGAAACTTGGAGAGAGATTTTCCACATGTGACAAAGTATTAATTTCCTAAATATAAAAAAATCTATAAAAGTCATTAGAAAATGGGCAAAGGTCACAAACCAATATACAGAAAAAACATGCAAATGGCCAATAAATACAAGAACAACTCCATATTTTAATTAAGGAAAGCAAAATAAAATGAGATTCTTACATATCAGCTATGGGAAAATATTAATAGATATAAAGCCCTATGTAAAAACAGTAATTAATATCATTTCCTATTTCACTTTGCAAAGTCCGTGTTTTTGTTCTAAGTGTTTAGAACAGCCCTGTCTAATATATTAGACCGCCCAGCTGTCTTTGGAAATGATTGGCCTAGAGCATTGGTTTTCAAAGTTTTCTTATTCATCAGAATTCCCCGGAGGGCTTGTTAAAACATAGATTGACAAGCCCCACTCTGTAGTTTATGATTCAGTAAGTCTGGCATGGAACCCAATAATTTGCATTTCCAACAAATTCTCTGGCGATGCTGGTTTGACTAGTTCACGGACCATACTTTTAGAACCATTGGCCCAGAACACACTGAGTATTAGAAAATGATGTAATACTGTCTTGTAGAGAATGTATTGGTGAGAAGAGACAAATAGGGGAACAGTGTAAATTAATGCCAAAACACTTTGAATGCCTTTCTCCTTTTAAATTTACATCACTAACTTATTCCTAAGCAACTAATCATGCTGTTTATAAAATTAGATTTACCTTCTGAACTTTTCTGCATTTTTCTAATGTACCCGTGCTTGACAGTTTCTTTTGTGTTCCATTAAGTGTCTTAGTGCTTTGAGGAACTGAAATGTAATATGTTAAATACAAGTAAATCCCATTCAAGAGTCTTAGATACCATCGTTATAAATTATTATTTCTTTTAAAGAGGTTTACTTCAAAAACTTGACAGTTAAATTTTTCAGTTTTACATTATAAAGGTAGGCTGGTAAATTAACATAAGTCCATATATAAGCCAAGATAATTCTTTAAAATCTGCATTAGCCTAATAAATTCTTATATTTACTGCCTTTGTCTTAGACGTAGCAAGACATTTCTAAACATCTCTTGGACTCTTAGGTGTTTTGAACTACTTTAGAGATTTTTACAGAAAGCCATTGCTCTTATTTATGGTTCTTTAATGGGTACAATTATAATATATTCTAACTTTTTCCAGATATTATAGAAAAATTTTAAATCCTGAAGTAATCCCAAGAAGTGATGGACATTTGTCTGTTGAGAATGATATTACCTGCCAGGTGAACCATTTAAAAAAAAACTTAGAAGTGTCAGAAATTCCAGTTTTACCCTATCCCCGAAAAACTATTTCATTCAGGTCAAATCTATTATGATTTTACATACATAGACTATTACTGAGAAGTCCTGTCACCACCTGCAAATTAGCAAGAAGCATTTATTAAGCATTTGCACTAAAGATAATGGTGAGGTATTGTCCCCAGCAGGATAGCAAAATTGACAAATGAATTAATTAACCCTTGTTTACATTCTATTTCAAAGCCAAGATTTTAAGTAAAGCACTTGTCAAACGTATTAGCTGAGCTTGGTTTACAAACTGAAAGTGCAAGACCTGTGAAAGCCAAATGCTTTGTGGGCTGCAATCAGGGGGGGGAAAAAACCTTCCTTAATTAACTGCAGGGATTAAAATGTAAATAAAAAGATCATTGCAGGGCACACCAATTGTTCTTCCCAGAGTTGAGCCTTAGCAGGTATATGGGGATATACTGAATAACTTAAAGGACCATGTAGCTAGTAACTGGGGACAGAGGGCCAGATTTAAGTCAGAAGACTGGAATCAAGTCCCAAGTTGATCACCATTTACTAGTTCTGGGACCAGATAAGCCACCAGTTATTTTAGTATTTCATTTCATTTTTATCTATTTACTGACTGACTGACTTATTTAAAGAAGGGAAAACAAATAGGAGAACTATTATAAGGATAATTTATATAAAAATAGGGGCAAAGGGCCATATAGATATTGCCTAATTTAAATATCTAATTTGATTTTACTGTATGTGCATTTTACAAAGCAGAACTACTAGAATAGATTTACAAATTAGCACGTACATGCCTCAGTCTGCCAGACATTTAGCCAAAGGAGCTGGATCTTTTCTAGTCTCATATAATTCCAGTCAAACGTTATGAATAACTTTTTAATCCCCACCTCCCTACCCCCAGCCAAAAAAAGAAAAAAAAAATCACAGTCAACAACCCTAAATGTGATAGACCCAAATGCAGTCCATCCCTTGCTCTGCAAGGAGCCGGGAGAGTTCTGTGATCCGTTACCAGACCCTTTGCCTCTTCCTCCCTTTCCCAGCTGCTTCTCCTGGGGCAAACTATAGGGGCACAAGGCTTGACTGGAGGTGGTGCTCCAGGCAGCGGCCGTGAATCTTGGACCCTCCCCACCCATCAGCACCAACCATAATCAGTTTCTTACTGAAATTATGTGTTAACAGTTCTTTATTTTAGCTCTATTTCCCGCAACTGGATGAATCTGTTAGGTTCTATCATGTGTTTAAATCATATTTAATTCATTTTACCTTTGAACATTTAATAACATGTTCTGTGCATTCTTCTAAACAGCATACATATACGTATGTAAGCACATACATAGCACATATACACACACACACACACATGCAGGCATATGCTATATATGATATTGGCTGATTTCCTATTTAAGCAAGTTATAAATTGTTTGCTTACATTCACTTCCTGAAGAACAGAAGAAAACACCAGCCCAAAACATTAAAATAACCAGGCCCCAATAACTACCTCCCTTAGCTAAGAGATTTAAATAATCATCATGGTTTCTTGGAAAAACCAATAATATCTGGTGACCCTATGGGACGTCTTACATAGTAGCCATACACCAAACCGCACTCGCATGCCTGATAACCTGCACTTATTTCTGCACCCCACCCTTTTCGTTGTGGGCTCTACTGAGTGGAAATCAGCCAAAGCTCTACCCTGCTCTGTGGGCCTGTCTTCCGCTTGTCAGAGATCCAACCAAACTAAGCCTGAATTTCAGTCCTAGTGAAATATCTGAGGTCATTGCCTGAGCCAAAAATAAAAATGCAGCGGGGGAAGAACCCAACATGAATAGAGCAGAAGCATCTCAGTGACCTCAACCTGGGGCAGAGGCCTCTAGCAGCTTCCTGCGACCTCCCTGCGTGCAGCTAGAATCTGGAAGGGCACAGACAAAGCCATCGCCAGCCTGTCTCTAATTGGCCTCATGTCATTAGCATTTCAGAACAGGAAACTCTCTGCAGCCAGGAATTCTTGCTTCTTTGCCACAGTATTTGAGAAGCAAACCTTTTTCACAGGTTAGTTTTCTTGAGTTTGATAGCTATAAAAAGAACACCCTGTCTGTCCAATTTCTTGACAATTGACTATAAATTTCTAGGTTCTGGACCTCTCTTTCATTTGCCCTAGGTCAGTAAACTAAGTTTTAGGTCAAAGACTGTTTATAAAATGTATAGAGTCTTGTTCGATGATGCCTTTGTTAAGACATAGAATGAGATTTGTGTTGCCCCCAAATGGTGGAGATATTCCGCTGCCCCTGTCCCAAGGAAGGGGACCAGTTTGCCAGGGCATACACAGATCATTAATGGCATTGCCCCCTAGAGCTTCTGTAGAAGCAGACCTTGAGTTACTCCTTTCTCCTCACACATCCTCTGGTATATCCAGTGCTGATATGCACCTGGTCCACTCCAGTGTGGCTGTCCCAATGTTTAAAACACAAAAGTACTTCCATATAGGGTGGTAAATGACTACTGCCTCTAGCCAGTCCCCACCAATAAAAATTTAAAAAATTAAAACCCCACAACATTTAACAATTCTGAGGTTTTTTTCTTGGGGAAAAGGGATGCTGATGAAGATTGGGAGGAGGCTTAAAAAGGAGTCTTTAATGTTCAGTTGAAATTTTATTTGAAGGGACAGAGTCAGCTCCTTTTGGCCAAATTCCTGATAATCAGAGCTGTATGCACTAGTACATATAAGCTATTTCATAGCTTGATTAATCAATGCAAATAAATAAAATTTAAAGTGATGCTCTTCACTTTAAGGCTTATCTCATTCATTCCCAGCTTGTCAGTTTGAGGTTTTCTGAGGAGGGGCCAGCAAAGCTACATTCCCTGTCATTCATCCACAGACCTTGGGGCAAGGAAGTTTTAGAAAGAGAAGGATAAAAGCCAGAGTAGCCTTTTTTCCCCTGCACAAAATCTGCAGGTTGGAAGGAACCTTAGATACCATCTAATCCAACTCTCTCTTTGACTTCTGCAGAGAGTGAGGTTCAGAGATGAAGTAACTTCCCCCAAGATCCCAGTGATGCTAGGGCCACTGGGCCAAGAACTAAGGGTTCCTCTCTCTAGTTGAGCTCTCCCCTCTGCAGTAAGTGGCCTCGCTGGTACTTTACTGGTCTCTTTTCCATTGTAGAAGTTGCTAAAACCTAACTGCTTCACAATTAGGTAGAAGCAAATTATTTTATGGGGCAAATACAAAAGTATTTGGGTTTGGTTCTCTAGCTGGCTTAGATAGGGTATGAAGAAGCAAAGAACACCACAGAGAAACACCTCAGAAGTTCTTGGCCAAAGAGCGAATAAATGTGATGGAGGGTCAACCACCAAGATGGCCTTTGGGGAGAATGGAAAAATCAGAGTGAGTTGATAAAAAGTTGAAGGTTACTAGTCAATGCACAGAATTGTGTCATGGGTATTGACTTCTTAAATGATGTCCTAAATTAATTTTAGCAACCACAGTATGGTTAATGCTAGTGAGTTTCAGCTATTTTAATCAAATAATGTATTAAAATATGTATTTGTGAAAATGATATGAATAAATACACTACTCTGGACCTTATTGGTTGGTATTAGCATAAGCCAGCAGGTGACACTCGCAAATTCCACCTGGGGAGGGCACTGTTTACGTACTCCCTGGGTACCCCCTCTGTGATGCCTCATTCAGATAGGCTAGGTCAGTGGTTCTCAACTGGGAAGATCTCCCACCCAGCCACCCACCCAGGGGACATTTGGACGTTTGGCAGTGTCTGGAGGCATTGACAAGGGAGGAGTGGGGTTTGCCACTAGCATCCAGTGGGTAGAGGCCAGGGATGCTGCTAAACACCCAGCAGTGCTCAGGACTGCCCCCCACAGCAAAGGACTCTCTGCCCCAAACCATCAGCAGTGCCAAGGTTGAGACTCCTGGATTAAGTAACGAATGTTGTCAAGAAAATGGAAAAACCCATTGGATGGCCCTTGGTCAATAGCAAGTATGTGTCCCTACAGTCGCATCCTCTGTGACATGACACTGGGAAGGGAGGCCATTCGGTCTTTGTTCTCCGTGGGGCACAGCAACAACCAAAAAGCAGTGAAACTGCTGACTGCTTGACTGGATGACTCAGAAATGAAGGTGCTGGCTTTCGTTTGGTTTATCACTGAGGAATGCCAAAGGGACATTGCTCTTTCACTATCTGTGGCGATTTTCTGCACAGATGATTACATTGGTAGATTTGCCTTGTATAAAAGATGTATTCCTAGGGCTACCCTAGTGGCACAGTGGTTAAGAATCCACCTGCCATTGCAGGGGACACGGGTTTGAGCCCTGGTCCGGGAAGATCCCACATGCCGCAGAGCAACTAAGCCCGTGCACCACAACTACTGAGCCTGCGCTCTAGAGCCCACGAGCCACAACTACTGAAGCCCGCGTGCCATAACTACTGAAGCCTGCGCACCTAGAGCCCATGCTCTGCCACAAGAGAAGCCACCACAATGAGAAGTTCGTGTACCGCAATGAAGAGTAGCCCCGGCTCGCCACAAGTAGAGAAAGCCCGTTTGCAGCAACGAAGACCCAATGCAGCCATAAATAAATAAATAAGTAAATAGATGTATTCCTAAAAAGTTATGTTTGTTAAATTTTATATACAGTCAGGAAATTCAGTAAACACTAAGGAGCCAGTGAATCCTTTTAAAGTGAAAGGTTCTTTTTAATAAAGTCCTATTCTCAAAGAGGAGCATACGTATTTACAAAATTAATGTAAATATTTTTCCTGCACATTATATTTATATCACAGAGCTACATAACTCTTATGCGAGAAACAGTTTCTCTTCCTCCTTCCTTTTCCTGCCCTTGTTCTTTTCCTTTAAAGAGAAAATCGGGGGGAAATTAACAATACAGTCGCTGAATTTGGGAAAGTCATTGATCAGTCTGTCCATTATACAGATCAAAAGATGCCTGCTGGGTTACAAATTGTTAGAAAAAATAGGACTTGGCTCTGTTTTGAAATCATTAATTTTTTATCTCAGACTTTTTTTTTTCCGTTACTGACCTTTGGTTAGAAAGAGCAGGTGTACTTGGTCCCTCCATCACCCCATGGGTGTTTGTTGCACCAGAAATATCTGATAAGACTCAACCTCTTCACTCACAGCTGGGGTGGGAGGGGGAATCAGCAGAGATAAGGGAGTGGTACTAAAGGAACCCAGCGGTTCTCTCCTTATCAATTACTGCCCTAGGGCAACATCCCTAGGTGTATAAGTCACTAAGTCAGCAGGATATAGGGGGCAGAAAGGAGGAAATTTATTTGATGAAGTTACCATTCATACACTTCAGTGGTAGGAGGTTACAGAGGTGTGACCCACTGGGGACAAAGCCACTGACACTGGGGAAGAGCCAGCCAGACAGAGAGGCACT